>NC_140655.1:34946117-35546117 GCF_978046115.1 Saccoglossus kowalevskii | reverse complement strand
TGTATTGTACGGCATGTTTTTTATTGTATTCATATTTGTTGCATCTTGCATCTTCGAAAAACTCCCAGTAAATGAATAATATATTAAGATAAAATTTTACTTTAAAAAAAAAATTATTAAAAAAATCAGATATATATACGTTATTTCTATAAACTTTTAAAAGTCAGCACATTTTGAAAAAAATATAAACAAATACTGATGGAAAATCATTTGTAAAAAATTAAAAATATCCATGTTTAGTTTAATTTTCCTTTCAACTTTCCAAATGTCTATATTTTTATCACACAAAAACAGAAAGTCTCTAGTTTTTACTGAATTGTTAAAACTTCATAAAAAGATTTGAGTAATTTTAAAACAAATAACCATGATTTTAATATTCTTGGGATCAGCTTTATTTTAATTCATAATTGGCAGATTAGAAGAAAAACATAACTAAAGCATTTTGAGAAATTTTATAACTATTAAATTATTGGGAGATAAGTTACTGAACACAGTCTGAACTTCCTGTGACCACAGATGGTGCAGGGCTCATGCCACTAATTAACTAATGGCTGCTCGTAGCCCTCAATTTAAATGCCTAACAGGAACCAATGAAATTTTTTAAATAATTTTTTTCTCAGGTGTTCCCTGTTTGAGGGCGCGATCACCTGGGTAAGAGGCGAGACTAACATGTGGTCTTTTGTTTACTACTTAGTGGCTGTGTACCTGTGGGATTATTCAGTGTGTATTTGGATGTTCTAATCTTGGTGTTTTTCCAGTGATTTCTCTAGGTGCAGTCCAAATACAGTAGGTGTGTCTTGTTTACCTGAGTTTTGCAAGAGTTTGAGCTGGCCAACATGTGTGTTTTTTTCATGTGGTTGATTACAGGCATGTTGATTTCCCATTTTAGAGCTATGTTTTCAACTTTGTTTATTATTTTCATATAGCAATCTCATCATATGTTAACATTGTCGTCTATGGAGTTTCAATTAGTGGTATGAGCCCTGCACTTCCATCAGCCTCCTTCTGAGTGTTTTACCCATCATGCACTACAAGTCACACATTGTTTGTGCTAGGGACTGTGGACCATGCTGTCACAATGACCTTGTAATATGGAGAAACTGATGTCATTTTACCTAATTTTTGGACCAAGAAGACCATAAACTTGTAGAGAACATTGGTCTACCTGACTGATTATCAATTGGGGCAGGTGGACGGTTAGCAGCCAGAGAAACCCCCGATTTCGTTGATGACCCTACAAATTTCTGGGTAGAGGGAAGAGACTGTTGCTTTTCTCGCAGAAAAACAGTAACCAAATGGGGGATATCAGTACCCCATGGAAATTTGTGTGTTGCTTGAAATTGCCGGTATTGACGATCAAACTGCAGTACTGAAAGCCAAGTATAGCGACATGCTAATGAGGAAATTTTATCCGTATATGCCAGGTAATTTAAAACATTATTATTTTTCAAAAGGCCAGTTTGAATTAATTCATACATTATGCGGGCATTTGCCCCAATCCATTGGCATGGCGTAACATTTTCCAGGCGACCCTTTTTGGGCCCCGTTTCCAGAACAAGGCGAGATCCGTCCTCCCCCGAACCGATCACTTGCGGGTCCGAAACATGAGTATCGGCGGTGGGTACAAAATCAATAATGTCGAAAAATTTCTCACCTTTGCGCGTTTGCATACGGACGAGTGGGTCCAGGTCCGTTCGTGAAACATTAGTGGCAAACGGGTTATTTGAAAAGTTATTTGACAAAGAGTTTGTGTTAAAAGTTGGTGCAATGTTCAATAACGGATGAAATTGTCCTGCTTCTTGTGCTGCTGGGTCCGTAAGCAAGTGTTGCAGCGACGGCGTCTCCCCAATGTTGACATTTTGAGAGCTGGCGGCCATATTGGATTCTTCGCCGTTGGTGGCGCTGACCTGTGGGTTCCCGGATGGACTCTGCTGTTGTTGGTTGTTCGGATTAATAGCCGGAAGTTGTCCATTTGTCGATGCCGCCGGACGAAGATTTTGTATAGCAAAAATAAATAGTCGTCGTTGGGCTAGAGGCTCAATAACCATCGCATCAATGTCTTCTCGGGCGATCAGACGAATGAGCTGCATGTTGGTAAAACCATTCGCCGACAACTTTGCCATAGACTCACTGCTGATGCTATTTACGGCGGCCCATTGTTGAACATCTAGCGGCAGATCGCTGCGTGTGTCGCTCGTAGCGGCGGGTCGTTCCATCCCTGAGAAAGGTGTGAAAGTGGCCCCAAACATATCGGACAGAGAATCATTTGCCATTGAAACTATTGTGCCAGGTAACAGTCGTCAAATTCGTCAGATTCTTGCGCAACTGCGATTGTCTGCGCCTCACTGTCACAGAAGAAACATGGTCGATCAGTGCAACTAACGGAACAGTCGAGTAATCTTGCTAGAAGTGGATTACTTTCACGTAAAATGTACAGTACGTACCGTCGTAGTTCTGCAGCGCCTAGTTGATAATACGGTGGTATTTGGAAGACGAGTCTGACGATGGCCACAACTTGGCAGGTGGCTAACATTGGGCACATCGACGAGCAAAAACTTGCGAAAAGATACAAAGTTTCTAGCTGCACTGCAGAAGTTGCACTGATTACAAAATTGAAAACGACGCCACAAATTAATGTATATTTACCTATGGTAATAAGCTGCCAAGCTAGTTCCTGATTGGGCAGCCCTACCAAATCCCTTGGTGATGTCCTATGACTGACTCCCCATGGCCCCGCCTACAATTGACCTTTAAAACTGGGCAGGCCGGATTATCACACTGAATTTAAAACATGTTAAAAATTAACAAGGCCTTAAATTTAAAGATAGTTGTCATATTGATGGGGATGTACATAACCATTTGCGATTACAAATATATCAAGGTTGCTGATCATTTTTCATATTTTAACTTTTGTTGTTTCAAAATAGTTATTTGTGTGTACATGTGGTGGTGGTGGTGATGGGGGGGGGGGGGTATTTGCATATATAATTATGTAAATAGTCCCCCAGTGCATGGCTTTTTCAGGGGGGAAATTCACTCATAACAGCAGTGAATTTCAATATTATATCCTAATATTTACCCTGTTGAACCAATTTTAATTTCTCTAACAACTTTTAATTTTGGGAAATTATAATTAAATGCTAATTTAATTCAAGTAATTTTACATTTAGAAAGTACCACTTTTTTCATATTACAGTACAGTTGTACTAGTAATTTTTTTTATTCAATTTGTGAAAGCCAAATTTAGAGGAATGCATTTAATAAAATCAATGAAATTCATGTAGTATTTAAAATCATTACACACATATGTACCTTCAAATTTCTTATAAAAAATACAGAATTTTTTTCTATGGCAAAAAAAGTAAATTTTAATACACAGCCAATGCAATGTTGGGTTTATATGCACTTCTATTGGGAATACGCATCTAATAGTGCATATACAGTAAATGGTAGTTTTTTTATCTACTGTAAAATACTTTATTTTAGCTGAAATTAATTTTCGCTGAAAGGGCTTTTTGGGTATTTTGTGAGGAAATTATTTTCACTGATTTTTGATGAGTAAGTTTGAAATACAGGAAAAAAAGTTATATTCGCTAGAATTTTTTTCACTGAATTATCTATCCCTACAGCGAAAATAGCAAAAATTAATTGCAAGTGAAAATAAAGTACATTGTATTTTACAATATTTGGAATATTTTAATTAATATTTTAATGAAACATTTGAAACAAATTCTTTTTTGTATTACAGGTCCAATACTCAAATCCTATGAATGACATATCTCACAGAAGACTGCATTGACAATATTTATTTTGTATTTCTTTATCACAAATTGAACCTTCTGACCCAAAATGGAGACTCTCTCTCTCATACTAGTATTAAAAATCAATGAATTTGAATTGAGGGTTCTGTGCTGTTTTTTAGAAACACAATATGCATACCAGTATTTTTGTAATTGTACTTTTTATACATTTATTTTTTAAATTGTCTGGATACTGTATATCACTCAGTGTACATCATTTTATTCCAAGGCAGTAAACTTTTATTTTATTTCAGTGTACATTACTTGATTGACTGAAAAGTTTGTAATTGCCGGTTGAGATTGTTTACTGTTTTGTTTTTTGGAATTATTCTGTAATATAAAATAATTGTTATGAAAAAATCCAGTACTTAGAAACAATGACAGATAGTGGAGGGAATTACATTTATTATTCAAATTGTCATCAAATTTATATTTTCATTGCATTTCAAGAAATTGTTGTGCAATATATTTATGGTAATAGTTTTATCTTTTTTTATATTTTTCTTACAATTGTATTGAATTTATGTCTGGTACATGTTAAGCAATAAAATACTTTTGTTTAACTAATTTTAGTTTATGATGTTATTTATGTAAGTGATTGATGGGCTCTTTCCCCAAAAGAGCTGGAACCTCCAGGAAAAATATCAAGGATTCCTATAGGACAAATTCATGTAGGATTCTTATAATATTTTGACACAAAATCCATAGGATTCCAATAGGAAAACACGTGTCAAAATATTATAAGAATACTACAGGAATTTGTTCTATAGGATTCTTATAGGAATCCTATAGGAAACTTTTGTAAGGGAAAGTATAGAAGTGTAGCCAAGTATTAAACACAATTCCAGGCCAAAGTATAGAAGTGTAGCCAAGTATTACAGTCTGTAAACACAATTCCAGGCCAAAATATAGAAGTGTAGCCAAGTATTAAACACAATTCCAGGCCAAAGTATAGAAGTGTAGCCAAGTATTAAACACAATTCCAGGTCAAAGTATAGAAGTGTAGCCAAGTATTAAACACAATTCCAGGTCACAGTATAGAAGTGTAGCCAAGTATTAAACACAATTCCAGGTCAAAGTATAGAAGTGTAGCCAAGTATTAAACACAATTCGAGGCCAGAGTATAGAAGTGAAACCAAGTATTAAACACAATTCAAGGCTAAAGTATAGAAGTGTAGCCAAGTATTAAACACAATTCAAGGCTAAAGTATAGAAGTGTAGCCAAGTATTAAACACAATTCCAGGCCAAAGTATAGAAGTGTAGCCAAGTATTAAACACAATTCCAGGCCAAAGTATAAAAGTGTAGCCAAGTATTAAACACAATTTGTAGTCAAATGCAAAGAATTTATTCACTTTTCAATAAATTGTACTTTCTGGCATTATAAGAATATTGGCTTAAAAAGTTAAAAGTTAACATTTCATGGTGAGTTCTTTCACATTTATGATCATATCCTTGATTTCTTTTCAAATGACATAGCAAACAATATGACGTAAAGTCAATATTCTGTATAAATATGAATGCTGTACTATATCAAAGAACACCAGTACAATGCACTATTTTTTAAAGCAAGTGTTCCAATATTGATGTGAATATTGATGCATTTTCAGCAAATTTTAAATCTAACATGTAACTTTTAGCATAATATTTGCAAGTAAATGACATGTAATGTGGCATCTGGTTTAGAATATATGCAGAATAGTTGTATATTTTATTGAATTCATATATTTGAGCTAAACCCTGTGTAAACTGGGAACTGTCTAAACCAAACCCTGTGTAAACTGCGAACTGTCTAAACCAAACCCTGTGTAAACTGGAAACCTGTCTAAACCAAACCCTGTGTAAACTGGAAACCTGTCTAAACCAAACCCTGTGTAAACTGGAAACCTGTCTAAACCAAACCCTGTGTAAACTGGAAACCTGTCTAAACCAAACCCTGTGTAAACTGGAAACCAGTCTAAACCAAACCCTGTGTATACTGGTAACCTGCAAAAACCAAACCCTTTGTAAACTGGAAACCTGTCTAAACCAAACCTTGTGTAAACTGGAAACCCCTCTAAACCAAACCCTGTGTAAACTGGAAACATGTCTAAACCAAACCTTGTGTAAACTGGAAACCTGTCTAAACCAAACCCTGTGTATACTGGTAACCTGTCTAAACCAAACCCTTTGTAAACTGGAAACCTGTCTAAACCAAACCTTGTGTAAACTGGTAATCTGTCTAAACCAAACCTTGTGTAAACTGGATACCTGTCTAAACCAAACCCTTTGTAAACTGGAAACCTGTCTAAACCAAACCTTGTGTAAACTGGAAACCGGTCTAAACCAAACCTTGTGTAAACTGGAAACCTGTCTAAACCAAACCTTGTGTAAACTGGTAACCTGTCTAAACCAAACCCTGTGTAAACTGGAAACCTGTCTAAACCAAACCTTGTGTAAACTGGAAACCTGTCTAAACCAAACCTTGTGTAAACTGGAGACCTGTCTAAACCAAACCTTGTGTAAACTGAAAACCTGTCTAAACCAAACCTTGTGTAAACTGGAAACCTGTTTAAACCAAACCTTAAACCAAACCTTGTGTAAACAGGAAACCTGTCTAAACCAAACCCTGCGTATACTGGTAATCTGTCTAAACCAAACCTTGTGTAAACTGGTAACCTGTCTAAACCAAACCCTTTGTAAACTGGAAACCTGTCTAAACCAAACCTTGTGTAAACTGGAAACCTGTCTAAACCAAACCTTGTGTAAACTGGTAACCTGTCTAAACCAAACCCTGTGTAAACTGGTAACCTATCTAAACCAAACCCTTTGTAAACTGAAAACCTGTCTAAACCAAACCCTGTGTAAACTGGAAACCTGTCTAAACCAAACCCTGTGTAAACTGGAAACCAGTCTAAACCAAACCCTGTGTATACTGGTAACCTGCAAAAACCAAACCCTTTGTAAACTGGAAACCTGTCTAAACCAAACCTTGTGTAAGCTGGAAACCCCTCTAAACCAAACCCTGTGTAAACTGGAAACATGTCTAAACCAAACCTTGTGTAAACTGGAAACCTGTCTAAACCAAACCCTGTGTAAACCCCTCTAAACCAAACCCTGTGTAAACTGGAAACCTGTCTAAACCAAACCTTGTGTAAACTGGAAACCTGTCTAAACCAAACCCTGTGTATACTGGTAATCTGTCTAAACCAAACCTTGTGTAAACTGGTAACCTGTCTAAACCAAACCCTTAGTAAACTGGAAACCTGTCTAAACCAAACCTTGTGTAAACTGGAAACCTGTCTAAACCAAACCCTGTGTATACTGGTAATCTGTCTAAACCAAACCTTGTGTAAACTGGTAACCTGTCTAAACCAAACCCTTTGTAAACTGGAAACCTGTCTAAACCAAACCTTGTGTAAACTGGAAACCTGTCTAAACCAAACCCTGCGTATACTGGTAATCTGTCTAAACCAAACCTTGTGTAAACTGGTAACCTGTCTAAACCAAACCCTTTGTAAACTGGAAACCTGTCTAAACCAAACCTTGTGTAAACTGGAAACCTGTCTAAACCAAACCTTGTGTAAACTGGTAACCTGTCTAAACCAAACCCTGTGTAAACTGGTAACCTATCTAAACCAAACCCTTTGTAAACTGAAAACCTGTCTAAACCAAACCCTGTGTAAACTGGAAACGTGTCTAAACCAAACCCTGTGTATACTGGTAACCTGCAAAAACCAAATCCTTTGTAAACTGGAAACCTGTCTAAACCAAACCCTGTGTATACTGGTAACCTGTCTAAACCAAACCCTTTGTAAACTGGAAACCCCTCTAAACCAAACCTTGTGTAAACTGGAAACCCCTCTAAACCAAACCCTGTGTAAACTGGAAACATGTTTAAACCAAACCTTGTGTAAACTGGAAACCTGTCTAAACCAAACCCTGCGTATACTGGTAACCTGTCTAAACCAAACCCTTTGTAAACTGGAAACCTGTCTAAACCAAACCTTGTGTAAACTGGTAATCTGTCTAAACCAAACCTTGTGTAAACTGGTAACCTGTCTAAACCAAACCATTTGTAAACTGGAAACCTGTCTAAACCAAACCTTGTGTAAACTGGAAACCTGTCTAAACCAAACCTTGTGTAAACTGGTAACCTGTCTAAACCAAACCCTGTGTAAACTGGTAACCTGTCTAAACCAAACCCTTTGTAAACTGGAAACCTGTCTAAACCAAACCTTGTGTAAACTGGTAACCTGTCTAAACCAAACCCTGTGTAAACTGGAAACCTGTCTAAACCAAACCTTGTGTAAACTGGAAACCTGTCTAAACCAAACCTTGTGTAAACTGGAAACCTGTCTAAACCAAACCTTGTGTAAACTGGAAACCTGTCTAAACCAAACCTTGTGTAAACTGGAAACCTGTCTAAACCAAACCTTGTGTAAACTGGAAACCTGTCTAAACCAAACCTTGTGTAAACTGGAAACCTGTCTAAACCAAACCTTGTGTAAACTGGAAACATGTCTAAACCAAACCTTGTGTAAACTGGAAACCTGTTTAAACCAAACCTTAAACCAAACCTTGTGTAAACTGGAAACCTGTCTAAACCAAACCCTGCATATACTGATAACCTGTCTAAACCAAACCCTTTGTAAACTGGAAACCTGTCTAAACCAAACCTTGTGTAAACTGGAAACCTGTCTAAACCAAACCTTGTGTAAACTGGAAACCTGTCTATACAAAACCCTTTGTAAACTGGAAACCTGTCTATACCAAACCCTGTGTATACTGGTAACCTGCCCAAACCAAACCTTGTGTAAACTGGAAACTTGTCTAAACCAAACCTTGTGTAAACTGGAAACCTGTCTAAACCAAACCTTGTGTAAACTGGAAACCTGTCTAAACCAAACCCTGTGTATACTGGTAACCTGTCTAAACCAAACCCTTTGTAAACTGGAAACCCCTCTAAACCAAACCTTGTGTAAACTGGAAACCCCTCTAAACCAAACCCTGTGTAAACTGGAAACATGTCTAAACCAAACCTTGTGTAAACTGGAAACCTGTCTAAACTAAACCCTGCGTATACTGGTAACCTGTCTAAACCAAACCCTTTGTAAACTGGAAACCTGTCTAAACCAAACCTTGTGTAAACTGGAAACCTGTCTAAACCAAACCTTGTGTAAACTGGTAACCTGTCTAAACCAAACCCTGTGTAAACTGGTAACCTACATGTATCTAAACCAAACCCTTTGTAAACTGAAAACCTGTCTAAACCAAACCCTGTGTAAACTGGAAACCTGTCTAAACCAAACCCTGTGTAAACTGGAAACCAGTCTAAACCAAACCCTGTGTATACTGGCAGCCTGCAAAAACCAAACCCTTTGTAAACTGGAAACCTGTCTAAACCAAACCTTGTGTAAACTGGAAACCCCTCTAAACCAAACCCTGTGTAAACTGGAAACATGTCTAAACCAAACCTTGTGTAAACTGGAAACCTGTCTAAACCAAACCCTGTGTAAACCCCTCTAAACCAAACCCTGTGTAAACTGGAAACCTGTCTAAACCAAACCTTGTGTAAACTGGAAACCTGTCTAAACCAAACCCTGTGTATACTGGTAATCTGTCTAAACCAAACCTTGTGTAAACTGGTAACCTGTCTAAACCAAACCCTTTGTAAACTGGAAACCTGTCTAAACCAAACCTTGTGTAAACTGGAAACCTGTCTAAACCAAACCCTGTGTATACTGGTAATCTGTCTAAACCAAACCTTGTGTAAACTGGTAACCTGTCTAAACCAAACCCTTTGTAAACTGGAAACCTGTCTAAACCAAACCTTGTGTAAACTGGAAACCTGTCTAAACCAAACCCTGCGTATACTGGTAATCTGTCTAAACCAAACCTTGTGTAAACTGGTAACCTGTCTAAACCAAACCCTTTGTAAACTGGAAACCTGTCTAAACCAAACTTGTGTAAACTGGAAACCTGTCTAAACCAAACCTTGTGTAAACTGGTAACCTGTCTAAACCAAACCCTGTGTAAACTGGTAACCTATCTAAACCAAACCCTTTGTAAACTGAAAACCTGTCTAAACCAAACCCTGTGTAAACTGGAAACGTGTCTAAACCAAACCCTGTGTATACTGGTAACCTGCAAAAACCAAATCCTTTGTAAACTGGAAACCTGTCTAAACCAAACCCTGTGTATACTGGTAACCTGTCTAAACCAAACCCTTTGTAAACTGGAAACCCCTCTAAACCAAACCTTGTGTAAACTGGAAACCCCTCTAAACCAAACCTTGTGTAAACTGGTAACCTGTCTAAACCAAACCCTGTGTAAACTGGTAACCTATCTAAACCAAACCCTTTGTAAACTGAAAACCTGTCTAAACCAAACCCTGTGTAAACTGGAAACGTGTCTAAACCAAACCCTGTGTATACTGGTAACCTGCAAAAACCAAACCCTTTGTAAACTGGAAACCTGTCTAAACCAAACCTTGTGTAAACTGGAAACCCCTCTAAACCAAACCCTGTGTAAACTGGAAACATGTCTAAACCAAACCTTGTGTAAACTGGAAACCTGTCTAAACCAAACCCTGTGTAAACCCCTCTAAACCAAACCCTGTGTAAACTGGAAACCTGTCTAAACCAAACCTTGTGTAAACTGGAAACCTGTCTAAACCAAACCCTGTGTATACTGGTAATCTGTCTAAACCAAACCTTGTGTAAACTGGTAACCTGTCTAAACCAAACCCTTTGTAAACTGGAAACCTGTCTAAACCAAACCTTGTGTAAACTGGAAACCTGTCTAAACCAAACCCTGTGTATACTGGTAATCTGTCTAAACCAAACCTTGTGTAAACTGGTAACCTGTCTAAACCAAACCCTTTGTAAACTGGAAACCTGTCTAAACCAAACCTTGTGTAAACTGGAAACCTGTCTAAACCAAACCCTGCGTATACTGGTAATCTGTCTAAACCAAACCTTGTGTATACTGGTAACCTGTCTAAACCAAACCCTTTGTAAACTGGAAACCTGTCTAAACCAAACCTTGTGTAAACTGGAAACCTGTCTAAACCAAACCTTGTGTAAACTGGTAACCTGTCTAAACCAAACCCTGTGTAAACTGGTAACCTATCTAAACCAAACCATTTGTAAACTGAAAACCTGTCTAAACCAAACCCTGTGTAAACTGGAAACGTGTCTAAACCAAACCCTGTGTATACTGGTAACCTGCAAAAACCAAATCCTTTGTAAACTGGAAACCTGTCTAAACCAAACCCTGTGTATACTGGTAACCTGTCTAAACCAAACCCTTTGTAAACTGGAAACCCCTCTAAACCAAACCTTGTGTAAACTGGAAACCCCTCTAAACCAAACCCTGTGTAAACTGGAAACATGTTTAAACCAAACCTTGTGTAAACTGGAAACCTGTCTAAACCAAACCCTGTGTATACTGGTAACCTGTCTAAACCAAACCCTTTGTAAACTGGAAACCTGTCTAAACCAAACCTTGTGTAAACTGGTAATCTGTCTAAACCAAACCTTGTGTAAACTGGTAACCTGTCTAAACCAAACCATTTGTAAACTGGAAACCTGTCTAAACCAAACCTTGTGTAAACTGGAAACCTGTCTAAACCAAACCTTGTGTAAACTGGTAACCTGTCTAAACCAAACCCTGTGTAAACTGGTAACCTGTCTAAACCAAACCCTTTGTAAACTGGAAACCTGTCTAAACCAAACCTTGTGTAAACTGGTAACCTGTCTAAACCAAACCCTGTGTAAACTGGAAACCTGTCTAAACCAAACCTTGTGTAAACTGGAAACCTGTCTAAACCAAACCTTGTGTAAACTGGAAACCTGTCTAAACCAAACCTTGTGTAAACTGGAAACCTGTCTAAACCAAACCTTGTGTAAACTGGAAACCTGTCTAAACCAAACCTTGTGTAAACTGGAAACCTGTCTAAACCAAACCTTGTGTAAACTGGAAACCTGTCTAAACCAAACCTTGTGTAAACTGGAAACATGTCTAAACCAAACCTTGTGTAAACTGGAAACCTGTTTAAACCAAACCTTAAACCAAACCTTGTGTAAACTGGAAACCTGTCTAAACCAAACCCTGCATATACTGATAACCTGTCTAAGCCAAACCCTTTGTAAACTGGAAACCTGTCTAAACCAAACCTTGTGTAAACTGGAAACCTGTCTAAACCAAACCTTGTGTAAACTAGAAACCTGTCTATACAAAACCCTTTGTAAACTGGAAACCTGTCTATACCAAACCCTGTGTATACTGGTAACCTGCCCAAACCAAACCTTGTGTAAACTGGAAACCTGTCTAAACCAAACCTTGTGTAAACTGGAAACCTGTCTAAACCAAACCTTGTGTAAACTGGAAACCTGTCTAAACCAAACCCTGTGTATACTGGTAACCTGTCTAAACCAAACCCTTTGTAAACTGGAAACCCCTCTAAACCAAACCTTGTGTAAACTGGAAACCCCTCTAAACCAAACCCTGTGTAAACTGGAAACATGTCTAAACCAAACCTTGTGTAAACTGGAAACCTGTCTAAACTAAACCCTGCGTATACTGTTAACCTGTCTAAACCAAACCCTTTGTAAACTGGAAACCTGTCTAAACCAAACCTTGTGTAAACTGGAAACCTGTCTAAACCAAACCTTGTGTAAACTGGTAACCTGTCTAAACCAAACCCTGTGTAAACTGGTAACCTACATGTACAACAAAAATGTATCTAAACCAAACCCTTTGTAAACTGAAAACCTGTCTAAACCAAACCCTGTGTAAACTGGAAACCTGTCTAAACCAAACCCTGTGTAAACTGGAAACCAGTCTAAACCAAACCCTGTGTATACTGGTAGCCTGCAAAAACCAAACCCTTTGTAAACTGGAAACCTGTCTAAACCAAACCTTGTGTAAACTGGAAACCCCTCTAAACCAAACCCTGTGTAAACTGGAAACATGTCTAAACCAAACCTTGTGTAAACTGGAAACCTGTCTAAACCAAACCCTGTGTAAACCCCTCTAAACCAAACCCTGTGTAAACTGGAAACCTGTCTAAACCAAACCTTGTGTAAACTGGAAACCTGTCTAAACCAAACCCTGTGTATACTGGTAATCTGTCTAAACCAAACCTTGTGTAAACTGGTAACCTGTCTAAACCAAACCCTGTGTAAACTGGAAACCTGTCTAAACCAAACCTTGTGTAAACTGGAAACCTGTCTAAACCAAACCCTGTGTATACTGGTAATCTGTCTAAACCAAACCTTGTGTAAACTGGTAACCTGTCTAAACCAAACCCTTTGTAAACTGGAAACCTGTCTAAACCAAACCTTGTGTAAACTGGAAACCTGTCTAAACCAAACCCTGCGTATACTGGTAATCTGTCTAAACCAAACCTTGTGTAAACTGGTAACCTGTCTAAACCAAACCCTTTGTAAACTGGAAACCTGTCTAAACCAAACTTGTGTAAACTGGAAACCTGTCTAAACCAAACCTTGTGTAAACTGGTAACCTGTCTAAACCAAACCCTGTGTAAACTGGTAACCTATCTAAACCAAACCCTTTGTAAACTGAAAACCTGTCTAAACCAAACCCTGTGTAAACTGGAAACGTGTCTAAACCAAACCCTGTGTATACTGGTAACCTGCAAAAACCAAATCCTTTGTAAACTGGAAACCTGTCTAAACCAAACCCTGTGTATACTGGTAACCTGTCTAAACCAAACCCTTTGTAAACTGGAAACCCCTCTAAACCAAACCTTGTGTAAACTGGAAACCCCTCTAAACCAAACCCTGTGTAAACTGGAAACATGTTTAAACCAAACCTTGTGTAAACTGGAAACCTGTCTAAACCAAACCCTGCGTATACTGGTAACCTGTCTAAACCAAACCCTTTGTAAACTGGAAACCTGTCTAAAAAAAACCTTGTGTAAACTGGTAATCTGTCTAAACCAAACCTTGTGTAAACTGGTAACCTGTCTAAACCAAACCATTTGTAAACTGGAAACCTGTCTAAACCAAACCTTGTGTAAACTGGAAACCTGTCTAAACCAAACCTTGTGTAAACTGGTAACCTGTCTAAACCAAACCCTGTGTAAACTGGTAACCTGTCTAAACCAAACCCTTTGTAAACTGGAAACCTGTCTAAACCAAACCTTGTGTAAACTGGTAACCTGTCTAAACCAAACCCTGTGTAAACTGGAAACCTGTCTAAACCAAACCTTGTGTAAACTGGAAACCTGTCTAAACCAAACCTTGTGTAAACTGGAAACCTGTCTAAACCAAACCTTGTGTAAACTGGAAACCTGTCTAAACCAAACCTTGTGTAAACTGGAAACCTGTCTAAACCAAACCTTGTGTAAACTGGAAACCTGTCTAAACCAAACCTTGTGTAAACTGGAAACCTGTCTAAACCAAACCTTGTGTAAACTGGAAACATGTCTAAACCAAACCTTGTGTAAACTGGAAACCTGTTTAAACCAAACCTTAAACCAAACCTTGTGTAAACTGGAAACCTGTCTAAACCAAACCCTGCATATACTGATAACCTGTCTAAACCAAACCCTTTGTAAACTGGAAACCTGTCTAAACCAAACCTTGTGTAAACTGGAAACCTGTCTAAACCAAACCCTGTGTATACTGGTAACCTGTCTAAACCAAACCCTTTGTAAACTGGAAACCCCTCTAAACCAAACCTTGTGTAAACTGGAAACCCCTCTAAACCAAACCCTGTGTAAACTGGAAACATGTTTAAACCAAACCTTGTGTAAACTGGAAACCTGTCTAAACCAAACCCTGTGTATACTGGTAACCTGTCTAAACCAAACCCTTTGTAAACTGGAAACCTGTCTAAACCAAACCTTGTGTAAACTGGTAATCTGTCTAAACCAAACCTTGTGTAAACTGGTAACCTGTCTAAACCAAACCATTTGTAAACTGGAAACCTGTCTAAACCAAACCTTGTGTAAACTGGAAACCTGTCTAAACCAAACCTTGTGTAAACTGGTAACCTGTCTAAACCAAACCCTGTGTAAACTGGTAACCTGTCTAAACCAAACCCTTTGTAAACTGGAAACCTGTCTAAACCAAACCTTGTGTAAACTGGTAACCTGTCTAAACCAAACCCTGTGTAAACTGGAAACCTGTCTAAACCAAACCTTGTGTAAACTGGAAACCTGTCGAAACCAAACCTTGTGTAAACTGGAAACCTGTCTAAACCAAACCTTGTGTAAACTGGAAACCTGTCTAAACCAAACCTTGTGTAAACTGGAAACCTGTCTAAACCAAACCTTGTGTAAACTGGAAACCTGTCTAAACCAAACCTTGTGTAAACTGGAAACCTGTCTAAACCAAACCTTGTGTAAACTGGAAACATGTCTAAACCAAACCTTGTGTAAACTGGAAACCTGTTTAAACCAAACCTTAAACCAAACCTTGTGTAAACTGGAAACCTGTCTAAACCAAACCCTGCATATACTGATAACCTGTCTAAGCCAAACCCTTTGTAAACTGGAAACCTGTCTAAACCAAACCTTGTGTAAACTGGAAACCTGTCTAAACCAAACCTTGTGTAAACTAGAAACCTGTCTATACAAAACCCTTTGTAAACTGGAAACCTGTCTATACCAAACCCTGTGTATACTGGTAACCTGCCCAAACCAAACCTTGTGTAAACTGGAAACCTGTCTAAACCAAACCTTGTGTAAACTGGAAACCTGTCTAAACCAAACCTTGTGTAAACTGGAAACCTGTCTAAACCAAACCCTGTGTATACTGGTAACCTGTCTAAACCAAACCCTTTGTAAACTGGAAACCCCTCTAAACCAAACCTTGTGTAAACTGGAAACCCCTCTAAACCAAACCCTGTGTAAACTGGAAACATGTCTAAACCAAACCTTGTGTAAACTGGAAACCTGTCTAAACTAAACCCTGCGTATACTGTTAACCTGTCTAAACCAAACCCTTTGTAAACTGGAAACCTGTCTAAACCAAACCTTGTGTAAACTGGAAACCTGTCTAAACCAAACCTTGTGTAAACTGGTAACCTGTCTAAACCAAACCCTGTGTAAACTGGTAACCTACATGTACAACAAAAATGTATCTAAACCAAACCCTTTGTAAACTGAAAACCTGTCTAAACCAAACCCTGTGTAAACTGGAAACCTGTCTAAACCAAACCTTGTGTAAACTGGAAACCTGTCTAAACCAAACCTTGTGTAAACTGGAAACCTGTCTAAACCAAACCTTGTGTAAACTGGAAACATGTCTAAACCAAACCTTGTGTAAACTGGAAACCTGTTTAAACCAAACCTTAAACCAAACCTTGTGTAAACTGGAAACCTGTCTAAACCAAACCCTGCATATACTGATAACCTGTCTAAGCCAAACCCTTTGTAAACTGGAAACCTGTCTAAACCAAACCTTGTGTAAACTGGAAACCTGTCTAAACCAAACCTTGTGTAAACTAGAAACCTGTCTATACAAAACCCTTTGTAAACTGGAAACCTGTCTATACCAAACCCTGTGTATACTGGTAACCTGCCCAAACCAAACCTTGTGTAAACTGGAAACCTGTCTAAACCAAACCTTGTGTAAACTGGAAACCTGTCTAAACCAAACCTTGTGTAAACTGGAAACCTGTCTAAACCAAACCCTGTGTATACTGGTAACCTGTCTAAACCAAACCCTTTGTAAACTGGAAACCCCTCTAAACCAAACCTTGTGTAAACTGGAAACCCCTCTAAACCAAACCCTGTGTAAACTGGAAACATGTCTAAACCAAACCTTGTGTAAACTGGAAACCTGTCTAAACTAAACCCTGCGTATACTGTTAACCTGTCTAAACCAAACCCTTTGTAAACTGGAAACCTGTCTAAACCAAACCTTGTGTAAACTGGAAACCTGTCTAAACCAAACCTTGTGTAAACTGGTAACCTGTCTAAACCAAACCCTGTGTAAACTGGTAACCTACATGTACAACAAAAATGTATCTAAACCAAACCCTTTGTAAACTGAAAACCTGTCTAAACCAAACCCTGTGTAAACTGGAAACCTGTCTAAACCAAACCCTGTGTAAACTGGAAACCAGTCTAAACCAAACCCTGTGTATACTGGTAGCCTGCAAAAACCAAACCCTTTGTAAACTGGAAACCTGTCTAAACCAAACCTTGTGTAAACTGGAAACCCCTCTAAACCAAACCCTGTGTAAACTGGAAACATGTCTAAACCAAACCTTGTGTAAACTGGAAACCTGTCTAAACCAAACCCTGTGTAAACCCCTCTAAACCAAACCCTGTGTAAACTGGAAACCTGTCTAAACCAAACCTTGTGTAAACTGGAAACCTGTCTAAACCAAACCCTGTGTATACTGGTAATCTGTCTAAACCAAACCTTGTGTAAACTGGTAACCTGTCTAAACCAAACCCTGTGTAAACTGGAAACCTGTCTAAACCAAACCTTGTGTAAACTGGAAACCTGTCTAAACCAAACCCTGTGTATACTGGTAATCTGTCTAAACCAAACCTTGTGTAAACTGGTAACCTGTCTAAACCAAACCCTTTGTAAACTGGAAACCTGTCTAAACCAAACCTTGTGTAAACTGGAAACCTGTCTAAACCAAACCCTGCGTATACTGGTAATCTGTCTAAACCAAACCTTGTGTAAACTGGTAACCTGTCTAAACCAAACCCTTTGTAAACTGGAAACCTGTCTAAACCAAACTTGTGTAAACTGGAAACCTGTCTAAACCAAACCTTGTGTAAACTGGTAACCTGTCTAAACCAAACCCTGTGTAAACTGGTAACCTATCTAAACCAAACCCTTTGTAAACTGAAAACCTGTCTAAACCAAACCCTGTGTAAACTGGAAACGTGTCTAAACCAAACCCTGTGTATACTGGTAACCTGCAAAAACCAAATCCTTTGTAAACTGGAAACCTGTCTAAACCAAACCCGGTGTATACTGGTAACCTGTCTAAACCAAACCCTTTGTAAACTGGAAACCCCTCTAAACCAAACCTTGTGTAAACTGGAAACCCCTCTAAACCAAACCCTGTGTAAACTGGAAACATGTTTAAACCAAACCTTGTGTAAACTGGAAACCTGTCTAAACCAAACCCTGCGTATACTGGTAACCTGTCTAAACCAAACCCTTTGTAAACTGGAAACCTGTCTAAAAAAAACCTTGTGTAAACTGGTAATCTGTCTAAACCAAACCTTGTGTAAACTGGTAACCTGTCTAAACCAAACCATTTGTAAACTGGAAACCTGTCTAAACCAAACCTTGTGTAAACTGGAAACCTGTCTAAACCAAACCTTGTGTAAACTGGTAACCTGTCTAAACCAAACCCAATCTGATTAAAATCTGATGTAGTGTACGGGCTTTAATTATTTTGGCTATAAACTTATTTTAATTTTATTTTTTATTACTTTTGTTATTAATGCCTTTTTATTTTATTATTTTACTTTGATTTTGATTTTTTTTAATTCCGCCCTACATACATCTGATCCGACGCCTACGTAAGTCCCGTTCAAATCTCGCGTAAGTAACAGCCAATCACAGGCCCCCTTTTATACAGGCGACTGGAAAAAGACACTGGTGTTCGGTCGAACCGGTGGAAACAAAATCGTCACTCCCAGAATAACTACGCAAAATAAAGATCTAAACTCGAACCATTCGAGCCACAATATATACATAAAAAAATGACTTTCGTTGCATTTGACAATGATAAACTTACCGAAAAGCCGTGTTCTCCTCGGTCCTAACGTCGGTATAATCCGCCATTTTATGTTTGAGTGTGTTTGCCACCTGACTCTGCCCAGTGACGTCATTATGTGCGCTATAGAAGAAGGTCTGTGATTCGTTGACTAAAATCGTCGACAGTGGGTCTCGTTGAAATCTCGTTACATAGGCATCGGCTCAGATGTATGTAGGGCGGAATTTTAAAAAAATCTTAAAATCAAAATCAAAGTAAAATAATAAAATAAAAAGGCATTAATAACAACAGTAATAAAACATAAAATTAAAATAAGTTTATAGCCAAATAATTAAAGCCCGTACACTACATCAGATTTTAATCAGATTGAACCAAACCCTGTGTAAACTGGTAACCTGTCTAAACCAAACCCTTTGTAAACTGGAAACCTGTCTAAACCAAACCTTGTGTAAACTGGTAACCTGTCTAAACCAAACCCTGTGTAAACTGGAAACCTGTCTAAACCAAACCTTGTGTAAACTGGAAACCTGTCTAAACCAAACCTTGTGTAAACTGGAAACCTGTCTAAACCAAACCCTGTGTATACTGGTAACCTGTCTAAACCAAACCCTTTGTAAACTGGAAACCTGTCTAAACCAAACCTTGTGTAAACTGGTAATCTGTCTAAACCAAACCTTGTGTAAACTGGTAACCTGTCTAAACCAAACCATTTGTAAACTGGAAACCTGTCTAAACCAAACCTTGTGTAAACTGGAAACCTGTCTAAACCAAACCTTGTGTAAACTGGTAACCTGTCTAAACCAAACCCTGTGTAAACTGGTAACCTGTCTAAACCAAACCCTTTGTAAACTGGAAACCTGTCTAAACCAAACCTTGTGTAAACTGGTAACCTGTCTAAACCAAACCCTGTGTAAACTGGAAACCTGTCTAAACCAAACCTTGTGTAAACTGGAAACCTGTCTAAACCAAACCTTGTGTAAACTGGAAACCTGTCTAAACCAAACCTTGTGTAAACTGGAAACCTGTCTAAACCAAACCTTGTGTAAACTGGAAACCTGTCTAAACCAAACCTTGTGTAAACTGGAAACCTGTCTAAACCAAACCTTGTGTAAACTGGAAACCTGTCTAAACCAAACCTTGTGTAAACTGGAAACATGTCTAAACCAAACCTTGTGTAAACTGGAAACCTGTTTAAACCAAACCTTAAACCAAACCTTGTGTAAACTGGAAACCTGTCTAAACCAAACCCTGCATATACTGATAACCTGTCTAAGCCAAACCCTTTGTAAACTGGAAACCTGTCTAAACCAAACCTTGTGTAAACTGGAAACCTGTCTAAACCAAACCTTGTGTAAACTAGAAACCTGTCTATACAAAACCCTTTGTAAACTGGAAACCTGACTATACCAAACCCTGTGTATACTGGTAACCTGCCCAAACCAAACCTTGTGTAAACTGGAAACCTGTCTAAACCAAACCTTGTGTAAACTGGAAACCTGTCTAAACCAAACCTTGTGTAAACTGGAAACCTGTCTAAACCAAACCCTGTGTATACTGGTAACCTGTCAAAACCAAACCCTTTGTAAACTGGAAACCCCTATAAACCAAACCTTGTGTAAACTGGAAACCCCTCTAAACCAAACCCTGTGTAAACTGGAAACATGTCTAAACCAAACCTTGTGTAAACTGGAAACCTGTCTAAACTAAACCCTGCGTATACTGTTAACCTGTCTAAACCAAACCCTTTGTAAACTGGAAACCTGTCTAAACCAAACCTTGTGTAAACTGGAAACCTGTCTAAACCAAACCTTGTGTAAACTGGTAACCTGTCTAAACCAAACCCTGTGTAAACTGGTAACCTACATGTACAACAAAAATGTATCTAAACCAAACCCTTTGTAAACTGAAAACCTGTCTAAACCAAACCCTGTGTAAACTGGAAACCTGTCTAAACCAAACCCTGTGTAAACTGGAAACCAGTCTAAACCAAACCCTGTGTATACTGGTAGCCTGCAAAAACCAAACCCTTTGTAAACTGGAAACCTGTCTAAACCAAACCTTGTGTAAACTGGAAACCCCTCTAAACCAAACCCTGTGTAAACTGGAAACATGTCTAAACCAAACCTTGTGTAAACTGGAAACCTGTCTAAACCAAACCCTGTGTAAACCCCTCTAAACCAAACCCTGTGTAAACTGGAAACCTGTCTAAACCAAACCTTGTGTAAACTGGAAACCTGTCTAAACCAAACCCTGTGTATACTGGTAATCTGTCTAAACCAAACCTTGTGTAAACTGGTAACCTGTCTAAACCAAACCCTGTGTAAACTGGAAACCTGTCTAAACCAAACCTTGTGTAAACTGGAAACCTGTCTAAACCAAACCCTGTGTATACTGGTAATCTGTCTAAACCAAACCTTGTGTAAACTGGTAACCTGTCTAAACCAAACCCTTTGTAAACTGGAAACCTGTCTAAACCAAACCTTGTGTAAACTGGAAACCTGTCTAAACCAAACCCTGCGTATACTGGTAATCTGTCTAAACCAAACCTTGTGTAAACTGGTAACCTGTCTAAACCAAACCCTTTGTAAACTGGAAACCTGTCTAAACCAAACTTGTGTAAACTGGAAACCTGTCTAAACCAAACCTTGTGTAAACTGGTAACCTGTCTAAACCAAACCCTGTGTAAACTGGTAACCTATCTAAACCAAACCCTTTGTAAACTGAAAACCTGTCTAAACCAAACCCTGTGTAAACTGGAAACGTGTCTAAACCAAACCCTGTGTATACTGGTAACCTGCAAAAACCAAATCCTTTGTAAACTGGAAACCTGTCTAAACCAAACCCTGTGTATACTGGTAACCTGTCTAAACCAAACCCTTTGTAAACTGGAAACCCCTCTAAACCAAACCTTGTGTAAACTGGAAACCCCTCTAAACCAAACCCTGTGTAAACTGGAAACATGTTTAAACCAAACCTTGTGTAAACTGGAAACCTGTCTAAACCAAACCCTGCGTATACTGGTAACCTGTCTAAACCAAACCCTTTGTAAACTGGAAACCTGTCTAAAAAAAACCTTGTGTAAACTGGTAATCTGTCTAAACCAAACCTTGTGTAAACTGGTAACCTGTCTAAACCAAACCATTTGTAAACTGGAAACCTGTCTAAACCAAACCTTGTGTAAACTGGAAACCTGTCTAAACCAAACCTTGTGTAAACTGGTAACCTGTCTAAACCAAACCCTGTGTAAACTGGTAACCTGTCTAAACCAAACCCTTTGTAAACTGGAAACCTGTCTAAACCAAACCTTGTGTAAACTGGTAACCTGTCTAAACCAAACCCTGTGTAAACTGGAAACCTGTCTAAACCAAACCTTGTGTAAACTGGAAACCTGTCTAAACCAAACCTTGTGTAAACTGGAAACCTGTCTAAACCAAACCTTGTGTAAACTGGAAACCTGTCTAAACCAAACCTTGTGTAAACTGGAAACCTGTCTAAACCAAACCTTGTGTAAACTGGAAACCTGTCTAAACCAAACCTTGTGTAAACTGGAAACCTGTCTAAACCAAACCTTGTGTAAACTGGAAACATGTCAAAACCAAACCTTGTGTAAACTGGAAACCTGTTTAAACCAAACCTTAAACCAAACCTTGTGTAAACTGGAAACCTGTCTAAACCAAACCCTGCATATACTGATAACCTGTCTAAACCAAACCCTTTGTAAACTGGAAACCTGTCTAAACCAAACCTTGTGTAAACTGGAAACCTGTCTAAACCAAACCTTGTGTAAACTGGAAACCTGTCTATACAAAACCTTGTGTAAACTGGAAACCTGTCTAAACCAAACCCTGTGTATACTGGTAACTTGTCTAAACCAAACCCTTTGTAAACTGGAAACCCCTCTAAACCAAACCTTGTGTAAACTGGAAACCCCTCTAAACCAAACCCTGTGTAAACTGGAAACATGTCTAAACCAAACCTTGTGTAAACTGGAAACCTGTCTAAACTAAACAATGCGTATACTGGTAACCTGTCTAAACCAAACCCTTTGTAAACTGGAAACCTGTCTAAACCAAACCTTGTGTAAACTGGTAATCTGTCTAAACCAAACCTTGTGTAAACTGGTAACCTGTCTAAACCAAACCATTTGTAAACTGGAAACCTGTCTAAACCAAACCTTGTGTAAACTGGTAACCTGTCTAAACCAAACCCTTTGTAAACTGGAAACCTGTCTAAATCAAACCTTGTGTAAACTGGTAACCTGTCTAAACCAAACCCTTTGTAAACTGGAAACCTGTCTAAACCAAACCTTGTGTAAACTGGAAACCTGTCTAAACCAAACCCTGTGTATACTGGAAACCTGTCTAAACCAAACCCTGTGTATACTGGTAACCTGTCTAAACAAAACCCTGTGTAAACTGGAAACCTGTCTAAACCAAACCCTGTGTATACTGGTAACCTGCAAAAACCAAACCCTTTGTAAACTGGAAACCTGTCTAAACCAGACCTTGTGTAAACTGGAAACCTGTCTAAACCAAACCCTGTGTATACTGGTAACCTGCAAAAACCAAACCCTTTGTAAACTGGAAACCTGTCTAAACCAAACCTTGTGTAAACTGGAAACCCCTCTAAACCAAACCCTGTGTAAACTGGAAACCTGTCTAAACCAAACCTTGTGTAAACTGGTAATCTGTCTAAACCAAACCTTGTGTAAACTGGATACCTGTCTAAACCAAACCCTTTGTAAACTGGAAACCTGTCTAAACCAAACCTTGTGTAAACTGGAAACCTGTCTAAACCAAACCTTGTGTAAACTGGAAACCTGTCTAAACCAAACCTTGTGTAAACTGGTAACCTGTCTAAACCAAACCCTGTGTAAACTGGAAACCTGTCTAAACCAAACCTTGTGTAAACTGGAAACCTGTCTAAACCAAACCTTGTGTAAACTGGAAACCTGTCTAAACCAAACCTTGTGTAAACTGAAAACCTGTCTAAACCAAACCTTGTGTAAACGGGAAACCTGTTTAAACCAAACCTTAAACCAAACCTTGTGTAAACTGGAAACCTGTCTAAACCAAACCCTGTGTAAACCCCTCTAAACCAAACCCTGTGTAAACTGGAAACCTGTCTAAACCAAACCTTGTGTAAACTGGAAACCTGTCTAAACCAAACCCTGTGTATACTGGTAATCTGTCTAAACCAAACGTTGTGTAAACTGGTAACCTGTCTAAACCAAACCCTTTGTAAACTGGAAACCTGTCTAAACCAAACCTTGTGTAAACTGGAAACCTGTCTAAACCAAACCCTGTGTATACTGGTAATCTGTCTAAACCAAACCTTGTGTAAACTGGTAACCTGTCTAAACCAAACCCTTTGTAAACTGGAAACCTGTCTAAACCAAACCTTGTGTAAACTGGAAACCTGTCTAAACCAAACCCTGCGTATACTGGTAATCTGTCTAAACCAAACCTTGTGTAAACTGGTAACCTGTCTAAACCAAACCCTTTGTAAACTGGAAACCTGTCTAAACCAAACCTTGTGTAAACTGGAAACCTGTCTAAACCAAACCCTGCGTATACTGGTAATCTGTCTAAACCAAACCTTGTGTAAACTGGAAACCTGTCTAAACCAAACCTTGTGTAAACTGGAAACCTGTCTAAACCAAACCTTGTGTAAACTGGTAACCTGTCTAAACCAAACCCTGTGTATACTGGTAACCTGTCTAAACCAAACCCTTTGTAAACGGGAAACCCCTCTAAACCAAATCTTGTGTAAACTGGAAACCCCTCTAAACCAAACCCTGTGTAAACTGGAAACATGTCTAAACCAAACCTTGTGTAAACTGGAAACCTGTCTAAACTAAACCCTGCGTATACTGGTAACCTGTCTAAACCAAACCTTGTGTAAACTGGAAACCTGTCTAAACCAAACCTTGTGTAAACTGGTAACCTGTCTAAACCAAACCCTGTGTAAACTGGTAACCTATCTAAACCAAACCCTTTGTAAACTGAAAACCTGTCTAAACCAAACCTTGTGTAAACTGGGAACTGTCTAAACCAAACCCTTTGTAAACTGGAAACCTGTCTAAACCAAACCTTGTGTAAACTGGAAACCTATCTAAACCAAACCTTGTGTAAACTGGTAACCTGTCTAAACCAAACCCTGTGTAAACCCCTCTAAACCAAACCCTGTGTAAACTGGAAACCTGTCTAAACCAAACCTTGTGTAAACTGGAAACCTGTCTAAACCAAACCTTGTGTAAACTGGAAACCTGTCTAAACCAAACCCTGTGTATACTGGTAACCTGCAAAAACCAAACCCTTTGTAAACTGGAAACCTGTCTAAACCAAACCTTGTGTAAACTGGAAACCCCTCTAAACCAAACCCTGTGTAAACTGGAAACATGTCTAAACCAAACCTTGTGTAAACTGGAAACCTGTCTAAACCAAACCCTGTGTAAACCCCTCTAAACCAAACCCTGTGTAAACTGGAAACCTGTCTAAACCAAACCTTGTGTAAACTGGAAACCTGTCTAAACCAAACCTTGTGTAAACTGGAAACCTGTCTAAACCAAACCCTGTGTAAACTGGAAACCTGTCTAAACCAAACCTTGTGTAAACTGGAAACCTGTCTAAACCAAACCTTGTGTAAACTGGAAACCTGTCTAAACCAAGCCTTGTGTAAACTGGAAACATGTCTAAACCAAACCTTGTGTAAACTGGAAACCTGTTTAAACCAAACCTTAAACCAAACCTTGTGTAAACTGGAAACCTGTCTAAACCAAACCCTGCATATACTGATAACCTGTCTAAACCAAACCCTTTGTAAACTGGAAACCTGTCTAAACCAAACCTTGTGTAAACTGGAAACCTGTCTAAACCAAACCTTGTGTAAACTGGAAACCTGTCTATACAAAACCCTTTGTAAACTGGAAACCTGTCTATACCAAACCCTGTGTATACTGGTAACCTGTCCAAACCAAACCTTGTGTAAACTGGAAACCTGTCTAAACCAAACCTTGTGTAAACTGGAAACCTGTCTAAACCAAACCTTGTGTAAACTGGAAACCTGTCTAAACCAAACCCTGTGTATACTGGTAACCTGTCTAAACCAAACCCTTTGTAAACGGGAAACCCCTCTAAACCAAATCTTGTGTAAACTGGAAACCCCTCTAAACCAAACCCTGTGTAAACTGGAAACATGTCTAAACCAAACCTTGTGTAAACTGGAAACCTGTCTAAACTAAACCCTGCGTATACTGGTAACCTGTCTAAACCAAACCTTGTGTAAACTGGAAACCTGTCTAAACCAAACCTTGTGTAAACTGGTAACCTGTCTAAACCAAACCCTGTGTAAACTGGTAACCTATCTAAACCAAACCCTTTGTAAACTGAAAACCTGTCTAAACCAAACCTTGTGTAAACTGGGAACTGTCTAAACCAAACCCTTTGTAAACTGGAAACCTGTCTAAACCAAACCTTGTGTAAACTGGAAACCTATCTAAACCAAACCTTGTGTAAACTGGTAACCTGTCTAAACCAAACCCTGTGTAAACTGGTAACCTATCTAAACCAAACCCTTTGTAAACTGAAAACCTGTCTAAACCAAACCTTGTGTAAACTGGTAACTGTCTAAACCAAACCCTGTGTAAACTGGAAACCTGTCTAAACCAAACCCTGTGTAAACTGGAAACCTGTCTAAACCAAACCCTGTGTAAACTGGAAACCTGTCTAAACCAAACCCTGTGTAAACTGGAAACCTGTCTAAACCAAACCCTGTGTAAACTGGAAACCAGTCTAAACCAAACCCTGTGTATACTGGTAACCTGCAAAAACCAAACCCTTTGTAAACTGGAAACCTGTCTAAACCAAACCTTGTGTAAACTGGAAACCCCTCTAAACCAAACCCTGTGTAAACTGGAAACATGTCTAAACCAAACCTTGTGTAAACTGGAAACCTGTCTAAACCAAACCCTGTGTAAACCCCTCTAAACCAAACCCTGTGTAAACTGGAAACCTGTCTAAACCAAACCTTGTGTAAACTGGAAACCTGTCTAAACCAAACCTTGTGTAAACTGGAAACCTGTCTAAACCAAACCCTGTGTAAACTGGAAACCTGTCTAAACCAAACCTTGTGTAAACTGGAAACCTGTCTAAACCAAACCTTGTGTAAACTGGAAACCTGTCTAAACCAAACCTTGTGTAAACTGGAAACCTGTCTAAACCAAACCTTGTGTAAACTGGAAACATGTCTAAACCAAACCTTGTGTAAACTGGAAACCTGTTTAAACCAAACCTTAAACCAAACCTTGTGTAAACTGGAAACCTGTCTAAACCAAACCCTGCATATACTGATAACCTGTCTAAACCAAACCCTTTGTAAACTGGAAACCTGTCTAAACCAAACCTTGTGTAAACTGGAAACCTGTCTAAACCAAACCTTGTGTAAACTGGAAACCTGTCTATACAAAACCCTTTGTAAACTGGAAACCTGTCTATACCAAACCCTGTGTATACTGGTAACCTGTCCAAACCAAACCTTGTGTAAACTGGAAACCTGTCTAAACCAAACCTTGTGTAAACTGGAAACCTGTCTAAACCAAACCTTGTGTAAACTGGAAACCTGTCTAAACCAAACCCTGTGTATACTGGTAACCTGTCTAAACCAAACCCTTTGTAAACGGGAAACCCCTCTAAACCAAACCTTGTGTAAACTGGAAACCCCTCTAAACCAAACCCTGTGTAAACTGGAAACATGTCTAAACCAAACCTTGTGTAAACTGGAAACCTGTCTAAACTAAACCCTGCGTATACTGGTAACCTGTCTAAACCAAACCTTGTGTAAACTGGAAACCTGTCTAAACCAAACCTTGTGTAAACTGGTAACCTGTCTAAACCAAACCCTGTGTAAACTGGTAACCTATCTAAACCAAACCCTTTGTAAACTGAAAACCTGTCTAAACCAAACCTTGTGTAAACTGGGAACTGTCTAAACCAAACCCTTTGTAAACTGGAAACCTGTCTAAACCAAACCTTGTGTAAACTGGAAACCTGTCTAAACCAAACCTTGTGTAAACTGGTAACCTATCTAAACCAAACCCTTTGTAAACTGAAAACCTGTCTAAACCAAACCTTGTGTAAACTGGGAACTGTCTAAACCAAACCCTGTGTAAACTGGAAACCTGTCTAAACCAAACCCTGTGTAAACTGGAAACCTGTCTAAACCAAACCCTGTGTAAACTGGAAACCTGTCTAAACCAAACCCTGTGTAAACTGGAAACCAGTCTAAACCAAACCCTGTGTATACTGGTAACCTGCAAAAACCAAACCCTTTGTAAACTGGAAACCTGTCTAAACCAAACCTTGTGTAAACTGGAAACCCCTCTAAACCAAACCCTGTGTAAACTGGAAACATGTCTAAACCAAACCTTGTGTAAACTGGAAACCTGTCTAAACCAAACCCTGTGTAAACCCCTCTAAACCAAACCCTGTGTAAACTGGAAACCTGTCTAAACCAAACCTTGTGTAAACTGGAAACCTGTCTAAACCAAACCTTGTGTAAACTGGAAACCTGTCTAAACCAAACCCTGTGTAAACTGGAAACCTGTCTAAACCAAACCTTGTGTAAACTGGAAACCTGTCTAAACCAAACCTTGTGTAAACTGGAAACCTGTCTAAACCAAACCTTGTGTAAACTGGAAACCTGTCTAAACCAAACCTTGTGTAAACTGGAAACATGTCTAAACCAAACCTTGTGTAAACTGGAAACCTGTTTAAACCAAACCTTAAACCAAACCTTGTGTAAACTGGAAACCTGTCTAAACCAAACCCTGCATATACTGATAACCTGTCTAAACCAAACCCTTTGTAAACTGGAAACCTGTCTAAACCAAACCTTGTGTAAACTGGAAACCTGTCTAAACCAAACCTTGTGTAAACTGGAAACCTGTCTATACAAAACCCTTTGTAAACTGGAAACCTGTCTATACCAAACCCTGTGTATACTGGTAACCTGTCCAAACCAAACCTTGTGTAAACTGGAAACCTGTCTAAACCAAACCTTGTGTAAACTGGAAACCTGTCTAAACCAAACCTTGTGTAAACTGGAAACCTGTCTAAACCAAACCCTGTGTATACTGGTAACCTGTCTAAACCAAACCCTTTGTAAACGGGAAACCCCTCTAAACCAAACCTTGTGTAAACTGGAAACCCCTCTAAACCAAACCCTGTGTAAACTGGAAACATGTCTAAACCAAACCTTGTGTAAACTGGAAACCTGTCTAAACTAAACCCTGCGTATACTGGTAACCTGTCTAAACCAAACCTTGTGTAAACTGGAAACCTGTCTAAACCAAACCTTGTGTAAACTGGTAACCTGTCTAAACCAAACCCTGTGTAAACTGGTAACCTATCTAAACCAAACCCTTTGTAAACTGAAAACCTGTCTAAACCAAACCTTGTGTAAACTGGGAACTGTCTAAACCAAACCCTTTGTAAACTGGAAACCTGTCTAAACCAAACCTTGTGTAAACTGGAAACCTGTCTAAACCAAACCTTGTGTAAACTGGTAACCTATCTAAACCAAACCCTTTGTAAACTGAAAACCTGTCTAAACCAAACCTTGTGTAAACTGGGAACTGTCTAAACCAAACCCTGTGTAAACTGGAAACCTGTCTAAACCAAACCCTGTGTAAACTGGAAACCTGTCTAAACCAAACCCTGTGTAAACTGGAAACCTGTCTAAACCAAACCCTGTGTAAACTGGAAACCTGTCTAAACCAAACCCTGTGTAAACTGGAAACCAGTCTAAACCAAACCCTGTGTATACTGGTAACCTGCAAAAACCAAACCCTTTGTAAACTGGAAACCTGTCTAAACCAAACCTTGTGTAAACTGGAAACCCCTCTAAACCAAACCCTGTGTAAACTGGAAACATGTCTAAACCAAACCTTGTGTAAACTGGAAACCTGTCTAAACCAAACCCTGTGTAAACACCTCTAAACCAAACCCTGTGTAAACTGGAAACCTGTCTAAACCAAACCTTGTGTAAACTGGAAACCTGTCTAAACCAAACCTTGTGTAAACTGGAAACCTGTCTAAACCAAACCCTGTGTAAACTGGAAACCTGTCTAAACCAAACCCTTTGTAAACTGGAAACCTGTCTAAACCAAACCTTGTGTAAACTGGAAACCTGTCTAAACCAAACCCTGCGTATACTGGTAATCTGTCTAAACCAAACCTTGTGTAAACTGGTAACCTGTCTAAACCAAACCCTTTGAAAACTGGAAACCTGTCTAAACCAAACCTTGTGTAAACTGGAAACCTGTCTAAACCAAACCTTGTGTAAACTGGAAACCTGTCTAAACCAAACCTTGTGTAAACTGGAAACCTGTCTAAACCAAACCCTGCGTATACTGGTAATCTGTCTAAACCAAACCTTGTGTAAACTGGTAACCTGTCTAAACCAAACCCTTTGTAAACTGGAAACCTGTCTAAACCAAACCTTGTGTAAACTGGAAACCTGTCTAAACCAAACCTTGTGTAAACTGGTAATCTGTCTAAACCAAACCTTGTGTAAACTGGTAACCTGTCTAAACCAAACCATTTGTAAACTGGAAACCTGTCTAAACCAAACCTTGTGTAAACTGGTAACCTGTCTAAACCAAACCCTTTGTAAACTGGAAACCTGTCTAAACCAAACCTTGTGTAAACTGGAAACCTGTCTAAACCAAACCCTGCGTATACTGGTAATCTGTCTAAACCAAACCTTGTGTAAACTGGTAACCTGTCTAAACCAAACCCTTTGTAAACTGGAAACCTGTCTAAACCAAACCTTGTGTAAACTGGAAACCTGTCTAAACCAAACCTTGTGTAAACTGGTAACCTGTCTAAACCAAACCCTGTGTAAACTGGTAACCTATCTAAACCAAACCCTTTGTAAACTGAAAACCTGTCTAAACCAAACCTTGTGTAAACTGGGAACTGTCTAAACCAAACCCTTTGTAAACTGGAAACCTGTCTAAACCAAACCTTGTGTAAACTGGAAACCTGTCTAAACCAAACCTTGTGTAAACTGGTAACCTGTCTAAACCAAACCCTGTGTAAACTGGTAACCTATCTAAACCAAACCCTTTGTAAACTGAAAACCTGTCTAAACCAAACCTTGTGTAAACTGGGAACTGTCTAAACCAAACCCTGTGTAAACTGGAAACCTGTCTAAACCAAACCCTGTGTAAACTGGAAACCTGTCTAAACCAAACCCTGTGTAAACTGGAAACCTGTCTAAACCAAACCCTGTGTAAACTGGAAACCTGTCTAAACCAAACCCTGTGTAAACTGGAAACCAGTCTAAACCAAACCCTGTGTATACTGGTAACCTGCAAAAACCAAACCCTTTGTAAACTGGAAACCTGTCTAAACCAAACCTTGTGTAAACTGGAAACCCCTCTAAACCAAACCCTGTGTAAACTGGAAACATGTCTAAAAGAAACCTTGTGTAAACTGGAAACCTGTCTAAACCAAACCCTGTGTAAACCCCTCTAAACCAAACCCTGTGTAAACTGGAAACCTGTCTAAACCAAACCTTGTGTAAACTGGAAACCTGTCTAAACCAAACCTTGTGTAAACTGGAAACCTGTCTAAACCAAACCCTGTGTAAACTGGAAACCTGTCTAAACCAAACCCTTTGTAAACTGGAAACCTGTCTAAACCAAACCTTGTGTAAACTGGAAACCTGTCTAAACCAAACCCTGCGTATACTGGTAATCTGTCTAAACCAAACCTTGTGTAAACTGGTAACCTGTCTAAACCAAACCCTTTGTAAACTGGAAACCTGTCTAAACCAAACCTTGTGTAAACTGGAAACCTGTCTAAACCAAACCTTGTGTAAACTGGTAACCTGTCTAAACCAAACCCTGTGTAAACTGGTAACCTATCTAAACCAAACCTTTTGTAAACTGAAAACCTGTCTAAACCAAACCCTGTGTAAACTGGAAACGTGTCTAAACCAAACCCTGTGTATACTGGTAACCTGCAAAAACCAAATCCTTTGTAAACTGGAAACCTGTCTAAACCAAACCCTGTGTATACTGGTAACCTGTCTAAACCAAACCCTTTGTAAACTGGAAACCCCTCTAAACCAAACCTTGTGTAAACTGGAAACCCCTCTAAGCCAAACCCTGTGTAAACTGGAAACATGTTTAAACCAAACCTTGTGTAAACTGGAAACCTGTCTAAACCAAACCCTGCGTATACTGGTAACCTGTCTAAACCAAACCCTTTGTAAACTGGAAACCTGTCTAAACCAAACCTTGTGTAAACTGGTAATCTGTCTAAACCAAACCTTGTGTAAACTGGTAACCTGTCTAAACCAAACCATTTGTAAACTGGAAACCTGTCTAAACCAAACCTTGTGTAAACTGGAAACCTGTCTAAACCAAACCTTGTGTAAACTGGTAACCTGTCTAAACCAAACCCTGTGTAAACTGGTAACCTGTCTAAACCAAACCCTTTGTAAACTGGAAACCTGTCTAAACCAAACCTTGTGTAAACTGGTAACCTGTCTAAACCAAACCCTGTGTAAACTGGAAACCTGTCTAAACCAAACCTTGTGTAAACTGGAAACCTGTCTAAACCAAACCTTGTGTAAACTGGAAACCTGTCTAAACCAAACCTTGTGTAAACTGGAAACCTGTCTAAACCAAACCTTGTGTAAACTGGAAACCTGTCTAAACCAAACCTTGTGTAAACTGGAAACCTGTCTAAACCAAACCTTGTGTAAACTGGAAACCTGTCTAAACCAAACCTTGTGTAAACTGGAAACATGTCTAAACCAAACCTTGTGTAAACTGGAAACCTGTTTAAACCAAACCTTAAACCAAACCTTGTGTAAACTGGAAACCTGTCTAAACCAAACCCTGCATATACTGATAACCTGTCTAAACCAAACCCTTTGTAAACTGGAAACCTGTCTAAACCAAACCTTGTGTAAACTGGAAACCTGTCTAAACCAAACCCTGTGTATACTGGTAACCTGTCCAAACCAAACCTTGTGTAAACTGGAAACCTGTCTAAACCAAACCTTGTGTAAACTGGAAACCTGTCTAAACCAAACCCTGCGTATACTGGTAATCTGTCTAAACCAAACCTTGTGTAAACTGGTAACCTGTCTAAACCAAACCCTTTGTAAACTGGAAACCTGTCTAAACCAAACCTTGTGTAAACTGGAAACCTGTCTAAACCAAACCTTGTGTAAACTGGTAACCTGTCTAAACCAAACCCTGTGTAAACTGGTAACCTATCTAAACCAAACCCTTTGTAAACTGAAAACCTGTCTAAACCAAACCTTGTGTAAACTGGGAACTGTCTAAACCAAACCCTTTGTAAACTGGAAACCTGTCTAAACCAAACCTTGTGTAAACTGGAAACCTGTCTAAACCAAACCTTGTGTAAACTGGTAACCTGTCTAAACCAAACCCTGTGTAAACTGGTAACCTATCTAAACCAAACCCTTTGTAAACTGAAAACCTGTCTAAACCAAACCTTGTGTAAACTGGGAACTGTCTAAACCAAACCCTGTGTAAACTGGAAACCTGTCTAAACCAAACCCTGTGTAAACTGGAAACCTGTCTAAACCAAACCCTGTGTAAACTGGAAACCTGTCTAAACCAAACCCTGTGTAAACTGGAAACCTGTCTAAACCAAACCCTGTGTAAACTGGAAACCAGTCTAAACCAAACCCTGTGTATACTGGTAACCTGCAAAAACCAAACCCTTTGTAAACTGGAAACCTGTCTAAACCAAACCTTGTGTAAACTGGAAACATGTCTAAACCAAACCTTGTGTAAACTGGAAACCTGTCTAAACCAAACCCTGTGTGAACCCCTCTAAACCAAACCCTGTGTAAACTGGAAACCTGTCTAAACCAAACCTTGTGTAAACTGGAAACCTGTCTAAACCAAACCTTGTGTAAACTGGAAACCTGTCTAAACCAAACCCTGTGTAAACTGGAAACCTGTCTAAACCAAACCCTTTGTAAACTGGAAACCTGTCTAAACCAAACCTTGTGTAAACTGGAAACCTGTCTAAACCAAACCCTGCGTATACTGGTAATCTGTCTAAACCAAACCTTGTGTAAACTGGTAACCTGTCTAAACCAAACCCTTTGTAAACTGGAAACCTGTCTAAACCAAACCTTGTGTAAACTGGAAACCTGTCTAAACCAAACCTTGTGTAAACTGGTAACCTGTCTAAACCAAACCCTGTGTAAACTGGTAACCTATCTAAACCAAACCTTTTGTAAACTGAAAACCTGTCTAAACCAAACCCTGTGTAAACTGGAAACGTGTCTAAACCAAACCCTGTGTATACTGGTAACCTGCAAAAACCAAATCCTTTGTAAACTGGAAACCTGTCTAAACCAAACCCTGTGTATACTGGTAACCTGTCTAAACCAAACCCTTTGTAAACTGGAAACCCCTCTAAACCAAACCTTGTGTAAACTGGAAACCCCTCTAAGCCAAACCCTGTGTAAACTGGAAACATGTTTAAACCAAACCTTGTGTAAACTGGAAACCTGTCTAAACCAAACCCTGCGTATACTGGTAACCTGTCTAAACCAAACCCTTTGTAAACTGGAAACCTGTCTAAACCAAACCTTGTGTAAACTGGTAATCTGTCTAAACCAAACCTTGTGTAAACTGGTAACCTGTCTAAACCAAACCATTTGTAAACTGGAAACCTGTCTAAACCAAACCTTGTGTAAACTGGAAACCTGTCTAAACCAAACCTTGTGTAAACTGGTAACCTGTCTAAACCAAACCCTGTGTAAACTGGTAACCTGTCTAAACCAAACCCTTTGTAAACTGGAAACCTGTCTAAACCAAACCTTGTGTAAACTGGTAACCTGTCTAAACCAAACCCTGTGTAAACTGGAAACCTGTCCAAACCAAACCTTGTGTAAACTGGAAACCTGTCTAAACCAAACCTTGTGTAAACTGGAAACCTGTCTAAACCAAACCTTGTGTAAACTGGAAACCTGTCTAAACCAAACCTTGTGTAAACTGGAAACCTGTCTAAACCAAACCTTGTGTAAACTGGAAACCTGTCTAAACCAAACATTGTGTAAACTGGAAACATGTCTAAACCAAACCTTGTGTAAACTGGAAACCTGTTTAAACCAAACCTTAAACCAAACCTTGTGTAAACTGGTAACCTGTCTAAACCAAACCCTGTGTAAACTGGTAACCTATCTAAACCAAACCCTTTGTAAACTGAAAACCTGTCTAAACCAAACCTTGTGTAAACTGGGAACTGTCTAAACCAAACCCTGTGTAAACTGGAAACCTGTCTAAACCAAACCCTGTGTAAACTGGAAACCTGTCTAAACCAAACCCTGCGTAAACTGGAAACCTGTCTAAACCAAACCCTGTGTAAACTGGAAACCTGTCTAAACCAAACCCTGTGTAAACTGGAAACCAGTCTAAACCAAACCCTGTGTATACTGGTAACCTGCAAAAACCAAACCCTTTGTAAACTGGAAACCTGTCTAAACCAAACCTTGTGTAAACTGGAAACCCCTCTAAACCAAACCCTGTGTAAACTGGAAACATGTCTAAACCAAACCTTGTGTAAACTGGAAACCTGTCTAAACCAAACCCTGTGTAAACCCCTCTAAACCAAACCCTGTGTAAACTGGAAACCTGTCTAAACCAAACCTTGTGTAAACTGGAAACCTGTCTAAACCAAACCTTGTGTAAACTGGAAACCTGTCTAAACCAAACCCTGTGTAAACTGGAAACCTGTCTAAACCAAACCCTTTGTAAACTGGAAACCTGTCTAAACCAAACCTTGTGTAAACTGGAAACCTGTCTAAACCAAACCCTGCGTATACTGGTAATCTGTCTAAACCAAACCTTGTGTAAACTGGTAACCTGTCTAAACCAAACCCTTTGTAAACTGGAAACCTGTCTAAACCAAACCTTGTGTAAACTGGAAACCTGTCTAAACCAAACCTTGTGTAAACTGGTAACCTGTCTAAACCAAACCCTGTGTAAACTGGTAACCTATCTAAACCAAACCTTTTGTAAACTGAAAACCTGTCTAAACCAAACCCTGTGTAAACTGGAAACGTGTCTAAACCAAACCCTGTGTATACTGGTAACCTGCAAAAACCAAATCCTTTGTAAACTGGAAACCTGTCTAAACCAAACCCTGTGTATACTGGTAACCTGTCTAAACCAAACCCTTTGTAAACTGGAAACCCCTCTAAACCAAACCTTGTGTAAACTGGAAACCCCTCTAAGCCAAACCCTGTGTAAACTGGAAACATGTTTAAACCAAACCTTGTGTAAACTGGAAACCTGTCTAAACCAAACCCTGCGTATACTGGTAACCTGTCTAAACAAAACCCTTTGTAAACTGGAAACCTGTCTAAACCAAACCTTGTGTAAACTGGTAATCTGTCTAAACCAAACCTTGTGTAAACTGGTAACCTGTCTAAACCAAACCATTTGTAAACTGGAAACCTGTCTAAACCAAACCTTGTGTAAACTGGAAACCTGTCTAAACCAAACCTTGTGTAAACTGGTAACCTGTCTAAACCAAACCCTATGTAAACTGGTAACCTGTCTAAACCAAACCCTTTGTAAACTGGAAACCTGTCTAAACCAAACCTTGTGTAAACTGGTAACCTGTCTAAACCAAACCCTGTGTAAACTGGAAACCTGTCCAAACCAAACCTTGTGTAAACTGAAAACCTGTCTAAACCAAACCTTGTGTAAACTGGAAACCTGTCTAAACCAAACCTTGTGTAAACTGGAAACCTGTCTAAACCAAACCTTGTGTAAACTGGAAACCTGTCTAAACCAAACCTTGTGTAAACTGGAAACCTGTCTAAACCAAACATTGTGTAAACTGGAAACATGTCTAAACCAAACCTTGTGTAAACTGGAAACCTGTTTAAACCAAACCTTAAACCAAACCTTGTGTAAACTGGAAACCTGTCTAAACCAAACCCTGCATATACTGATAACCTGTCTAAACCAAACCCTTTGTAAACTGGAAACCTGTCTAAACCAAACCTTGTGTAAACTGGAAACCTGTCTAAACCAAACCTTGTGTAAACTGGAAACCTGTCTATACAAAACCCTTTGTAAACTGGAAACCTGTCTATACCAAACCCTGTGTATACTGGTAACCTGTCCAAACCAAACCTTGTGTAAACTGGAAACCTGTCTAAACCAAACCTTGTGTAAACTGGAAACCTGTATAAACCAAACCTTGTGTAAACTGGAAACCTGTCTAAACCAAACCCTGTGTATACTGGTAACCTGTCTAAACCAAACCCTTTGTAAACTGGAAACCCCTCTAAACCAAACCTTGTGTAAACTGGAAACCCCTCTAAACCAAACCCTGTGTAAACTGGAAACCTGTCTAAACCAAACCTTGTGTAAACTGGAAACCTGTCTAAACTAAACCCTGCATATACTGGTAACCTGTCTAAACCAAACCCTTTGTAAACTGGAAACCTGTCTAAACCAAACCTTGTGTAAACTGGTAATCTGTCTAAACCAAACCTTGTGTAAACTGGTAACCTGTCTAAACCAAACCATTTGTAAACTGGAAACCTGTCTAAACCAAACCTTGTGTAAACTGGTAACCTGTCTAAACCAAACCCTTTGTAAACTGGAAACCTGTCTAAACCAAACCTTGTGTAAACTGGAAACCTGTCTAAACCAAACCTTGTGTAAACTGGTAACCTGTCTAAACCAAACCCTGTGTAAACTGGTAACCTATGTAAACCAAACCCTTTGTAAACTGAAAACCTGTCTAAACCAAACCTTGTGTAAACTGGAAACCTGTCTAAACCAAACCTTGTGTAAACTGGAAACCTGTCTAAACCAAACCTTGTGTAAACTGGTAACCTGTCTAAACCAAACCCTGTGTAAACTGGAAACCTGTCTAAACCAAACCTTGTGTAAACTGGAAACCTGTCTAAACCAAACCTTGTGTAAACTGGAAACCTGTCTAAACCAAGCCCTGCGTATACTGGTAATCTGTCTAAACCAAACCTTGTGTAAACTGGTAACCTGTCTAAACCAAACCCTTTGTAAACTGGTAACCTGTCTAAACCAAACCATTTGTAAACTGGAAACCTGTCTAAACCAAACCTTGTGTAAACTGGAAACCTGTCTAAACCAAACCTTGTGTAAACTGGTAACCTGTCTAAACCAAACCCTATGTAAACTGGTAACCTGTCTAAACCAAACCCTTTGTAAACTGGAAACCTGTCTAAACCAAACCTTGTGTAAACTGGTAACCTGTCTAAACCAAACCCTGTGTAAACTGGAAACCTGTCCAAACCAAACCTTGTGTAAACTGAAAACCTGTCTAAACCAAACCTTGTGTAAACTGGAAACCTGTCTAAACCAAACCTTGTGTAAACTGGAAACCTGTCTAAACCAAACCTTGTGTAAACTGGAAACCTGTCTAAACCAAACCTTGTGTAAACTGGAAACCTGTCTAAACCAAACATTGTGTAAACTGGAAACATGTCTAAACCAAACCTTGTGTAAACTGGAAACCTGTTTAAACCAAACCTTAAACCAAACCTTGTGTAAACTGGAAACCTGTCTAAACCAAACCCTGCATATACTGATAACCTGTCTAAACCAAACCCTTTGTAAACTGGAAACCTGTCTAAACCAAACCTTGTGTAAACTGGAAACCTGTCTAAACCAAACCTTGTGTAAACTGGAAACCTGTCTATACAAAACCCTTTGTAAACTGGAAACCTGTCTATACCAAACCCTGTGTATACTGGTAACCTGTCCAAACCAAACCTTGTGTAAACTGGAAACCTGTCTAAACCAAACCTTGTGTAAACTGGAAACCTGTATAAACCAAACCTTGTGTAAACTGGAAACCTGTCTAAACCAAACCCTGTGTATACTGGTAACCTGTCTAAACCAAACCCTTTGTAAACTGGAAACCCCTCTAAACCAAACCTTGTGTAAACTGGAAACCCCTCTAAACCAAACCCTGTGTAAACTGGAAACCTGTCTAAACCAAACCTTGTGTAAACTGGAAACCTGTCTAAACTAAACCCTGCATATACTGGTAACCTGTCTAAACCAAACCCTTTGTAAACTGGAAACCTGTCTAAACCAAACCTTGTGTAAACTGGTAATCTGTCTAAACCAAACCTTGTGTAAACTGGTAACCTGTCTAAACCAAACCATTTGTAAACTGGAAACCTGTCTAAACCAAACCTTGTGTAAACTGGTAACCTGTCTAAACCAAACCCTTTGTAAACTGGAAACCTGTCTAAACCAAACCTTGTGTAAACTGGAAACCTGTCTAAACCAAACCTTGTGTAAACTGGTAACCTGTCTAAACCAAACCCTGTGTAAACTGGTAACCTATGTAAACCAAACCCTTTGTAAACTGAAAACCTGTCTAAACCAAACCTTGTGTAAACTGGAAACCTGTCTAAACCAAACCTTGTGTAAACTGGAAACCTGTCTAAACCAAACCTTGTGTAAACTGGTAACCTGTCTAAACCAAACCCTGTGTAAACTGGAAACCTGTCTAAACCAAACCTTGTGTAAACTGGAAACCTGTCTAAACCAAACCTTGTGTAAACTGGAAACCTGTCTAAACCAAGCCCTGCGTATACTGGTAATCTGTCTAAACCAAACCTTGTGTAAACTGGTAACCTGTCTAAACCAAACCCTTTGTAAACTGGAAACCTGTCTAAACCAAACCTTGTGTAAACTGGAAACCTGTCTAAACCAAACCTTGTGTAAACTGGTAACCTGTCTAAACCAAACCCTGTGTAAACTGGTAACCTATCTAAACCAAACCCTTTGTAAACTGAAAACCTGTCTAAACCAAACCCTGTGTAAACTGGAAACGTGTCTAAACCAAACCCTGTGTATACTGGTAACCTGCAAAAACCAAATCCTTTGTAAACTGGAAACCTGTCTAAACCAAACCCTGTGTATACTGGTAACCTGTCTAAACCAAACCCTTTGTAAACTGGAAACCCCTCTAAACCAAACCCTGTGTAAACTGGAAACATGTTTAAACCAAACCTTGTGTAAACTGGAAACCTGTCTAAACCAAACCCTGCGTATACTGGTAACCTGTCTAAACCAAACCCTTTGTAAACTGGAAACCTGTCTAAACCAAACCTTGTGTAAACTGGTAATCTGTCTAAACCAAACCTTGTCTAAACTGGTAACCTGTCTAAACCAAACCATTTGTAAACTGGAAACCTGTCTAAACCAAACCTTGTGTAAACTGGAAACCTGTCTAAACCAAACCTTGTGTAAACTGGAAACCTGTCTAAACCAAACCTTGTATAAACTGGTAACCTGTCTAAACCAAACCCTGTGTAAACTGGTAACCTGTCTAAACCAAACCCTTTGTAAACTGGAAACCTGTCTCAACCAAACCTTGTGTAAACTGGTAACCTGTCTAAACCAAACCCTGTGTAAACTGGAAACCTGTCTAAACCAAACCTTGTGTAAACTGGAAACCTGTCTAAACCAAACCTTGTGTAAACTGGAAACCTGTCTAAACCAAACCTTGTGTAAACTGGAAACCTGTCTAAACCAAACCTTGTGTAAACTGGAAACCTGTCTAAACCAAACCTTGTGTAAACTGGAAACCTGTCTAAACCAAACCTTGTGTAAACTGGAAACCTGTCTAAACCAAACCTTGTGTAAACTGGAAACATGTCTAAACCAAACCTTGTGTAAACTGGAAACCTGTCTAAACCAAACCTTGTGTAAACTGGAAACCTGTATAAACCAAACCTTGTGTAAACTGGAAACCTGTCTAAACCAAACCCTGTGTATACTGGTAACCTGTCTAAACCAAACCCTTTGTAAACTGGAAACCCCTCTAAACCAAACCTTGTGTAAACTGGAAACCCCTCTAAACCAAACCCTGTGTAAACTGGAAACCTGTCTAAACCAAACCTTGTGTAAACTGGAAACCTGTCTAAACTAAACCCTGCATATACTGGTAACCTGTCTAAACCAAACCCTTTGTAAACTGGAAACCTGTCTAAACCAAACCTTGTGTAAACTGGTAATCTGTCTAAACCAAACCTTGTGTAAACTGGTAACCTGTCTAAACCAAACCATTTGTAAACTGGAAACCTGTCTAAACCAAACCTTGTGTAAACTGGTAACCTGTCTAAACCAAACCCTTTGTAAACTGGAAACCTGTCTAAACCAAACCTTGTGTAAACTGGAAACCTGTCTAAACCAAACCTTGTGTAAACTGGTAACCTGTCTAAACCAAACCCTGTGTAAACTGGTAACCTATGTAAACCAAACCCTTTGTAAACTGAAAACCTGTCTAAACCAAACCTTGTGTAAACTGGAAACCTGTCTAAACCAAACCTTGTGTAAACTGGAAACCTGTCTAAACCAAACCTTGTGTAAACTGGTAACCTGTCTAAACCAAAACCTGTGTAAACTGGAAACCTGTCTAAACCAAACCTTGTGTAAACTGGAAACCTGTCTAAACCAAACCTTGTGTAAACTGGAAACCTGTCTAAACCAAGCCCTGCGTATACTGGTAATCTGTCTAAACCAAACCTTGTGTAAACTGGTAACCTGTCTAAACCAAACCCTTTGTAAACTGGTAACCTGTCTAAACCAAACCATTTGTAAACTGGAAACCTGTCTAAACCAAACCTTGTGTAAACTGGAAACCTGTCTAAACCAAACCTTGTGTAAACTGGTAACCTGTCTAAACCAAACCCTATGTAAACTGGTAACCTGTCTAAACCAAACCCTTTGTAAACTGGAAACCTGTCTAAACCAAACCTTGTGTAAACTGGTAACCTGTCTAAACCAAACCCTGTGTAAACTGGAAACCTGTCCAAACCAAACCTTGTGTAAACTGAAAACCTGTCTAAACCAAACCTTGTGTAAACTGGAAACCTGTCTAAACCAAACCTTGTGTAAACTGGAAACCTGTCTAAACCAAACCTTGTGTAAACTGGAAACCTGTCTAAACCAAACCTTGTGTAAACTGGAAACCTGTCTAAACCAAACATTGTGTAAACTGGAAACATGTCTAAACCAAACCTTGTGTAAACTGGAAACCTGTTTAAACCAAACCTTAAACCAAACCTTGTGTAAACTGGAAACCTGTCTAAACCAAACCCTGCATATACTGATAACCTGTCTAAACCAAACCCTTTGTAAACTGGAAACCTGTCTAAACCAAACCTTGTGTAAACTGGAAACCTGTCTAAACCAAACCTTGTGTAAACTGGAAACCTGTCTATACAAAACCCTTTGTAAACTGGAAACCTGTCTATACCAAACCCTGTGTATACTGGTAACCTGTCCAAACCAAACCTTGTGTAAACTGGAAACCTGTCTAAACCAAACCTTGTGTAAACTGGAAACCTGTATAAACCAAACCTTGTGTAAACTGGAAACCTGTCTAAACCAAACCCTGTGTATACTGGTAACCTGTCTAAACCAAACCCTTTGTAAACTGGAAACCCCTCTAAACCAAACCTTGTGTAAACTGGAAACCCCTCTAAACCAAACCCTGTGTAAACTGGAAACCTGTCTAAACCAAACCTTGTGTAAACTGGAAACCTGTCTAAACTAAACCCTGCATATACTGGTAACCTGTCTAAACCAAACCCTTTGTAAACTGGAAACCTGTCTAAACCAAACCTTGTGTAAACTGGTAATCTGTCTAAACCAAACCTTGTGTAAACTGGTAACCTGTCTAAACCAAACCATTTGTAAACTGGAAACCTGTCTAAACCAAACCTTGTGTAAACTGGTAACCTGTCTAAACCAAACCCTTTGTAAACTGGAAACCTGTCTAAACCAAACCTTGTGTAAACTGGAAACCTGTCTAAACCAAACCTTGTGTAAACTGGTAACCTGTCTAAACCAAACCCTGTGTAAACTGGTAACCTATGTAAACCAAACCCTTTGTAAACTGAAAACCTGTCTAAACCAAACCTTGTGTAAACTGGAAACCTGTCTAAACCAAACCTTGTGTAAACTGGAAACCTGTCTAAACCAAACCTTGTGTAAACTGGTAACCTGTCTAAACCAAACCCTGTGTAAACTGGAAACCTGTCTAAACCAAACCTTGTGTAAACTGGAAACCTGTCTAAACCAAACCTTGTGTAAACTGGAAACCTGTCTAAACCAAGCCCTGCGTATACTGGTAATCTGTCTAAACCAAACCTTGTGTAAACTGGTAACCTGTCTAAACCAAACCCTTTGTAAACTGGAAACCTGTCTAAACCAAACCTTGTGTAAACTGGAAACCTGTCTAAACCAAACCTTGTGTAAACTGGTAACCTGTCTAAACCAAACCCTGTGTAAACTGGTAACCTATCTAAACCAAACCCTTTGTAAACTGAAAACCTGTCTAAACCAAACCCTGTGTAAACTGGAAACGTGTCTAAACCAAACCCTGTGTATACTGGTAACCTGCAAAAACCAAATCCTTTGTAAACTGGAAACCTGTCTAAACCAAACCTTGTGTAAACTGGAAACCTGTCTAAACCAAACCTTGTGTAAACTGGTAACCTGTCTAAACCAAACCCTGTGTAAACTGGTAACCTATCTAAACCAAACCCTTTGTAAACTGAAAACCTGTCTAAACCAAACCCTGTGTAAACTGGAAACGTGTCTAAACCAAACCCTGTGTATACTGGTAACCTGCAAAAACCAAATCCTTTGTAAACTGGAAACCTGTCTAAACCAAACCCTGTGTATACTGGTAACCTGTCTAAACCAAACCCTTTGTAAACTGGAAACCCCTCTAAACCAAACCCTGTGTAAACTGGAAACATGTTTAAACCAAACCTTGTGTAAACTGGAAACCTGTCTAAACCAAACCCTGCGTATACTGGTAACCTGTCTAAACCAAACCCTTTGTAAACTGGAAACCTGTCTAAACCAAACCTTGTGTAAACTGGTAATCTGTCTAAACCAAACCTTGTCTAAACTGGTAACCTGTCTAAACCAAACCATTTGTAAACTGGAAACCTGTCTAAACCAAACCTTGTGTAAACTGGAAACCTGTCTAAACCAAACCTTGTGTAAACTGGAAACCTGTCTAAACCAAACCTTGTATAAACTGGTAACCTGTCTAAACCAAACCCTGTGTAAACTGGTAACCTGTCTAAACCAAACCCTTTGTAAACTGGAAACCTGTCTAAACCAAACCTTGTGTAAACTGGTAACCTGTCTAAACCAAACCCTGTGTAAACTGGAAACCTGTCTAAACCAAACCTTGTGTAAACTGGAAACCTGTCTAAACCAAACCTTGTGTAAACTGGAAACCTGTCTAAACCAAACCTTGTGTAAACTGGAAACCTGTCTAAACCAAACCTTGTGTAAACTGGAAACCTGTCTAAACCAAACCTTGTGTAAACTGGAAACCTGTCTAAACCAAACCTTGTGTAAACTGGAAACCTGTCTAAACCAAACCTTGTGTAAACTGGAAACATGTCTAAACCAAACCTTGTGTAAACTGGAAACCTGTTTAAACCAAACCTTAAACCAAACCTTGTGTAAACTGGAAACCTGTCTAAACCAAACCCTGCATATACTGATAACCTGTCTAAACCAAACCCTTTGTAAACTGGAAACCTGTCTAAACCAAACCTTGTGTAAACTGGAAACCTGTCTAAACCAAACCTTGTGTAAACTGGAAACCTGTCTATACAAAACCCTTTGTAAACTGGAAACCTGTCTATACCAAACCCTGTGTATACTGGTAACCTGTCCAAACCAAACCTTGTGTAAACTGGAAACCTGTCTAAACCAAACCCTGTGTATACTGGTAACCTGTCTAAACCAAACCCTTTGTAAACTGGAAACCCCTCTAAACCAAACCTTGTGTAAACTGGAAACCCCTCTAAACCAAACCCTGTGTAAACTGGAAACATGTCTAAACCAAACCTTGTGTAAACTGGAAACCTGTCTAAACTAAACCCTGCGTATACTGGTAACCTGTCTAAACCAAACCCTTTGTAAACTGGAAACCTGTCTAAACCAAACCTTGTGTAAACTGGTAATCTGTCTAAACCAAACCTTGTGTAAACTGGTAACCTGTCTAAACCAAACCATTTGTAAACTGGAAACCTGTCTAAACCAAACCTTGTGTAAACTGGTAACCTGTCTAAACCAAACCCTTTGTAAACTGGAAACCTGTCTAAACCAAACCTTGTGTAAACTGGAAACCTGTCTAAACCAAACCATGTGTAAACTGGTAACCTGTCTAAACCAAACCCTGTGTAAACTGGTAACCTATGTAAACCAAACCCTTTGTAAACTGCAAACCTGTCTAAACCAAACCTTGTGTAAACTGGAAACCTGTCTAAACCAAACCTTGTGTAAACTGGAAACCTGTCTAAACCAAACCCTGTGTAAACTGGAAACCTGTCTAAACCAAACCTTGTGTAAACTGAAAACCTGTCTAAACCAAACCTTGTGTAAACTGGAAACCTGTTTAAACCAAACCTTAAACCAAACCTTGTGTAAACTGGAAACCTGTCTAAACCAAACCCTGCGTATACTGGTAATCTGTCTAAACCAAACCTTGTGTAAACTGGTAACCTGTCTAAACCAAACCCTTTGTAAACTGGAAACCTGTCTAAACCAAACCTTGTGTAAACTGGAAACCTGTCTAAACCAAACCTTGTGTAAACTGGTAACCTGTCTAAACCAAACCCTGTGTAAACTGGTAACCTATCTAAACCAAACCCTTTGTAAACTGAAAACCTGTCTAAACCAAACCCTGTGTAAACTGGAAACGTGTCTAAACCAAACCCTGTGTATACTGGTAACCAGCAAAAACCAAATCCTTTGTAAACTGGAAACCTGTCTAAACCAAACCCTGTGTATACTGGTAACCTGTCTAAACCAAACCCTTTGTAAACTGGAAACCCCTCTAAACCAAACCTTGTGTAAACTGGAAACCCCTCTAAACCAAACCCTGTGTAAACTGGAAACATGTCTAAACCAAACCCTGTGTAAACTGGAAACATGTCTAAACCAAACCTTGTGTAAACTGGAAACCTGTCTAAACCAAACCCTGCGTATACTGGTAACCTGTCTAAACCAAACCCTTTGTAAACTGGAAACCTGTCTAAACCAAACCTTGTGTAAACTGGTAATCTGTCTAAACCAAACCTTGTGTAAACTGGTAACCTGTCTAAACCAAACCATTTGTAAACTGGAAACCTGTCTAAACCAAACCTTGTGTAAACTGGAAACCTGTCTAAACCAAACCTTGTGTAAACTGGTAACCTGTCTAAACCAAACCCTGTGTAAACTGGTAACCTGTCTAAACCAAACCCTTTGTAAACTGGAAACCTGTCTAAACCAAACCTTGTGTAAACTGGTAACCTGTCTAAACCAAACCCTGTGTAAACTGGAAACCTGTCTAAACCAAACCTTGTGTAAACTGGAAACCTGTCTAAACCAAACCTTGTGTAAACTGGAAACCTGTCTAAACCAAACCTTGTGTAAACTGGAAACCTGTCTAAACCAAACCTTGTGTAAACTGGAAACCTGTCTAAACCAAACCTTGTGTAAACTGGAAACCTGTCTAAACCAAACCTTGTGTAAACTGGAAACCTGTTTAAACCAAACCTTAAACCAAACCTTGTGTAAACTAGAAACCTGTCTAAACCAAACCCTGCATATACAGATAACCTGTCCAAACCAAACCCTTTGTAAACTGGAAACCTGTCTAAACCAAACCTTGTGTAAACTGGAAACCTGTCTAAACCAAACCTTGTGTAAACTGGAAACCTGTCTATACAAAACCCTTTGTAAACTGGAAACCTGTCTATACCAAACCCTGTGTATACTGGTAACCTGTCCAAACCAAACCTTGTGTAAACTGGAAACCTGTCTAAACCAAACCTTGTGTAAACTGGAAACCTGTCTAAACCAAACCTTGTGTAAACTGGAAACCTGTCTAAACCAAACCCTGTGTATACTGGTAACCTGTCTAAACTAAACCCTTTGTAAACTGGAAACCCCTCTAAACCAAACCTTGTGTAAACTGGAAACCCCTCTAAACCAAACCCTGTGTAAACTGGAAACATATCTAAACCAAACCTTGTGTAAACTGGAACCCTGTCTAAACTAAACCCTGCGTATACTGGTAACCTGTCTAAACCAAACCCTTTGTAAACTGGAAACCTGTCTAAACCAAACCTTGTGTAAACTGGTAATCTGTCTAAACCAAACCTTGTGTAAACTGGTAACCTGTCTAAACCAAACCATTTGTAAACTGGAAACCTGTCTAAACCAAACCTTGTGTATACTGGTAACCTGTCTAAACCAAACCCTTTGTAAATTGGAAACCTGTCTAAACCAAACCTTGTGTAAACTAGTAATCTGTCTAAACCAAACCTTGTGTAAACTGGTAACCTGTCTAAACCAAACCATTTGTAAACTGGAAACCTGTCTAAACCAAACCTTGTGTAAACTGGAAACCTGTCTAAACCAAACCTTGTGTAAACTGGTAACCTGTCTAAACCAAACCCTGTGTAAACTGGTAACCTGTCTAAACCAAACCCTTTGTAAACTGGAAACCTGTCTAAACCAAACCTTGTGTAAACTGGTAACCTGTCTAAACCAAACCCTGTGTAAACTGGAAACCTGTCTAAACCAAACCTTGTGTAAACTGGAAACCTGTCTAAACCAAACCTTGTGTAAACTGGAAACCTGTCTAAACCAAACCTTGTGTAAACTGGAAACCTGTCTAAACCAAACCTTGTGTAAACTGGAAACCTGTCTAAACCAAACCTTGTGTAAACTGGAAACCTGTCTAAACCAAACCTTGTGTAAACTGGAAACCTGTCTAAACCAAACCTTGTGTAAACTGGAAACATGTCTAAACCAAACCTTGTGTAAACTGGAAACCTGTTTAAACCAAACCTTAAACCAAACCTTGTGTAAACTGGAAACCTGTCTAAACCAAACCCTGCATATACTGATAACCTGTCTAAACCAAACCCTTTGTAAACTGGAAACCTGTCTAAACCAAACCTTGTGTAAACTGGAAACCTGTCTAAACCAAACCTTGTGTAAACTGGAAACCTGTCTAAACCAAACCCTGTGTAAACTGGAAACCTGTCTAAACCAAACCCTTTGTAAACTGGAAACCTGTCTAAACCAAACCTTGTGTAAACTGGAAACCTGTCTAAACCAAACCCTGTGTATACTGGTAATCTGTCTAAACCAAACCTTGTGTAAACTGGTAACCTGTCTAAACCAAACCCTTTGTAAACTGGAAACCTGTCTAAACCAAACCTTGTGTAAACTGGAAACCTGTCTAAACCAAACCTTGTGTAAACTGGTAACCTGTCTAAACCAAACCCTGTGTAAACTGGTAACCTATCTAAACCAAACCTTTTGTAAACTGAAAACCTGTCTAAACCAAACCCTGTGTAAACTGGAAACGTGTCTAAACCAAACCCTGTGTATACTGGTAACCTGCAAAAACCAAATCCTTTGTAAACTGGAAACCTGTCTAAACCAAACCCTGTGTATACTGGTAACCTGTCTAAACTAAACCCTTTGTAAACTGGAAACCCCTCTAAACCAAACCTTGTGTAAACTGGAAACCCCTCTAAACCAAACCCTGTGTAAACTGGAAACATATCTAAACCAAACCTTGTGTAAACTGGAACCCTGTCTAAACTAAACCCTGCGTATACTGGTAACCTGTCTAAACCAAACCCTTTGTAAACTGGAAACCTGTCTAAACCAAACCTTGTGTAAACTGGTAATCTGTCTAAACCAAACCTTGTGTAAACTGGTAACCTGTCTAAACCAAACCATTTGTAAACTGGAAACCTGTCTAAACCAAACCTTGTGTATACTGGTAACCTGTCTAAACCAAACCCTTTGTAAATTGGAAACCTGTCTAAACCAAACCTTGTGTAAACTAGTAATCTGTCTAAACCAAACCTTGTGTAAACTGGTAACCTGTCTAAACCAAACCATTTGTAAACTGGAAACCTGTCTAAACCAAACCTTGTGTAAACTGGAAACCTGTCTAAACCAAACCTTGTGTAAACTGGTAACCTGTCTAAACCAAACCCTGTGTAAACTGGTAACCTGTCTAAACCAAACCCTTTGTAAACTGGAAACCTGTCTAAACCAAACCTTGTGTAAACTGGTAACCTGTCTAAACCAAACCCTGTGTAAACTGGAAACCTGTCTAAACCAAACCTTGTGTAAACTGGAAACCTGTCTAAACCAAACCTTGTGTAAACTGGAAACCTGTCTAAACCAAACCTTGTGTAAACTGGAAACCTGTCTAAACCAAACCTTGTGTAAACTGGAAACCTGTCTAAACCAAACCTTGTGTAAACTGGAAACCTGTCTAAACCAAACCTTGTGTAAACTGGAAACCTGTCTAAACCAAACCTTGTGTAAACTGGAAACATGTCTAAACCAAACCTTGTGTAAACTGGAAACCTGTTTAAACCAAACCTTAAACCAAACCTTGTGTAAACTGGAAACCTGTCTAAACCAAACCCTGCATATACTGATAACCTGTCTAAACCAAACCCTTTGTAAACTGGAAACCTGTCTAAACCAAACCTTGTGTAAACTGGAAACCTGTCTAAACCAAACCTTGTGTAAACTGGAAACCTGTCTAAACCAAACCCTGTGTAAACTGGAAACCTGTCTAAACCAAACCCTTTGTAAACTGGAAACCTGTCTAAACCAAACCTTGTGTAAACTGGAAACCTGTCTAAACCAAACCCTGTGTATACTGGTAATCTGTCTAAACCAAACCTTGTGTAAACTGGTAACCTGTCTAAACCAAACCCTTTGTAAACTGGAAACCTGTCTAAACCAAACCTTGTGTAAACTGGAAACCTGTCTAAACCAAACCTTGTGTAAACTGGTAACCTGTCTAAACCAAACCCTGTGTAAACTGGTAACCTATCTAAACCAAACCTTTTGTAAACTGAAAACCTGTCTAAACCAAACCCTGTGTAAACTGGAAACGTGTCTAAACCAAACCCTGTGTATACTGGTAACCTGCAAAAACCAAATCCTTTGTAAACTGGAAACCTGTCTAAACCAAACCCTGTGTATACTGGTAACCTGTCTAAACCAAACCCTTTGTAAACTGGAAACCCCTCTAAACCAAACCTTGTGTAAACTGGAAACCCCTCTAAGCCAAACCCTGTGTAAACTGGAAACATGTTTAAACCAAACCTTGTGTAAACTGGAAACCTGTCTAAACCAAACCCTGCGTATACTGGTAACCTGTCTAAACCAAACCCTTTGTAAACTGGAAACCTGTCTAAACCAAACCTTGTGTAAACTGGTAATCTATCTAAACCAAACCTTGTGTAAACTGGTAACCTGTCTAAACCAAACCATTTGTAAACTGGAAACCTGTCTAAACCAAACCTTGTGTAAACTGGAAACCTGTCTAAACCAAACCTTGTGTAAACTGGTAACCTGTCTAAACCAAACCCTATGTAAACTGGTAACCTGTCTAAACCAAACCCTTTGTAAACTGGAAACCTGTCTAAACCAAACCTTGTGTAAACTGGTAACCTGTCTAAACCAAACCCTGTGTAAACTGGAAACCTGTCCAAACCAAACCTTGTGTAAACTGAAAACCTGTCTAAACCAAACCTTGTGTAAACTGGAAACCTGTCTAAACCAAACCTTGTGTAAACTGGAAACCTGTCTAAACCAAACCTTGTGTAAACTGGAAACCTGTCTAAACCAAACCTTGTGTAAACTGGAAACCTGTCTAAACCAAACATTGTGTAAACTGGAAACATGTCTAAACCAAACCTTGTGTAAACTGGAAACCTGTTTAAACCAAACCTTAAACCAAACCTTGTGTAAACTGGAAACCTGTCTAAACCAAACCCTGCATATACTGATAACCTGTCTAAACCAAACCCTTTGTAAACTGGAAACCTGTCTAAACCAAACCTTGTGTAAACTGGAAACCTGTCTAAACCAAACCTTGTGTAAACTGGAAACCTGTCTATACAAAACCCTTTGTAAACTGGAAACCTGTCTATACCAAACCCTGTGTATACTGGTAACCTGTCCAAACCAAACCTTGTGTAAACTGGAAACCTGTCTAAACCAAACCTTGTGTAAACTGGAAACCTGCATAAACCAAACCTTGTGTAAACTGGAAACCTGTCTAAACCAAACCCTGTGTATACTGGTAACCTGTCTAAACCAAACCCTTTGTAAACTGGAAACCCCTCTAAACCAAACCTTGTGTAAACTGGAAACCCCTCTAAACCAAACCCTGTGTAAACTGGAAACCTGTCTAAACCAAACCTTGTGTAAACTGGAAACCTGTCTAAACTAAACCCTGCATATACTGGTAACCTGTCTAAACCAAACCCTTTGTAAACTGGAAACCTGTCTAAACCAAACCTTGTGTAAACTGGTAATCTGTCTAAACCAAACCTTGTGTAAACTGGTAACCTGTCTAAACCAAACCATTTGTAAACTGGAAACCTGTCTAAACCAAACCTTGTGTAAACTGGTAACCTGTCTAAACCAAACCCTTTGTAAACTGGAAACCTGTCTAAACCAAACCTTGTGTAAACTGGAAACCTGTCTAAACCAAACCTTGTGTAAACTGGTAACCTGTCTAAACCAAACCCTGTGTAAACTGGTAACCTATGTAAACCAAACCCTTTGTAAACTGAAAACCTGTCTAAACCAAACCTTGTGTAAACTGGAAACCTGTCTAAACCAAACCTTGTGTAAACTGGAAACCTGTCTAAACCAAACCTTGTGTAAACTGGTAACCTGTCTAAACCAAACCCTGTGTAAACTGGAAACCTGTCTAAACCAAACCTTGTGTAAACTGGAAACCTGTCTAAACCAAACCTTGTGTAAACTGGAAACCTGTCTAAACCAAGCCCTGCGTATACTGGTAATCTGTCTAAACCAAACCTTGTGTAAACTGGTAACCTGTCTAAACCAAACCCTTTGTAAACTGGAAACCTGTCTAAACCAAACCTTGTGTAAACTGGAAACCTGTCTAAACCAAACCTTGTGTAAACTGGTAACCTGTCTAAACCAAACCCTGTGTAAACTGGTAACCTATCTAAACCAAACCCTTTGTAAACTGAAAACCTGTCTAAACCAAACCCTGTGTAAACTGGAAACGTGTCTAAACCAAACCCTGTGTATACTGGTAACCTGCAAAAACCAAATCCTTTGTAAACTGGAAACCTGTCTAAACCAAACCCTGTGTATACTGGTAACCTGTCTAAACCAAACCCTTTGTAAACTGGAAACCCCTCTAAACCAAACCCTGTGTAAACTGGAAACATGTTTAAACCAAACCTTGTGTAAACTGGAAACCTGTCTAAACCAAACCCTGCGTATACTGGTAACCTGTCTAAACCAAACCCTTTGTAAACTGGAAACCTGTCTAAACCAAACCTTGTGTAAACTGGTAATCTGTCTAAACCAAACCTTGTCTAAACTGGTAACCTGTCTAAACCAAACCATTTGTAAACTGGAAACCTGTCTAAACCAAACCTTGTGTAAACTGGAAACCTGTCTAAACCAAACCTTGTGTAAACTGGAAACCTGTCTAAACCAAACCTTGTATAAACTGGTAACCTGTCTAAACCAAACCCTGTGTAAACTGGTAACCTGTCTAAACCAAACCCTTTGTAAACTGGAAACCTGTCTAAACCAAACCTTGTGTAAACTGGTAACCTGTCTAAACCAAACCCTGTGTAAACTGGAAACCTGTCTAAACCAAACCTTGTGTAAACTGGAAACCTGTCTAAACCAAACCTTGTGTAAACTGGAAACCTGTCTAAACCAAACCTTGTGTAAACTGGAAACCTGTCTAAACCAAACCTTGTGTAAACTGGAAACCTGTCTAAACCAAACCTTGTGTAAACTGGAAACCTGTCTAAACCAAACCTTGTGTAAACTGGAAACCTGTCTAAACCAAACCTTGTGTAAACTGGAAACATGTCTAAACCAAACCTTGTGTAAACTGGAAACCTGTTTAAACCAAACCTTAAACCAAACCTTGTGTAAACTGGAAACCTGTCTAAACCAAACCCTGCATATACTGATAACCTGTCTAAACCAAACCCTTTGTAAACTGGAAACCTGTCTAAACCAAACCTTGTGTAAACTGGAAACCTGTCTAAACCAAACCTTGTGTAAACTGGAAACCTGTCTATACAAAACCCTTTGTAAACTGGAAACCTGTCTATACCAAACCCTGTGTATACTGGTAACCTGTCCAAACCAAACCTTGTGTAAACTGGAAACCTGTCTAAACCAAACCTTGTGTAAACTGGAAACCTGTCTAAACCAAACCTTGTGTAAACTGGAAACCTGTCTAAACCAAACCCTGTGTATACTGGTAACCTGTCTAAACCAAACCCTTTGTAAACTGGAAACCCCTCTAAACCAAACCTTGTGTAAACTGGAAACCCCTCTAAACCAAACCCTGTGTAAACTGGAAACATGTCTAAACCAAACCTTGTGTAAACTGGAAACCTGTCTAAACTAAACCCTGCGTATACTGGTAACCTGTCTAAACCAAACCCTTTGTAAACTGGAAACCTGTCTAAACCAAACCTTGTGTAAACTGGTAATCTGTCTAAACCAAACCTTGTGTAAACTGGTAACCTGTCTAAACCAAACCATTTGTAAACTGGAAACCTGTCTAAACCAAACCTTGTGTAAACTGGTAACCTGTCTAAACCAAACCCTTTGTAAACTGGAAACCTGTCTAAACCAAACCTTGTGTAAACTGGAAACCTGTCTAAACCAAACCATGTGTAAACTGGTAACCTGTCTAAACCAAACCCTGTGTAAACTGGTAACCTATGTAAACCAAACCCTTTGTAAACTGCAAACCTGTCTAAACCAAACCTTGTGTAAACTGGAAACCTGTCTAAACCAAACCTTGTGTAAACTGGAAACCTGTCTAAACCAAACCCTGTGTAAACTGGAAACCTGTCTAAACCAAACCTTGTGTAAACTGAAAACCTGTCTAAACCAAACCTTGTGTAAACTGGAAACCTGTTTAAACCAAACCTTAAACCAAACCTTGTGTAAACTGGAAACCTGTCTAAACCAAACCCTGCGTATACTGGTAATCTGTCTAAACCAAACCTTGTGTAAACTGGTAACCTGTCTAAACCAAACCCTTTGTAAACTGGAAACCTGTCTAAACCAAACCTTGTGTAAACTGGAAACCTGTCTAAACCAAACCTTGTGTAAACTGGTAACCTGTCTAAACCAAACCCTGTGTAAACTGGTAACCTATCTAAACCAAACCCTTTGTAAACTGAAAACCTGTCTAAACCAAACCCTGTGTAAACTGGAAACGTGTCTAAACCAAACCCTGTGTATACTGGTAACCTGCAAAAACCAAATCCTTTGTAAACTGGAAACCTGTCTAAACCAAACCCTGTGTATACTGGTAACCTGTCTAAACCAAACCCTTTGTAAACTGGAAACCCCTCTAAACCAAACCTTGTGTAAACTGGAAACCCCTCTAAACCAAACCCTGTGTAAACTGGAAACATGTCTAAACCAAACCCTGTGTAAACTGGAAACATGTCTAAACCAAACCTTGTGTAAACTGGAAACCTGTCTAAACCAAACCCTGCGTATACTGGTAACCTGTCTAAACCAAACCCTTTGTAAACTGGAAACCTGTCTAAACCAAACCTTGTGTAAACTGGAAACCTGTATAAACCAAACCTTGTGTAAACTGGAAACCTGTCTAAACCAAACCCTGTGTATACTGGTAACCTGTCTAAACCAAACCCTTTGTAAACTGGAAACCCCTCTAAACCAAACCTTGTGTAAACTGGAAACCCCTCTAAACCAAACCCTGTGTAAACTGGAAACCTGTCTAAACCAAACCTTGTGTAAACTGGAAACCTGTCTAAACTAAACCCTGCATATACTGGTAACCTGTCTAAACCAAACCCTTTGTAAACTGGAAACCTGTCTAAACCAAACCTTGTGTAAACTGGTAATCTGTCTAAACCAAACCTTGTGTAAACTGGTAACCTGTCTAAACCAAACCATTTGTAAACTGGAAACCTGTCTAAACCAAACCTTGTGTAAACTGGTAACCTGTCTAAACCAAACCCTTTGTAAACTGGAAACCTGTCTAAACCAAACCTTGTGTAAACTGGAAACCTGTCTAAACCAAACCTTGTGTAAACTGGTAACCTGTCTAAACCAAACCCTGTGTAAACTGGTAACCTATGTAAACCAAACCCTTTGTAAACTGAAAACCTGTCTAAACCAAACCTTGTGTAAACTGGAAACCTGTCTAAACCAAACCTTGTGTAAACTGGAAACCTGTCTAAACCAAACCTTGTGTAAACTGGTAACCTGTCTAAACCAAACCCTGTGTAAACTGGAAACCTGTCTAAACCAAACCTTGTGTAAACTGGAAACCTGTCTAAACCAAACCTTGTGTAAACTGGAAACCTGTCTAAACCAAGCCCTGCGTATACTGGTAATCTGTCTAAACCAAACCTTGTGTAAACTGGTAACCTGTCTAAACCAAACCCTTTGTAAACTGGAAACCTGTCTAAACCAAACCTTGTGTAAACTGGAAACCTGTCTAAACCAAACCTTGTGTAAACTGGTAACCTGTCTAAACCAAACCCTGTGTAAACTGGTAACCTATCTAAACCAAACCCTTTGTAAACTGAAAACCTGTCTAAACCAAACCCTGTGTAAACTGGAAACGTGTCTAAACCAAACCCTGTGTATACTGGTAACCTGCAAAAACCAAATCCTTTGTAAACTGGAAACCTGTCTAAACCAAACCCTGTGTATACTGGTAACCTGTCTAAACCAAACCCTTTGTAAACTGGAAACCCCTCTAAACCAAACCCTGTGTAAACTGGAAACATGTTTAAACCAAACCTTGTGTAAACTGGAAACCTGTCTAAACCAAACCCTGCGTATACTGGTAACCTGTCTAAACCAAACCCTTTGTAAACTGGAAACCTGTCTAAACCAAACCTTGTGTAAACTGGTAATCTGTCTAAACCAAACCTTGTCTAAACTGGTAACCTGTCTAAACCAAACCATTTGTAAACTGGAAACCTGTCTAAACCAAACCTTGTGTAAACTGGAAACCTGTCTAAACCAAACCTTGTGTAAACTGGAAACCTGTCTAAACCAAACCTTGTATAAACTGGTAACCTGTCTAAACCAAACCCTGTGTAAACTGGTAACCTGTCTAAACCAAACCCTTTGTAAACTGGAAACCTGTCTAAACCAAACCTTGTGTAAACTGGTAACCTGTCTAAACCAAACCCTGTGTAAACTGGAAACCTGTCTAAACCAAACCTTGTGTAAACTGGAAACCTGTCTAAACCAAACCTTGTGTAAACTGGAAACCTGTCTAAACCAAACCTTGTGTAAACTGGAAACCTGTCTAAACCAAACCTTGTGTAAACTGGAAACCTGTCTAAACCAAACCTTGTGTAAACTGGAAACCTGTCTAAACCAAACCTTGTGTAAACTGGAAACCTGTCTAAACCAAACCTTGTGTAAACTGGAAACATGTCTAAACCAAACCTTGTGTAAACTGGAAACCTGTTTAAACCAAACCTTAAACCAAACCTTGTGTAAACTGGAAACCTGTCTAAACCAAACCCTGCATATACTGATAACCTGTCTAAACCAAACCCTTTGTAAACTGGAAACCTGTCTAAACCAAACCTTGTGTAAACTGGAAACCTGTCTAAACCAAACCTTGTGTAAACTGGAAACCTGTCTATACAAAACCCTTTGTAAACTGGAAACCTGTCTATACCAAACCCTGTGTATACTGGTAACCTGTCCAAACCAAACCTTGTGTAAACTGGAAACCTGTCTAAACCAAACCTTGTGTAAACTGGAAACCTGTCTAAACCAAACCTTGTGTAAACTGGAAACCTGTCTAAACCAAACCCTGTGTATACTGGTAACCTGTCTAAACCAAACCCTTTGTAAACTGGAAACCCCTCTAAACCAAACCTTGTGTAAACTGGAAACCCCTCTAAACCAAACCCTGTGTAAACTGGAAACATGTCTAAACCAAACCTTGTGTAAACTGGAAACCTGTCTAAACTAAACCCTGCGTATACTGGTAACCTGTCTAAACCAAACCCTTTGTAAACTGGAAACCTGTCTAAACCAAACCTTGTGTAAACTGGTAATCTGTCTAAACCAAACCTTGTGTAAACTGGTAACCTGTCTAAACCAAACCATTTGTAAACTGGAAACCTGTCTAAACCAAACCTTGTGTAAACTGGTAACCTGTCTAAACCAAACCCTTTGTAAACTGGAAACCTGTCTAAACCAAACCTTGTGTAAACTGGAAACCTGTCTAAACCAAACCATGTGTAAACTGGTAACCTGTCTAAACCAAACCCTTTGTAAACTGGAAACCTGTCTAAACCAAACCTTGTGTAAACTGGTAATCTGTCTAAACCAAACCTTGTGTAAACTGGTAACCTGTCTAAACCAAACCATTTGTAAACTGGAAACCTGTCTAAACCAAACCTTGTGTAAACTGGTAACCTGTCTAAACCAAACCCTTTGTAAACTGGAAACCTGTCTAAACCAAACCTTGTGTAAACTGGAAACCTGTCTAAACCAAACCATGTGTAAACTGGAAACCTGTCTAAACCAAACCTTGTGTAAACTGGAAACCTGTCTAAACCAAACCCTGTGTAAACTGGAAACCTGTCTAAACCAAACCTTGTGTAAACTGAAAACCTGTCTAAACCAAACCTTGTGTAAACTGGAAACCTGTTTAAACCAAACCTTAAACCAAACCTTGTGTAAACTGGAAACCTGTCTAAACCAAACCCTGCGTATACTGGTAATCTGTCTAAACCAAACCTTGTGTAAACTGGTAACCTGTCTAAACCAAACCCTTTGTAAACTGGAAACCTGTCTAAACCAAACCTTGTGTAAACTGGAAACCTGTCTAAACCAAACCTTGTGTAAACTGGTAACCTGTCTAAACCAAACCCTGTATAAACTGGTAACCTATCTAAACCAAACCCTTTGTAAACTGAAAACCTGTCTAAACCAAACCCTGTGTAAACTGGAAACGTGTCTAAACCAAACCCTGTGTATACTGGTAACCTGCAAAAACCAAATCCTTTGTAAACTGGAAACCTGTCTAAACCAAACCCTGTGTATACTGGTAACCTGTCTAAACCAAACCCTTTGTAAACTGGAAACCCCTCTAAACCAAACCTTGTGTAAACTGGAAACCCCTCTAAACCAAACCCTGTGTAAACTGGAAACATGTCTAAACCAAACCCTGTGTAAACTGGAAACATGTCTAAACCAAACCTTGTGTAAACTGGAAACCTGTCTAAACCAAACCCAGCGTATACTGGTAACCTGTCTAAACCAAACCCTTTGTAAACTGGAAACCTGTCTAAACCAAACCTTGTGTAAACTGGTAATCTGTCTAAACCAAACCTTGTGTAAACTGGTAACCTGTCTAAACCAAACCATTTGTAAACTGGAAACCTGTCTAAACCAAACCTTGTGTAAACTGGAAACCTGTCTAAACCAAACCTTGTGTAAACTGGTAACCTGTCTAAACCAAACCCTGTGTAAACTGGTAACCTGTCTAAACCAAACCCTTTGTAAACTGGAAACCTGTCTAAACCAAACCTTGTGTAAACTGGTAACCTGTCTAAACCAAACCCTGTGTAAACTGGAAACCTGTCTAAACCAAACCTTGTGTAAACTGGAAACCTGTCTAAACCAAACCTTGTGTAAACTGGAAACCTGTCTAAACCAAACCTTGTGTAAACTGGAAACCTGTCTAAACCAAACCTTGTGTAAACTGGAAACCTGTCTAAACCAAACCTTGTGTAAACTGGAAACCTGTCTAAACCAAACCTTGTGTAAACTGGAAACCTGTTTAAACCAAACCTTAAACCAAACCTTGTGTAAACTAGAAACCTGTCTAAACCAAACCCTGCATATACAGATAACCTGTCTAAACCAAACCCTTTGTAAACTGGAAACCTGTCTAAACCAAACCTTGTGTAAACTGGAAACCTGTCTAAACCAAACCTTGTGTAAACTGGAAACCTGTCTATACAAAACCCTTTGTAAACTGGAAACCTGTCTATACCAAACCCTGTGTATACTGGTAACCTGTCCAAACCAAACCTTGTGTAAACTGGAAACCTGTCTAAACCAAACCTTGTGTAAACTGGAAACCTGTCTAAACCAAACCTTGTGTAAACTGGAAACCTGTCTAAACCAAACCCTGTGTATACTGGTAACCTGTCTAAACTAAACCCTTTGTAAACTGGAAACCCCTCTAAACCAAACCTTCTGTAAACTGGAAACCCCTCTAAACCAAACCCTGTGTAAACTGGAAACATATCTAAACCAAACCTTGTGTAAACTGGAACCCTGTCTAAACTAAACCCTGCGTATACTGGTAACCTGTCTAAACCAAACCCTTTGTAAACTGGAAACCTGTCTAAACCAAACCTTGTGTAAACTGGTAATCTGTCTAAACCAAACCTTGTGTAAACTGGTAACCTGTCTAAACCAAACCATTTGTAAACTGGAAACCTGTCTAAACCAAACCTTGTGTATACTGGTAACCTGTCTAAACCAAACCCTTTGTAAATTGGAAACCTGTCTAAACCAAACCTTGTGTAAACTAGTAATCTGTCTAAACCAAACCTTGTGTAAACTGGTAACCTGTCTAAACCAAACCATTTGTAAACTGGAAACCTGTCTAAACCAAACCTTGTGTAAACTGGAAACCTGTCTAAACCAAACCTTGTGTAAACTGGTAACCTGTCTAAACCAAACCCTGTGTAAACTGGTAACCTGTCTAAACCAAACCCTTTGTAAACTGGAAACCTGTCTAAACCAAACCTTGTGTAAACTGGTAACCTGTCTAAACCAAACCCTGTGTAAACTGGAAACCTGTCTAAACCAAACCTTGTGTAAACTGGAAACCTGTCTAAACCAAACCTTGTGTAAACTGGAAACCTGTCTAAACCAAACCTTGTGTAAACTGGAAACCTGTCTAAACCAAACCTTGTGTAAACTGGAAACATGTCTAAACCAAACCTTGTGTAAACTGGAAACCTGTCTAAACCAAACCTTGTGTAAACTGGAAACCTGTCTAAACCAAACCTTGTGTAAACTGGAAACATGTCTAAACCAAACCTTGTGTAAACTGGAAACCTGTTTAAACCAAACCTTAAACCAAACCTTGTGTAAACTGGAAACCTGTCTAAACCAAACCCTGCATATACTGATAACCTGTCTAAACCAAACCCTTTGTAAACTGGAAACCTGTCTAAACCAAACCTTGTGTAAACTGGAAACCTGTCTAAACCAAACCTTGTGTAAACTGGAAACCTGTCTATACAAAACCCTTTGTAAACTGGAAACCTGTCTATACCAAACCCTGTGTATACTGGTAACCTGTCCAAACCAAACCTTGTGTAAACTGGAAACCTGTCTAAACCAAACCTTGTGTAAACTGGAAACCTGTCTAAACCAAACCTTGTGTAAACTGGAAACCTGTCTAAACCAAACCCTGTGTGTACTGGTAACCTGTCTAAACCAAACCCTTTGTAAACTGGAAACCCCTCTAAACCAAACCTTGTGTAAACTGGAAACCCCTCTAAACCAAACCCTGTGTAAACTGGAAACATGTCTAAACCAAACCTTGTGTAAACTGGAAACCTGTCTAAACTAAACCCTGCGTATACTGGTAACCTGTCTAAACCAAACCCTTTGTAAACTGGAAACCTGTCTAAACCAAACCTTGTGTAAACTGGTAATCTGTCTAAACCAAACCTTGTGTAAACTGGTAACCTGTCTAAACCAAACCATTTGTAAACTGGAAACCTGTCTAAACCAAACCTTGTGTAAACTGGAAACCTGTCTAAACCAAACCTTGTGTAACTGGAAACCTGTCTAAACCAAACCTTGTGTAAACTGGTAACCTGTCTAAACCAAACCCTGTGTAAACTGGAAACATGTCTAAACCAAACCCTGTGTAAACTAGAAACCTGTCTAAACCAAACCCTGTGTATACTGGTAACCTGTCTAAACCAAACCCTTTGTAAACTGGAAACCTGTCTATACCAAACCCTGTGTATACTGGTAACCTGTCTAAACCAAACCTTTTGTAAACTAGAAACCTGGCTAAACCAAACCCTGTGTAAACTGGAAACCTGTCTAAACCAAACCCTGTTTAAACTGGAAACCTGACTAAACCAAACCCTGTTTAAACTTGAAACCTGTCTAAACCAAACCTTGTGTAAACTGGAAACCTGTCTAAACCAAACCCTGTGTAAACTGGAAACCTGTCTAAACCAAACCCTGTGTATACTGGTAACCTGTCTAAACCAAACCCTTTGTAAACTGGAAACCTGTCTATACCAAACCCTGTGTATACTGGTAACCTGTCGAAACCAAACCTTTTGTAAACTAGAAACCTGGCTAAACCAAACCCTGTGTAAACTTGAAACCTGTCTAAACCAAACCCTGTTTAAACTGGAAACCTGACTAAACCAAACCCTGTTTAAACTTGAAACCTGTCTAAACCAAACCCTGTGTAAACTGGAAACCTGTCTAAACCAAACCTTGTGTAAACTGGTAATCTGTCTAAACCAAACCTTGTGTAAACTGGTAACCTGTCTAAACCAAACCTTGTGTAAACTGGTAACCTGTCTAAACCAAACCCTGTGTAAACTGGAAACCTGTCTAAACCAAACCTTGTGTAAACTGGAAACCTGTCTAAACCAAACCTTGTGTAAACTGGAAACCTGTCTAAACCAAACCCTGTGTAAACTGGAAACCTGTCTAAACCAAACCCTGTGTATACTGGTAACCTGTCTAAACCAAACCCTTTGTAAACTGGAAACCTGTCTATACCAAACCCTGTGTATACTGGTAACCTGTCTAAACCAAACCTTTTGTAAACTAGAAACCTGGCTAAACCAAACCCTGTGTAAACTGGAAACCTGTCTAAACCAAACCCTGTTTAAACTTGAAACCTGTGTAAACCAAACCCTGTGTAAACTAGAAACCTGGCTAAACCAAACCCTGTGTAAACTGGAAACCTGTCTAAACCAAACCCTGTGTAAACTAGAAACCTGTCTAAACCAAACCCTGTGTAAACTAGAAACCTGGCTAAACCAAACCCTGTGTAAACTGGAAACCTGTCTAAACCAAACCCTTTGTAAACTTGAAACCTGACTAAACCAAACCCTGTATAAACTGAATAAACTCACATCTAGTAACAAGACAGCTGGGTCTGTCAGTAACTCGCATCCTATGTTAGCCCTCTTCTTTTCGCCACCAGACAGACCTTTAGCAATCAATGACCCGATTTCTGAAATACATAAAAAAAAATATTTTTAGAATCATGATAAAGTACAATTAGAATTCCTAACTGTTATTTACTTTGATAACAACACATTTCTTCCTCTTCTTAAAAATATCTTTGCTGTCAATATTACTATTTCACTGTCAAGAATTATCGTTTCAGTGATATTTTGATTTGATTTTCAGCTAATTCTGAATCTAACATATCTGCAAGTGAACACGTGCACTCAAATTAGAGATGAGGTTACACTGCCAAAGTGAAAAACCTTCTCAATGATGAAACTGTCAAACAACATGCACTATATTTTATACCCCAGTTTCCTCCATCTGTTTCTCTGCTTTGCTACTGAAAATTAACTCCAGTACATCTTCTAAACAATTAATTTGCATATCTTGAACTTTAGCCTTTGAAAAAATCCAATCATGTAAGAGATGCTGCCAGTACCAAAGGTTAACTGGCGAGTGATACATGTACCAATGTCACAGAATCATTTAAGGCATTTGTTGCTGTCAGTACCAAAGGTTGTTAACTGGCGAGTGATACCAATGTCACAGAATCATTTAAGGCATTTGTTGCTGTCAGTACCAAAGGTTGTTAACTGGCGAGTGATACCAATGTCACAGAATCATTTAAGGGATTTGTTGCTGTCAGTACCAAAGGTTGTTAACTGGCGAGTGATACCAATGTCACAGAATCATTTAAGGGATTTGTTGCTGTCAGTACCAAAGGTTGTTAACTGGCAAGTGATACCAATGTCACAGAATCATTTAAGGCATTTGTTGCTGTCAGTACCAAAGGTTGTTAACTGGCGAGTGATACCAATGTCACAGAATCATTTAAGGCATTTGTTGCTGTTAGTACCAAAGGTTGTTAACTGGCGAGTGATACCAATGTCACAGAATCATTTAAGGCATTTGTTGCTGTTAGTATCAAAGGTTGTTAACTGGCGAGTGATACCAATGTCACAGAATCATTTAAGGGATTTGTTGCTGTTAGTACCAAAGGTTGTTAACTGGCGAGTGATACCAATGTCACAGAATCATTTAAGGGATTTGTTGCTGTCAGTACCAAAGGTTGTTAACTGGCGAGTGATACCAATGTCACAGAATCATTTACGGCATTTGTTGCTGTCAGTACCAAAGGTTGTTAACTGGCAAGTGATACCAATGTCACAGAATCATTTAAGGGATTTGTTGCTGTCAGTACCAAAGGTTGTTAACTGGCGAGTGATACCAATGTCACAGAATCATTTAAGGCATTTGTTGCTGTCAGTACCAAAGGTTGTTAACTGGCGAGTGTTACCAATGTCACAGAATCATTTAAGGCATTTGTTGCTGTCAGTACCAAAGGTTGTTAACTGGCGAGTGATACCAATGTCACAGAATCATTTAAGGCATTTGTTGCTGTTAGTACCAAAGGTTGTTAACTGGCGAGTGATACCAATGTCACAGAATCATTTAAGGGATTTGTTGCTGTTAGTACCAAAGGTTGTTAACTGGCGAGTGATACCAATGTCACAGAATCATTTAAGGGATTTGTTGCTGTCAGTACCAAAGGTTGTTAACTGGCAAGTGATACCAATGTCACAGAATCATTTAAGGGATTTGTTGCTGTCAGTACCAAAGGTTGTTAACTGGCGAGTGATACCAATGTCACAGAATCATTTAAGGCATTTGTTGCTGTCAGTACCAAAGGTTGTTAACTGGCAAGTGATACCAATGTCACAGAATCATTTAAGGGATTTGTTGCTGTCAGTACCAAAGGTTGTTAACTGGCGAGTGATACCAATGTCACAGAATCATTTAAGGCATTTGTTGCTGTCAGTACCAAAGGTTGTTAACTGGCGAGTGATACCAATGTCACAGAATCATTTAAGGGATTTGTTGCTGTCAGTACCAAAGGTTGTTAACTGGCGAGTGATACCAATGTCACAGAATCATTTAAGGCATTTGTTGCTGTCAGTACCAAAGGTTGTTAACTGGCGAGTGATACCAATGTCACAGAATCATTTAAGGGATTTGTTGCTGTCAGTACCAAAGGTTGTTAACTGGCGAGTGATACCAATGTCACAGAATCATTTAAGGCATTTGTTGCTGTCAGTACCAAAGGTTGTTAACTGGCGAGTGATACCAATGTCACAGAATCATTTAAGGCATTTGTTGCTGTCAGTACCAAAGGTTGTTAACTGGCGAGTGATACCAATGTCACAGAATCATTTAAGGCATTTGTTGCTGTTAGTACCAAAGGTTGTTAACTGGCGAGTGATACCAATGTCACAGAATCATTTAAGGGATTTGTTGCTGTCAGTAGCAAAGGTTGTTAACTGGCGAGTGATACCAATGTCACAGAATCATTTAAGGCATTTGTTGCTGTTAGTACCAAAGGTTGTTAACTGGCGAGTGATACCAATGTCACAGAATCATTCAAGGGATTTGTTGCTGTCAGTACCAAAGGTTGTTAACTGGCGAGTGATACCAATGTCACAGAATCATTTAAGGGATTTGTTGCTGTCAGTACCAAAATTTGTTAATTGGCGAGTGATACCAATGTCACAGAATCATTTAAGGCATTTGTTGCTGTCAGTAGCAAAGGTTGTTAACTGGCGAGTGATACCAATGTCACAGAATCATTTAAGGCATTTGTTGCTGTTGTTGTATTTCTTGATGTTACATTTTATAAGTTGCAGTAAATCAATGTATAATTACTGTAGCTGTGTTAACATTTTTGTGTCAGTAGATAGATAAAACACCTTCAAGTTGAAACCACCTTCCAACCAGAAAACAGCCTTATTTTAATCAATTTTGTCCACTCACATACTTATTGAAAACACTGAGTGCTCACCCAAACACTGATCACTGGCACATGAGTAGTCAAAATTGTGGTTTTAATGGTAAGTGTAAGGATACAACTAGTATTAACTATTATTAAATCCTGAACGACACCTCGAATCTATGACACTGTATCTTACACAACTTGAACTACAGCCTCTTGTTAGCAGAAAAACAAGAAAAATATTGATGAGGTTTTATTCCAAAAATAATGATGCCAAAGCTACATCAGTCTAGTAAAATTTGGCATCAAGCATGTATGAATAATTTATTGGGCTTCAGAAAAAAAAAATGATAAATTCAGTTGTAGCTGTGAATATTTGGTGCTGGTCAACAATTTGAAAATCGTGATTCACAGAATCATCAACTCTAGTCTGGTTTACCTTTCTTTGATTTAAATGAATAAATGGATAGTTGAAGTTGACCAGAACAATTCTAGCTCTTTTGTAGTTTTATGATGGTAGCACTTGTGTAATTATTTGGGTTTTCAGCCCTCAAATCACTGAACATGATCCCCAAGAATTAAGGTCAATGTTTGTACTGTCTCGGCTGATTGTGTTGAATGACAGACGTCAGTACAAACACCATCCTGAATTCAGTATGGAAAGTAACAGCGACCGTCATTCCAAACAAATTATTTACCAGGACATGGTCGATAGGTTAATCGATAGATTGTTGAAAAACAAGATTTTCTATATATTTACAAACATACTGTCATGCCAAACATATGCAAAATTAACAAATACTCAATGAAGAGTAATGTAAGATTTTATTTTAGACATAGAAATATTGTCTTTCACTCAGTCCATGCATTGAACTCTTTATTTAGATCCATGGTCCTTGTCTTATCATTTTAGAAAACAAAAATAATTGTAAAAATCATGAACACATCATGGAGTCTCAATAATCAGAAAACAAAACACAGAAATTACATCATTGTACTTTGCGAATAAGACAATCATACCGTATGTGTCTTGTCAGAATATTGTTTAAAATAAAATATTCAACCCCAGTCAAATCTAGGTCAAAGGGAAAGACTGTGTACATATAATTATAGACAGTTAAAAAGGTATTTGAACTTCTGATGGCTACCAGGGTATTCAACGTCTATGAAAACCAGAAATATGACGATAAATCAATGTGAACCCGAGAACATTTTTAGTATTATATTTGCTATTTCTGGGTTTGCGTGGTAGAAAAGAAAGTGGAAATTATCCGGTCAAATTCAATAAGCACAAGGAACACTAGCAAGGATGTAGCAAATGATTATTGCCCAATGTCAACATCTAACAGCTCTTATTTATGGAATCATGGGTGACAACCATTTGTTCATCTATAGTTGTCTGCAAAGTGTAGCAACATACGAATAGAAGTCAACGGTGGGAGTTTGTCCCTGATCGTCAGGCTTGTTGCGTTTACACAGTCGGATCCATGTCGGGTCAAATCCTGTCAGAGCCCAACCTTCAGGGTTTATTGTAGCTGAACATGGCTTAAGTTGAACATGTATACATGACCATTTACGCTGACTCGACCCATAGGTCTTGTTAACGCACCATTATGTTTTATTATACCAAATAAATAAACATAAATCAAACATTGAAGTCTATGGTAAACATTTGTTTTGCACATATGCAATAACGAAATCAAGGTCATTGGATTTTCATTTCATTTTCTTTAACAGTCAATAATGAAGTTTAATCACTACCACGTTCTGTCCTCATGAACATGAAATGCAATACAAAGAATTTAATTTATACTAGTATAGTGCAGTATTGTTTTTAGATTATTCACAATCAAAGACAATTTTTTAAGATTATAGTATTAAAAGTTTGAATATATATCAAATACATCCAAATATACTTACTTGTGTTCAAACATTTTCTAATGTCTAAAATATCAATAATCTCATTAACTTTTTTCATCTTGGAAACCATTGGACCAGAAAGTCTCAGTTTAGCACTGTACTGTTACAATATAAATAAATCTAAGTTAAAATATGGATCAGTTGACATAATTGGGGAAGTGGCTTAGAAGAATTGAAAAGAAAACTAACATCAGTAAACTAGTACAAGTAAAATAACATGCAAAGAAATATATTTGATACAAATACATTCTACGTTCTGCACTCTAACTTTGAAGACAATAAAGGCATGTTATAAATAATTTATAAACCTAAATATTTTAAATGATGGTATAAACAAAGGCATGTATGTTATAAATAATTTATAAACCTAAATATTTTAAAAGATGGTATAAACAAAGGCATGTATGTTATAAATAATTTATAAACCTAAATATTTTAAAAGATGGTATAAACAAAGGCATGTATGTTATAAATAATTTATAAACCTAAATATTTTAAATGATGGTATAAACAAAGGCATGTAAGTTATAAATAATTTATAAACCTAAATATTTTAAATGATGGTATAAACAAAGGCATGTATGTTATAAATAATTTATAAACCTAAATATTTTAAAAGATGGTATAAACAAAGGCATGTATGTTATAAATAATTTATAAACCTAAATATTTTAAAAGATGATATAAACAAAGGCATGCATGTTATAAATAATTTATAAACCTAAATATTTTAAAAGATGGTATAAACAAAGGCATGTATGTTATAAATAATTTATAAACCTAAATATTTTAAATGATGGTATAAACAAAGGCATGTATGTTATAAATAATTTATAAACCTAAATATTTTAAAAGATGGTATAAACAAAGGCATGTATGTTATAAATAATTTATAAACCTAAATATTTTAAAAGATGGTATAAACAAAGGCATGTATGTTACAAATAATTTATAAACCTAAATATTTTAAATGATGGTATAAACAAAGGCATGTTATAAATAATTTATACACCTAAATAATTTAAATGATGGTATAAACAAAGGCATGTATGTTATATATAATTTATAAACCTAAATAATTTAAATGATGGTATAAACAAAGGCATGCCATAAATAATTTATAAACCTAAATATTTTAAATGATGGTATAAACAAAGGCATGTATGTTATATATAATTTATAAACCTAAATAATTTAAATGATGGTATAAACAAAGGCATGCCATAAATAATTTATAAACCTAAATAATTTAAATGATGATATAAACAAAGGCATGTTATAAATAATTGATAAACCTAAATAATTTAAATGATGGTATAAACAAAGGCATGCCATAAATAATTTATAAACCTAAATATTTTAAATGATGGTATAAACAAAGGCATGTATGTTATAAATAATTTTTAAACCTAACTATTTTAAATGATGGTATAAACAAAGGCATGTTATAAATAATTTATAAACCTAAATATTTTAAATGATGGTATAAACAAAGGCATGTTATAAATAATTGATAAACCTAAATATTTTAAATGATGGTATAAACAAAGGCATGTATGTTATAAATAATTTATAAACCTAAATATTTTAAATGATGATATAAACAAAGGCATGCTATAAATAATTGATAAACCTAAATATTTTAAATGATGGTATAAACAAAGGCATGCTATAAATAATTGATAAACCTAAATAATTTAAATGATGGTATAAACAAAGGCATGCCATAAATAATTTATAAACCTAAATATTTTAAATGATGATATAAACAAAGGCATGCTATAAATAATTGATAAACCTAAATATTTTAAATGATGATAAAAACAAAGGCATGTTATAAATAATTTATAAACCTAAATATTTTAAATGATGGTATAAACAAAGGCATGTATGTTATAAATAATTTATAAACCTAAATATTTTAAATGATGATATAAACAAAGGCAAGTTATAAATAATTTATAAACCTAAATATTTTAAATGATGGTATAAACAAAGGCATGTATGTTATAAATAATTTATAAACCTAAATATTTTAAATGATGATATAAACAAAGGCATGCTATAAATAATTGATAAACCTAAATATTTTAAATGATGGTATAAACAAAGGCATGCTATAAATAATTTATAAACCTAAATATTTTAAATGATGATATAAAGAAAGGCATGTATGTTATAAATAATTTTTAAACCTAAATATTTTAAATGATGGTATAAACAAAGGCATGTATGTTATAAATAATTTATAAACCTAAATATTTTAAATGATGGTATAAACAAAGGCATGTTATAAATAATTGAGAGACCTAAATATTTTAAATGATGATATAAACAAAGGCATGTTATAAATAATTGATAAACCTAAATAATTTAAATGATGGTATAAACAAAGGCATGTATGTTATAAATAATTTATAAACCTAAATATTTTAAATGATGATATAAACAAAGGCATGTTATAAATAATTTATAAACCTAAATATTTTAAATGATGGTATAAACAAAGGCATGTTATAAATAATTGATAAACCTAAATATTTTAAATGATGGTATAAACAAAGGCATGTATGTTATAAATAATTTATAAACCTAAATATTTTAAATGATGATATAAACAAAGGCATGCTATAAATAATTGATAAACCTAAATATTTTAAATGATGGTATAAACAAAGGCATGCTATAAATAATTGATAAACCTAAATAATTTAAATGATGGTATAAACAAAGGCATGCCATAAATAATTTATAAACCTAAATATTTTAAATGATGATATAAACAAAGGCATGCTATAAATAATTGATAAACCTAAATATTTTAAATGATGATAAAAACAAAGGCATGTTATAAATAATTTATAAACCTAAATATTTTAAATGATGGTATAAACAAAGGCATGTATGTTATAAATAATTTATAAACCTAAATATTTTAAATGATGATATAAACAAAGGCAAGTTATAAATAATTTATAAACCTAAATATTTTAAATGATGGTATAAACAAAGGCATGTATGTTATAAATAATTTATAAACCTAAATATTTTAAATGATGATATAAACAAAGGCATGCTATAAATAATTGATAAACCTAAATATTTTAAATGATGGTATAAACAAAGGCATGCTATAAATAATTTATAAACCTAAATATTTTAAATGATGATATAAAGAAAGGCATGTATGTTATAAATAATTTTTAAACCTAAATATTTTAAATGATGGTATAAACAAAGGCATGCCATAAATAATTTATAAACCTAAATATTTTAAATGATGGTATAAACAAAGGCATGCCATAAATAATTTATAAACCTAAATATTTTAAATGATGGTATAAACAAAGGCATGTTATAAATAATTGATAAACCTAAATATTTTAAATGATGGTATAAACAAAGGCATGTATGTTATAAATAATTTATAAACCTAAATATTTTAAATGATGATATAAACAAAGGCATGCTATAAATAATTGATAAACCTAAATATTTTAAATGATGGTATAAACAAAGGCATGCTATAAATAATTGATAAACCTAAATAATTTAAATGATGGTATAAACAAAGGCATGCCATAAATAATTTATAAACCTAAATATTTTAAATGATGATATAAACAAAGGCATGCTATAAATAATTGATAAACCTAAATATTTTAAATGATGATAAAAACAAAGGCATGTTATAAATAATTTATAAACCTAAATATTTTAAATGATGGTATAAACAAAGGCATGTATGTTATAAATAATTTATAAACCTAAATATTTTAAATGATGATATAAACAAAGGCAAGTTATAAATAATTTATAAACCTAAATATTTTAAATGATGGTATAAACAAAGGCATGTATGTTATAAATAATTTATAAACCTAAATATTTTAAATGATGATATAAACAAAGGCATGCTATAAATAATTGATAAACCTAAATATTTTAAATGATGGTATAAACAAAGGCATGCTATAAATAATTTATAAACCTAAATATTTTAAATGATGATATAAAGAAAGGCATGTATGTTATAAATAATTTTTAAACCTAAATATTTTAAATGATGGTATAAACAAAGGCATGTATGTTATAAATAATTTATAAACCTAAATATTTTAAATGATGGTATAAACAAAGGCATGTTATAAATAATTGAGAGACCTAAATATTTTAAATGATGGTATAAACAAAGGCATGTTATAAATAATTGATAAACCTAAATATTTTAAATGATGATATAAACAAAGGCATGTTATAAATAATTGATAAACCTAAATAATTTAAATGATGGTATAAACAAAGGCATGTATGTTATAAATAATTTATAAACCTAAATATTTTAAATGATGATATAAACAAAGGCAAGTTATAAATAATTTATAAACCTAAATATTTTAAATGATGGTATAAACAAAGGCATGTATGTTATAAATAATTTATAAACCTAAATATTTTAAATGATGGTATAAACAAAGGCATGCCATAAATAATTTATAAACCTAAATATTTTAAATGATGGTATAAACAAAGGCATGTTATAAATAATTTATAAACCTAAATAATTTAAATGATGGTATAAACAAAGGCATGTATGTTATAAATAATTTATAAACCTAAATATTTTAAATGATAGTATAAACAAAGGCATGCCATAAATAATTTATAAACCTAAATAATTTAAATGATGATATAAACAAAGGCATGCCATAAACAATTTATAAACCTAAATATTTTAAATGATGATATAAACAAAGGCATGCCATAAATAATTTATAAACCTAAATATTTTAAATGATGATATAAACAAAGGCATGCCATAAATAATTTATAAACCTAAATAATTGAAATGATGGTATAAACAAAGGCATGTATGTTATAAATAATTTATAAACCTAAATAATTTAAATGATGGTATAAACAAAGGCATGTATGTTATAAATAATTTATAAACCTAAATAATTTAAATGATGGTATAAACAAAGGCATGCCATAAATAATTTATAAACCTAAATAATTTAAATGATGGTATAAACAAAGGCATGTATGTTATAAATAATTTATAAACCTAAATATTTTAAACGATGATATAAACAAAGGCATGTATGTTATAAATAATTTATAAACCTAAATATTTTAAATGATGGTATAAACAAAGGCATGCCATAAATAATTTATAAACCTAAATAATTGAAATGATGGTATAAACAAAGGCATGCCATAAATAATTTATAAACCTAAATAATTGAAATGATTGTATAAACAAAGGCATGTACATGTATGTTATAAATAATTTATAAACCTAAATATTTTAAATGATGGTATGAACAAAGGCATGCCATAAATAATTTATAAACCTAAATAATTGAAATGATGGTATAAACAAAGGCATGTATGTTATAAATAATTTATAAACCTAAATATTTTAAATGATAGTATAAACAAAGGCATGTATGTTGTAAATAATTTATAAACCTAAATATTTTAAATGATGATATAAACAAAGGCATGCCATAAATGATTTATAAACCTAAATAATTGAAATGATGGTATAAACAAAGGCATGCCATAAATAATTTATAAACCTAAATAATTGAAATGATGGTATAAACAAAGGCATGTATGTTATAAATAATTTATAAACCTAAATATTTTAAATGATAGTATAAACAAAGGCATGTATGTTGTAAATAATTTATAAACCTAAATATTTTAAATGATAGTATACTGGTAAACAAAGGCATGCATGTTATAAATAATTTATAAACCTAATTATTCATAATTGTTACTCATTGTTGTATGAGCATGTATTGTGATGCAGACTGTCTGATTGTTGCATGTGTGCTTACTTGTAAGAGAGGAGGGGTCTGCCTAGCAAATCCAATCATCTCATTTGAATTTGAATGTGAGTGAGACTGATTGGACAACATCATTTTGGCTTGAACTTATTTTTGGCTATTGGCCTCCATCATTGCAAGCACTACACAGCACTACAATTTACCCATAATTTACTATGGTTAGTGGCATTGATCTCATTAAAACTTTTTATTGGCTTCCTATTTTGGATGTTAGTGAATTCCTAAGAATTTTGCTGTATTGTTTTACAATGTGTCATCAAAGTATGGTAAAGGACAATTTATAGAGATGTTAAAAAACACTACATGGGCAGAGGGTTTTCAACCTGCCAATTTACATAGTTCATACCCACCATAGACTCGGTCAGTCAAAATGACTATTTTGAACTGTAGGCATTAATCTGCGATTCGGCCAATGACAGAGAAAGAAATCTAGGTTAGGGGAAGCCTCATGACCTCGTAGATTTTCTTCCACGTCATGTAACACATGGTCAGCGCCATCTTGCCCCATCTTCACTCTTCTGTTTTCTCCATATACAAAGACTGAAGCCAATCGCTACAGAAAGTGGGGTGGTTGGGAATGACCCGGAGTCCATGGTGGGTATGAACTATGTGAATAGGTGGGTTGAAAACCCTCTGCCTAAATTCACTTCGTTCAATTACCCACCATAGACTTTGGTCAGTCAAAATGACTATTTTGAACTGTAGGCTGAGTCAGACGCCGTGAGGTGGTGGGTTTCCGAGCAAAACAGTAAATAAAAGAGTACTGGTACTTGAATAAATAAAATTACTTATGACGACCACCTAGCTACGACAAGTGAAAAACGGTGTCTTACCTTACCAGTGTCACCCCATAGTAATAGCGCTGATCGGGTGATGGGGTCGGCATTGCCTGATGACGCTAGACCCAAACCTAGACCTAATTTCTGGAGGTAACTAGTATTCCAAAAGAAGAGGACGAAACAGTTCTGCATGAGGGCATAGGCCAAAAGTGAGACCTGGGATGTCTAAAGAACGCTGACAGGAGAACCTTCTCCACACAAATCTGTAGCCGAGACTGCTCTATCGCCTAAGAGTAGTACCGGTAATCCCTGTGGGCGTTCGGACTGGGTCAACAATCAAAGTTTGACCTGCAAGGGTGGGACCCACCCTAAAAAGACTTTTCTCAATGGAGTCAGCAGGAGTGTCACATACACCGGGAGCTTGGAATTCCGGGGTGTGGCAAATAGGTGCATCTTGGGACCATCCCACAGCCGAAACCAGTCTAGAGGTTACCCATTGGGGTAGTTCTAAAACAGAGTCGCCATGAGAGGGTGTCCATCTGACTGTTACGCAACCCTGGAAGGTCTACGTTGCTTTCCAGGCACCAATGGAGAATTTACTCCTCCAGAGCTGACAGCGATGGGATCCCCCTCCTTGTTGATGTCGAAGACCACCACTGTGTTGTCCGTGCAGAGCAAGACAAGTGGTCCCGAAATAGGGGTTGAATGTCTATCAGTGCTAAGTGTACTGCTTTCAGTTTGAGCCAATTGATATGGTGCCCTTAATTCAATGCAGGACCAATATTCCTTGGACTTGTTTGTCCAATAGGTGCGCTCCCCAACTTGTGAGGGAGGCATCCGATATCAGTCACAACGGGGATGGGTCCAAAGGGACCATGAGGTCCCCAATTGTCACCCACCAGGGCAAGGCATCACTCACTTGGTCTGAGAGAGTAACTCCCCTCTCCAGTTCCCATAGGTGAGACCAGTGTTGCAACAAAGAGCGAACTGACGTCATCCCAATGATGAGTGTCAGTTCTCGGAGAGACAGAGAGGACGTTCGGCTAGACTGTTTATTGCTAGGCAACAAGCCTGCAATTGAGGCAAAAAGCCTGCCTCTGTTTCAAACTCCATGCCCAGAAACAGTAACTGACGTGTCGGGTGTGGATGGGACTTTCTTTAGATTTACTAGAGAGCCTAATCGGTGTAGTAAATCCTGTGTTAGCTTTACCTGCTCGACCCACAACCCCTTGTTTTGGGGTTTCGGGCTCAACAGGGAAGACGGAGATAACAGTAGAGTTTTGTAACCATGCATCGCCACCTGGAGTGTCTAGGGGTCGGTTACCCACTACTTCCAAGCCAGAATACACCGGTGCAATCTGTGTGTGACAGGCATATGTGGCCATGGGATAGCAGGTCTACATTGGGGGAAAACTCTCTTCCGCCGAGGGAAGTCCCCTCACAGTTTGTAAGAGTTCAGATTTTGCCCCCGGCCGAACACTTGCTCGTTCCCTTTGTCGCAGATGGAAGCATCAAACTCGCTTCCCGTGACCTGGGAAACGAGCAGCCAAGGAAGAGGGGGATCCTTCTTTTGGGGGACGCGCCACGACTCTTCCCTCCCCCAGGAGAGTAGGGGCACTTGCCTTCTGGGTGCTTCTGGCAAGTGGATGCCGACTTTGGTTGTCCATTTTCTCCGCTTGGGTTCCCATCTGTACCATCTGGTCAGTGGCTTCCCGAAGCTCCGAGACTGCCCCACCTATCAAGAGGGTGGAAGAGGTCCAGTCTGCGTAACTGAGGTGTTGACACACCCCGTGACTCAGTTCACCACCAAAACACAAGCTGCCAAATTGGCATCCCGCTGCACAGAGGTAGCCCCCGCCAAGAGAGCCAGATGACACAGCAGGATATCACACATAGCCGTAAGATATCCCACTAACAAATGTGTCTACTGGTCTAGAAGGCTGGTGTGTTCCGCCTCTGAGACTTCAGAGTCCTTGAAACAACTGTAATACGTTCCAGTGTGACCACAAATTAATGGTTAATGGTGGACTAAGATGCTGAGAAACAATCCTCCTTTACCCGTTTGGTGCGAACAAAAGTTCATGGTACCTGGGTTCATGTGCTAAGAATGGGCAGAACCAGACACCCTCACACTGCATTGAGATGGGCACCACCTGGGAAGAGAAAGAGAGGCAGGCCTCTGGGCACCTGGAGAAGGACTGTGGAAGAGGGGTTGAAGGCAGCAGGAAAGACCTGGAATGAAATAGGATGGCTTGCACATGACCGTGACAGCTGGAACAGATTTGTCGGCGCCTTATGCTCCACCCAAAGCGAAGAGGACTAACTCTGTGCAGCGGATGTCATTTGGTACTTAATATTGACCAGGGAAAGCCCACGCTAGGTATATTTATAGATTTCAGCAAGGCCTTTGATACGATCAATCACAAAATTTTATTATCAAAGTTAGAACATTACGGGTTTAGGGGCTATCACTTCAATGGGTCAAAGATTATATTCATAACAGGTCCCAATATGTACATTGCAATGGAACATCATCATCTAAAACAAGCATTACAGCCGTTCTGAGAATTATTCGGCTAGTCAGTTAGCAAAATGACTTGCAACTTTGCAAAACACTTTGGTCTTTGCCCAATCTAGACTTGTCGGCGCCACTTGAGTGACGGGCGCGTGGTTTGGGATTACTATTTCATAGGGGTTGTCTGCTTGGTGAATTGTAAGTATTATCTAGCGTGCGTTCACAGCAACCATTCTTTATTTTTTATAATTATATTGTAATTATTTTCAGTAATTTTGAAAATCACAAGTTGGATGTTGCTTAAATCTGTCAAAAAATGTCAACTCCTCGCTCATTTTAGTCAGTTGTACCTGTTACAAAAATGGACTAGACATAATAACGGTCGTTATACCCCGTCATTTTCAAACTGCAGTTGAAAAAGTGATTCGATCAAGGAAGGCGCAGACTTTTGATTTGACAAAATCCATCAAACCATTATAATCGAGTTTTACGTCTGTGTATCCCTGACATACTCACAGCACCAGTAATGTAAAAAACAACTTTTAGTTTGGCCCAAAACTGTCGCGAAACTGCAGCGCGTCCCGCTAAGAAACTTTACTTTGAGCCTTCCCGCTAACGACGAGTTCATTAATACCTTGGGTTACTCAACACTCGGGAGTTGTTTTGTAAATTACGCTATGTCAGGTGGACTCAGATGGGTATAACAATTTAAAATAACACTTTGAATGCATATACAACATATAACCTGTCGAGTATATGGTAACCAACGCGTGTCGTTTTGAAAACAGCGTTTTACCCGCATCTTGCAAGATAATGGAATGATTCCAATTGTGGGCGTGCCAATACAACGGCGCCATCAAGTCTAGATTGGAAAAGACCCAAGTGTTTTGCAAAGTTCCAACATATATTGCTAACTGACTGTCCGAATAATTCTCAGAACGGCTGTAATTACGGGGTACCCCAAGGTTCTGTTCTACGCCCAACATTATTTTTACTCTATATAAACGATTTTCCCAATTCGACTAATATCTTTAATTTTCGCCTCTTATTTCATACTTATGAAAAAAATTGCATACTCAATTTACATGATGCAACCTCCCATTTAAATGATGTCCTGCTATGGTGTGATGCCAACAAACTTTCCATAAACAAAAAGAAAACGAATTATATCATTTTTAGTAGCAAGCAAAACTTGCCTAATGTAACTGGCTCAATTAGCATCAGAGGAGAATGTGTTCAGGAAGTCAGGGTAGTTTCATTTGATGATGTTTTAATGGATAAACATCTTAATTGGTCATGTCACATCGATCACATCAACAGTATAATTAGAAAAAAATGGACCCCTTAACATTTTAATATTGCTTTATAATTCCCTTATACAGCCGAATATTACTTATGGTCTAGAGGTTTGGGGCAATACATATCACTCACACTTAAATATCATTCACTGAACACTCGGCCCCTTTATTCAAAAAATTAAACATCCTTGATGTCTATAAAATGCATAAATTAGTCACCTGTACTTTCATCCACTTTAATCCACCATAATTCTGTCCATAATATTAATGACTATTTCAAACCTATCCATCATTCATATCAAACAACTCCACAATCAAAATCTTTTTGTTGAATATACCCGTACAACATTTGGCCAGTTTTCGATGACATACTCAGGTGCAAAAATATGGAATAAAATCCTGGCTAAAATTAGGTCAATTATCTCACGCAGCTCGTTCAAAAAAATGATTAAACAATTATTATTGGCAGAAAACTAGACACATGTGATTTTGTTTGCCAAGTTGTTTATTTATTAATTTGTTTTAACCTGATTTATTTTTCCAAAACTTATTTTTTTAGACTTAGAAGTTCTGTATGGCATCAGGTTGGTTTTGGCGGTACCACTTTCGCAGATGCCCTGCGGTGTTTGCCATACAGACATATTTGTTCATTTATTGATTAATAAGCTATATGTTTATTCATCACCGATTTGTATTAACTTTCATATTCATTTGTTTAGTTATTTATTAATTTGGTTAGTTATTCTTCATATTAATATACTTATTTTTGGCCCTCTACTATATACATTATAATTTACTTCAATGTATATAGGAAATCAGACTAGACTAGCAGTGAGCTATTTTCTGATTTCCTTTTTACCCAATATATATATATATAATATATATATGTATTTTCCTTACCATTAGTTTTTCTGTATGGCTTACTTTTGTTATTTTTTTTTTTAGTGTTTTTTAGTGTTATTATTATTATTTGGTAAATAAATAAAAATATTATTAAAAAATATATTATTATTAACTAACTAAACTAACCTGGGTTGGTGGAAGGAACCGAGGGATCCCATCGGGAGCATGAGGTTTAGCTCCAGACTCTGCTGGCTCTAAGTACCCAACATCGCACATATCGGTTAGCGCTGCGTCGAGCAGAAAGTGTCAGTCATATATTCAGTAATTTCACTTATAAGGAAGTGAGCAAGGGCATGTCCAATTAAATGCTTGGTAGGCGGTTGGACTCCTGCGGGAAAGCCTGCAGGTCACCGAAGGGGGGAATGACCCAAGTACAGATATCAGCTTGCTAAGAAAAAAATGTATGCTGAAAATTTATTCCACCAAATTTCATCCTAATTGTTCCCTAATTGATTGTGAAATCAATCAGTGGTATTTGATTTCCACCAACATGTGAATGAGTAATAAATTATATCTTTATTATTATCATTTTCTAAATGTCAACACATATTCTGAAATTCATTTTCAAACTGTATAAATTATTTCATACTTACTACCAACTGTTCTTTTAATGTTAGACTTTCAAAGAATATATCTTCTTGAAGCACATAGCAAATTTTTCTTCTAATTTTCTTACATAACTTCACTCCCTTGACCAGTATCTGCCCAGTGTGAAGGTCTGTGTGTCTTCCGGCAAGAACATTTAGTAAAGTAGTTTTGCCTGATCCTGTTAAATAGGAATGGAGGAAAACTGATTGTTCATCAGATAAACACATCTCTTACAAAAAATTCAAACACAAATATTTTTTGTGGATATACCATTTATAATTCATGTTGGCATAGAAACAAAATGGTCACCTGCAGTTGGTTATCTTTTAATGAAAGCCTGAAGACAGCACAATATTTATTTATTAACACACAACATCCCCGAGGGGAGGAAAAGGGTTACAAATCAGATATTAGTAAAAAAAATAACTACATAAAAAGTGAAGAAACAAAAATCATAAAGAGAAAATAAATGATTAAAATTTGTATACAAGGAATGTGTTACTGGCTAAGTTTATGTAGGTGCTGCTGTCTTATATCAAAACAGTTTTTTAAATATTGTGCTAAAGGAATTGACATTTTCTGTCACTTAGTAATGATATGAATTTATTTTCATTACTAAATTTGTCAAAATTTGGTATACATTTATTAGCTACAATGTAAAGTTTTAATCTTATTTCATTGTAATGAGGACAATTAATGACAAAATGTTGTTCATCTTCGCACATACTGCAGACTCTGTCTTTAAAATCCAACCCTGTATGCCGGCCTGTTTCAATTTTCAGACAGTGGTTTCTAAGTCTAAATTTTGTTAAGGATTTGCGAAGTTCACTGCTTTTCATAAATGTTAAGTAGCTTTCTTGTTCTATTTTACACATGTTATCATTTGTTCTTTAACAAGCAGCCTATCGGCTGAGATAGCTCCGCTGTTAGCAATGCACATTTCAATTAAAGAACTGAAGACATCATTAGAAAATGAACAATATGTATAGTATCAAAGCAATCGGACTTACAGTTTTTAACAAGAAGTCGAAAATATTCACCAAAATTAGAGAATTGAAGATATCATCACGAAATGAACAAATCTGAGAAAGGTCTACATGTAGTATCTATATATGTAATATCAAAGCAATTGAACTTTTGGTTTTTAAGAAGAAGTCGAAAATATCACTTTTTACCAAAAATGACAAAAATATTCACCAAAATTAGAGAATTAAAGATATCATTACAAAATGAACAAATCTGAGAGAGGTCCACATGTAGTACCTATATATGTAATATCAAAGCAACCGGACTTACAGTTTTCAACAAGAAGTATCACTTTTTACCAAAAATGACAAAAATATTCACCAAAATTAGAGAACTGAAGATATCATCACAAAATGAACAAATCTGCGAAAGGTCTACATGTAGTATCTATATATGTAATATCAAAGCAATTGATCTATTGGTTTTTAACAAGAAGTCGAAAATATCACTTTTTACCAAAAATTACAAAAATATTCACCAAAATTAGAGAATTGAAGATATCATTACAAAATGAACAAATCTGAGAGAGGTCCACATGTAGTACCTATATATGTAATATCAAAGCAATCGGACTTGCGGTTTTTAACAAGAAGTCGAAAATATCACTTTTTACCAAAAATGACAAAAATATTCACCAAAATTAGAGAATTGAAGATATCATCACAAAATGAACAAATCTGAGAGAGGTCCACATGTAGTACCTATATATGTAATATCAAAGCAATCGGACTTGCGGTTTTTAACAAGAAGTCAAAAATATCACTTTTTACCAAAAATGACAAAAATATTCACCAAAAATAGAGAATTGAAGATATCATCACGAAATGAACAAATCTGAGAGAGGTCCACATGTAGTACCTATATATGTAGTATCAAAGCAATTGGACATGCGGTTTTTAACAAGAAGTCGAAAATATCACTTTTTACCAAAAATGACAAAAATATTCACCAAAATTAGAGAATTAAAGATATCATTACAAAATGAACAAATCTGAGAGAGGTCCACATGTAGTACCTATATATGTAATATCAAAGCATTTGCACTTGCAGTTTTTAACAAGAAGTCGAAAATATCACTTTTTACCAAAAATGACAAAAATATTCACCAACATTAGAGAATTGAAGATATCAACATGAAATGAACAAACCTAAGAGAGGTCTACCCAAGGTACATATACACCAAGTATCAAAGCATTCAGGCTTGTAATTTTCAAGAAGAAGTCGAAAAAGTAAAACATTGACACGGACGACGACGGACGACGACGACGGACGACGACGACGGACAATCACTCATATGATAAGCTCCGCTCGACAAAGTCGACAGCGGAGCTAATAAAAAAGTCAAGAGGTAATTTTCCCAATTCACTACATATTGCCATGATTGGTGTATTTTTATAAAGATACCAAGAATATACCGATAGTAAGCTGGACGTCCTCTACAATTGATTTTGTAGAACTTTTTTCTCCCCAAATGTCACTCCCATACACGATAACTGGTCAGGTTATAACAGTTATAACAGTGAGAGTAGTATGAACATGTCTAGATTACCAGATCAACTTTTGGTCTTTAAAGTGTCTGTGCAATGCCCACCCTCACGTTTCCCATTTTAGATCTGTATCCCACTGAAATGGGCAGTTATTGATTTTTTTGCTGAATATGATTACTCGTATCCAAGTAAATTTGGGATATTTCTCGTGTTGTAGCCACGCCCACCTATCCTGAAACGGTCGACTGTTTCCGGATTTCCGACTCTCGCCGAAAGTGCGCCACCAAATGCCAAAATGTGAGAGGAAGTCATACCGCTGAGCCGTAATAACACTGGTCATTCAGTATACTTTTAAACGATATACATTTTTCAGTCAGCGTTTGTTTTCTTTCTTTTTTTGTCTATTTTCTTTTTTTTGAGAGAGAGAGAGTTTTTAGATGTTGTGTTGTGTTGTGTTGTCGGCAGTTGCAGTGAAATGTATAGTCATACATGTAGTGTAAGTATTCACACGTTTCTAATCGATCCGAAGGTGTGACATCAGTGGATGAAAGTTGTGTTGTGTTGTGTTGTGGGCAGTTGCAGTGAAATGTATAGTCATAGTGTAAGTATTCACATGTTTCTAATCAATCCGAAGGTGCGACATCAGTGGATGAAAGCCACTTAACCTCAGATTCATTTTTTGGAAAAACTGTCCTCTTCCATGAAAAAAACAACTAGGTTTAAAGAGAAACGCCGACAACATAAACCTGGCGCAACACTTTTGAAAGAAATAGATTCCGGACCAGCCCATGATCACCGAGGCGAATTTCAGAAGAGAGAGAGACGTCTGGCAAGTGTTTCAAATGAGTTGACTTTTTTGCGATCGTGATTATCGTTTTATAGAGACCATTTAGTCCCTGTTAAGTAAAAGTAGCAATAATTTTGACAGTGACACGTAAACGAAGCGTCGGACAAACAGGAAATTACACAGCCCTTACATCCTGCTAATTGTTTTCATTTTCCAAGGCTAAAAGTTTCTGAATTGTTTGGTGGTTTGTGTTGAATGTTGAATTCACACCTCTGTTCTTGTTTTACCTCCATGCTTGCAGCTTGATCTGCGTAATAATTTCTGAAATAAGAATCAATCTCGATTATTTTTGTTATCCAATTAAACGTCGCTTTTAACACACTTGCCCTCGTCGTGACCTGACTCGTTCACCTATTTCAACAAAATTTCAATTTATTTCCACGCGGCTGTCATTTATTTAGTAACTGTGATTTGTCGTTTTTTAAATTATTTTACAGTGATCACTATGGTCTAATGTTTAGAATGTCAAAATATGTTCTCTTTTATTTTAATTTTGAAAGTTTTACTCAGACGATCAATGAAATAAAACAGTGTAGTGACGTGCCTAGTAACCTGCTAAATAACGAGATAATTCCGACGTCAAATTCTATTTTGTCCAGCGACAGTGTACAAACGTGCGCCGCTGATGATCACGGTGACCAGCTACACCAGAACGAACATATTTCGCATCTGACTTAACCCCATGCAACAAAAATTGATACTATGTGTTCATTATGGTCCATTCCTCCTCAACGAACAAGTACATAAGTGAAAATTTAGTCAAAGACAAGAAAAACTGCAGAAGAAATTTGCCTTATTTACACGTATCGGCAATGCAAGCTGCCATGCGACTTCCCCTTCTGACGTCACAAGGAGAATTTCTGTATGCAAATACATGTAAGAAGCTAATGAAGAGCCTCGTTTTAAAATACACTAAAATAAAGTTGCCGTAGATTGAGTTTAAAACACATTTTTTCACTTAAAAAAATAATTCATGCTTAGAAACATAAAAAAATAATATTTATGTATCAATGGATAATTTTAGGCGTGAAAATAGCAGCCATTTCACAGGCACTTTAATGAGAATAAAGCTTATATTTCTTTTTCTTTTTAGGTTTTTCAAGGCATCAATAAGCGAGGTTTACACTTTTACTGATAAAAAAACATTTTCAAGCATAAAAAAAGGACAGCATTCATTGAAAGTAGTAATTTTTTAATAAAATGGTTTTCAAATTCGTCTTCTAATGTGATATATGTCTACAATGACTATCATCTATTTACATTGGTCAAACTGGAGGTTCACTGAGAATACCGGTAACCATAATCAGTGACTTTAACCCCAGAAAAATGCTGCGATTGGTCATCAGTTCCTAACCAGTGAAAATGAGGAAAATTTTAAAAGACTACAATTTTTAGCTCTGCTGTCGACTTTGTCGAGCGGAGCTTATCATATGAGTGATTGTCCGTCGTCATCCGTCGTCGTCGTCCGTCGTCGTCCATGTCAATGTTTTACTTTTTCGACTTCTTCTTGAAAACTACAAGCCTGAATGCTTTGATACTTGGTGTATATGTACCTTGGGTAGACCTCTCTTAGGTTTGTTCATTTCATGTTGATATCTTCAATTCTCTAATTTTGGTGAATATTTTTGTCATTTTTGGTAAAAAGTGATATTTTCGACTTCTTGTTAAAAACCGCAAGTGCAAATGCTTTGATAATATATATATAGGTACTACATGTGGACCTCTCTCAGATTTGTTCATTTTGTAATCATATCTTTAATTCTCTAATTTTGGTGAATATTTTTGTCATTTTTGGTAAAAAGTGATATTTTCGACTTCTTGTTAAAAACCGCAAGTCCAATTGCTTTGATACTACATATATAGGTACTACATGTGGACCTCTCTCAGATTTGTTCATTTCGTGATGATATCTTCAATTCTCTAATTTTGGTGAATATTTTTGTCATTTTTGGTAAAAAGTGATATTTTCGACTTCTTGTTGAAAACTGTAAGTCCGATTGCTTTGATATTACATATATAGGTACTACATGTGGACCTCTCTCAGATTTGTTCGTTTTGTGATGATATCTTCAATTCTCTAATTAATTTATTTTGGTGAATATTTTTGTAATTTTTTGGTAAAAAGTGATATTTTCGACTTCTTGTTAAAAACTGTAAGTCTGATTGCTTTGATACTATTCATATTGTTCATTTTCTAATCATGTCTTCAGTTCTTTAATTGAAATGTGCATTGCTAACAGCGGAGCTATCTCAGCCGATAGGCTGCTTGTTTTTAATATTTTTCCACCAAGATTGGTTGCTAAGTCTAAATTTTGTTAAAGATTTGTGAAGTTCACTGCTTTTCATAATTGTTAAGTAGCTTTCTTGTTCTATTTTGGTTTTATAAAGTTTGTAGGTTCTTATTTATTTTTAGAATTTGATTTTTTCCTGTTGTCATTATTTATTTCATTTTTCAACTCAGTTGTAAACTCTTCTTTTAATTTCTCATCAATTGTTTTTAATTTTGATAATGAGATAATATTTGTTTCTTTAAAAGATAAGAATGGTTTCTATTTTTTAATATCAAATCAAGTTTTTTAAATCATTTACTTTTAATAATTTTATTGACATAGTATGCTTCTTGAAGTAGAGTATTTGTGGAATTTGCAATACGATTGGCATATTTTATCATTTGTTTCTTAATAAAAGAGTCAAGAGGTAATTTTCCCAATTCACTATATATTGCCATGATTGGTGTATTTTTATAAAGATACCAAGAATGTACCAATAGTAAGGTGGACATCCTCTACAATTGATTTTGTAGAACTTTTTTCTCCCCAAATGTCACTCCCATACACAATAACTGGTCTGATAAATTTATTAAACAGTGAGAGTAGTATGAACATGTCTAGACTGGTCTGATAAATTTATTAACGGACTAGATTACCAATCAATTTTGGTCTTTAATAGAATAAAGCTATTTTTCATGGCATCAATAAGCGAGGTTACACTTTATTGAAAAAACACTTTCAAGCATGAAAAAGGACAGCATTCATTGAAAGTGGTAATTTTTTAATAAAATGATTTTCAAATTCGTCTTCTAATGTGATATATGTCTACAATGACTATCATCTATTTATATTGGTCAAACTGAAGGTTCACTGAGAATAACCATAATCAGGAATAAACACATAATAACAGATTCAATGCAGTTAGTATCAGGACACTCATTATCAGGCTTGAGGTGCAGTATTACTACACAGAAACATTGCTTGGCTCATGGAGGTAAAAGACAGTCTTTTACCTCCATGCTTGGATAGAGAGATTACTAAACAATCGTTTATTCAACAATTAAATACTGTTAAACAAAGACACAATATAGAACATGGATTTTACCCTTACTTGGTAAACCAGTCTATTTTATCACTTCATTGCTTCATTCTTTTCACCTCTCTCTTACTCTACATCACTTCTGTATTCCCTTTTGTCTTTATGTTAATCAGACAACTAATAATAAGCTAATGAATTATTTTGTTGCTGTGAAAAAGTGATACTTGTATAACCACTGTTTTTCAAATACTGCCAGTAACATTTATCAGGGAGCTGTAATGAGATTTACAGCGCTCCCTGCATTTATATAGCTTACCTGTTGGGCCCATCATTGCAAGAATCTCTCCTGGCAGTGCCTGTCCACTCACATTGTCCAGGATTGTTTTATCTTTAATTTTCACAGTGATGTCTGTAAATGTGAACTCCATTCCTGGTTGCCTCTTAAACTGTAGGTTTGCCAAAGACTTTATTTCTTCCACCATTTTGATGAATAGTAAAGAAATAATACAAGTTTTCTGAAAAATATAAATAGAAAATAGGTCAAAATAATTCAGAATCCGAACATTTAAAAAAAAAATTATTTCTTTTTTTCCTGCAAACATTTTAGTGAAATACAGAACTGATCGATTTATTTGGATTTCAGCCCACATGCGACTATAGCTCAAAATGAGCACAAAAACAATCACGATTCACACCACGTCTTGTTCGACATGGGTCCCAAGATCTACCTCAGTATTATAAACTTACGATGCACGTTTTTAATTAGTCTTCTGCACTTGCCAGAATATTAGCTCGCTCCTTCTGGGGTTGAATACTGGAGGTCTGACTTACATAATGAATATATGATTCCCAACAGTACAGTCACTGTACAGTATTGCACAATTAAAAGAAATCTTATTTGAATATCTTCTCTAACCTTTAACCTTTAACTTTTAATCTATTCAGGAAGGCAGTTCTTCCCAGCGGGCTTTGCGAAGCGGATTCCTTTATTATTGGCCAGTGCAATGCATCACATGATTATTTTCGACCTCGTTCTTAAACTCATTTTATAAACAAAATAACATTTATTTTATATTTCAATACCTTTTGTAATTATAATTTTACTAGTGAATAAATAACGTATTTGTAAGAATAGTGGGTGGATAGATTAATACAAACATATTGTTTTAAGTATTTATATTGAATTAAAAATTGCAATATTTGAATGAGGTGGAAGGGATTCCCTCAAAAGTAATCACAACGACAAAGTCGGTCTTTCTAGCTACGATCAGCGTATTTACAGGAGGTGACCACAGACTACTTGTTTAACCATTTGCGTTGTAAGCCAGCAGTATAGCCTAGCTATGGATACTTCAGTTACGACAGGTCAGTTAACTGAATTGGCTGATGTGGCCTTTAATCGACCCAGACACAGAACGTTGGCGTGCGCTTCTTGTGTACACCGACAGTCTTTGCGTTTCATGGCCAATGTCAATATGAATGTTATAATAGTTCGCATGTTTTGCTCTAATACTGTGATTATAGTTCCATGCTCTGATCCATACTATTGGTTCTTTTAATATTAACGTGTACACGTAAAGGCCGCCTGGCCACGCACGTCAGTTGATTGTGGAATCGGACTGCTGCCTTTCATTCTTCATAAACAAATTCATTGGACTTGAATGTTGCCCATAATTTCATTGCTACTGAATCAAATTAAACGTCTATTACGCTTATGTATTTGAAACATAGCTGGCACTCGCTGTATGTGATGATTATTTGATTTTTTAATTGTTCGTTTCAGTGTCGTTAGTAGAGAGAGGTGGCAAGTCGGGTACGGTCGCCTTGGTAAACCCGGAAGCCTCTGGTAAAATACATGATCCAATGGACTTAGTGGAGTTAGCAAGGCATGTTCAAAAGGTAATAATCGTTATATAGACCCAGTCGTGTATTGTACAAGTACTCAGTCGTGTATTGTACAAATCATGGTGGCTCTATCAAACATAAAATGCTTAATTATGACTTGTAAATAACCGATTTCTAGACATCTCGACCCAAAAATTTCTCGACCCAAGACACTTCGACCCAAATTGGACATCTCGACCCACACACCCTGGGCATCTCGACCCACCCCACCGCATCGACCCGACCCTATCTAAGTGTGGCGACGGGAACCTCTATCTAGTTATCTAGTTCAACGTTGATAATGTTGCCCTTTGATAACTTAAAATTCTCGCGATATTACGTATCGTGCTGTTTATGAATGCTGTGTTTGAATGAACAACATCTATTGATTCGAAACATTGAAAACAGGGAACATGATCGAACTGAACCTTAAACGCAAATCAAACGCCATCTTTGGTTCTACCATTTAACGCGGTGGGTAGGTGTATATAACGTAACATCGATGTGACACACGTCGACACGGCAAGAATACATTTCCTCAGTACGGCATTTTTTATTTTGTGCAGCAAAAATATATATAAGTACGAAATATATAACTAACTCGTTACTAAATGGTTTCAACCCCATGTGTACAAGATAAAAACAAATAGTTTGTTAACGCTATTTCACGCCCTTTGTTACGTGTGAATATTAGTGGCAACACGTTTCGGTGTCACCTCCTTGAAAAATAACTTATCATCCATCAAGCGCAATGGATCAATCCAAAAATGACGTCACTTTCAGGGGTCGCATGCTGTGAAATGAACAGTGAAAGCAGCAAAAAATAATAAATCAGTGAAACAAACACTGTGGTCTACGCGCACTGGGAAAAGTACAATGCTATTGGGATCGGGTCGAGGCGGCGGGTCGTCTGAAATAGGTGGGTCTAGGGGTCCTGGGTCGAGTTGTCCAATGACAAATGGGTCGAGATGTCCAGCACCCTAAATAACCTACCGATAGTAACATAAATTCTGCCACATAACATGTTTTTTTCTCAACCATGCATGAAAGAGGTAACAAGAAAACCACCAAAATTATGATTGTTTAGGTGTGTTTCAACATGGAAGGTATTAATACCTTCCATGGTTTCAACAAGTGTCCTGATATTCAGCCCTACATTCAGAGCAGTGATTTTTCTACTGTTTTCATTCTTTTAGAAAAATGATCTTTTTACCAATTCACTTTTTTTGTCCTGAATACTAGTAATAAATGTATTGCTATTATTGAGATTTGAAGATGTAACCAAACAATGATCTAAAGCTATTAGAAATAGAAACTGCAAACACTGGGTATTCAAATTTTGGAAGCAAAATCTTGGTGGAAAAATATAAAAAAAAAATTGTAGTCTTTTAAAATTTTCCTCATTTTCACTGGTTAGGAACTGATGACCAATCGCAGCATTTTTCTGGGGTTAAAGTCACATTCATTCCCACTCCAAATTTGTGAATTTCCATGCCTGAACAATAAATTTTGAGATTGTGGATGAGTAATGAGAAAATAATTGCAGATTATGAATTTTAAACAAGTACGGTGTCCTAACTAGAATGTAAGCTAGATTTGTAAACAATTAACACTCATTAAAGACCACCATGGTATCTAAACAGGTGCAGGCAGAGTCTATTCAAATGAAGTCGTCATCACCAACAGCAACAATGCTGAATAAAAGCACCGTCCCTCAACACCTGGTGTTGAGGGACGGTGATAAAAGGTTAAAAAAAACATGAAAAACAGTGATTCATTCAGATTGTATTAATTTTTTTTATTTTTCAGAAGTGAATAGCACAATGAATGTTCAGTGAATGAATAAATAAATATAGAAGTCGATTTGACAGCCTGACCATTTTGCTGATAAAATGCTAGCACTATACCCACCTCATTTTGAAAATGTCTACTTTGCATATGAAGTGTAATTAACACCAGTCACCACTTGTCATTGTTTATTTTCTGATCACAATAGAATGCATTACAAAACAGGGGACAAAGCTACAGGGTATGATGTCATTCCAGTAGAATTGATAAAAAAATGTCTACTTTGCATATGAAGTGTAATTAACACCAGTCATAACTTGTCATTGTTTATTTTCTGATCACAATGGAATGCATTACAAAACAGGGGACAAAGCTACAGGGTATGATGTCATTCTAGTAGAATTGATAAAAAATGTCTCACTGAATTTGCAGTTTTACTTGTTAAATTATTTAATACGTTATATTCTGCTGGTTACTGGAACTTTCCGAGTGATTGGGTATTGGGGTTGATTGTACTGCAACACAAAAATGCTGACATTGCCGACGTTGATAACTATAAGAAAATGACATTATTTTTACTGCTGGCTAAAATATTTGCTTCTATTATGGTATACATGTATACACTAGATTGAACAAATGGGTTGAAAAAAATGTGTTTCGTTTCACTTTGGTACGAGGATTCATTCCCATTTGGATTTGCCTTGTCACCAGAAGTGAATTGTAACTGTACAGATAAACAAGATTCAACGCAGATTTTGATTATCTGCACACAAAGAAGAATTTACAGTTGTTATTAAATAATCAGTCAAATTATAATACTAAGCTCTGTCCATCCCATAAGACATTAATGTCAGCCTTTAAGTTAGAAGGCTCTGTTTTTCCTTAAAGATCAGTTGTCATAATGTGACATCGTATCATATCATAATGATAAAAAGTTTTAGCCTTTATAAGAAGATGGTCACACAATATAGTTTGTATGACAAAATACACTGTATCTCACTAAATATACACATCTATTTGTTTAATGCAGGCTGATGAATTTGTCCGTGCGAATGCTGGTAATAAACTGATGACAATTGCAGAACAAATTCGCCATCTTCAAAAGCAAGCAAAGAAAGTTTTGGAAGAAGCTAAACGTGATGCTGATTTGCACCATGCAGCTTGCAATATTAAAAAGAGACCTGGTCAGATTTATTATTTGTATAAAAGAGAATCAGGACAAAAATATTTTTCAATTTTATCACCAGAGGTAAGAAACTTGTACACGATTGTATAATATGTGGGGTATAATACAGAAAAGTGAACATACAGTAAACAAGTGTACTCATCAGCAGTATGCAGAGTGCCTTCTTATGATCAAAAAAAGGATTTTTTCATTTACGTTGTTGTAATTTAATAATTTTAACAATTTGTTTTGGTTATCTCTCATAACAGGAATGGGGAACAAATTGCCCTCATGATTATCTTGGAGCATACAAATTGGAATTTGATATGTCGTGGACACCAGCCAAGAATATAGAAAAACGTGGAGAAGAAATTGCACTTATTGACAAACTGTTAGCATCCCAGGGTGCAATAGCCTATCCCTCAGAACCTAACTTTGAAGGACTAGAACCAAAGAAATCCAGTGAGGCTGCTGATAAATGAATATGATATATGATTGGTCAGCTGAAGAAATTGAAATGACTGTATATTTACTTGTTTTAGATCAATACTGAAATGTATCATTTCTGTGTCATTTGAAGTCAATTTTTACCACCATTTACAAACTAAACTTTTTCCATATTTTTTTCGAAAATTCTGATCAAGACCTCTGTAGCCCAACTGTTCCAAAAGGAATTAAATAGGCTTGGGTCAGTTTGGTGTACTTTAGATCACTCTGAAATGATGAGGTTTGGTTTTTAATCGCCCATAATAGAAATGTGCTTCTAATACAGTATTATTAGTCCCCGTTCGTATGAAGTCTGAAAACGGGGACTTATAATTCGGTCTCCGTCTGTCCGGAGTCGTATCTCAGAATCCCTTGAACCGATTCCGTTCATTCTTTGCATGTGCCTAGTACTTTATCTGGAACATATGCACATGCAGTGGTTTAGCGATTTGATTCAAAATGGCCGACTGGCAGCCATCTTGTTTTTTGAAAATGTTGTATTTTGGACATGCTTTGTCAGTTTTCATTCAAATTTAGTACATCGATCATACATGTTAGGATACATGTCCCCGACCGTCTGTGAGTTCTCGAGTCCGTCCGTCCATCCTTTCGTCAGTCTGTCAATAGTAATATTTCAGAATCATGTGGACCGATTCCGTTCATTCTTTGCATGTGCCTAGTACCTTATATGGGACATATGCACATGCAGTGGTTTAGCGATTCGATTCAAAATGGCCGACTGGCAGCCATCTTGTTTTTTGAAAATGTTGTATTTTGGACATGCTTTGTCAGTTGTCATTCAAACTTGGTACATAGATTATACATGTTAGGTTACATGTCCATGACTATTTATTTCGCAATTGGATCAAAGATGATCGACGGGCCGGCATCTTGTTTTTTTTGTTTTTTTCTGTATCTTGGAAGTGCTCTGTCAGTTTTCATTCAAATTTGGCACAAACATGTACTTTTTACATGTTAGGATGCATGTCCATGACAATTTGTTTCAAAATCTGGTCAAGGATGGCCGATTGACAGCAATCTGACTTTTTGGCCTTACTACTATATTTCCACAATTTATGTACCATTTTTCATTCGTATTTGGCACAGACATCATACATATCAGTGTGTTTCATAATCAGATCAAAGATGGCCAAATAACGGCTGTTTTTATTTTTGACCATATTACTACTACACTGAACACGTGTTTTGATGTAAATAAACAATCTGTTGTATACGCCACTTGGAACTCAAGTTTCAAGGACACGTTCGCGACAACAACAACACACACACGCGCGCACACACACACACACACACTCCCCCGCTTTAATAATAATAATAATCAAGTTTTATTGCATCCTTAGAAATTACAATATTTCTTTTGGTAAAAAGCAATAAATATATCCATACACAACACAATTACAATACAATATAAATAGATACGTTAAAGTTTTCTGTACTCCATGGCTTTAAGTAGATAGGTCCCCATACATTTAATTGCCTTGGAGTCCTTGTTGCTCATCAAAAATATAAAATTACTCAATTTATCTCCTGCATTAGTTAATGTAATTTCTGTGAGCAATTCATGTCTAATATGTTTGTATCGATCACATTCTAAAAGGAAGTGAACTTCATCTTCTATTTTATTTTGGGAACACAAATTATAAATTCTTTTTTCAATGGGAGTTTTAATATGACAGCACAAAGAGAACTTTCAAAAATTTAACGGAGACTATCATTTTCAATGACTTGTTTTCATTGTGTTGATTAAATTATCCAGGGATAGAGGGTGATGCATAGTTCATTATGATTGGAATAAAGTGATCAGAAATGGACATGCATCAGAAGAATATTTAATGTATTATAATCTGATGATTGTACGCAGTAATGGGTAAGGGAATCAATAAGGGCACGCAGATATCACTCGGGGAGGGGGCGTCAAATAGATATAATTTTCTGAAAACTAGAAAATTTTCTTGGGAGTATGTAATAAACAATGCAGTGGATCTTTTAAAAAAGATTCACCCGGTATTACTACTGAAGCTACAAGTCGGCTTTGTGTATATCGACTTCACAAAAAACTACCACTTTGAAGTTGCTCACTACCCTCATGAGATCTTGAATATCATTTTTTTTAAACAATGTTTATTTTCCCATGGGATGATTTGAATCACATTAAATTATTTCTATTTTGGGAATGTTTTAAAGTCAATAAAATGTTTTGAATTCACTGTCATGTGATCTGACCAAACTGCACCATTGGGCTGCCAAAAGTCTTGATGGGATCGAAACACAACTTTTGATTCTTTGAAATGATAAAAAAAATTATTATTTACAACTTTGAAATGTTTGAAACTATTAGTGAATAACTGGATTACTTTGCTCAATGAATGGTACAACCCAGCGAAAGATTTGTTTTACTAAATGTTTACATGTTTCGTCATACCTGAAACTCAATTCATTAAGGAGGAGGAGGCGTTAATCATTAAGACAACTAGAGTAGCAATGTATAAAAAAAGCAATGTACAAAATGCAAACTAAACATGTACTTTTTCAAAACTTTGCATTAAGATGCTTTATGGACAAAACAGTTATCTGGCGCAAGCGACGACTCCCACGCTTTAAGAATCTTTGGGGAGGGGATTCAACACCGATTAGAAATGACTTGTTGCCCATCCATTTGTTTTACTGATCAGCGCCATCCATCTAATGAAAACTTTTTGTAAAGCTTTGTGTACTTTACCAATGAAAAAATAGAAGTTTTTAGGATAAATGGCTATAAGCAAATGCCATCAAAAAATCTGTGAAAATAAACTTCCTACAAAAAAGCCAAAAGGTTTTTTAGCGAAAATTATTTCCAGCTAAAATAAACAATTAAATGTCACAATGCAATGTCTAAAAGTAGAGCTTGAAAACGAGCAGCCTCTCAGCCGAGATAGCTCCACTGTTGGCAACACATATTTCAATTAAAGAATTGAAGGCATCACAAAATGAGCAAATCATTGAGGGCCACCTGTTATATCTTTATAATATCAAATCACAGTCAGACTTGTGGTTTTTATGAAGAAATCAAAAATATCACTTTTTACCAAAAATGATAAAAATACTCATCTAAATTAGAAATTTGAAGATATCATAAAATTAACAAATCTGAGAGATATTGCAGTTGTGCCTATTATTGAGATCACATTACCATATACATGTATAGTCATCTGAAACATTCATATCATATTGTTCTCAACCAAAAAACTAATGGAGCATCTGTGTATCAACATTCATTGAAATTCGTTGCATGGTTCTTGAGGAAAAAAAATTATAAGGCTTAAAAATGACTAATCAATGTGCAAAATAGGTAATTAATACCCACTGGACTTCAACCAAAAACTTAACCAAGGCATATTGCGGTATGCAAATGAGGTAATTATTATTTTAAAAAACCCAAAACCTTGGATTGTACCAAGACTCCTTGAGTACATGAGATATTGATGAAAACTGACTAATTATTATGCAAATCAGGTGATTAACATTCACAAATTTTAATTTAAAACTAATGTATTTGAATTGTCCTAGAGCATCCATGTACCAAGTTTCATTGAAATGTGATATCAGTGGAAAAGCAAAAAAATTGACTAATCATTATGCAAATTACCGTAGGTGATTAATATGCACAGACTTTTACCTAAACCTAATTAGGTCTCTGCATATCCTCGAGCATGTTTCATTGAAATGTAATAATTAGTACTAAAATATCAGCAGGTAAAGCCAACAATTTACTAATTATGCAAATTCGGTAATTAATATGCATAAATATCAACCCAAAATTTATCAAGTATGTGTATTGTGTTATGACATAATTGACTAATCATTGTACACAAGTTAATTACCTAATTTTTTACCCAAAACTACATCTATGTACTAAGTCAACAAATTCTAATGAGTAAAAATTAGCTAATTATCATGCAAATTAATTAGGTAATTAATGAGCATGGTTTAAACCAAAACCTAATCAAAACTGTGCATTAGCCCACAGCATCTATGCATCAAGTTTCATCAAAAAACAACATATAATTTTTGAGATGTCAGTGGAACAGACAGACACCCCACACACTTGGGTGGATCTGGACCCCCTCCGTTTTCCAAAGTTAAGTCTTTTGTCTTTAAAGTGCCTCTAACACATGATCAACACAAATAAGAGCTTCATTTCCTGCAGTATATACACTTTCTATTAGTCTTCTATTGAAATTATATTTGGCACCCCCCCCCCCCCCCCATCAACCAACCAACCAACCATCATTTTCACGAACCTGGCAGTCACATGATTTGTATTTGATTCTGCCATTTAAAATAGCTCAACTATTCTATTCTATTGTCTATTCATAGAGTAGTTTTCATCAACTTGGCCAAGAATAAGTGTCATACCTTTTAAATAGTAATTCTCCCTGATCGCAATGTTGTTGTCAATTCAGTTTGACTGTCTCCATCCTCATCAGTACAACTACTGCTACTACTGCTGTCGTGGCTGTGTCCTCCTCCCTGAATCACTGCAGTTTGCTTCTTTTTATGTGAATATTGATATGATCTTTTCCAGGATTGTCCTGCAACTCTCCCAGACATTAATCTTGTCAACTCAACATGATTGTCTAAATCCTCATTCTTATCATTACTTTCTTTTGATGATTCACTGCCCACCTCTCTCAGCACCAAATAGTCTTCATTGTCTGATTCACTGTTGTGATTCTGTGATCGTTAAATTGCTACAGTTTGAGTTTTTTTGTGTGTCTTTATATGCACATCACATGCAATTGTCTTAATCTTATCTTTTTTACCCTGTTTAAGTTTATGTTCTAAATATTTGTTTGAATTGGACATAAACCAGATAGTGTTATTAGTACTAATAAAATTGCCAAAAAGAAGCTGTTGCCCAGGAAACACATCAATGGTCTAATTTACTTGCCAATGCATTTGAGGACCCTGATAATGCTGATTGCAATTTTACAAGCCCGTCAGAAAAAGAAACGTGCATTAACTTTAGATTCTGAGACTGAAGAGTCTAAATGATATTGGTACAAACATAGTCTCCTGTAATACTATTATTCATTATTTTATATGCCCACATTTCTTCTGTTGCTACCTTTAATACATATTTACAAAGAACGGTTTCATATACGGTACATATAAAATACATGTACCTTTTTTTGGAGTTTTTTCCACCATAAAAATTTACAATCAAATCACACTGTTTTTTGGTCAAACTACATGTACACTTTACTGTTGTTCTATTTATTATACTAGTACATTTACGAGTATGTTTTTTTTTTAGTAAAAAAGTGAATAAAACATGACAAATAATGTTAAATGTTGTGTTTTAAAAATTCATGACCCCCTGACAGCTAAAAAAAAGCCTCCCCGAGCCACCCATATTTTTTCATGAACCCCCCAGGCCTTAAATTCTGCTCACACCCTTAACCTCTCTCTGAAGATTTTATGTGTTAGTAGTCCCCGTTCAGATGCAGTCTGAAAACAGGGACTTATTTTTTGACCTTTGTGATTTTGTTTAAACTTGGTACATACGTTGAACAAAATTTTTCAGATCAGATTTAAAATGGCCGACTGGTGGCAATTTTGTTTTAGTGAATGCAGTTCTAGCGCTATATATCTGCCATGCTTTGACTGATTATGTTCAAATTTTATATATTCATTATATATCGGGACATAGATATGTTGGTTTGACTGTCTGATTCAAAATGGCAGCCATTCTTGTGCTAAAAAATCATCAAAAATCAAGCATTTCTGGCATTCCAGAACTGGATCTTCGAGTTCATGGATGGATTTTGTTCAAACTTGGTACATACGTTAGACATGGGACCTTGATGCACGTCATTTTATTTTTCAGATCCCATTCAAAATGAATGCAGTTCTCGTGCCATACATGCATCTCTGCCTTGCTTTGACTAATGTTAAAATTGTATAAGTTTTACATCACGTTACAGATATATTCAAAATGGTGGCCAATTTGTTTTGTTCCAAAGCAATATTTCGCAATATGGACAAGTACTCGTTTGATGATCAGATACAAGATGTCAATCATTTTAATATTTAATGTAAATTTATAATAATCGAGCATTATCTTCTGGGTCCATACTTCTGACATGTTTATGTTCCAACTATATTACATATATTTCTCATAATAGAGTGTGTGTTAAACATCACAATTTTGCTGCATTTTCCATTGCTTGACAGATTTCAGCAAAATGATGACCACTTTATCCTTAGTTTTCACATCGCATTTCACGACATTATTCTTGTGAAGGGCCACTAATAGTCCATGCAATTGAGTTATTCTTGTGAAGGGCCACTAATAGTCCATGCAATTGAGTTATTCTTGTGAAGGGGCCACTAATAGTCCACGCAATTGAGTTATTCTTGTGAAGGGCCACTAATAGTCCATGCAATTGAGTTATTCTTGTGAAGGACCACTAATAGTCCATGCAATTGAGTTATTCTTGTGAAGGGCCGCTAATAGTCCATGCAATTGAGTTATTCTTGTGAAGGGCCACTAATAGTCCATGCAATTGAGTTATTCTTGTGAAGGGCCGCTAATAGTCCATGCAATTGAGTTATTCTTGTGAAGGGCCGCTAATAGTCCATGCAATTGAGTTATTCTTGTGAAGGGCCACTAATAGTCCATGCAATTGAGTTATTCTTGTGAAGGGCCACTAATAGTCCATGCAATTGAGTTATTCTTGTGAAGGGCCACTAATAGTCCATGCAATTGAGTTATTCTTGTGAAGGGCCACTAATAGTCCATGCAATTGAGTTATTCTTGTGAAGGGCCACTAATAGTCCATGCAATTGAGTTATTCTTGTGAAGGGCCACTAATAGTCCATGCAATTGAGTTATTCTTGTGAAGGGCCACTAATAGTCCATGCAATTGAGTTATTCTTGTGAAGGGCCACTAATAGTCCATGCAATTGAGTTATTCTTGTGAAGGGCCACTAATAGTCCATGCAATTGAGTTATTCTTGTGAAGGGGCCACTAATAGTCCATGCAATTGAGTTATTCTTGTGAAGGGCCACTAATAGTCCATGCAATTGAGTTATTCTTGTGAAGGGCCACTAATAGTCCATGCAATTGAGTTATTCTTGTGAAGGGCCACTAATAGTCCATGCAATTGAGTTATTCTTGTGAAGGGCCACTAATAGTCCATGCAATTGAGTTATTCTTGTGAAGGGCCACTAATAGTCCATGCAATTGAGTTATTCTTGTGAAGGGCCGCTAATAGTCCATGCAATTGAGTTATTCTTGTGAAGGGCCACTAATAGTCCATGCAATTGAGTTATTCTTGTGAAGGGCCACTAATAGTCCATGCAATTGAGTTATTCTTGTGAAGGGCTACTAATAGTCCATGCAATTGAGTTATTCTTGTGAAGGGCCACTAATAGTCCATGCAATTGAGTTATTCTTGTGAAGGGCTACTAATAGTCCATGCAATTGAGTTATTCTTGTGAAGGGCCACTAATAGTCCATGCAATTGAGTTATTCTTGTGAAGGGCCACTAATAGTCCATGCAATTGAGTTATTCTTGTGAAGGGCCGCTAATAGTCCATGCAATTGAGTTATTCTTGTGAAGGGCCACTAATCGTCCATGCTCATCTTTGTAGTTGTATTTAAAAAAAAAAAAATGTTCAAAATCACAGCCATTGCTTATTATATACCTATAAGAATACTCACTGTGCCCACCATGACATTTTTTACGCTGGCTGATTAAAACCACTTAACATATCCTTGTATAATACAAGATGTATGCAAGCTAGTCAAATTAACTTTTCAATTGCCAGGATAAAAGTCATTAAAACAACACAAACAGTGTCTTTTTTTATTTTTATTTACATATATCAACTATTACAACTGCTTATAAAATATTTACATACAGAGAGTGCATATGGGTTTTCAACCCAGAAGTACAAAACAATTCATTCTTTTGTAATTTTCACATTAAAAGTTAATAACCAAAATAAATATTTTTATAGCACCAATTTCATTTATAGCTGGCCAAATTGAAATGACATACAGCCTGGTATGAGCAGACTTTCAGTAATATAACCCATGCACACACTCATAACACTTACTCTTGACAACATACACTACCGGGTAATTATTCACAAAAAATAAAACCCTGTCAGTAAAAATTCTTGTTGGTTTTTTTCAATGTACACACACACAAAATTGATGCATACCCAAGTCTACTTCACATAGCTTGATTATTTTGTACAGTTTAACATAAAACTGAAAACTGCATATGGCTGAAGCTGAATAATATCAGGATGTACAATAAATGTGTTATATTTTGAAATGAAGTTTCACCAGCAGGGGTCTGTGAAAACACTTAGAGCATCAAAAACTACAAGAAATACACAAGGATACAAAAAAAACGCCTAAACTTGGATTGCATGACAATAACTTATGACCTGAACATCAAATACCAAAAATTAAGTTATTAGCAAAAAACATGGTCAGATTTCATCTGAAACGGGTTTTCAAAATCTAATGAATTTATTCATGCTGATAGTGAAGAATAAGCTGCAATCTTTACATCAACACTTTTGTGATCAACCAATCAGAAATCTTAATGAAGTGCTGCCTGAATGCGATTTGAATTGTCATTGTTCATAGCTGAGGTATTTTAACTGAAATTTAATTTGGATTTATTTAATTTTTATAGTTTTGCAAACTTTTATGTTTCATGGGACAAATATTACAAATGAATTAACAGTGGAGTTTTGTGGTCTTGAAAAATGAAGTTTTCTTGATAAAAATAAATAAACACCACAATAATAATCACAAAAATGAGTAATCAATGCTTAAAATAATGTAAAAGATTTTATTTTGGAGAAGAATTTTCAATTTAACAAAAGTTTAATAATTGAGTTGCAGATAACAGAGAAAGAAGACTAATTTAAAAATTCTAGTTGTCAATTTTAAAAGGAAATACTTAACATACAGGAAAATAGTGAACCAAATGACAGTTCAGGATATATATTTGTACTGTGAAGGAATTTACGTCCGTGTCCAGGAAATTTGTGCACATTTTTAAGTCAATCTGAATTAATCCAAATTTATAATTTAAGAGTAGTTTTACACTTTCCATTTATGTTGTAGTTAATTCGCATTCAAATATGGACCAAGGACACTGCTAAATTAGAGAAATATTCTGTTACAGATATTTCCCTACACCAGCAAATCAACGATGACTATTATTAAGGTATACCGCCCTCAGTGTCCAATAAGGTATAAAGCTACAGATAGAACAATTTTTTACATTCAGCAATTAGGATTAAATAATCTATATTGGAAGAATGAAAGCAAAAACATTTAAAAAAGGATTTACAATGTATGTTTTGATAAAAGAATTGAAACCGAGTCAAGGGTCATATACTATTTAAACAATTTGCTGCAGCTTGTTGTTTTCAATGCAACGTATGTAACACATGTAACGATACAAGCATGCATGGCACATTGATCACACTTCACAGAAACAAATGTGTCACAAAATGGTGACAAATAATTCCAGTTCTTATTAGACACACAGATATGCATATATTCTTCATACAATGTATCAGTAAACAATGTGTTTACAGATAGTCAAAGTTAGCCAATACGATTGGAATAAAACTGTCAGTAGACAATGTGTTTACAGATAGTCAAAGTTAGTCAATACGATTGGAATAAAACTGTCAGTAGACAATGTGTTTACAGATAGTCAAAGTTAGCCAATACGATTGGAATAAAACTGTCAGTAGACAATGTGTTTACAGATAGTCAAAGTTAGCCAATACGATTGTAATAAAACTGTCAGTAGACAATGTGTTTACAGATAGTCAAAGTTAGCCAATACGATTGTAATAAAAATGTCAGTAGACAATGTGTTTACAGATAGTCAAAGTTAGTCAATACGATTGGAATAAAACAGTCAGTAGACAATGTGTTTACAGATAGTCAAAGTTAGCCAATACGATTGGAATAAAACTGTCAGTAGACAATGTGTTTACAGATAGTCAAAGTTAGTCAATACGATTGTAATAAAACTGTTAGTAGACAATATGTTTACAGATAGTCAAAGTTAGCCAATACGATTGGAATAAAACAGTCAGTAGACAATGTGTTTACAGATAGTCAAAGTTAGTCAATACGATTGGAATAAAACTGTTAGTAGACAATATGTTTACAGATAGTCAAAGTTAGCCAATACGATTGGAATAAAACTGTCAGTAGACAATGTGTTTACAGATAGTCAAAGTTAGTCAATACGATTGGAATAAAACAGTCAGTAGACAATGTGTTTACAGATAGTCAAAGTTAGCCAATACGATTGGAATAAAACTGTCAGTAGACAATGTGTTTACAGATAGTCAAAGTTAGTCAATACGATTGGAATAAAACTGTTAGTAAACAATGTGTTTACAGATAGTCAAAGTTAGCCAATACGATTGGAATAAAACTGTTAGTAAACAATGTGTTTACAGATAGTCAAAGTTAGCCAATACGATTGGAATAAAACTGTCAGTAAACAATGTGTTTACAGATAGTCAAAGTTAGCCAATACGATTGGAATAAAACTGTCAGTAGACAATGTGTTTACAGATAGTCAAAGTTAGCCAATACGATTGGAATAAAACTGTCAGTAAACAATGTGTTTACAGATAGTCAAAGTTAGCCAATACGATTGAAATAAAACTGTCAGTAGACAATGTGTTTACAGATAGTCAAAGTTAGCCAATACGATTGGAATAAAACTGTCAGTAGACAATGTGTTTACAGATAGTCAAAGTTAGCCAATACGATTGAAATAAAACTGTCAGTAGACAATGTGTTTACAGATAGTCAAAGTTAGCCAATACGATTGGAATAAAACTGTCAGTAGACAATGTGTTTACAGATAGTCAAAGTTAGCCAATACGATTGCAATAAAACTGTCAGTAGACAATGTGTTAACTTTGACAACACATGTTTGTGAATAAAATCAGTGTCTTCCCTTCTGATGGCGTGCTCTCGTCTTCTTCATCCTTTGTAGTTTTGATAATGAAGTACTGCCACTGGCTGTTGGTCCTGGTGTACCAAATGAGGCAGCAGGCACTGCACTGGATCCAGTACCTATGATAAAACAATATGCATAATCAAGTACTCTTTTGACTAAACTGATAAAGCAACTTGATAAAAAGTTTTCAAAAGTTATGACATATCCTGCAGTCTCCTTTCAATATGAATGATTCACTTGTTTTAATTGAGGGAAAACAAATTTAATCAAAGCTTAGAAAGAGCTTCCATGCACTGAGAGTATTAAAAGCATATTTAAATATGTTTAAAAAGTTTGTATTGAAAAAAGCAGTGTTATTCATGAGGGGTTTTAACGAGGTGTCGCATCATTATCAGAAATTTTCGTCCTGTTTAAATAGTCAGCATCTGTTAAATTTCCTAGGTGAATTGTTTCCAATATTGACCATCACACATTTTGTTTCTAAGTATGACTTCACACATGTAACAGGATTTGCGTAACTGGTTCATTGTTGTAAGGTGTAACTGTGAAAATGCACTGTAGCAGATGATAATACCACCAAACAAAATAGTTGGAAGATTTTGAACACAATTACAAATTAACATTGGGCCAAAAAATGCATTTTCCATATTTTCATGGTCAACATGACCTCAAATTTATATACTTAGAACTGTAAGCAGCAACAATGTCACCACCTAGTGTAAACAAACGTAGCCATTGATATAATTGGTAAACAACCAATTTAGCCAATGTACTATCACCGAGATTGCTGATCACCAAGAAGTCACACAAATGCTTGGAGAAATACATAAATGGTTTTATTTTGACAAATGCCACTGTTTACCTTGATGAAAAAGCCATGCTTTCAACTCAACAGAAGTGGAGAAAATAAATTTGTGTTCTTATTTGGAACAAATATTCTGATTGGTTGTTTTTCATGTCAATGCATGGCTTTATCAAATCAAATCCATTGTTACATAGTATCACACTGCCTTCACAATACCCTTTTTTGTGGCTCTGAGAGAACTCTATAACATACCGGCTGAGAAATTGAAAGGAGCACTTGCAGTTGTTTGTCCAAATTTTCCTGCAACAAAACTTGGTACTGGCAATGATGAGGTCTGAGTTTGTCCAAACTGAAAAGTGGTACCACTTCCTACACCTTGGCCTGGATTTTGTCCTGCAGAATAGAAAATCTCAAATTAGGAATTACGTACAGCACATCAAACAGCACATCAGGTAACATTACTACATTAAGAATTATCAGTAATTTGGTGTAATCTTGTTTATGGAAATTAAAAGGGTTTATGTCAAATATAAATGGACTCTCACCTGTGGCAGCACTGGCTGTAAAGTTGAACCCTGTGGAATTTTGTGCTGCTTGTTGTTGTTGTGCTCCAAAATTGAAACCTGCTGATGGTTGCTGAGCTTGTCCTCCAAAGCCCGTTGATCCAGCACCAAAAACGCCACCTCCACCTACAGTGGCTCCAGTTGCAAATCCTGACTGTACACCACTTTGAAATGTTGAAGCAGGGGCTGTACCTCCAAATGCACTTAATGTTGCAGTAGATGTGGTTGGTGCACTGCTGGAAGGTCCACCAAATCCTACAGGAGGTGTAGAAGATCGTACACCAAATCCAGAGACTCCAAGAGTAGTACCAAAACCTAGTGTTCCACTTGCTGGAGCTGCTCCCATCCCAGTACTAGCTGCTGTAGTTGCACCCCCAAAACCTGAGGTTGCCATGCTAGGAGTACTAAAACCTGATGGTACTGCTGTAGAAGAAGTCAGACCAAAGCCACCAGTAGAATTTGTTCCAAAGCCTGTCACCATGGAACCTGTTGGCAGTCCAAATACTTGAGTACTAGCAATCGCTGATGAAGCACTGGTAGTAGGAGTTGCCCCAAACCCTGTGACAGGTGCAGCAGAAGGGATCCCAAATCCAGGCATAGTTGCTGTTTTTGTAGCAGCTGCTCCAAACCCAGGCATTGTCCCTGTTGATGGCGCTGTGATCACACCAATGGAAGCTGCTCCAAACCCAGGCCTTGTCCCTGTTGATGATGCTGTATTTGCATCAATGGAAGCAGCTCCAAAGGCAGGCATTGTGCCCATTAAGGATGATTGACCTGCATTATTCCCAAATCCTGGCATAGTTACAGTAGAAGCAGTTGGTCCTATAGCTGTAGATATTACTCCAAACCCAGGCATGGTTCCTGTTAAAGACACTGATGTCCCAAATCCTGCTGCAGTGGTTGTTGCTGTTGCCCCAAAACTACCCAAACCAGTAGCAACTGTTCCAGTTGAAGAAGCAAGACCAGACAAGCCACCAAAAGCAAAGGTCTCTGTCGTAGCAGAAGCTGAAGAGCTAGGGGCAATAATGCCACTTTGGGAGGAAGCAGGTTGTGTTCCAAATACACTCTGTGTAGTTGTGCTTAAACCTCCAGGTACTGTGGCCGTGGAAACACCAGAGCTGGAAAGGGAGGAAGCAGCATTTGTGGAAGCAGTAGTAAATGCAGATATACCAGACCCAGCAGATGCTAAGGGGAAATTGAACTGGCTAGACGGAGCAGATACATTAGTGGCTGCACCCAATCCAAAGCCTCCAATGCCAGGAGCAGTTGTAGAACTGTAAGAGACAGTTTGGGGTTTAACCTCAGTTTTAACTGATGCAGCTGGTTGCTGGAAATTGAAGCCTCCTGCAGCACTAGAATGGTCAGTGGATACAGCCGACTTGAAGTTGAATGTTGGACCAGTTGACTGCAATGTGATAGGTGTAGTTGTTGGAAAAACTGCAGAAAACTTAGTAGATGCAGTTGTTGATGTTACACCTTGAGTTGTAAATGTAGGCAAAGATGCTGTTTTTGCTGCTGTTGCTGCTGCTGCTGCTACTACTGCTGCTGTTGTTGTTGTTGCTGTGACTGCTACTGGTGTTGCTGATGCTACAAGAGATTTTCCAGATGAAGTGGAGCTAAAATTACTAATTCCCCCCAATACAGATGGAGAAGCTGTAGTTGTGGGAGCTGACTGCTGTGACATCTGAAAACCAGCTGATCCAGACACAAGGTGACTTGCTAATCCAGCAGTCTTAGCTGGATATCCTGGTATGACAGCAGCTTGCAAGGTGTTAGACTGTTGAATAGTTGATGTAGTAGTACCCAAATTCAAAACTGAAGATCCATTGGTTGATTGAGTTGGCATTCCACTAAGCATAGCTGCACTACCCGCAGTAAACTGCAGAGCTGGTGTTGCATCAGTTTTAATTCCTGAGAATGTTGAGGGCACTTTTATAGATGCAATAATACTTGCTGTAGTGTTGGGTGCAGTACTTGTTTTGTTGGACAATGTTGATATTTCAGTCTCTGCAAGTCCAGTGCCAGGAGTGTCTTCCTTCAACAAAGCAGCAAGTGTGCTAGTTTTCAATGATTGGTCTTGACTTGCTTCACAAGTCTTCTTTGATGAAAGAAGAGGATTAGCACTCTGAGTTGTCGTTATCACTGTGGCTGGTATGGATGTTGCAGCTATTGATACGGCTAACTGAAGTCCTGTTGCAGTACTTTTTAAAGAACTAATGCTAGATTGGGTGGCTAAACATTCTTTTGTTGTATCTGCAGACAAAAATAAACAAAATACAATAAAAATCAAAAGAGCTGCATGAATGAATGGTTCATGACCGATTTATTTATGGCTATAATTGATAAGAATGTTGCATCAAAACCATTTAACAGCACTTGCTAAACAAGTTCAGACATATCTGCTGTTGATGTTAAGTGTTAAAACACATTTTGTCAATGTCATACATTTGTACTAGCTTCAGTTCAATGAGTACATTGACATTGAATGTCATGAAGCAAATATGACACCGGTTTGTACATTGTTTCGTCTTCATCCATCCACACCAGGAACCAATACACAACTCCTGCATCTGTTATTTGCAGTAATATAAAGTTATTACTCAAACAGTACGCTGCGCGTCTGTCGATACTGCAGCTGTACTGTCTTCGTGCATACTTTGAGGTATTCTCGTAATAACATTATTATTATACATCTTGTCCTCCAAAGGATACACCATGGGAATGTCAAAATCCGAAATGTTTAGAGCAGAATCAGCAAACTTCTTTGTGTGGAGTCCGGTCAAACTCTGGTGGCAGCCATGTTTGTTTTTATCATTAGAGGACGCTTGCGTGCGTAATCATTCCATATTTGGAATTCGCATTTCCTGACATGGTAGGATTAAAATACCCTGTGAAATACCACAATACGGTGACAGATACACAATAATAATGACAGTTACAAAAAACACTATGTAGAAAACAACAATGTCACCAGTGAGTCTACACAAAACACTATGTAGAGAACAACAATGTCACCAGTGAGTCTACACAAAACACTATGTAGAGAACAACCAAGTCACCAGTGAGTCTACACAAAACACTATGTAGAGAACAACCAAGTCACCAGTGAGTTTACACAAAACACTATGTAGAGAACAACCAAGTCATCAGTGAGTCTACACAAAACACTATGTAGAGAACAACCAAGTCACCAGTGAGTCTACACAAAACACTATGTAGAGAACAACCAAGTAACCAGTGAGTCTACACAAAACACTATGTAGAGAACAGCCAAGTCATCAGTGAGTCTACACAAACACTATGTAGAGAACAACCAAGTCATCAGTGAGTCTACACAAAACACTATGTAGAGAACAACCAAGTCACCAGTGAGTCTACATAAAACACTGTGGAGAACAACCAAGTCACCAGTGAGTCTACACAAAACACTATGGAGAGAACAACCAAGTCACCAGTGAGTCTACACAAAACACTATGTAGAGAACAACCAAGTAACCAGTGAGTCTACACAAAACACTATGTAGAGAACAACCAAGTCACCAGTGAGTCTACACAAAACACTATGTAGAGAACAACCAAGTCACCAGTGAGTCTACACAAAACACTATGTAGAAAACAACCAAGTCATCAGTGAGTCTACACAAAACACTATGTAGAGAACAACCAAGTCACCAGTGAGTGTACACAAAACACTATGTAGAGAACAACCAAGTCATCAGTGAGTCTACACAAAACACTATGTAGAGAACAACCAAGTCATCAGTAAGTCTACATAAAACACTATGTAGAGAACAACCAAGTCATCAGTGAGTCTACACAAAACACTATGTAGAGAACAACCAAGTCACCAGTGAGTCTACACAAAACACTATGTAGAGAACAACCAAGTCACCAGTGAGTCTACACAAAACACTATGTAGAGAACAACCAAGTCACCAGTGAGTCTACACAAAACACTATGTAGAGAACAACCAGTTCATCAGTGAGTCTACACAAAACACTATGTAGAGAACAACCAAGTCACCAGTGAGTCTACACAAAACACTATGTAGAGAACAACCAAGTCACCAGTGAGTCTACACAAAACACTATGTAGAGAACAACCAAGTCACCAGTGAGTCTACACAAAACACTATGTAGAGAACAACCAAGTCACCAGTGAGTCTACACAAAACACTATGTAGAGAACAACCAAGTCACCAGTGAGTCTACACAAAACACTATGTAGAGAACAACCAAGTAACCAGTGAGTCTACACAAAACACTATGTAGAGAACAACCAAGTCATCAGTGAGTCTACACAAAACACTATGTAGAGAACAACCAAGTCACCAGTGAGTCTACATAAAACACTGTGGAGAACAACCAAGTCACCAGTGAGTCTACACAAAACACTATGGAGAGAACAACCAAGTCACCAGTGAGTCTACACAAAACACTATGTAGAGAACAACCAAGTAACCAGTGAGTCTACACAAAACACTATGTAGAGAACAACCAAGTCACCAGTGAGTCTACACAAAACACTATGTAGAGAACAACCAAGTCACCAGTGAGTCTACACAAAACACTATGTAGAAAACAACCAAGTCATCAGTGAGTCTACACAAAACACTATGTAGAGAACAACCAAGTCACCAGTGAGTGTACACAAAACACTATGTAGAGAACAACCAAGTCATCAGTGAGTCTACACAAAACACTATGTAGAGAACAACCAAGTCATCAGTAAGTCTACATAAAACACTATGTAGAGAACAACCAAGTCATCAGTGAGTCTACACAAAACACTATGTAGAGAACAACCAAGTCACCAGTGAGTCTACACAAAACACTATGTAGAGAACAACCAAGTCACCAGTGAGTCTACACAAAACACTATGTAGAGAACAACCAAGTCACCAGTGAGTCTACACAAAACACTATGTAGAGAACAACCAAGTCACCAGTGAGTCTACACAAAACACTATGTAGAGAACAACCAAGTCACCAGTGAGTCTACACAAAACACTATGTAGAGAACAACCAAGTCACCAGTGAGTCTACACAAAACACTATGTAGAGAACAACCAAGTCACCAGTGAGTCTACACAAAACACTATGTAGAGAACAACCAAGTCACCAGTGAGTCTACACAAAACACTATGTAGAGAACAACCAAGTAACCAGTGAGTCTACACAAAACACTATGCAGAGAACAACCAAGTCACCAGTGAGTCTACACAAAACACTAAGTAGAGAACAACCAAGTCATCAGTGAGTCTACACAAAACACTATGTAGAGAACAGCCAAGTCATCAGTGAGTCTACACAAAACACTATGTAGAGAACAACCAAGTCACCAGTGAGTCTACACAAAACACTATGTAGAGAACAACAAAGTCACCAGTGAATCTACACAAAACACTATGTAGAGAACAACCAAGTCACCAGTGAGTCTACACAAAACACTATGTAGAGAACAACCAAGTCACTAGTGAGTCTACATAAAACACTGTGGAGAACAACCAAGTCACCAGTGAGTCTACACAAAACACTATGTAGAGAACAACCAAGTCATCAGTGAGTCTACACAAAACACTATGTAGAGAACAACCAAGTCATCAGTGAGTTTACACAAAACACTATGTAGAGAACAACCAAGTCATCAGTGAGTTTACACAAAACACTATGTAGAGAACAACCAAGTCATCAGTGAGTTTACACAAAACACTATGTAGAGAACAACCAAGTAACCAGTGAGTCTACACAAAACACTATGTAGAGAACAACCAAGTCATCAGTGAGTCTACACAAAACACTATGTAGAGAACAACCAAGTCACCAGTGAGTCTACACAAAACACTATGTAGAGAACAACCAAGTCACCAGTGAGTCTACACAAAACACTATGTAGAGAACAACCAAGTCATCAGTGAGTCTACACAAAACACTATGCAGAGAACAGCCAAGTCATCAGTGAGTCTACACAAAACACTATGTAGAGAACAACCAAGTAACCAGTGAGTCTACACAAAACACTATGTAGAGAACAACCAAGTAACCAGTGAGTCTACACAAAACACTATGTAGAGAACAACCAAGTCACCAGTGAGTCTACACAAAACACTATGTAGAAAACAACCAAGTCACCAGTGAGTCTACACAAAACACTATGTAGAGAACAACCAAGTCACCAGTGAGTCTACACAAAACACTATGTAGAGAACAACCAAGTCATCAGTGAGTCTACACAAAACACTATGTAGAGAACAACCAAGTCACCAGTGAGTCTACACAAAACACTATGTAGAGAACAACCAAGTCACCAGTGAGTCTACACAAAACACTCTGTGGAGAACAACCAAGTCATCAATGAGTCTACACAAAACACTATGTAGAGAACAACCAAGTCATCAGTGAGTCTACACAAAACACTATGTAGAGAACAACCAAGTCACCAGTGAGTCTACACAAAACACTATGTAGAGAACAACCAAGTCACCAGTGAGTCTACACAAAACACTCTGTGGAGAACAACCAAGTCATCAATGAGTCTACACAAAACACTATGTAGAGAACAACCAAGTCACCAGTGAGTCTACACAAAACACTATGTAGAGAACAACCAAGTCATCAGTGAGTCTACACAAAACACTATGTAGAGAACAACCAAGTCACCAGTGAGTCTACACAAAACACTATGTAGAGAACAACCAAGTCACCAGTGAGTCTACACAAAACACTATGTAGAGAACAACCAAGTCACCAGTGAGTCTACACAAAACACTATGTAGAGAACAACCAAGTCATCAGTGAGTCTACACAAAACACTATGTAGAGAACAACCAAGTCACCAGTGAGTCTACACAAAACACTATGTAGAGAACAACCAAGTTACCAGTGAGTCTACACAAAACACTATGTAGAGAACAACCAAGTCATCAGTGAGTCTACACAAAACACTATGTAGAGAACAACCAAGTCACCAGTGAGTCTACACAAAACACTATGTAGAGAACAACCAAGTCACCAGTGAGTCTACACAAAACACTATGTAGAGAACAACCAAGTCATCAGTGAGTCTACACAAAACACTATGTAGAGAACAACCAAGTCACCAGTGAGTCTACACAAAACACTATGTAGAGAACAACCAAGTCACCAGTGAGTCTACACAAAACACTATGTAGAGAACAACCAAGTCACCAGTGAGTCTACACAAAACACTATGTAGAGAACAACCAAGTCACCAGTGAGTCTACACAAAACACTATGTAGAGAACAACCAAGTCATCAGTGAGTCTACACAAAACACTATGTAGAGAACAACCAAGTCACTAGTGAGTCTACACAAAACACTATGTAGAGAACAACCAAGTCACCAGTGAGTCTACACAAAACACTATGTAGAGAACAACCAAGTCACCAGTGAGTCTACACAAACACTATGTAGAGAACAACCAAGTCACCAGTGAGTCTACACAAAACACTATGTAGAGAACAACCAAGTCACCAGTGAGTCTACACAAAACACTATGTAGAGAACAACCAAGTCATCAGTGAGTCTACACAAAACACTATGTAGAGAACAACCAAGTCACTAGTGAGTCTACACAAAACACTATGTAGAGAACAACCAAGTCACCAGTGAGTCTACACAAAACACTATGTAGAGAACAACCAAGTCACCAGTGAGTCTACACAAACACTATGTAGAGAACAACCAAGTCATCAGTGAGTTTACACAAAACACTATGTAGAGAACAACCAAGTCGCCAGAGAATCTACACAAAACACTATGTAGAGAACAACCAAGGCACCAGTGAGTCTACACAAACCACTATGTAGAGAACAACCAAGTCACCAGTGAGTCTACACAAAACACTATGTAGAGAACAACAAAGTCACCAGTGAATCTACACAAAACACTATGTAGAGAACAACCAAGTCACCAGTGAGTCTACACAAAACACTATGTAGAGAACAACCAAGTCACTAGTGAGTCTACACAAAACACTATGTAGAGAACAACCAAGTCACCAGCGAGTCTACACAAAACACTATGTAGAGAACAACCAAGTCATCAGCGAGTCTACACAAAACACTATGTAGAGAACAACCAAGTCACCAGTGAGTCTACACAAAACACTATGTAGAGAACAACCAAGTCACCAGTGAGTCTACACAAAACACTATGTAGAGAACAACCAAGTCATCAGTGAGTCTACACAAAACACTATGTAGAGAACAACCAAGTCATCAGTGAGTCTACACAAAACACTATGTAGAGAACAACCAAGTCACCAGTGAGTCTACACAAAACACTATGTAGAAAACAACCAAGTCATCAGTGAGTCTACACAAAACACAATGTAGAGAACAACCAAGTCACCAGTGAGTCTACACAAAACACTATGTAGAGAACAACCAAGTCATCAGTGAGTCTACACAAAACACTATGTAGAGAACAACCAAGTCATCAGTGAGTCTACACAAAACACTATGTAGAGAACAACCAAGTCACCAGTGAGTCTACACAAAACACTATGTAGAGAACAACCAAGTCATCAGTGAGTCTACACAAAACACTATGTAGAGAACAACCAAGTCATCAGTGAGTCTACACAAAACACTATGTAGAGAACAACCAAGTCACCAGTGAGTCTACACAAAACACTCTGTGGAGAACAACCAAGTCATCAATGAGTCTACACAAAACACTATGTAGAGAACAACCAAGTCACCAGTGAGTCTACACAAAACACTATGTAGAGAACAACCAAGTCATCAGTGAGTCTACACAAAACACAATGTAGAGAACAACCAAGTCACCAGTGAGTCTACACAAAACACTATGTAGAGAACAACCAAGTCACCAGTGAGTCTACACAAAACACTATGTAGAGAACAACTAAGTCATCAGTGAGTCTACACAAAACACTATGTAGAGAACAACCAAGTCACTAGTGAGTCTACACAAAACACTATGTAGAGAACAACCAAGTCACCAGTGAGTCTACACAAAACACTATGTAGAGAACCAAGTCACCAGTGAGTCTACACAAAACACTATGTAGAGAACAACCAAGTCATCAGTGAGTCTACACAAAACACTATGTAGAGAACAACCAAGTCATCAGTGAGTCTACACAAAACACTATGTAGAGAACAACCAAGTCACCAGTGAGTCTACACAAAACACTATGTAGAAAACAACCAAGTCATCAGTGAGTCTACACAAAACACAATGTAGAGAACAACCAAGTCACCAGTGAGTCTACACAAAACACTATGTAGAGAACAACCAAGTCATCAGTGAGTCTACACAAAACACTATGTAGAGAACAACCAAGTCATCAGTGAGTCTACACAAAACACTATGTAGAGAACAACCAAGTCACCAGTGAGTCTACACAAAACACTATGTAGAGAACAACCAAGTCATCAGTGAGTCTACACAAAACACTATGTAGAGAACAACCAAGTCATCAGTGAGTCTACACAAAACACTATGTAGAGAACAACCAAGTCACCAGTGAGTCTACACAAAACACTCTGTGGAGAACAACCAAGTCATCAATGAGTCTACACAAAACACTATGTAGAGAACAACCAAGTCACCAGTGAGTCTACACAAAACACTATGTAGAGAACAACCAAGTCATCAGTGAGTCTACACAAAACACAATGTAGAGAACAACCAAGTCACCAGTGAGTCTACACAAAACACTATGTAGAGAACAACCAAGTCACCAGTGAGTCTACACAAAACACTATGTAGAGAACAACTAAGTCATCAGTGAGTCTACACAAAACACTATGTAGAGAACAACCAAGTCACTAGTGAGTCTACACAAAACACTATGTAGAGAACAACCAAGTCACCAGTGAGTCTACACAAAACACTATGTAGAGAACCAAGTCACCAGTGAGTCTACACAAAACACTATGTAGAGAACAACCAAGTCATCAGTGAGTCTACACAAAACACTATGTAGAGAACAACCAAGTCATCAGTGAGTTTACACAAAACACTATGTAGAGAACAACCAAGTCATCAGTGAGTTTACACAAAACACTATGTAGAGAACAACCAAGTCATCAGTGAGTTTACACAAAACACTATGTAGAGAACAACCAAGTCATCAGAGAGTTTACACAAAACACTATGTAGAGAACAACCAAGTCACCAGCGAGTCTACACAAAACACTATGTAGAGAACAACCAAGTCATCAGCGAGTCTACACAAAACACTATGTAGAGAACAACCAAGTCACCAGTGAGTCTACACAAAACACTATGTAGAGAACAACCAAGTCACCAGTGAGTCTACACAAAACACTATGTAGAGAACAACCAAGTCATCAGTGAGTCTACACAAAACACTATGTAGAGAACAACCAAGTCACCAGTGAGTCTACACAAAACACTATGTAGAGAACAACCAAGTCATCAGTGAGTCTACACAAAACACTATGTAGAGAACAACCAAGTCATCAGTGAGTTTACACAAAACACTATGTAGAGAACAACCAAGTCATCAGTGAGTTTACACAAAACACTATGTAGAGAACAACCAAGTCATCAGTGAGTTTACACAAAACACTATGTAGAGAACAACCAAGTCACCAGCGAGTCTACACAAAACACTATGTAGAGAACAACCAAGTCATCAGCGAGTCTACACAAAACACTATGTAGAGAACAACCAAGTCACCAGTGAGTCTACACAAAACACTATGTAGAGAACAACCAAGTCACCAGTGAGTCTACACAAAACACTATGTAGAGAACAACCAAGTCATCAGTGAGTCTACACAAAACACTATGTAGAGAACAGCCAAGTCATCAGTGAGTCTACACAAAACACTATGTAGAGAACAACCAAGTAACCAGTGAGTCTACACAAAACACTATGTAGAGAACAACCAAGTCACCAGTGAGTCTACACAAAACACTATGTAGAAAACAACCAAGTCATCAGTGAGTCTACACAAAACACTATGTAGAGAACAACCAATTCACCAGTGAGTCTACACAAAACACTATGTAGAGAACAACCAAGTCATCAGTGAGTCTACACAAAACACTATGTAGAGAACAACCAAGTCATCAGTGAGTCTACACAAAACACTATGTAGAGAACAACCAAGTCACCAGTGAGTCTACACAAAACACTATGTAGAGAACAACCAAGTCATCAGTGAGTCTACACAAAACACTATGTAGAGAACAACCAAGTCATCAGTGAGTCTACACAAAACACTATGTAGAGAACAACCAAGTCACCAGTGAGTCTACACAAAACACTCTGTGGAGAACAACCAAGTCATCAATGAGTCTACACAAAACACTATGTGGAGAACAACCAAGTCACCAGTGAGTCTACACAAAACACTATGTAGAGAACAACCAAGTCATCAGTGAGTCTACACAAAACACAATGTAGGGAACAACCAAGTCACCAGTGAGTCTACACAAAACACTATGTAGAGAACAACCAAGTCACCAGTGAGTCTACACAAAACACTATGTAGAGAACAACTAAGTCATCAGTGAGTCTACACAAAACACTATGTAGAGAACAACCAAGTCACTAGTGAGTCTACACAAAACACTATGTAGAGAACAACCAAGTCACCAGTGAGTCTACACAAAACACTATGTAGAGAACAACCAAGTCACCAGTGAGTCTACACAAAACACTATGTAGAGAACAACCAAGTCACCAGTGAGTCTACACAAAACACTATGTAGAGAACAACCAAGTCATCAGTGAGTCTACACAAAACACTATGTAGAGAACAACCAAGTCATCAGTGAGTCTACATAAAACGCTATGTAGAGAACAACCAAGTCACCAGTGAGTCTACACAAAACACTATGTAGAGAACAACCAAGTCACCAGTGAGTCTACACAAAACACTATGTAGAGAACAACCAAGTCACCAGTGAGTCTACACAAAACACTATGTAGAGAACAACCAAGTCACCAGTGAGTCTACACAAAACACTATGTAGAGAACAACCAAGTCACCAGTGAGTCTACACAAAACACTATGTAGAGAACAACCAAGTAACCAGTGAGTCTACACAAAACACTATGTAGAGAACAACCAAGTCACCAGTGAGTCTACACAAAACACTATGTAGAGAACAACCAAGTCACCAGTGAGTCTACACAAAACACTATGTAGAGAACAGCCAAGTCATCAGTGAGTCTACACAAAACACTATGTAGAGAACAACCAAGTCACCAGTGAGTCTACACAAAACACTATGTAGAGAACAACCAAGTCATCAGTAAGTCTACACAAAACACTATGTAGAGAACAACCAAGTCATCAGTGAGTCTACACAAAACACTATGTAGAGAACAACCAAGTCATCAGTGAGTTTACACAAAACACTATGTAGAGAACAACCAAGTCATCAGTGAGTTTACACAAAACACTATGTAGAGAACAACCAAGTCATCAGTGAGTTTACACAAAACACTATGTAGAGAACAACCAAGTCACCAGCGAGTCTACACAAAACACTATGTAGAGAACAACCAAGTCATCAGCGAGTCTACACAAAACACTATGTAGAGAACAACCAAGTCACCAGTGAGTCTACACAAAACACTATGTAGAGAACAGCCAAGTAACCAGTGAGTCTACACAAAACACTATGTAGAGAACAACCAAGTCACCAGTGAGTCTACACAAAACACTATGTAGAAAACAACCAAGTCACCAGTGAGTCTACACAAAACACTATGTAGAAAACAACCAAGTCATCAGTGAGTCTACACAAAACACTATGTAGAGAACAACCAAGTCACCAGTGAGTCTACACAAAACACTATGTAGAGAACAACCAAGTCATCAGTGAGTCTACACAAAACACTATGTAGAGAACAACCAAGTCATCAGTGAGTCTACACAAAACACTATGTAGAGAACAACCAAGTCACCAGTGAGTCTACACAAAACACTATGTAGAGAACAACCAAGTCATCAGTGAGTCTACACAAAACACTATGTAGAGAACAACCAAGTCATCAGTGAGTCTACACAAAACACTATGTAGAGAACAACCAAGTCACCAGTGAGTCTACACAAAACACTCTGTGGAGAACAACCAAGTCATCAATGAGTCTACACAAAACACTATGTAGAGAACAACCAAGTCACCAGTGAGTCTACACAAAACACTATGTAGAGAACAACCAAGTCATCAGTGAGTCTACACAAAACACAATGTAGAGAACAACCAAGTCACCAGTGAGTCTACACAAAACACTATGTAGAGAACAACCAAGTCACCAGTGAGTCTACACAAAACACTATGTAGAGAACAACTAAGTCATCAGTGAGTCTACACAAAACACTATGTAGAGAACAACCAAGTCACTAGTGAGTCTACACAAAACACTATGTAGAGAACAACCAAGTCACCAGTGAGTCTACACAAAACACTATGTAGAGAACAACCAAGTCACCAGTGAGTCTACACAAAACACTATGTAGAGAACAACCAAGTCATCAGTGAGTCTACACAAAACACTATGTAGAGAACAACCAAGTCATCAGTGAGTCTACACAAAACGCTATGTAGAGAACAACCAAGTCACCAGTGAGTCTACACAAAACACTATGTAGAGAACAACCAAGTCACCAGTGAGTCTACACAAAACACTATGTAGAGAACAACCAAGTCACCAGTGAGTCTACACAAAACACTATGTAGAGAACAACCAAGTAACCAGTGAGTCTACACAAAACACTATGTAGAGAACAACCAAGTCACCAGTGAGTCTACACAAAACACTATGTAGAGAACAACCAAGTAACCAGTGAGTCTACACAAAACACTATGTAGAGAACAACCAAGTCACCAGTGAGTCTACACAAAACACTATGTAGAGAACAACCAAGTCACCAGTGAGTCTACACAAAACACTATGTAGAGAACAGCCAAGTCATCAGTGAGTCTACACAAAACACTATGTAGAGAACAACCAAGTCACCAGTGAGTCTACACAAAACACTATGTAGAGAACAACAAAGTCACCAGTGAATCTACACAAAACACTATGTAGAGAACAACCAAGTCACCAGTGTGTCTACACAAAACACTATGTAGAGAACAACCAAGTCACTAGTGAGTCTACACAAAACACTGTGGAGAACAACCAAGTCACCAGTGAGTCTACACAAAACACTATGTAGAGAACAACCAAGTCATCAGTAAGTCTACACAAAACACTATGTAGAGAACAACCAAGTCATCAGTGAGTCTACACAAAACACTATGTAGAGAACAACCAAGTCATCAGTGAGTTTACACAAAACACTATGTAGAGAACAACCAAGTCATCAGTGAGTTTACACAAAACACTATGTAGAGAACAACCAAGTCATCAGTGAGTTTACACAAAACACTATGTAGAGAACAACCAAGTCACCAGCGAGTCTACACAAAACACTATGTAGAGAACAACCAAGTCATCAGCGAGTCTACACAAAACACTATGTAGAGAACAACCAAGTCACCAGTGAGTCTACACAAAACACTATGTAGAGAACAACCAAGTCACCAGTGAGTCTACACAAAACACTATGTAGAGAACAACCAAGTCATCAGTGAGTCTACACAAAACACTATGTAGAGAACAGCCAAGTCATCAGTGAGTCTACACAAAACACTATGTAGAGAACAACCAAGTAACCAGTGAGTCTACACAAAACACTATGTAGAGAACAACCAAGTCACCAGTGAGTCTACACAAAACACTATGTAGAAAACAACCAAGTCATCAGTGAGTCTACACAAAACACTATGTAGAGAACAACCAAGTCACCAGTGAGTCTACACAAAACACTATGTAGAGAACAACCAAGTCATCAGTGAGTCTACACAAAACACTATGTAGAGAACAACCAAGTCATCAGTGAGTCTACACAAAACACTATGTAGAGAACAACCAAGTCACCAGTGAGTCTACACAAAACACTATGTAGAGAACAACCAAGTCATCAGTGAGTCTACACAAAACACTATGTAGAGAACAACCAAGTCATCAGTGAGTCTACACAAAACACTATGTAGAGAACAACCAAGTCACCAGTGAGTCTACACAAAACACTCTGTGGAGAACAACCAAGTCATCAATGAGTCTACACAAAACACTATGTAGAGAACAACCAAGTCACCAGTGAGTCTACACAAAACACTATGTAGAGAACAACCAAGTCATCAGTGAGTCTACACAAAACACAATGTAGAGAACAACCAAGTCACCAGTGAGTCTACACAAAACACTATGTAGAGAACAACCAAGTCACCAGTGAGTCTACACAAAACACTATGTAGAGAACAACCAAGTCATCAGTGAGTCTACAAAAAACACTATGTAGAGAACAACCAAGTCACTAGTGAGTCTACACAAAACACTATGTAGAGAACAACCAAGTCACCAGTGAGTCTACACAAAACACTATGTAGAGAACAACCAAGTCACCAGTGAGTCTACACAAAACACTATGTAGAGAACAACCAAGTCACCAGTGAGTCTACACAAAACACTATGTAGAGAACAACCAAGTCATCAGTGAGTCTACACAAAACACTATGTAGAGAACAACCAAGTCATCAGTGAGTCTACACAAAACACTATGTAGAGAACAAACCAGTCACCAGTGAGTCTACACAAAACACTATGTAGAGAACAACCAAGTCATCAGTGAGTCTACACAAAACACTATGTAGAGAACAACGAAGTCATCAGTGAGTCTACACAAAACACTATGTAGAGAACAACCAAGTCACCAGTGAGTCTACACAAAACACTCTGTGGAGAACAACCAAGTCATCAGTGAGTCTACACAAAACACTATGTAGAGAACAACCAAGTCACCAGTGAGTCGACACAAAACACTATGTAGAGAACAACCAAGTCATCAGTGAGTCTACACAAAACACTATGTAGAGAACAACCAAGTCACCAGTAAGTCTACACAAAACACTATGTAGAGAACAACCAAGTCACCAGTGAGTCTACACAAAACACTATGTAGAGAACAACCAAGTCATCAGTGAGTCTACACAAAACACTATGTAGAGAACAACCAAGTCACCAGTGAGTCTACACAAAACACTATGTAGAGAACAACCAAGTCACCAGTGAGTCTACACAAAACACTATGTAGAGAACAACCAAGTCACCAGTGAGTCTACACAAACACTATGTAGAGAACAACCAAGTCATCAGTGAGTTTACACAAAACACTATGTAGAGAACAACCAAGTCGCCAGTGAATCTACACAAAACACTATGTAGAGAACAACCAAGGCACCAGTGAGTCTACACAAAACACTATGTAGAGAACAACCAAGTCACCAGTGAGTCTACACAAAACACTATGTAGAGAACAACCAAGTCACTAGTGAGTCTACACAAAACACTATGTAGAGAACAACCAAGTCACCAGTGAGTCTACACAAAACACTATGTAGAGAACAACCAAGTCATCAGTGAGTCTACACAAAACACTATGTAGAGAACAACCAAGTCACCAGTGAGTCTACACAAAACACTATGTAGAGAACAACCAAGTCACCAGTGAGTCTACACAAAACACTATGTAGAGAACAACCAAGTCACCAGTGAGTCTACACAAAACACTATGTAGAGAACAACCAAGTCACCAGTGAGTCTACACAAAACACTATGTAGAGAACAACCAAGTCACCAGTGAGTCTACACAAAACACTATGTAGAGAACAACCAAGTCACCAGTGAGTCTACACAAAACACTATGTAGAGAACAACCAAGTCACCAGTGAGTCTACACAAAACACTATGTAGAGAACAACCAAGTCATCAGTGAGTCTACACAAAACACTATGTAGAGAACAGCCAAGTCATCAGTGAGTCTACACAAAACACTATGTAGAGAACAACCAAGTAACCAGTGAGTCTACACAAAACACTATGTAGAGAACAACCAAGTAACCAGTGAGTCTACACAAAACACTATGTAGAGAACAACCAAGTCATCAGTGAGTCTACACAAAACACTATGTAGAGAACAACCAAGTCACCAGTGAGTCTACACAAAACACTATGTAGAGAACAACCAAGTCACCAGTGAGTCTACACAAAACACTATGTAGAGAACAACCAAGTCACCAGTGAGTCTACACAAAACACTATGTAGAGAACAACCAAGTCACCAGTGAGTCTACACAAAACACTATGTAGAGAACAACCAAGTCACCAGTGAGTCTACACAAAACACTATGTAGAGAACAACCAAGTCACCAGTGAGTCTACACAAAACACTATGTAGAGAACAACCAAGTCACCAGTGAGTCTACACAAAACACTATGTAGAGAACAACCAAGTCATCAGTGAGTCTACACAAACACTATGTAGAGAACAACCAAGTCACTAGTGAGTCTACACAAAACACTATGTAGAGAACAACCAAGTCATCAGTGAGTCTACACAAAACACTATGTAGAGAACAACCAAGTCACCAGTGAGTCTACACAAAACACTATGTAGAGAACAACCAAGTCACTAGTGAGTCTACACAAAACACTATGTAGAGAACAACCAAGTCATCAGTGAGTCTACACAAACACTATGTAGAGAACAACCAAGTCACCAGTGAGTCTACACAAAACACTATGTAGAGAACAACCAAGTCACCAGTGAGTCTACACAAAACACTATGTAGAGAACAACCAAGTCACCAGTGAGTCTACACAAAACACTATGTAGAGAACAACCAAGTAACCAGTGAGTCTACACAAAACACTATGTAGAGAACAACCAAGTCACCAGTGAGTCTACACAAAACACTATGTAGAGAACAACCAAGTCATCAGTGAGTCTACACAAAACACTATGTAGAGAACAACCAAGTCATCAGTGAGTCTACACAAAACACTATGTAGAGAACAACCAAGTCACCAGTGAGTCTACACAAAACACTATGTAGAGAACAACCAAGTAACCAGTGAGTCTACACAAAACACTATGTAGAGAACAACCAAGTCACCAGTGAGTCTACACAAAACACTATGTAGAGAACAACCAAGTCATCAGTGAGTCTACACAAAACACTATGTAGAGAACAACCAAGTCACCAGTGAGTCTACACAAAACACTATGTAGAGAACAACCAAGTCATCAATGAGTCTACACAAAACACTATGTAGAGAACAACCAAGTCACCAGTGAGTCTACACAAAACACTATGTAGAGAACAACCAAGTCACCAGTGAGTCTACACAAAACACTATGTAGAGAACAACCAAGTCACCAGTGAGTCTACACAAAACACTATGTAGAGAACAACCAAGTCACCAGTGAGTCTACACAAAACACTATGTAGAGAACAACCAAGTCATCAGTGAGTCTACACAAAACACTATGTAGAGAACAGCCAAGTCATCAGTGAGTCTACACAAAACACTATGTAGAGAACAACCAAGTAACCAGTGAGTCTACACAAAACACTATGTAGAGAACAACCAAGTAACCAGTGAGTCTACACAAAACACTATGTAGAGAACAACCAAGTCATCAGTGAGTCTACACAAAACACTATGTAGAGAACAACCAAGTCACCAGTGAGTCTACACAAAACACTATGTAGAGAACAACCAAGTCACCAGTGAGTCTACACAAAACACTATGTAGAGAACAACCAAGTCACCAGTGAGTCTACACAAAACACTATGTAGAGAACAACCAAGTCATCAGTGAGTCTACACAAAACACTATGTAGAGAACAACCAAGTCACCAGTGAGTCTACACAAAACACTATGTAGAGAACAACCAAGTCACCAGTGAGTCTACACAAAACACTATGTAGAGAACAACCAAGTCATCAGTGAGTCTACACAAAACACTATGTAGAGAACCAAGTCATCAGTGAGTCTACACAAAACACTATGTAGAGAACAACCAAGTCATCAGTGAGTCTACACAAAACACTATGTAGAGAACAACCAAGTCATCAGTGAGTCTACAAAAAACACTATGTAGAGAACAACCAAGTCACCAGTGAGTCTACACAAAACACTATGTAGAGAACAACCAAGTCACCAGTGAGTCTACACAAAACACTATGTAGAGAACAACCAAGTCATCAGTGAGTCTACACAAAACACTATGTAGAGAACAACCAAGTCACCAGTGAGTCTACACAAAACACTATGTAGAGAACAACCAAGTCACCAGTGAGTCTACACAAACACTATGTAGAGAACAACCAAGTCATCAGTGAGTTTACACAAAACACTATGTAGAGAACAACCAAGTCGCCAGTGAATCTACACAAAACACTATGTAGAGAACAACCAAGGCACCAGTGAGTCTACACAAACCACTATGTAGAGAACAACCAAGTCACCAGTGAGTCTACACAAAACACTATGTAGAGAACAACCAAGTCATCAGTGAGTCTACACAAAACACTATGTAGAGAACAACCAAGTCACTAGTGAGTCTACACAAAACACTATGTAGAGAACAACCAAGTCACCAGTGAGTCTACACAAAACACTATGTAGAGAACAACCAAGTCACCAGTGAGTCTACACAAACACTATGTAGAGAACAACCAAGTCATCAGTGAGTTTACACAAAACACTATGTAGAGAACAACCAAGTCGCCAGTGAATCTACACAAAACACTATGTAGAGAACAACCAAGGCACCAGTGAGTCTACACAAAACACTATGTAGAGAACAACCAAGTCACCAGTGAGTCTACACAAAACACTATGTAGAGAACAACCAAGTCACTAGTGAGTCTACACAAAACACTATGTAGAGAACAACCAAGTCACCAGTGAGTCTACACAAAACACTATGTAGAGAACAACCAAGTCATCAGTGAGTCTACACAAAACACTATGTAGAGAACAACCAAGTCACCAGTGAGTCTACACAAAACACTATGTAGAGAACAACCAAGTCACCAGTGAGTCTACACAAAACACTATGTAGAGAACAACCAAGTCACCAGTGAGTCTACACAAAACACTATGTAGAGAACAACCAAGTCACCAGTGAGTCTACACAAAACACTATGTAGAGAACAACCAAGTCACCAGTGAGTCTACACAAAACACTATGTAGAGAACAACCAAGTAACCAGTGAGTCTACACAAAACACTATGTAGAGAACAACCAAGTCACCAGTGAGTCTACACAAAACACTATGTAGAGAACAACCAAGTCATCAGTGAGTCTACACAAAACACTATGTAGAGAACAACCAAGTCATCAGTGAGTCTACACAAAACACTATGTAGAGAACAACCAAGTCACCAGTGAGTCTACACAAAACACTATGTAGAGAACAACCAAGTAACCAGTGAGTCTACACAAAACACTATGTAGAGAACAACCAAGTCACCAGTGAGTCTACACAAAACACTATGTAGAGAACAACCAAGTCATCAGTGAGTCTACACAAAACACTATGTAGAGAACAACCAAGTCACCAGTGAGTCTACACAAAACACTATGTAGAGAACAACCAAGTCATCAATGAGTCTACACAAAACACTATGTAGAGAACAACCAAGTCACCAGTGAGTCTACACAAAACACTATGTAGAGAACAACCAAGTCACCAGTGAGTCTACACAAAACACTATGTAGAGAACAACCAAGTCACCAGTGAGTCTACACAAAACACTATGTAGAGAACAACCAAGTCACCAGTGAGTCTACACAAAACACTATGTAGAGAACAACCAAGTCATCAGTGAGTCTACACAAAACACTATGTAGAGAACAGCCAAGTCATCAGTGAGTCTACACAAAACACTATGTAGAGAACAACCAAGTAACCAGTGAGTCTACACAAAACACTATGTAGAGAACAACCAAGTAACCAGTGAGTCTACACAAAACACTATGTAGAGAACAACCAAGTCATCAGTGAGTCTACACAAAACACTATGTAGAGAACAACCAAGTCACCAGTGAGTCTACACAAAACACTATGTAGAGAACAACCAAGTCACCAGTGAGTCTACACAAAACACTATGTAGAGAACAACCAAGTCACCAGTGAGTCTACACAAAACACTATGTAGAGAACAACCAAGTCATCAGTGAGTCTACACAAAACACTATGTAGAGAACAACCAAGTCACCAGTGAGTCTACACAAAACACTATGTAGAGAACAACCAAGTCACCAGTGAGTCTACACAAAACACTATGTAGAGAACAACCAAGTCATCAGTGAGTCTACACAAAACACTATGTAGAGAACCAAGTCATCAGTGAGTCTACACAAAACACTATGTAGAGAACAACCAAGTCATCAGTGAGTCTACACAAAACACTATGTAGAAAACAACCAAGTCATCAGTGAGTCTACAAAAAACACTATGTAGAGAACAACCAAGTCACCAGTGAGTCTACACAAAACACTATGTAGAGAACAACCAAGTCACCAGTGAGTCTACACAAAACACTATGTAGAGAACAACCAAGTCATCAGTGAGTCTACACAAAACACTATGTAGAGAACAACCAAGTCACCAGTGAGTCTACACAAAACACTATGTAGAGAACAACCAAGTCACCAGTGAGTCTACACAAACACTATGTAGAGAACAACCAAGTCATCAGTGAGTTTACACAAAACACTATGTAGAGAACAACCAAGTCGCCAGTGAATCTACACAAAACACTATGTAGAGAACAACCAAGGCACCAGTGAGTCTACACAAACCACTATGTAGAGAACAACCAAGTCACCAGTGAGTCTACACAAAACACTATGTAGAGAACAACCAAGTCATCAGTGAGTCTACACAAAACACTATGTAGAGAACAACCAAGTCACTAGTGAGTCTACACAAAACACTATGTAGAGAACAACCAAGTCACCAGTGAGTCTACACAAAACACTATGTAGAGAACAACCAAGTCACCAGTGAGTCTACACAAACACTATGTAGAGAACAACCAAGTCATCAGTGAGTTTACACAAAACACTATGTAGAGAACAACCAAGTCGCCAGTGAATCTACACAAAACACTATGTAGAGAACAACCAAGGCACCAGTGAGTCTACACAAAACACTATGTAGAGAACAACCAAGTCACCAGTGAGTCTACACAAAACACTATGTAGAGAACAACCAAGTCACTAGTGAGTCTACACAAAACACTATGTAGAGAACAACCAAGTCACCAGTGAGTCTACACAAAACACTATGTAGAGAACAACCAAGTCATCAGTGAGTCTACACAAAACACTATGTAGAGAACAACCAAGTCACCAGTGAGTCTACACAAAACACTATGTAGAGAACAACCAAGTCACCAGTGAGTCTACACAAAACACTATGTAGAGAACAACCAAGTCACCAGTGAGTCTACACAAAACACTATGTAGAGAACAACCAAGTCACCAGTGAGTCTACACAAAACACTATGTAGAGAACAACCAAGTCATCAGTGAGTCTACACAAAACACTATGTAGAGAACAACCAAGTCATCAGTGAGTCTACACAAAACACTATGTAGAGAACAACCAAGTCACCAGTGAGTCTACACAAAACACTCTGTGGAGAACAACCAAGTCATCAATGAGTCTACACAAAACACTATGTAGAGAACAACCAAGTCACCAGTGAGTCTACACAAAACACTATGTAGAGAACAACCAAGTCATCAGTGAGTCTACACAAAACACAATGTAGAGAACAACCAAGTCACCAGTGAGTCTACACAAAACACTATGTAGAGAACAACCAAGTCACCAGTGAGTCTACACAAAACACTATGTAGAGAACAACCAAGTCATCAGTGAGTCTACACAAAACACTATGTAGAGAACAACCAAGTCACTAGTGAGTCTACACAAAACACTATGTAGAGAACAACCAAGTCACCAGTGAGTCTACACAAAACACTATGTAGAGAACAACCAAGTCACCAGTGAGTCTACACAAAACACTATGTAGAGAACAACCAAGTCACCAGTGAGTCTACACAAAACACTATGTAGAGAACAACCAAGTCATCAGTGAGTCTACACAAAACACTATGTAGAGAACAACCAAGTCATCAGTGAGTCTACACAAAACACTATGTAGAGAACAACCAAGTCACCAGTGAGTCTACACAAAACACTATGTAGAGAACAACCAAGTCACCAGTGAGTCTACACAAAACACTATTAGTCCATCAGCTGGGTCTAAAAAAATGAGATTTTGTACTCATTTCGGGGAACCGGCTGGAATTGCTGTAAATGGCTTTTATAGGCCCTAAGCATGAACATTTTGTGCGATAGCCTTGTCCAAGTGGTAGCTTTGAGTTGTTGCCATGGAAACCAATTCTGGCAATTAGTATATAATACTCCATTCCTCATTCCTAAGCTTCTAAAATAAAATCGCCACCCAAAATCATCGTGTAATATATCAAATAAAAGCTATGTGAATGTAGAATGCAGATCTGCAGTCAAAATTTATATTAGTCATGTTCTTCTTTAATTATGTCAAATTTAATCATAAATATACGAGTTTTATGTATTTTTTTCGAAAAATTTGTTATGTTATGACGTCTAGAAAAAAAATAATCTCAAGTATTCTCATTACTTCACGTATCAAAAGTAAGGATGCACTATAGCAAATACAAATCTGCAATCAGATTTGCAATCAAGTTATATTTCATGGAATTATTGACATTTTAACAAAACATCACACGCTTTCCTTGCAGCATATTTTGTTGTTCTTAGTAATGATGTATGTATCTAGCTTTATGTTACTGTTCAAATGAGTTAAACTAAAACATCTATACCCCTGGGAATATTATATTATCACCAACATGAATAAATAAATAGTAGGTTTCTATACTTGAGATATATGTGTGTTGGTGGGTGGGTATGTGTATGCATCACTGCGGCCATCTTGGATTCATGAATGGCTGCAGGTTCATAATATGCTTTGTGTACTTACTTTGACTTTGACTTTTTAAATTGGTATGTATATATGTATATATTTTATGATTTTTGTTTCTCAGAAATGAAGGCCATATGCAATAATTTACTTTTAGCCCTCTCACTGCCACCATTTTTTTCATCAACATTTTTGTTTACAATTCTTGTATTTTCTGTAACTTTTCTTGATTTCACAGTTTATTTTGAACTACAACAGATTAGAAATGTTTGTTGTATACAGGTCTTGACCTAACGTTTTGTGAAATGTGACAAAAGTTGATATGGCCTGGTAATATCTGATGTAACTTAATGTAAGGGGTAACTTGTGAACATACCACAGAACCCCTCCTTTAAGGTAATGTTGAAAGAGGGGTGTTATGGCAAACGCACAACTTAGCCCTTTTCTATCAGAAATGATTACGAATTTTACACATGTGTAATAACATTATTTGCATTACAGGTTTACTTCTGATGACGAAAATGGCTAACAATAATCAAGACCAAGGAATGTGCATTATATGCGAAGAACAGGATGAAATGCATAATCTTAGTGAACTTAAAGATGAACAATCATGGAAAACACTTTACAATGCAGCACAGATTCGTAGCTTCAAGCCTCTCCTGGACATAGTTTTCCACCCTTCGGAAACAAAGATTGTATATCATCGTAACTGTCGTCAAAGGTTTACAATGAAGAAAGATCTGGACAAGTTAAAGCAAACGTCATCGGCGTATGTTGAAACATCAACAAGACGTAGCTGTCGTGATGGACGATTTGCTTCTCCAGTGCTTCCAAACGAATGCATATTCTGTCAGAAGACGAAGTATGTTAAAGGAAGTCGAACAAGAGAACACTTGAAAGACTGTTCAGAGTTTAGGGCAGACGAAAAAGTGAAAAATGCTGCAAGAATACACACAAAAGAATGTTCAGAGAAAGTAGAGGTTGCAAGTCGAATTCTTGGCATATGTTCAAAAGATCTCATCTCAAGTGAAGCAAAGTACCATGGGTCTTGCTACAGAGATTTTGTCCGAATAGTATATAAAGAACAAGGCACATCGCATTCTCCTTCTAACACAAGTGACAAGAAAGACAGAATAGATGATGCAGCTTTTGAGAAGGTTATTGATTTCTGTGAAGAACTTATATCTGTGCCAAAGGTTGCAGAGTTCACAGAAATTACTCGCATTATGATAGAGGAAGTAAATAGGCTGGGTGGGACTTTCAGTGATTCTTCAAGAAAGAACTTAATGCGTAAGGTTTCTACTACTTTTGTTGAATTGCGATTTGTCAGCATGGGCATCAAGAAAGTGTTAGTCTACCCATGTACCCTGAAAACTGAATCACTAGTTCAAGAAAATTTCCAGTTGAAAAAAGAGCTTGAACTACTATCTTCTGTGGGTGGAGAAGAAGAAACTATAATCAAAGCAGCCAAGATCCTTCGTAAAGACATTCTGACAAATTCACAACGTCTGCCATGGCCACCATCAGCTTTAGATTTAAAACCAGACAAAGTTTCTCTGTATATCCCATCAAAGTTAGACACATTCTATACCACAATCTTGTCAGGCAAAATAAATGCATCAGACAGTTCCAGAGTATTAACATTAAAGAACTCGTATGCACAGGATGTTGTGTATAGTGTATCCAGAGGTGCCATAAGGACACCCAAAAGTGTTCTCCTGCCATCCGTGATAAAAGCATTGTGTAATAATACTGAGGTTGTCAGACTTATCAACCAGCATGGTCATGGTGTCAGCTATGATGTCATTGAAGAACTTGACACTGCGCATGCTCTACAAGTGATAAATAAGCAGAGAGATAGTAAAGTAATTATACCTGAGAACATCCCCTGTGCCAAAGAATCAGAACAAGAAGTTGCTCTTGTAGTATCTGACAACATTGATAATCTGGAGGCTACATTGAGTGGCAGCGGGACCTCACATAGGGTAAATTCTATTCTTATCTGGAAGAAAAAGCCAGGTGTATCAGTAGCTGAGTCAGACCAAGATAATAATGATAACATAGAGCCACGTCCAAAGCGACAAAGAATGTTACCAGCAGATGTGGTCATGCAAGACGTCCCCGAGTATCATGGAGGGAAGAGAACTGGGCCAGGGGAATTACAAAATGTGCTGGACTTGGATAGTAAGTCTGATGATGAGAAGCACAGAAGACAAAAATTAGTGTACCTGATATGGTTGTCATCACGTAGATTAGTAAGCCATCCTAATTTACTTGTCCCTGGTTGGACAGGATTTAATATCACAGTTAGAAATAATATTGTTGTGGTGAAGAGCCTCATTGGCTATTTGGATACTATTGACAGTCCAGCTACTGATCCAAAGACAGCATATGAAGTTCTTTGCAGAGGATGTGCTATTAGAGATAAACTCAATCTCTCAGCTGTTGTGTGTGTGTTTGACCTGGCATTTTATGCAAAGGCAATTGAAATCTTTTGGAAAAATAAGGAGAAATTCAATGGCCTTGTCTTGATGTTGGGTGGGTTTCACCTGTTAATGATGCTACTTGGTATCATCGGTGTACGGTTTGGGGATGCTGGTCTTAAGGAGATTGCTATTCAGAGTGGTGTTGTTGCAGAGGGATCATTAGACAGAACACTGGCTGGAAAGAACTACAATAGAGCTATTCGTTTACATAACATAACATATGAAGCTCTCATGAGGTTACTGTTAGATGCATTTGAAAATTCAATTTCTGATGAAGATAATGATATCATGCAACAGTATAACAACGTTATAGAGGAATTGAAGTTGGACATGTGTCAAGAGACATATACATCTGTTCTTGGAAGCACTGAATTAGAAAAGTGGCAGGGCCTACTTGGAGTATACCTTAATGACATTGAGAAGAATGGTGGGGATCTTATCAAGTTTTGGATGTCATATCTTGAATTATGTGAGCTTACTCTCAACTTAATATTTGCTACCCGGACTGGTGACTGGGATCTTTATTTAGCCTGCATTGCTGAAGTAATACCATGGGCATTTGCTTATGACAGGCAAAATTATGCAAGGTACATGATTCCATTCTTAAATGACATGCTAGACTTGCCAACATCAATGACTGCAGTCCACAATGCATTTCAGAATGGGGAGTTTGCTGTTCAAATGAGTGAAACAAATCCATTTGGTGGGAATGAAGCAGACAAGACTATTGAGAACACTATTAATCGAGATTGTAAGACAAGTGGTGGATACATTGGTTTTAGTGTAAACTTTTCAGCAACACAAAGGTGGGTACTCAATGCAACTCGTCGGGGTGAACACAAGAGGATACTGAAAGAACACCTAGCCATTAAACCACAGACATATGTTCACAAGGAACTAGCCCCATCACATATCCAGAATGATATTAAAGCTGTAGAACGTGTAGTGGATGTTCTTGAAGAAGTATTACGCAATCCATGGATAGGTGGAGAGTTAACAAGTTTATCCACTGGAATTGAAGCATCAGGAAGTGTTCTTGACCACTTACTCAATGCCAAAAGGTATGGACTGGATGCATGCAAGAATTTTATCAGTAACCGTTGTTCATTTGATCCTACAGTTGAATTCTTTGCTCCACTCCGAAAGCTAAAACTAAAAACGTTTAAAGATGTAACACACAGAGTTAAAGTGGGAACCAAAGGTAAAATAATTCCACTGAAGTTGGATCGAACTCTGTTTGCTAGAATGGCATTGTTGAGTCAATACCGAAAAATTGATCTTAAAACAGTCTTCACCTTTCCACTTGGACCGCTGCCTTGGTCTTTGGCTGATGCCTACAGTCTGCCGAGGAAAACTAACAAGGCCCAGCTTTTAAATCATCTTGAGAAGGGTGTTCCTATACTAGAGAGATATCCTGAGAATGCTGTGTGTATATATGATGGTATGGCTGTTTTACAGAAGTTTAGGCCTCCAGCAGGTGCCACATTCCATGTTTTGGCTCTAAAGATTTTTGAAATTGTGATGAGCAATCCGTGTAACAGAGTTGACTTAGTATTTGATGTCTATAAAGAATTGTCTATTAAGAATGCAGAGAGAGGGAAGAGATCTAACAGCACAAGCTTAACATCAGGTACAATTTATAAGAACATACTTCCAGGATATCCAATTAAATCGTGGCATAACTTCCTACAACACTCCTCTAATAAGACTGAAGTGATTAAATTTCTGTTCTCACAATGGCAAACAGAGGAATTCTTGGAGAAATTTGGAGATAGAGTGTTGTTCACAACGTCTGGTACTGCATGTTTGAAACTATGTGCGACTGGAGCAGAGCCTGTTCCAGAGCTAACATCTACACATGAAGAGGCAGACACCAGAATCATTCTACATGCCAAGCATGCATCACAAACAAGGAGACCAATTGTTATCCATGCAGATGACACTGATGTGTTTATTCTGTTACTCGCCCACAGCAGTAGCATAAAAGGAAAGATGTTCATGAAAGTTGGCAAAGGAACAAGACAACGAATAATCCAAATCGATGCAATCATTCATAAGATAAAGAGCACCTGCAAGGAAGTGAATGTCAAAGATTTGCTGAAATCCCTCATTGGTCTCCATGCAATCACTGGATGTGACACAGTTTCAGCTTTCTGTGGAAAAGGGAAACTGAAACCTTTGAAACTGGTCTTGAGAACACCAAAGTATGTTGAAGCTTTGAAGGAGATTGGAAATAGGTGGAATGTTGCAGATGACACATATGCAAGCATAGAAGAAATGGTATGTGAAATGTATGGTAAGAAGATGAGAAATGTAAATTCACTGAGATACCAACTGCATTGTGCAACAGGTGGCAAGGTGGAACCTGAAGCGTTACCTCCATGCCAATCATCATTAAAACTACATGTTCAACGAGCCAACTATCAGGCTGCTATATGGAGGAGGTCCTTGGTGGCATGTCCTGAAATTCCCACACCTCATAAACAAGGATGGGAAGTCAATGGCACCGAGATAGCTGTAAAGTGGCTCAATAGTAGTCCAGCTCCAGATGAAATTTTAGAATTTCTTTCTTGTGACTGTAAAAGAAAGTGCACATTGGAATCATGTTGCTGTCTCAGAGCCGGATTGAAATGCACGGACATGTGTAGGATAGAATGTGAACATATGGCTTCAGAAGAATACTTTGATGCCAAAGATAGTGAAGACGAAGATGAAGACAATATAAATGATTGATATTACAAGAAGCAAGCAACTGATAATGTTAGCATCTGCCACTGCAGAATTTTGCATTGGTATTTCTGTTGATTATGAGCCTTTTGGCAGTTTTGTTTCTCTATTGAATTAAGCAAGGTTGCTTGTTTGTACATACACTTTATTTTGCAGGGTTCATCAGTTTTTAAACAGATATGTCAGAGTGTATCATTCTGCATTTTAGCTTCTCTACACTTACCTCTTTAGATTTGTTGTTGTTGGAAGTGTGGCTAGATGTTCTGAGTAGTCTGTTTATTATAATAAAAGTACATGCGCATAACACATGTTCAATTTTTTCTTGTAAGAATCTGGTAACATTTTGAAGAATATGACTGAAAGGAAGAATCATTGTAACGACGCAAAACTTGTATTAATATAATATAACTATGCAAGCAGCACAGCTTTTTACAATAGTAGTTGAAATTTTCAGAAAAATGATCATTATTGAACAAAAAATGTTTCACTTCCTGGAAAGGCCGCCATTTTGAATAATTTACCCATAATTCCCTGCACATTTTAATATGCAAATTAACCTTAAAATTAAGCTAATTTTATTGGCGGTTAAATAAAAACATTTTTAGCTCAAGATATTTCTTCCATATGCAGCAATGACTACTAGATCATTAGGACCTCTTGCCAACCTTTGACAAGAATTATCCTGGACGCAGCTCTCTCATCTGTTAATTAAAAAATAGCTTAAATTTTATGGAAAGCTACTATTTGACAATGGCTATCATACTTTTTTATGCTAGAAAGTGTCCAAGGATAATTTTAGAAATGGTTTCAGCTGGTCCCCTGTGATGAGTACTACCCTCCACCCAGCTGATGGACTATATGTAGAGAACAACCAAGTCACCAGTGAGTCTACACAAAACACTATGTAGAGAACAACCAAGTCATCAGTGAGTCTACACAAAACACTATGTAGAGAACAACCAAGTCACCAGTGAGTCTACACAAAACACTATGTAGAGAACAACCAAGTCACCAGTGAGTCTACACAAAACACTATGTAGAGAACAACCAAGTCACCAGTGAGTCTACACAAAACACTATGTAGAGAACAACCAAGTCACCAGTGAGTCTACACAAAACACTATGTAGAGAACAACCAAGTCACCAGTGAGTCTACACAAAACACTATGTAGAGAACAACCAAGTCACCAGTGAGTCTACACAAAACACTATGTAGAGAACAACCAAGTCACCAGTGAGTCTACACAAAACACTATGTAGAGAACAACCAAGTCATCAGTGAGTCTACACAAAACACTATGTAGAGAACAGCCAAGTCATCAGTGAGTCTACACAAAACACTATGTAGAGAACAACCAAGTAACCAGTGAGTCTACACAAAACACTATGTAGAGAACAACCAAGTAACCAGTGAGTCTACACAAAACACTATGTAGAGAACAACCAAGTCATCAGTGAGTCTACACAAAACACTATGTAGAGAACAACCAAGTCACCAGTGAGTCTACACAAAACACTATGTAGAGAACAACCAAGTCACCAGTGAGTCTACACAAAACACTATGTAGAGAACAACCAAGTCACCAGTGAGTCTACACAAAACACTATGTAGAGAACAACCAAGTCATCAGTGAGTCTACACAAAACACTATGTAGAGAACAACCAAGTCACCAGTGAGTCTACACAAAACACTATGTAGAGAACAACCAAGTCACCAGTGAGTCTACACAAAACACTATGTAGAGAACAACCAAGTCATCAGTGAGTCTACACAAAACACTATGTAGAGAACCAAGTCATCAGTGAGTCTACACAAAACACTATGTAGAGAACAACCAAGTCATCAGTGAGTCTACACAAAACACTATGTAGAGAACAACCAAGTCATCAGTGAGTCTACAAAAAACACTATGTAGAGAACAACCAAGTCACCAGTGAGTCTACACAAAACACTATGTAGAGAACAACCAAGTCACCAGTGAGTCTACACAAAACACTATGTAGAGAACAACCAAGTCATCAGTGAGTCTACACAAAACACTATGTAGAGAACAACCAAGTCACCAGTGAGTCTACACAAAACACTATGTAGAGAACAACCAAGTCACCAGTGAGTCTACACAAACACTATGTAGAGAACAACCAAGTCATCAGTGAGTTTACACAAAACACTATGTAGAGAACAACCAAGTCACCAGTGAATCTACACAAAACACTATGTAGAGAACAACCAAGGCACCAGTGAGTCTACACAAACCACTATGTAGAGAACAACCAAGTCACCAGTGAGTCTACACAAAACACTATGTAGAGAACAACCAAGTCATCAGTGAGTCTACACAAAACACTATGTAGAGAACAACCAAGTCACTAGTGAGTCTACACAAAACACTATGTAGAGAACAACCAAGTCACCAGTGAGTCTACACAAAACACTATGTAGAGAACAACCAAGTCACCAGTGAGTCTACACAAACACTATGTAGAGAACAACCAAGTCATCAGTGAGTTTACACAAAACACTATGTAGAGAACAACCAAGTCGCCAGTGAATCTACACAAAACACTATGTAGAGAACAACCAAGGCACCAGTGAGTCTACACAAAACACTATGTAGAGAACAACCAAGTCACCAGTGAGTCTACACAAAACACTATGTAGAGAACAACCAAGTCACTAGTGAGTCTACACAAAACACTATGTAGAGAACAACCAAGTCACCAGTGAGTCTACACAAAACACTATGTAGAGAACAACCAAGTCATCAGTGAGTCTACACAAAACACTATGTAGAGAACAACCAAGTCACCAGTGAGTCTACACAAAACACTATGTAGAGAACAACCAAGTCACCAGTGAGTCTACACAAAACACTATGTAGAGAACAACCAAGTCACCAGTGAGTCTACACAAAACACTATGTAGAGAACAACCAAGTCACCAGTGAGTCTACACAAAACACTATGTAGAGAACAACCAAGTCACCAGTGAGTCTACACAAAACACTATGTAGAGAACAACCAAGTCATCAGTGAGTCTACACAAAACACTATGTAGAGAACAACCAAGTCACCAGTGAGTCTACACAAAACACTATGTAGAGAACAACCAAGTCACCAGTGAGTCTACACAAAACACTATGTAGAGAACAACCAAGTCATCAGTGAGTCTACACAAAACACTATGTAGAGAACAACCAAGTCACCAGTGAGTCTACACAAAACACTATGTAGAGAACAACCAAGTCACCAGTGAGTCTACACAAAACACTATGTAGAGAACAACCAAGTCACCAGTGAGTCTACACAAAACACTATGTAGAGAACAACCAAGTCATCAGTGAGTCTACACAAAACACTATGTAGAGAACAACCAAGTCATCAGTGAGTCTACACAAAACACTATGTAGAGAACAACCAAGTCACCAGTGAGTCTACACAAAACACTATGTAGAGAACAACCAAGTCACCAGTGAGTCTACACAAAACACTATGTAGAGAACAACCAAGTCACCAGTGAGTCTACACAAAACACTATGTAGAGAACAACCAAGTCACCAGTGAGTCTACACAAAACACTATGTAGAGAACAACCAAGTCATCAGTGAGTCTACACAAAACACTATGTAGAGAACAACCAAGTAACCAGTGAGTCTACACAAAACACTATGTAGAGAACAACCAAGTCACCAGTGAGTCTACACAAAACACTATGTAGAGAACAACCAAGTCATCAGTGAGTCTACACAAAACACTATGTAGAAAACAGCCAAGTCATCAGTGAGTCTACACAAAACACTATGTAGAGAACAACCAAGTCACTAGTGAGTCTACATAAAACACTGTGGAGAACAACCAAGTCACCAGTGAGTCTACACAAAACACTATGTAGAGAACAACCAAGTCACCAGTGAGTCTACACAAAACACTATGTAGAGAACAACCAAGTCATCAGTGAGTCTACACAAAACACTATGTAGAGAACAGCCAAGTCATCAGTGAGTCTACACAAAACACTATGTAGAGAACAACCAAGTAACCAGTGAGTCTACACAAAACACTATGTAGAGAACAACCAAGTAACCAGTGAGTCTACACAAAACACTATGTAGAGAACAACCAAGTCATCAGTGAGTCTACACAAAACACTATGTAGAGAACAACCAAGTCACCAGTGAGTCTACACAAAACACTATGTAGAGAACAACCAAGTCACCAGTGAGTCTACACAAAACACTATGTAGAGAACAACCAAGTCACCAGTGAGTCTACACAAAACACTATGTAGAGAACAACCAAGTCACCAGTGAGTCTACACAAAACACTATGTAGAGAACAACCAAGTCACCAGTGAGTCTACACAAACACTATGTAGAGAACAACCAAGTCACCAGTGAGTCTACACAAAACACTATGTAGAGAACAACCAAGTCACCAGTGAGTCTACACAAAACACTATGTAGAGAACAACCAAGTCATCAGTGAGTCTACACAAACACTATGTAGAGAACAACCAAGTCACCAGTGAGTCTACACAAAACACTATGTAGAGAACAACCAAGTCATCAGTGAGTCTACACAAAACACTATGTAGAGAACAACCAAGTCACTAGTGAGTCTACACAAAACACTATGTAGAGAACAACCAAGTCACCAGTGAATCTACACAAAACACTATGTAGAGAACAACCAAGTCACCAGTGAGTCTACACAAAACACTATGTAGAGAACAACCAAGTCATCAGTGAGTCTACACAAAACACTATGTAGAGAACAACCAAGTCACCAGTGAGTCTACACAAAACACTATGTAGAGAACAACCAAGTCACCAGTGAGTCTACACAAAACACCATGTAGAGAACAACCAAGTCATCAGTGAGTCTACAAAAAACACTATGTAGAGAACAACCAAGTCACCAGTGAGTCTACACAAAACACTATGTAGAGAACAACCAAGTCACCAGTGAGTCTACACAAACACTATGTAGAGAACAACCAAGTCATCAGTGAGTTTACACAAAACACTATGTAGAGAACAACCAAGTCGCCAGTGAATCTACACAAAACACTATGTAGAGAACAACCAAGGCACCAGTGAGTCTACACAAACCACTATGTAGAGAACAACCAAGTCACTAGTGAGTCTACACAAAACACTATGTAGAGAACAACCAAGTCACCAGTGAATCTACACAAAACACTATGTAGAGAACAACCAAGTCACCAGTGAGTCTACACAAAACACTATGTAGAGAACAACCAAGTCATCAGTGAGTCTACACAAAACACTATGTAGAGAACAACCAAGTCACCAGTGAGTCTACACAAAACACTATGTAGAGAACAACCAAGTCACCAGTGAGTCTACACAAAACACCATGTAGAGAACAACCAAGTCATCAGTGAGTCTACAAAAAACACTATGTAGAGAACAACCAAGTCACCAGTGAGTCTACACAAAACACTATGTAGAGAACAACCAAGTCATCAGTGAGTCTACACAAAACACTATGTAGAGAACAACCAAGTCACTAGTGAGTCTACACAAAACACTATGTAGAGAACAACCAAGTCACCAGTGAGTCTACACAAAACACTATGTAGAGAACAACCAAGTCACCAGTGAGTCTACACAAAACACTATGTAGAGAACAACCAAGTCACCAGTGAGTCTACACAAAACACTATGTAGAAAACAACCAAGTAACCAGTGAGTCTACACAAAACACTATGTAGAAAACAACCAAGTCACCAGTGAGTCTACACAAAACACTATGTAGAGAACAACCAAGTCATCAGTGAGTCTACACAGAACACTATGTAGAGAACAACCAAGTCACCAGTGAGTCTACACAAAACACTATGTAGAGAACAACCAAGTCATCAGTGAGTCTACACAAAACACTATGTAAAGAACAACCAAGTCATCAGTGAGTCTACACAAAACACTATGTAGAGAACAACCAAGTCATCAGTGAGTTTACACAAAACACTATGTAGAGAACAACCAAGTCATCAGAGAGTCTACACAAAACACTATGTAGAGAACAACCAAGTCACCAGTGAGTCTACACAAACACTATGTAGAGAACAACCAAGTCATCAGTGAGTTTACACAAAACACTATGTAGAGAACAACCAAGTCGCCAGTGAATCTACACAAAACACTACGTAGAGAACAACCAAGGCACCAGTGAGTCTACACAAACCACTATGTAGAGAACAACTAAGTCACTAGTGAGTCTACACAAAACACTATGTAGAGAACAACCAAGTCACCAGTGAATCTACACAAAACACTATGTAGAGAACAACCAAGTCACCAGTGAGTCTACACAAAACACTATGTAGAGAACAACCAAGTCATCAGTGAGTCTACACAAAACACTATGTAGAGAACAACCAAGTCACCAGTGAGTCTACACAAAACACTATGTAGAGAACAACCAAGTCACCAGTGAGTCTACACAAAACACCATGTAGAGAACAACCAAGTCATCAGTGAGTCTACAAAAAACACTATGTAGAGAACAACCAAGTCACCAGTGAGTCTACACAAAACACTATGTAGAGAACAACCAAGTCACCAGTGAGTCTACACAAACACTATGTAGAGAACAACCAAGTCATCAGTGAGTTTACACAAAACACTATGTAGAGAACAACCGAGTCGCCAGTGAATCTACACAAAACACTATGTAGAGAACAACCAAGGCACCAGTGAGTCTACACAAACCACTATGTAGAGAACAACCAAGGCACCAGTGAGTCTACACAAACCACTATGTAGAGAACAACCAAGTCACCAGTGAGTCTACACAAACACTATGTAGAGAACAACCAAGTCATCAGTGAGTTTACACAAAACACTATGTAGAGAACAACCAAGTCGCCAGTGAATCTACACAAAACACTATGTAGAGAACAACCAAGGCACCAGTGAGTCTACACAAAACACTATGTAGAGAACAACCAAGTCACCAGTGAGTCTACACAAAACACTATGTAGAGAACAACCAAGTCACTAGTGAGTCTACACAAAACACTATGTAGAGAACAACCAAGTCACCAGTGAGTCTACACAAAACACTATGTAGAGAACAACCAAGTCATCAGTGAGTCTACACAAAACACTATGTAGAGAACAACCAAGTCACCAGTGAGTCTACACAAAACACTATGTAGAGAACAACCAAGTCACCAGTGAGTCTACACAAAACACTATGTAGAGAACAACCAAGTCACCAGTGAGTCTACACAAAACACTATGTAGAGAACAACCAAGTCACCAGTGAGTCTACACAAAACACTATGTAGAGAACAACCAAGTCACCAGTGAGTCTACACAAAACACTATGTAGAGAACAACCAAGTCACCAGTGAGTCTACACAAAACACTATGTAGAGAACAACCAAGTCACCAGTGAGTCTACACAAAACACTATGTAGAGAACAACCAAGTCATCAGTGAGTCTACACAAAACACTATGTAGAGAACAGCCAAGTCATCAGTGAGTCTACACAAAACACTATGTAGAGAACAACCAAGTAACCAGTGAGTCTACACAAAACACTATGTAGAGAACAACCAAGTAACCAGTGAGTCTACACAAAACACTATGTAGAGAACAACCAAGTCATCAGTGAGTCTACACAAAACACTATGTAGAGAACAACCAAGTCACCAGTGAGTCTACACCAAACACTATGTAGAGAACAACCAAGTCACCAGTGAGTCTACACAAAACACTATGTAGAGAACAACCAAGTCATCAGTGAGTCTACACAAAACACTATGTAGAGAACAACCAAGTCATCAGTGAGTCTACACAAAACACTATGTAGAGAACAACCAAGTCACCAGTGAGTCTACACAAAACACTATGTAGAGAACAACCAAGTCACCAGTGAGTCTACACAAAACACTATGTAGAGAACAACCAAGTCACCAGTGAGTCTACACAAAACACTATGTAGAGAACAACCAAGTAACCAGTGAGTCTACACAAAACACTATGTAGAGAACAACCAAGTAACCAGTGAGTCTACACAAAACACTATGTAGAGAACAACCAAGTCACCAGTGAGTCTACACAAAACACTATGTAGAGAACAACCAAGTCATCAGTGAGTCTACACAAAACACTATGTAGAAAACAGCCAAGTCATCAGTGAGTCTACACAAAACACTATGTAGAGAACAACCAAGTCACTAGTGAGTCTACATAAAACACTGTGGAGAACAACCAAGTCACCAGTGAGTCTACACAAAACACTATGTAGAGAACAACCAAGTCACCAGTGAGTCTACACAAAACACTATGTAGAGAACAACCAAGTCATCAGTGAGTCTACACAAAACACTATGTAGAGAACAGCCAAGTCATCAGTGAGTCTACACAAAACACTATGTAGAGAACAACCAAGTAACCAGTGAGTCTACACAAAACACTATGTAGAGAACAACCAAGTAACCAGTGAGTCTACACAAAACACTATGTAGAGAACAACCAAGTCATCAGTGAGTCTACACAAAACACTATGTAGAGAACAACCAAGTCACCAGTGAGTCTACACAAAACACTATGTAGAGAACAACCAAGTCACCAGTGAGTCTACACAAAACACTATGTAGAGAACAACCAAGTCACCAGTGAGTCTACACAAAACACTATGTAGAGAACAACCAAGTCACCAGTGAGTCTACACAAAACACTATGTAGAGAACAACCAAGTCACCAGTGAGTCTACACAAACACTATGTAGAGAACAACCAAGTCACCAGTGAGTCTACACAAAACACTATGTAGAGAACAACCAAGTCACCAGTGAGTCTACACAAAACACTATGTAGAGAACAACCAAGTCATCAGTGAGTCTACACAAACACTATGTAGAGAACAACCAAGTCACCAGTGAGTCTACACAAAACACTATGTAGAGAACAACCAAGTCATCAGTGAGTCTACACAAAACACTATGTAGAGAACAACCAAGTCACTAGTGAGTCTACACAAAACACTATGTAGAGAACAACCAAGTCACCAGTGAATCTACACAAAACACTATGTAGAGAACAACCAAGTCACCAGTGAGTCTACACAAAACACTATGTAGAGAACAACCAAGTCATCAGTGAGTCTACACAAAACACTATGTAGAGAACAACCAAGTCACCAGTGAGTCTACACAAAACACTATGTAGAGAACAACCAAGTCACCAGTGAGTCTACACAAAACACCATGTAGAGAACAACCAAGTCATCAGTGAGTCTACAAAAAACACTATGTAGAGAACAACCAAGTCACCAGTGAGTCTACACAAAACACTATGTAGAGAACAACCAAGTCACCAGTGAGTCTACACAAACACTATGTAGAGAACAACCAAGTCATCAGTGAGTTTACACAAAACACTATGTAGAGAACAACCAAGTCGCCAGTGAATCTACACAAAACACTATGTAGAGAACAACCAAGGCACCAGTGAGTCTACACAAACCACTATGTAGAGAACAACCAAGTCACTAGTGAGTCTACACAAAACACTATGTAGAGAACAACCAAGTCACCAGTGAATCTACACAAAACACTATGTAGAGAACAACCAAGGCACCAGTGAGTCTACACAAACCACTATGTAGAGAACAACCAAGTCACTAGTGAGTCTACACAAAACACTATGTAGAGAACAACCAAGTCACCAGTGAATCTACACAAAACACTATGTAGAGAACAACCAAGTCACCAGTGAGTCTACACAAAACACTATGTAGAGAACAACCAAGTCATCAGTGAGTCTACACAAAACACTATGTAGAGAACAACCAAGTCACCAGTGAGTTTACACAAAACACTATGTAGAGAACAACCAAGTCGCCAGTGAATCTACACAAAACACTATGTAGAGAACAACCAAGGCACCAGTGAGTCTACACAAACCACTATGTAGAGAACAACCAAGTCACTAGTGAGTCTACACAAAACACTATGTAGAGAACAACCAAGTCACCAGTGAATCTACACAAAACACTATGTAGAGAACAACCAAGGCACCAGTGAGTCTACACAAACCACTATGTAGAGAACAACCAAGTCACTAGTGAGTCTACACAAAACACTATGTAGAGAACAACCAAGTCACCAGTGAATCTACACAAAACACTATGTAGAGAACAACCAAGTCACCAGTGAGTCTACACAAAACACTATGTAGAGAACAACCAAGTCATCAGTGAGTCTACACAAAACACTATGTAGAGAACAACCAAGTCACCAGTGAGTCTACACAAAACACTATGTAGAGAACAACCAAGTCACCAGTGAGTCTACACAAAACACCATGTAGAGAACAACCAAGTCATCAGTGAGTCTACAAAAAACACTATGTAGAGAACAACCAAGTCACCAGTGAGTCTACACAAAACACTATGTAGAGAACAACCAAGTCATCAGTGAGTCTACACAAAACACTATGTAGAGAACAACCAAGTCACTAGTGAGTCTACACAAAACACTATGTAGAAAACAACCAAGTAACCAGTGAGTCTACACAAAACACTATGTAGAAAACAACCAAGTCACCAGTGAGTCTACACAAACCACTATGTAGAGAACAACCAAGTCACCAGTGAGTCTACACAAACACTATGTAGAGAACAACCAAGTCATCAGTGAGTCTACACAAAACACTATGTAGAGAACAACCAAGTAACCAGTGAGTCTACACAAAACACTATGTAGAGAACAACCAAGTAACCAGTGAGTCTACACAAAACACTATGTAGAGAACAACCAAGTCATCAGTGAGTCTACACAAAACACTATGTAGAGAACAACCAAGTCATCAGTGAGTCTACACAAAACACTATGTAGAGAACAACCAAGTCACCAGTGAGTCTACACAAAACACTATGTAGAGAACAACCAAGTCACCAGTGAGTCTACACAAAACACTATGTAGAGAACAACCAAGTCATCAGTGAGTCTACACAAAACACTATGTAGAGAACAACCAAGTCACAAGTGAGTCTACACAAAACACTATGTAGAGAACAACCAAGTCACCAGTGAGTCTACACAAAACACCATGTAGAGAACAACCAAGTCATCAGTGAGTCTACAAAAAACACTATGTAGAGAACAACCAAGTCACCAGTGAGTCTACACAAAACACTATGTAGAGAACAACCAAGTCACCAGTGAGTCTACACAAACACTATGTAGAGAACAACCAAGTCATCAGTGAGTTTACACAAAACACTATGTAGAGAACAACCGAGTCGCCAGTGAATCTACACAAAACACTATGTAGAGAACAACCAAGGCACCAGTGAGTCTACACAAACCACTATGTAGAGAACAACCAAGTCACCAGTGAGTCTACACAAACACTATGTAGAGAACAACCAAGTCATCAGTGAGTTTACACAAAACACTATGTAGAGAACAACCAAGTCGCCAGTGAATCTACACAAAACACTATGTAGAGAACAACCAAGGCACCAGTGAGTCTACACAAAACACTATGTAGAGAACAACCAAGTCACCAGTGAGTCTACACAAAACACTATGTAGAGAACAACCAAGTCACTAGTGAGTCTACACAAAACACTATGTAGAGAACAACCAAGTCACCAGTGAGTCTACACAAAACACTATGTAGAGAACAACCAAGTCATCAGTGAGTCTACACAAAACACTATGTAGAGAACAACCAAGTCACCAGTGAGTCTACACAAAACACTATGTAGAGAACAACCAAGTCACCAGTGAGTCTACACAAAACACTATGTAGAGAACAACCAAGTCACCAGTGAGTCTACACAAAACACTATGTAGAGAACAACCAAGTCACCAGTGAGTCTACACAAAACACTATGTAGAGAACAACCAAGTCACCAGTGAGTCTACACAAAACACTATGTAGAGAACAACCAAGTCACCAGTGAGTCTACACAAAACACTATGTAGAGAACAACCAAGTCACCAGTGAGTCTACACAAAACACTATGTAGAGAACAACCAAGTAACCAGTGAGTCTACACAAAACACTATGTAGAGAACAACCAAGTCACCAGTGAGTCTACACAAAACACTATGTAGAGAACAACCAAGTCATCAGTGAGTCTACACAAAACACTATGTAGAAAACAGCCAAGTCATCAGTGAGTCTACACAAAACACTATGTAGAGAACAACCAAGTCACTAGTGAGTCTACATAAAACACTGTGGAGAACAACCAAGTCACCAGTGAGTCTACACAAAACACTATGTAGAGAACAACCAAGTCACCAGTGAGTCTACACAAAACACTATGTAGAGAACAACCAAGTCATCAGTGAGTCTACACAAAACACTATGTAGAGAACAGCCAAGTCATCAGTGAGTCTACACAAAACACTATGTAGAGAACAACCAAGTAACCAGTGAGTCTACACAAAACACTATGTAGAGAACAACCAAGTAACCAGTGAGTCTACACAAAACACTATGTAGAGAACAACCAAGTCATCAGTGAGTCTACACAAAACACTATGTAGAGAACAACCAAGTCACCAGTGAGTCTACACAAAACACTATGTAGAGAACAACCAAGTCACCAGTGAGTCTACACAAAACACTATGTAGAGAACAACCAAGTCACCAGTGAGTCTACACAAAACACTATGTAGAGAACAACCAAGTCACCAGTGAGTCTACACAAAACACTATGTAGAGAACAACCAAGTCACCAGTGAGTCTACACAAAACACTATGTAGAGAACAACCAAGTCACCAGTGAGTCTACACAAACACTATGTAGAGAACAACCAAGTCACCAGTGAGTCTACACAAAACACTATGTAGAGAACAACCAAGTCACCAGTGAGTCTACACAAAACACTATGTAGAGAACAACCAAGTCATCAGTGAGTCTACACAAACACTATGTAGAGAACAACCAAGTCACCAGTGAGTCTACACAAAACACTATGTAGAGAACAACCAAGTCATCAGTGAGTCTACACAAAACACTATGTAGAGAACAACCAAGTAACCAGTGAGTCTACACAAAACACTATGTAGAGAACAACCAAGTAACCAGTGAGTCTACACAAAACACTATGTAGAGAACAACCAAGTCATCAGTGAGTCTACACAAAACACTATGTAGAGAACAACCAAGTCATCAGTGAGTCTACACAAAACACTATGTAGAGAACAACCAAGTCACCAGTGAGTCTACACAAAACACTATGTAGAGAACAACCAAGTCACCAGTGAGTCTACACAAAACACTATGTAGAGAACAACCAAGTCACCAGTGAGTCTACACAAAACACTATGTAGAGAACAACCAAGTCACCAGTGAGTCTACACAAAACACTATGTAGAGAACAACCAAGTCACCAGTGAGTCTACACAAAACACTATGTAGAGAACAACCAAGTCACCAGTGAGTCTACACAAAACACTATGTAGAGAACAACCAAGTCACCAGTGAGTCTACACAAAACACTATGTAGAGAACAACCAAGTCACCAGTGAGTCTACACAAAACACTATGTAGAGAACAACCAAGTCATCAGTGAGTCTACACAAAACACTATGTAGAGAACAACCAAGTCACTAGTGAGTCTACATAAAACACTGTGGAGAACAACCAAGTCACCAGTGAGTCTACACAAAACACTATGTAGAGAACAACCAAGTCACCAGTGAGTCTACACAAAACACTATGTAGAGAACAACCAAGTCATCAGTGAGTCTACACAAAACACTATGTAGAGAACAGCCAAGTCATCAGTGAGTCTACACAAAACACTATGTAGAGAACAACCAAGTAACCAGTGAGTCTACACAAAACACTATGTAGAGAACAACCAAGTAACCAGTGAGTCTACACAAAACACTATGTAGAGAACAACCAAGTCATCAGTGAGTCTACACAAAACACTATGTAGAGAACAACCAAGTCACCAGTGAGTCTACACAAAACACTATGTAGAGAACAACCAAGTCACCAGTGAGTCTACACAAAACACTATGTAGAGAACAACCAAGTCACCAGTGAGTCTACACAAAACACTATGTAGAGAACAACCAAGTCACCAGTGAGTCTACACAAAACACTATGTAGAGAACAACCAAGTCACCAGTGAGTCTACACAAAACACTATGTAGAGAACAACCAAGTCACCAGTGAGTCTACACAAACACTATGTAGAGAACAACCAAGTCACCAGTGAGTCTACACAAAACACTATGTAGAGAACAACCAAGTCACCAGTGAGTCTACACAAAACACTATGTAGAGAACAACCAAGTCATCAGTGAGTCTACACAAACACTATGTAGAGAACAACCAAGTCACCAGTGAGTCTACACAAAACACTATGTAGAGAACAACCAAGTCATCAGTGAGTCTACACAAAACACTATGTAGAGAACAACCAAGTCACTAGTGAGTCTACACAAAACACTATGTAGAGAACAACCAAGTCACCAGTGAATCTACACAAAACACTATGTAGAGAACAACCAAGTCACCAGTGAGTCTACACAAAACACTATGTAGAGAACAACCAAGTCATCAGTGAGTCTACACAAAACACTATGTAGAGAACAACCAAGTCACCAGTGAGTCTACACAAAACACTATGTAGAGAACAACCAAGTCACCAGTGAGTCTACACAAAACACCATGTAGAGAACAACCAAGTCATCAGTGAGTCTACAAAAAACACTATGTAGAGAACAACCAAGTCACCAGTGAGTCTACACAAAACACTATGTAGAGAACAACCAAGTCACCAGTGAGTCTACACAAACACTATGTAGAGAACAACCAAGTCATCAGTGAGTTTACACAAAACACTATGTAGAGAACAACCAAGTCGCCAGTGAATCTACACAAAACACTATGTAGAGAACAACCAAGGCACCAGTGAGTCTACACAAACCACTATGTAGAGAACAACCAAGTCACTAGTGAGTCTACACAAAACACTATGTAGAGAACAACCAAGTCACCAGTGAATCTACACAAAACACTATGTAGAGAACAACCAAGGCACCAGTGAGTCTACACAAACCACTATGTAGAGAACAACCAAGTCACTAGTGAGTCTACACAAAACACTATGTAGAGAACAACCAAGTCACCAGTGAATCTACACAAAACACTATGTAGAGAACAACCAAGTCACCAGTGAGTCTACACAAAACACTATGTAGAGAACAACCAAGTCATCAGTGAGTCTACACAAAACACTATGTAGAGAACAACCAAGTCACCAGTGAGTCTACACAAAACACTATGTAGAGAACAACCAAGTCACCAGTGAGTCTACACAAAACACCATGTAGAGAACAACCAAGTCATCAGTGAGTCTACAAAAAACACTATGTAGAGAACAACCAAGTCACCAGTGAGTCTACACAAAACACTATGTAGAGAACAACCAAGTCATCAGTGAGTCTACACAAAACACTATGTAGAGAACAACCAAGTCACTAGTGAGTCTACACAAAACACTATGTAGAAAACAACCAAGTAACCAGTGAGTCTACACAAAACACTATGTAGAAAACAACCAAGTCACCAGTGAGTCTACACAAAACACTATGTAGAGAACAACCAAGTCATCAGTGAGTCTACACAGAACACTATGTAGAGAACAACCAAGTCACCAGTGAGTCTACACAAAACACTATGTAGAGAACAACCAAGTCATCAGTGAGTCTACACAAAACACTATGTAAAGAACAACCAAGTCATCAGTGAGTCTACACAAAACACTATGTAGAGAACAACCAAGTCATCAGTGAGTTTACACAAAACACTATGTAGAGAACAACCAAGTCATCAGAGAGTCTACACAAAACACTATGTAGAGAACAACCAAGTCACCAGTGAGTCTACACAAACACTATGTAGAGAACAACCAAGTCATCAGTGAGTTTACACAAAACACTATGTAGAGAACAACCAAGTCGCCAGTGAATCTACACAAAACACTATGTAGAGAACAACCAAGGCACCAGTGAGTCTACACAAACCACTATGTAGAGAACAACCAAGTCACTAGTGAGTCTACACAAAACACTATGTAGAGAACAACCAAGTCACCAGTGAATCTACACAAAACACTATGTAGAGAACAACCAAGTCACCAGTGAGTCTACACAAAACACTATGTAGAGAACAACCAAGTCATCAGTGAGTCTACACAAAACACTATGTAGAGAACAACCAAGTCACAAGTGAGTCTACACAAAACACTATGTAGAGAACAACCAAGTCACCAGTGAGTCTACACAAAACACCATGTAGAGAACAACCAAGTCATCAGTGAGTCTACAAAAAACACTATGTAGAGAACAACCAAGTCACCAGTGAGTCTACACAAAACACTATGTAGAGAACAACCAAGTCACCAGTGAGTCTACACAAACACTATGTAGAGAACAACCAAGTCATCAGTGAGTTTACACAAAACACTATGTAGAGAACAACCGAGTTGCCAGTGAATCTACACAAAACACTATGTAGAGAACAACCAAGGCACCAGTGAGTCTACACAAACCACTATGTAGAGAACAACCAAGTCACCAGTGAGTCTACACAAACACTATGTAGAGAACAACCAAGTCATCAGTGAGTTTACACAAAACACTATGTAGAGAACAACCAAGTCGCCAGTGAATCTACACAAAACACTACGTAGAGAACAACCAAGGCACCAGTGAGTCTACACAAAACACTATGTAGAGAACAACCAAGTCACCAGTGAGTCTACACAAAACACTATGTAGAGAACAACCAAGTCACTAGTGAGTCTACACAAAACACTATGTAGAGAACAACCAAGTCACCAGTGAGTCTACACAAAACACTATGTAGAGAACAACCAAGTCATCAGTGAGTCTACACAAAACACTATGTAGAGAACAACCAAGTCACCAGTGAGTCTACACAAAACACTATGTAGAGAACAACCAAGTCACCAGTGAGTCTACACAAAACACTATGTAGAGAACAACCAAGTCACCAGTGAGTCTACACAAAACACTATGTAGAGAACAACCAAGTCACCAGTGAGTCTACACAAAACACTATGTAGAGAACAACCAAGTCACCAGTGAGTCTACACAAAACACTATGTAGAGAACAACCAAGTCACCAGTGAGTCTACACAAAACACTATGTAGAGAACAACCAAGTCACCAGTGAGTCTACACAAAACACTATGTAGAGAACAACCAAGTCATCAGTGAGTCTACACAAAACACTATGTAGAGAACAGCCAAGTCATCAGTGAGTCTACACAAAACACTATGTAGAGAACAACCAAGTAACCAGTGAGTCTACACAAAACACTATGTAGAGAACAACCAAGTAACCAGTGAGTCTACACAAAACACTATGTAGAGAACAACCAAGTCATCAGTGAGTCTACACAAAACACTATGTAGAGAACAACCAAGTCACCAGTGAGTCTACACAAAACACTATGTAGAGAACAACCAAGTCACCAGTGAGTCTACACAAAACACTATGTAGAGAACAACCAAGTCATCAGTGAGTCTACACAAAACACTATGTAGAGAACAACCAAGTCACCAGTGAGTCTACACAAAACACTATGTAGAGAACAACCAAGTCACCAGTGAGTCTACACAAAACACTATGTAGAGAACAACCAAGTCACCAGTGAGTCTACACAAAACACTATGTAGAGAACAACCAAGTCATCAGTGAGTCTACACAAAACACTATGTAGAGAACAACCAAGTCATCAGTGAGTCTACACAAAACACTATGTAGAGAACAACCAAGTCACCAGTGAGTCTACACAAAACACTATGTAGAGAACAACCAAGTCACCAGTGAGTCTACACAAAACACTATGTAGAGAACAACCAAGTCACCAGTGAGTCTACACAAAACACTATGTAGAGAACAACCAAGTAACCAGTGAGTCTACACAAAACACTATGTAGAGAACAACCAAGTCACCAGTGAGTCTACACAAAACACTATGTAGAGAACAACCAAGTCATCAGTGAGTCTACACAAAACACTATGTAGAAAACAGCCAAGTCATCAGTGAGTCTACACAAAACACTATGTAGAGAACAACCAAGTCACTAGTGAGTCTACATAAAACACTGTGGAGAACAACCAAGTCACCAGTGAGTCTACACAAAACACTATGTAGAGAACAACCAAGTCACCAGTGAGTCTACACAAAACACTATGTAGAGAACAACCAAGTCATCAGTGAGTCTACACAAAACACTATGTAGAGAACAGCCAAGTCATCAGTGAGTCTACACAAAACACTATGTAGAGAACAACCAAGTAACCAGTGAGTCTACACAAAACACTATGTAGAGAACAACCAAGTAACCAGTGAGTCTACACAAAACACTATGTAGAGAACAACCAAGTCATCAGTGAGTCTACACAAAACACTATGTAGAGAACAACCAAGTCACCAGTGAGTCTACACAAAACACTATGTAGAGAACAACCAAGTCACCAGTGAGTCTACACAAAACACTATGTAGAGAACAACCAAGTCACCAGTGAGTCTACACAAAACACTATGTAGAGAACAACCAAGTCACCAGTGAGTCTACACAAAACACTATGTAGAGAACAACCAAGTCACCAGTGAGTCTACACAAAACACTATGTAGAGAACAACCAAGTCACCAGTGAGTCTACACAAACACTATGTAGAGAACAACCAAGTCACCAGTGAGTCTACACAAAACACTATGTAGAGAACAACCAAGTCACCAGTGAGTCTACACAAAACACTATGTAGAGAACAACCAAGTCATCAGTGAGTCTACACAAACACTATGTAGAGAACAACCAAGTCACCAGTGAGTCTACACAAAACACTATGTAGAGAACAACCAAGTCATCAGTGAGTCTACACAAAACACTATGTAGAGAACAACCAAGTCACCAGTGAGTCTACACAAAACACTATGTAGAGAACAACCAAGTCACCAGTGAGTCTACACAAAACACCATGTAGAGAACAACCAAGTCATCAGTGAGTCTACAAAAAACACTATGTAGAGAACAACCAAGTCACCAGTGAGTCTACACAAAACACTATGTAGAGAACAACCAAGTCACCAGTGAGTCTACACAAACACTATGTAGAGAACAACCAAGTCATCAGTGAGTTTACACAAAACACTATGTAGAGAACAACCAAGTCGCCAGTGAATCTACACAAAACACTATGTAGAGAACAACCAAGGCACCAGTGAGTCTACACAAACCACTATGTAGAGAACAACCAAGTCACTAGTGAGTCTACACAAAACACTATGTAGAGAACAACCAAGTCACCAGTGAATCTACACAAAACACTATGTAGAGAACAACCAAGTCACCAGTGAGTCTACACAAAACACTATGTAGAGAACAACCAAGTCATCAGTGAGTCTACACAAAACACTATGTAGAGAACAACCAAGTCACCAGTGAGTCTACACAAAACACTATGTAGAGAACAACCAAGTCACCAGTGAGTCTACACAAAACACCATGTAGAGAACAACCAAGTCATCAGTGAGTCTACAAAAAACACTATGTAGAGAACAACCAAGTCACCAGTGAGTCTACACAAAACACTATGTAGAGAACAACCAAGTCATCAGTGAGTCTACACAAAACACTATGTAGAGAACAACCAAGTCACTAGTGAGTCTACACAAAACACTATGTAGAAAACAACCAAGTAACCAGTGAGTCTACACAAAACACTATGTAGAAAACAACCAAGTCACCAGTGAGTCTACACAAAACACTATGTAGAGAACAACCAAGTCATCAGTGAGTCTACACAAAACACTATGTAGAGAACAACCAAGTCATCAGTGAGTCTACACAAAACACTATGTAAAGAACAACCAAGTCATCAGTGAGTCTACACAAAACACTATGTAGAGAACAACCAAGTCATCAGTGAGTTTACACAAAACACTATGTAGAGAACAACCAAGTCATCAGTGAGTCTACACAAAACACTATGTAGAGAACAACCAAGTCACCAGTGAGTCTACACAAAACACTATGTAGAGAACAACCAAGTCATCAGTGAGTCTACACAAAACACTATGTAGAGAACAACCAAGGCACCAGTGAGTCTACACAAACCACTATGTAGAGAACAACCAAGTCACTAGTGAGTCTACACAAAACACTATGTAGAGAACAACCAAGTCACCAGTGAATCTACACAAAACACTATGTAGAGAACAACCAAGTCACCAGTGAGTCTACACAAAACACTATGTAGAGAACAACCAAGTCATCAGTGAGTCTACACAAAACACTATGTAGAGAACAACCAAGTCACCAGTGAGTCTACACAAAACACTATGTAGAGAACAACCAAGTCACCAGTGAGTCTACACAAAACACCATGTAGAGAACAACCAAGTCATCAGTGAGTCTACAAAAAACACTATGTAGAGAACAACCAAGTCACCAGTGAGTCTACACAAAACACTATGTAGAGAACAACCAAGTCACCAGTGAGTCTACACAAAACACTATGTAGAGAACAACCAAGTCATCAGTGAGTCTACACAAAACACTATGTAGAGAACAACCAAGTCACCAGTGAGTCTACACAAAACACTATGTAGAGAACAACCAAGTCACCAGTGAGTCTACACAAAACACCATGTAGAGAACAACCAAGTCATCAGTGAGTCTACAAAAAACACTATGTAGAGAACAACCAAGTCACCAGTGAGTCTACACAAAACACTATGTAGAGAACAACCAAGTCACCAGTGAGTCTACACAAACACTATGTAGAGAACAACCAAGTCATCAGTGAGTTTACACAAAACACTATGTAGAGAACAACCAAGTCACCAGTGAGTCTACACAAAACACTATGTAGAGAACAACCAAGTCACCAGTGAGTCTACACAAACACTATGTAGAGAACAACCAAGTCACCAGTGAGTCTACACAAACACTATGTAGAGAACAACCAAGTCACCAGTGAGTCTACACAAAACACTATGTAGAGAACAACCAAGTCACCAGTGAGTCTACACAAACACTATGTAGAGAACAACCAAGTCACCAGTGAGTCTACACAAAACACTATGTAGAGAACAACCAAGTCATCAGTGAGTCTACACAAAACACTATGTAGAGAACAACCAAGTCACCAGTGAGTCTACACAAAACACTATGTAGAGAACAACCAAGTCACCAGTGAGTCTACACAAAACACTATGTAGAGAACAACCAAGTCACCAGTGAGTCTACACAAAACACTATGTAGAGAACAACCAAGTCACCAGTGAGTCTACACAAAACACTATGTAGAGAACAACCAAGTCACCAGTGAGTCTACACAAAACACTATGTAGAGAACAACCAAGTCACCAGTGAGTATACACAAAACACTATGTAGAGAACAACCAAGTCACCAGTGAGTCTACACAAACACTATGTAGAGAACAACCAAGTCACCAGTGAGTATACACAAAACACTATGTAGAGAACAACCAAGTCATCAGTGAGTCTACACAAACACTATGTAGAGAACAACCAAGTCACCAGTGAGTCTACACAAAACACTATGTAGAGAACAACCAAGTCATCAGTGAGTCTACACAAAACACTATGTAGAGAACAACCAAGTCACCAGTGAGTCTACACAAAACACTATGTAGAGAACAACCAAGTCACCAGTGAGTCTACACAAAACACTATGTAGAGAACAACCAAGTCATCAGTGAGTCTACACAAAACACTATGTAGAGAACAACCAAGTCATCAGTGAGTCTACACAAAACACTATGTAGAGAACAACCAAGTCACCAGTGAGTCTACACAAAACACTATGTAGAGAACAACCAAGTCACCAGTGAGTCTACACAAAACACTTCTTCACACATCTTCATGCAAGATCTTCACATAATTTTTTTGGTATATTTTCGTGTTGGTTACATTTGATCTGTTTGATATGATTTCCATGACTATGTCAGGATACATGAATCGTTGGTTGATTAGCCACTATAATTAACAGTCACAGTTGTCTATAACAAAAAACCCTTGTAAACCATCCAAAATATCCTGACGTTTTTGTCTGGTCTGGTAGTCTCTGCCTGATTGTGTTGTTCATATACTGTTGTATACTACTTGGCAACCCAATTTGCCTTGCCATGTACTGGGATCAACATTCCCATCAGAATTAAAAATTTGAGCAGTTTAAAACCAAATACCAAGGTTTAAATAGACAACCTTTTATTTTAATGCAGTAGAGATTTTACACAACTAGCATGTGTGCTACACCATGTGGGCATGTATTGAAAGCTGAAAACACTTTTTAGATGACAAATCAACAAGCTATACAATGTGTTTGGGCATCACAGGTCACTTACTGCATTGATCAAGGCTCTCATCAAAATACATTTGTAGAAAGTTTTACGTAGCTATACAAAATGCAATTAAAAGATTGATCACAATCAGTACATCTTAATTAGTATAAAATATTGAACAAAAAGATTAAATTTCAAATGTGGTGTCCACAGTAAAGACTCCTATTAGTAAAAGAAAAACAAAATAATATCATTTCATGGATTCCAGTAAGGGAATGATTGTGTTGGGATGTTCTCATCAAATGCTATTGATATCACCATGGTTAATGAAGATTTGGCACAAAACTACAGCTTCCTGTGGTTGAAAGTATATGATGAGATAAGAGTTAAAAGTAAAAACATTGACCTGGTATATGATTGTCATCAACTTTATGATGCATACAACGTCAACTAATACTGACAAAAACTTTTGGTCCCAGTGTCGAGCAAAAAGCAAAACCCAACAGTTTTTGGTGCATGTGATAAGTACGAGTTGTGATGCTGCTGTATCAGTGTTATTGCAGTCAAACTGTTCTCAACTTTTAGAAAACAGGTTAAATTGACCCACTTGAAAAAAAAAGAAATACCAAAAAATAGATAATTAAATCTACTATTGACACTAATCATTCAACATTCAATCTCTTTTAGATGCACAATGCAACAAGTATATTTTCTAACCATTTTGTTTGTTTTGTGGTTCCTCCACCCCTTCCATCATTCTCTTGACCCTTTCTTCAGCTCTTTTCCTGTCCTCCATCACATCATCTTTAGTGTACTGATACGGTGAAGCAGGTACCTAGCAACATCAAATGGAAAAACAATTTGCAAGGTATTGTTTTGTATTTGTCTGTACTTTATTTTATTTTATTATATTCAATTCATCTTCAGTCACTCATTTTATTTTCTTCTAATATATTTTTGTCATTGGGCCATTCCAGTTTATATCTGCACCCCCCTGTTGATGTGGTCGGATTTCCAGCACTGTATGATGGGGAAAATACCGCGGAATTCCAACTGTATATGAAGAAACAGAATCTGGAAATCTAGACAAGTATGAAAAAAAAATTCCTGGAAATCCAGGCAGTTATGGCTACTAAATAAAATATGGCCTAGTTTATCTCGCCACATACCAGTTGGATTTCCTAAAAAAAACTTGGAATTCTGACTGTATATGGTAAAAAAATTGGGCCAGCATGAAATAGTTATTACTGAAATTAGATAAGGATGGTGGCACGAATGAGCTCATCAACAACGTGAATCAGGACTAGTTTGGATTCCATTATCAAATATAAAATTTTGAATTTGGTAAATTAGCATATGATGAGATTTAAATTTGGAAATCCTACTCTGTATGGTGGCACAATGGAACTCATCAACACCATAAGTAGGACCTATAGTTTTGGATTTCCATTACTGTATGGTGAATGGTGATTTGGAAATAAAACTTTGTATGACTTATACACCCATTGAAATTATACCCTGTATGAAATAAACACACAAGCTCATCAACAGGGGGAGGGGTGCAGATATAAACTGGAATGGCCCACTGCACTTTTACATTTTGTCATATATACAAATGTGCTAAAATTGTTCGCTTACCAGCAATGACTTGTCTTCCAGTATGCTAAATAACGGTACTTTTTTCCTGAGCGGAGTTGTAGATGACTTCAATTTTGGAGTCAGTAACTTAGGAGTTCTAACTTCAGATTTTATGGGTGTATCAGTTGCAGGCTTCTTTTGACCATTTGGTGTGCTTCTCTCTTTAGTGACAACAGGCACTCTCTTTTCTGTGGGAGTATCTCTATGACCAACAACACAAATTTTTAGACATTAAAAAAATAATTAATTTTTACCTTGCTGCACAAGTTTGGTACTTGCTTCGATAATAGAATTAATCATGTAATCTAGAAATATGTCCGCCAGACGGCTAACTGGGAAACCTATCCACAAGACGGCTAACTGGGAAACCTATCCACAAGACGGCTAACTGGGAAACCTGTCCACCAGGTGGCTAACTGGGAAACCTGTCCACCAGGTGGCTAACTGGGAAACCTGTCCACCAGGTGGCTAACTGGGAAACCTGTCCACCAGGTGGCTAACTGGGAAACCTGTCCACCAGGCGGCTAACTGGGAAACCTGTCCACCAGGCGGCTAACTGGGAAACCTGTCCACCAGGCGGCTAACTGGGAAACCTGTCCACCAGGCGGCTAACTGGGAAACCTGTCCACCAGGCAGCTAACTGGGAAACCTGTCCACCAGGCGGCTGACTGGGAAACCTGTCCACCAGGCAACTGACTGGGAAACCTATCCACCAAGCGACTGACTGGCTAACCAGTCCACCAGGCGGCTAACTGGCTAAGCTGTGCACCAGGCGGCTAACTGGCTAAGCTGTGCACCAGGCGGCTAACTGGCTAAGCTGTGCACCAGGCGGCTAACTGGCTAAGCTGTGCACCAGGCAGCTAACTGGCTAACCTGTCCACCAGGCGGCTAACTGGGAAACCTGTCCACCAGGCGGCTAACTGGGAAACCTGTCCACCAGGCGGCTAACTGGGAACCCTGTCCACCAGGCGGCTAACTGGGAACCCTGTCCACCAGGCGGCTAACTGGGAACCCTGTCCACCAGGCGGCTAACTGGGAACCCTGTCCACCAGGCGGCTAACTGGGAACCCTGTCCACCAGGCGGCTAACTGGGAACCCTGTCCACCAGGCGGCTAACTGGGAACCCTGTCCACCAGGCGGCTAACTGGGAAACCTGTCCACCAGGCGGCTAACTGGGAAACCTGTCCACCAGGCGGCTAACTGGGAAACCTGTCCACCAGGCGGCTAACTGGGAAACCTGTCCACCAGGCGGCTAACTGGGAAACCTGTCCACCAGGCGGCTAACTGGGAAACCTGTCCACCAGGCGGCTAACTGGGAAACCTGTCCACCAGGCGGCTAACTGGGAAACCTGTCCACCAGGCGGCTAACTGGGAAACCTGTCCACCAGGCGGCTAACTGGGAAACCTGTCCACCAGGCGGCTAACTGGGAAACCTGTCCACCAGGCGGCTAACTGGGAAACCTGTCCACCAGGCGGCTAACTGGGAAACCTGTCCACCAGGCGGCTAACTGGGAAACCTGTCCACCAGGCGGCTAACTGGGAAACCTGTCCACCAGGCGGCTAACTGGGAAACCTGTCCACCAGGCGGCTAACTGGGAAACCTGTCCACCAGGCGGCTAACTGGGAAACCTGTCCACCAGGCGGCTAACTGGGAAACCTGACCACCAGGCGGCTAACTGGGAAACCTGTCCACCAGGCGGCTAACTGGGAAACCTGTCCACCAGGCGGCTAACCTGTCCACTAGGCGGCTAACTGGCTAACCTGACCACCAGGCGGCTAACTGGCTAAGCTGTCCACCAGGCGGCTAACTGGGGAACCTGTCCACCAGATGGCTAACTGGGGAACCTGTCCACCAGGCGGCTAACTGGGAAACCTGTCCACCAGGCGGCTAACTGGGAAACCTGTCCACCAGGCGGCTAACTGGGAAACCTGTCCACCAGGCGGCTAACTGGAAAACTTGTCCACCAGGCGGCTAACTGGGAAACCTGTCCACCAGGCGACTAACTTGCTAACCTGTGCACTAGGTGGCTAACTGGCTAACCTGTCCAATAGGCGGATAACTTGCTTACCTGTCCAGCAGGCAGCTACAGAGTTTCAATGTTTCACAATTGCTCGTGGCTGCTAAAACAAAGTTCTATTGCATCTTACAATTTATGGATGGATTTAATTTAGCAAATTTTACTTATCAGCGAAAAAAGAAAAATTTATAATATGCTTTAATGTAGACAGTGTTAGATGCCTCCTTACACATTCTTCTCTTGGACATCCTCTGATGTTTTCAAATAACCAACTAGAATTTTGCGAGGTGTTTCTACAAATGAGGCACCATCTTCAACTTGATTATCCAAAGCTTTTCTCTTCTTGCTGTTGCTACCTTTCTCACTGTTCTGAAATGTTAGGAGAATTCATTAGTCAACCACAAAAAGAGAAGTTAAAAGCAATTGTTCACGCATTTCGTGTTATTTTCGGAAGAAAGAAATTTGTACAGTGTTAGCACATTAACGGAAAAAAGCTACACATGTATTAAATTACGACTTTTGCTATGACCACAGGATGTTTTCACTTTATACAGGTTACAGACACTGTAAATGTCTACAGCACCACCACATGTCATACTGTAAAATACTTTATACAGGTTACAGACACTGTAAATGTCTACAGCACCACCACATGTCATACTGTAAAATACTTTATACAGGTTACAGACACTGTAAATGTCTACAGCACCACCACATGTCATACTGTAAAATACTTTATACAGGTTACAGACACTGTAAATGTCTACAGCACCACCACATGTCATACTGTAAAATACTTTATACAGGTTACAGACACTGTAAATGTCTACAGCACCACCACATGTCATACTGTAAAATACTTTATACAGGTTACAGACACTGTAAATGTCTACAGCACCACCACATGTCATACTGTAAAATACTTTATTTAGAAATAAATTTAAATTTTACTATTTTCGCTGAAGAGATGAATCAACGAAAATAAAATCTAGCGAATATACCTTTTTTGCTATACTTTACATTCAACTCAGTGGAAATAAAACTCCATACAAAACACCCAAAAAATCATTTCAGTGAAAATTAATTGCAGCTAAAATAAAGCATTTTAAAGTAATCAACCAAACTATTTTAACTGTATGAACTACCGGGTAGGTTGTGAAGTCATTTCTATATAATCAAATAACTATGAATTATGGGGTCTAAATTACAATCGTTTTCACTAAACATTGGACAATCAGCTTGTGGTAACTGTTGATACATCAGAGCAAGTACCTAATAAAATTGCCACTGATTTTATCACTACTAATCAAAACATTATAACTGTAGCTTAAACATTTTTGATACAATGTATAACCGTCTGTACTCAACTCATTTACATAAAATGTTACGTTTGTGTGCGTGTCCCGGTAGTGTGTCCAGACACCCAGAGCATATAACGTAGGAGTACATGTAATTTGGTGACACACAATTTAGTGTACAACAGAAAATTGTTGAACTTTACTTAAATGGGCTGTCATATAGACAAATTGCACAACAAACTGTCGTGTAAAAAAGTACTGTGAATAATATATGCACTAAACTTATTACAAGCAATGATGTTTCAGCTGGGAAGCACGGACGAAAACACGGTAACAGAACATGCTTGACTGACAATATTTGACAGCATATTGAATTTCATAAACGGCGACAGCCTAGTATTTATCTGCGTGAAATTCAGTCAAAGTTATGCCAAGTTAACGTGTGCCTCGATGTCCCCAGTTCAGCCACGGTTTACCGGGGACTTGTTCACCACTTAAACATGACGAGGAAAAAGTTAACGACAGACATTAACGAACAACGAATGCTTGACTTATCGATAACATTTCTGATTTTGGACCATAACAGCTGCACTGGTTTGACGAGTCGTCTGTCATTCGTACTACTGGAAACTGTTACGGGCATGCAGAAATTGGTAAACCAGCGATAGAAATACAGCGGTTTGTGTCTAATTACACAATAAACCTGCTTACAAGTATATTTGGTGTCTAATTTTCTGATATCATTGTTGGACCTTCCAATGCTATGGAAATGAACTTTTTCTTCGAAGCAGACAATGTAGAAGACCACGATGGAAATCATTGTTTGGCACCGGGAAATTGTGTAATCATGGATAATTGTGGTTTTCATCACGCCAGGATTGTCGTACCTAACTTGTCATACAATTAACATACAATACGAGTATAATATCTGTGAACAATGTTTTCGGCCTATAAAATCATATCTTCGGGGAAACCAGGAATTTTTGTTTACAAATATTTAAAAATTGAACTTCAATTTGGAAAATCTGTCATGGTATAACAATATTTTTACAAATCCGCAGATTTAGATGCGATATTCGCCAAATCTAGTAAAGTTAGGCAGGACTGGTTTGTTTCGCCGACAATATCTCCCTCTGGGTTCTCCTTTTCCTTGGCTGTAGGTGCCAATTCTGGAAATTCCACTTGGTTTGCCATTCCAATTTTGGGTTGAGGCGAAGTCACTGCTGCTGTGTACTGGTAAACTTGGACTTGTTTCCGCGAGTCTTGCCATTACTGTACTATCTGGTGTAACTGTCATCACATTGCTAGTAGGTGGGCGCATAAACGCCCAAGGGTTGATAAATGGAGTAGGATTTCCATACCATGGCATCATATTTTGCGGAATAACCATTTCTGGGTTGGGCTGTGCTGGAACATACGGAGCATAAACTTGATTTGCCTGGTGTGGAGTTGTAACTATGACTGTCGACGACGTAGATGAAATAGCATGCTTCAATGGAGAGGTTTCCTCGGATTGTTTTATTGTGTGTGTTGTTATTTTACGCTAGTCTTCCACGTCGTCGTCATCAGGTTTGAATTCAGAAACCTTCCATTTTCCCATTTCCAATAATTTAGGTAGATCAACTGCATCTTGGAGATTTCCTGGTGACAATTTACCATCCAAAGCAACTTTAAGGAGATGAACATCTTTTAATAATTTGCTGCGTCACTCTAACACAACGTACTTTTCTGGGAAGAGTCGTTGCAATCGTGGTTCCAGAACACTGGCAGACTAGCTATGAAAGACTTCACAGACTGTAATTCCCCTTCTAATGCTTTCATCTTGTCTTTCACGTTCTTTATTTCTTTGTCTTTCTGTGAAATTGTGAAGAAATAAAATAAGAAAATGGAGAAAATGGAGAAAATAAACTGCTAAAATTTACTACCGGTAACCCCATTTGAAGTGCGAACAAAAAATGTTTGCTACGAATGTCTAGACTATGACCAAACACTAATACAGTTAAAAAATTAAAATTATTCTGTGGTGGTGTTTTACTATTAGCCATCACCACCTTACATAGATTAGGCATGAAAAATATGAATTAAATCATTCTATAAATATTTCATAGCTTACTTGACGTAATGCTTTGGAATGTTCCCGGTGTTTATCTAATCGACAACAATACATATAACCAGCACATGGTTCATAACAACACTCGCGACTGCCTCTGTTCCCACTTTCCTTGTGTCCTTTGTGACATAAATTGCATATAGCGTCAATAGCTCGGATTCCTGGTAGTGCAAGTGTGGCTAAAGGTGGTGGCGGAGTCTTCAAATCTGTCCACTCGCGTTCAAGTACAAACTTGCTTTGTGATAATATTTCTAACTGGTCCTTTCAGACATAGTAGGAGCCTGCGACAGTTTTTGTCGTGGCGTTTCACTTTCAACATTGGTAGATGTTTCGTCTCTTTTTGTAGTCCAATCAACGTCTTTTGCCAGTACTTGAATTAGAAGCCCCTAAATTACTGTGAGTCATTGCCGAAGATGACTTAACCGCCAGGAAAGTTCCGTCGACAACGTATAATTGTTCACGCATTGTATCAGTTTTTAAGCGAATAGTGTCCACTATCACATCACGATATTGTTCGTTTGGTGGTAAATCAACTCGCTGTCCATCTTCGTCCATGATTTGCAAATAGCCTGCATTCGCCTTAAAAAGCAATCTGTTCACATAGATAGTCAACAAAATTTTGATATGACATGCACATAACTCGTCTTCTTTAACATAGATTGGAACAATTCTGTCCTCCGTGTCCAAAGAGCGTTGTGATAAATCAGCAATGCTGGTCAGGGCAAAAAAATGAAATGTCTTGCACAAACAATGAAAGACAGAATGGCGCCTCAGAGACTCAGACAGGTATACATTGTACCAAAAATGTTTAGGCTACGGTTATAATGTTTTGAATAGTAGTGATAAAATCAGTGGCAATTTTATTAGGTACTTGCTCTGATGTATCAACATTTACCACAATCTGATCGTCCAATGTTTAGTGAAAACGATTGTAAAAGCTTAGGTTTTTATATTCACAACTATCATTCATCACTCAAACTGAATGGAGAAAACATATTTGTTGATATCTGAATCAACATGAAGCATATGGGAGACACATAGTGGTATGCATATTTGTACCATCATTACAAATAGTTCCACATTTAGCTAACCTCAATTACATCTTGGGACAAAGGAAATATGAACATGATAAATATTTTCACTCTCGTTGAAAATTCAACAGTAAATAATTATATATATTGTACCATTGCCCATATTTGGGTAATGCATTACATCATTATTATACATCACCATACGAGTCTTGCACAGGTGCACTCAATTGACTCAGAATTTACATAACATATTGCAGTTATATTTTGCATTTTGCAGTTATTGGGTTTGTGACATAGGAATAAACTATCTCAGATTTATTTATGATCTATTCGTATCACAGTGCATATTCCAGAACTGCGACATAAAACAAGCAAAGATAGCTATGCCATATCACTACTTCAAATTGAAAACATAACATCTAACAGTGCCATATTGAATTCACACAAACTCATTATATGCTATGGTGTGACCCAATAAGGCATTGTAGTCACTCCTTATTTTTATAGTAATACAACTTGATACCTTTCTTTGTCTAACCCGTCTAGAGGAGCTGTAAGAACACTCAATGGCATTTCTAGATCGTTTCATACTGCCTCCCTCACTTGATTTCAGATCAGTGTTATTTAAGTCACCATTATATATGGGAGTATTCCTACCAGACTGTGATGGGGTAGCTGTAACCCAGGTTGAACCACTGCAAGAAGAAGAGTTATCACAACGCCTGCAAAAAGAATGCAAAAAGAAGCATTTTAGCGAGTCATTGCAATGTGTTCAATCAAAGACTGCTTACAGTCAATGATCAAAACCTCTTTAAGTTAAAAATCTTTTGTTCTTTCCAAGACGTTCCAACATCAGTTTGAAATTTTACAATTATCTACAGTATTTAGAAGCACATCAATAGAAGTGCATATATTGTATATTGAATCATTGAAATATAAATAACACCTATGTGATACATGAGTGTATGCGCTACTAATCCTACTATTTTTTTTTGTATCTTCTGTTATCAGGTTTTTACTTGATTCAACACTATAAATGAACCATCATAATACAATCCAGACACAGACTTGACACAGACCATAGTTTCAGATTACTGTAAAAACTGTATTAGAAACCGCGGCTTCTATTAAAATGATACAATGCAACAGAGGGAGTGCAGCTTCTATTAGAGCATCCACACATACGAGAAATGGTGAATTTTATTAGGGATGCAGCTTCTAATACAGATTTTGCAGTGAAAAATATGTTGGTATTAAAAAATCGTTTTTAATTTGTTAAATATCTACTGAATGTGTAATGTGAATACCTCCGTTTTGAACCTTTCTCAAAGAGTGATGAAGCAGTACTACTATTATCTTCATTGTTTTCTTGCATCAATGTCCTCTTTTTACTTTCTCTCAGTGCTGATAATATTGTCTCTTTATTCAGCGGATCTACCATGCCATTGTGTCTTTGCAACCTATGAATGATAAAGCAACTTACAGAAAGTCATCCATCAAGGAATGTGTAGAATTATTCAGCAATAATATACAATGCCATTAGACCAAAAATAAATACATTGTTTCAATAACATGCACAGGTAGGGCAGTCAAGTTTTCTTTTCCTATAAATAATGACGAAAATAATTTTAGCCAAACTGGTTATCAAATTTCTATTTTGCTGTGAAATTCAGGCTTTCCATATGAATGCAGTAAAGCATTCATTTAAGGATGAGACCCATGTCTGTGGGTGCTTATATTTAAACCTGTATTTCACAGTGAAGATGAAATTTGACTACCTACACGTTATATATTTTTAGTTGTGTGTGTGTGTGTGTGTGTGTGTGTGTGTGAAAATGTTTTTTTTGTTTTTTGTTTTTTTTTGTTTTTTAAACTAGTGAAGTGTATCATAGGTTTTTTGAGTTTTTTCACTCAAAACAGATGTACGGAAAACATACTGAAGTTGCAGACATCCTGTCTATTGTCATAAATTGGTCAGCAAACTGGGAATCAGACCGTGTCTGGACTGTGCAATGCGTGTCAAAAGAGAAAATTTTATCAATAAATTACTAGATAAGAATCTTCTGTGAAAAAAATGAACTGTTCCATTGATCCAGCGTATATCAGACGTCTATTAAAGTATTGCGTGTAGTGCCAAAATGAAAGCTTGAAAACAGCAAATTGCATAAAAATAATTTCTTGTCATTCGACTCGCTGGAAACCTATTTGAAACGGTAATTTTTTTCATGGTAATTCGCTTGGATAATACTCATATCTTTGATTTACTCGCAACATGCACTGGTTAAAAGAAATTTGGTTAGTGTTTTCAGGCCAGTCGATAGGGAGACTGTGCATCTATTTACTGAAAATAAAGCACAGGACTTTTATTACTCATTTTATTAATTTACAAAAAGGGTAAAATGATCACTGGGTTTAGTTTAACATATTTGGCTGTCAGCAACCATTACGCACCATAAAACACTTCACAGATGTTCACAGAGTTTATGTATGTGAATGATATAAAAGAAATAGGAACTGTAACCAACTCACATAGGACTAGGACTTCTAATGCCATCATGTGCTGCTATTTTCACTGTAACAGGACTATTCCTGCCATGGGGACTATGTGAACTCAAAGCATTCTGTATAGTACTACCTCCTTTCCATTTCACCGATGGTAAAAGTCCCAGACTTGAATACTGGGCCTGGTGAGTCGGATATCTGCGTTGTCCCATTGCTAAGAAGCGATCTGTTGATGTTTCACACGGTGATGCATGCGAGTGCAGCTCTGGAGAGCTGTAATGAAATAACTCAGAATTAATCGAAGTACAGTAATTCAGAAGCTTACTATTTCAAAGCCAACATATCTAAAAATGCCTTGGACAGATGAGAATTGAAAAGACATTATGATCTACAGCATTGGCCTTTGTGACATCAACAATCAATATTTTGGCAACAGGATAATGGCCATACTGTTGAAATTTAAAATAACAATAAAGGTTATGTTAATTATTTTTTATTGTAACAAAATGATTATAAGTAGTATGCCAATTAGCCTTCATGCTTGAATATTAACTTTTGTTTTTTTACACTACAGTGCCCTGAAATGGTACTTACAGAGTAATAAATTAAGCTGGGTACTGATCATTGTGATGAAACAGATATAAAGATACCAGCAAATAAAACAGTAACAGGTCAAAGTAAGATTTTAAAACTAGCAGACAGCCACAGCTTATATATAGTGTTTCTATTTTTTGAATAATTTTGTATTTAAGTAGACCAAGTTGGCAATATTTTTATTTCAGAACTATCGGTATATTAAATAAAAATTTAAATAATTGATTAATTTAAATAGTAAAAGAAATAAGTCGCAGAAAGCCTGGAGTAATGTAAATATAGGAGTCATTTTTTTTTATTAATTTTCCTTTCATAGTTACACAAGACATTTGCAAAAAAACGCACATAAACAATCAATTGTATTAATTGTATACCATAGACTTTAAAAGACAGACTGTCTTAAAGGGGCACCTTCCAGTTAAGTCTAATCTCACAACAAATTTACTTTCTGGATTAAAATAACAATGAATAACAAAAGATAGATTAACATTGTAAACAACATAAACAATAGTGTCCCATGATTCTTTAGTGCAATCCATGGGATTGAGCGGTTCCCCTTTAAGGTCTATATGTATACCAAGTCATTCAAATATTACTTCATTTGGCCATGAACATATTACTGTCATTTACAGTAAGCACAATACAGTACTAATTTTTCATAAAATGTTATACTGATAGAAACTTGTATTTCTAAAGATAAGAACAACAACTCCTGTGTATTGTTATGTCGAATAATGCTTTTATGCTCCACAATAGACTACAGTACTGAACTTACGAGCACCCGTCACCCATGCGTATAAGAGCACAACGTCATCCTGGGCGAGCACTCAAGGACAATTGCAAATTAATGAGGTCAGCAAAAAGAAATTACAATCTTTATTTATGTCAGTTTTAAAAACAATATACGTACCATACATGGTATCGTTTTGCAGTTACCGATACAGGCGATATCTGCAAAGAAGCGTTGTTCGCCGGCGTCAAACCGCCGGCAGATGGCGAAGATAAAGGCGAATTCAGAAGAGGTCCGGCTGGCGACTGAAATCTTGGACGCTTCGTTATTTTGATTGGAGATCTAGAAAAGCTCGAAGAGTGTCCTTTTCGTCGGTCTTCCTGGGAATAGTTCGATAAAGTGCTGGAATTTTCAGAGTTTTCTATAAATGTGCTCGATCTCTTGCCAGATTTGTGAACAGTTCTTCTCCCAGCTGACCACGGCAACATTGGATTAAAGTTTTGGTGCTGAACAAAAACAGAACCTACCGCAGCAAATATAATATACAAGAAAAGCAAGCTAGACAGAGTTATTTGGAAAACGTTAGAGAGCGTCAATGTTAACACCACAACGCCGCCGATCAAACCTAGTCGACGATATATAGTGTGCATGCTTGTCACCCATGCTTTGACGTCAACTCATCGCATAATGTTTCTTTTCTTCCAAAATGGCGGTCAGGGACGTTGAGAGCGACCTCTCCCGACAAACATACCATTCTCGTTTGTTTATTTTCAAAATTGCCTAATCACTATAATGCCTCGAGTTCAATATCGAAATGATCCTTACTAATAACAAGTTTTTTTTCTGAGCGAGTTAAAGCGAATAAATAGACTGACTGACACAGGACCATTAAGTCATCACGGTAATTCTGTCTTGTATTGTGTCTATAATGTGTATAGTCTAGGGTATCAGTCAACATAGTATGTGATAAGTTGCTATATGTGATATGTGCATAAAGGCTACGGCTAAAGTGAAAAAACTGCTGTTTGAAAATATCGAGGATCATAGATTGTTTAAAAATAGGAGATGACGATGCAGTGAAATCAGAGTTCGTTATAGTTGTTGCATTATAATGGTATGCATTTCCGATACCTTTAATCCGTATTAATATATGTACAGTAATAAAATAACATCGTGACTATGGGACAGTGTATGTTTTACCCAATCATCCGATGATGTTCGCTGTATGATATTGCCAAGTGATATGTTTGTCGATCTCAAGTTAATTTATGCCTATATACCATATGTGTTTCATACTGAGCCATACTTTTGTAAGTCTTAAGCAAAACATTAATTTGTTTATAAATCGGTTGAAGCACAACTTGTTCTCCAACAGCTTTTTTTCAAATATTGAAAAATAAGTAGTTGTCAAAACATAGCGTGATACCATGGCCGTGATACGTCACCGACTTGTGTATTTCAATAAAACCACATATGAATAATATACTGATCGCAGTTATTCACTGAAAATGAAATTTGTTATCGATTATCGCGAATAACATGGATTATAAAGAACTTTTCCACAAAATAAAGACTCTCCAAATCGAGTGATTTTCTCCTGGTGCTTCGAGCTGTGTAGTTAGAGGCATAAATTTCAGTTAGAAAATTCTGGCCTATTTTTCTCTGTATGCAAAATCAATACATGGTAATTTGTTTTTAGAAAACCCTTCAAAATTATCGTATACATTGTTGCCAGGGTGTTTATTAAACACGTAAACCTATAATACTTTCAAAAACGTCGCCATTTCAAGGACTTGTACTCCATTTTTTTTCGCTGATTCGGAAAGAAGTCGTCATTTGGAGAAAGCCTTCCCTTTCAATTAAATGTGCCTTGCTGACGAAGGTCAGAGAAATAAGAATATAATATATATATGAGTGAAATAATTGGGACGTCATTTCCTCTATAGTTACGTAACTTGAGATTAACCACAAAGACACTTCAAAAACAGAATCCGATCGGCATTTTAAACAAAACCACGAGTCTGTAATTCGCCTTGTTCGCACAAACGTATGTGTGTATTTAGAATGCATTTTACAAACCTTAATCTGCCAATGTGTGTCAACTAGTTCTTTGCAAAATTAGTGTTCATACTAAACAGTGAAGCTTGCATTTCATCGACAGTGACATGATAATGAAGTCAACGTAAGTTCTAAGTGACACGATCGTTCGTTGGTTGTTTATCCCTACCACATTAAAGTCTAGCCAATCAAGTAATTCGGTTCATACTTCAATTCGACTGACAATGACCTTTCTTTCAAATATCGCCCAATGGCATTCCAGCTCGGTACAATATGCATATTACACATCTGGTTCTCATCACAAGATCTGTGTTCTCGATGAAATATAATATTGTCCCTGACTGACTATAAGAAGCGGAGAGATATTAGCCCAGAGTGGTCCCAGAAAACAATGAAAATACAATTATTTCTGAGTTGGCCCAATAACTAGAAACACAATAATATTGTCCCTGAGTGGTCCTAAGAAGCAGAGAGATATTATTTCCGAGTGGTCCCAATAACAATGAAAATACAATTATTTCTGAGTTAGCCCAATAACTAAAAAAATAATAATATTGTCCCTGAGTGGTCCTAAGAAGCAGAGAGATATTATTCCTGAGTGGTCCCAATAACAATGAAAATACAATTATTTCTGAGTTGGTCCAATAACTAGAAAAATAATATTATTGTCCCTGAGTGGTCCTAAAAAGCAGAGAGATATTTTTCCTGAGTGGTTCTAATAACAATGAAAGTACAATTATTTCTGAGTTGGCCCAGTAACTAAAAAAATAATATTGTCCCTTAGTGGTCCCAAGAAGTGAAGAGATATTATCCATGAGTGGTCGTAAGAAACGGGGAGATATTATTCTTGAATGGTCCTAAGAAGCGGAGAGATATTATACCTGAGTGGTCCTAAGAAACGGAGAGATATTATTCCTGAATGGTCCTAAGAAGCGGGGAGATATTATACCTGAGTGGTCCTAAGAAACGGAGAGATATTATTCCTGAATGGTCCTAAGAAACGGAGAGATATTATTCCTGAATGGTCCTAAGAAGGGGAGAGATATTATTCCTGAATGGTCCTAAGAAACGGAGAGATATTATTCCTGAATGGTCCTAAGAAGGGGAGAGATATTATTCTTGAATGATTTTAATAACAAAAGAGATAATGTTATCTCTGAATTAATGAAATAATAATTGCATCTTGATGGATAGTACTGTTAATATTGATGTTGTATATTGCTCAATACAGAATGTAATCTTGATGGTCTGTCACACTTATTTTGTTTCTATAATTCAATCAGTGCGGATACAATAATTATTAAACATATTGCAAGCCTCGCCTTGAAAGCGGTGGACTATAGAATTACAACATCATGGACTTTTTTGTACCGAACCGTACAGACACTCAAAAATATACCCATACTGCATATATCGAAAAAAAAATCGACAATGCGCAGATACCGTATTCCATGCGACACTGTTGGCATGCCATTACGTCGTCGAGTGAAGAGTGTGGGGACTGACAATCTTACATGAATTTAAGATAAATGTAAAAAGCTAAAACGAAATCCAACCTAAAATTCAACAAAGGACTTATATATATGTTTTGGCAAAATTAATTGAATAACCGAGACCTAAATTGAATAATAAACATTTGCAAGTGCATGAACACTTGCACTCACATTTATAACTAAATAATGAATATAAATGTACGCATCACATTGAAGTAGAACTTCCAGAACCAATATCTAAGACTTCCATGCTTTGACTTTCACGATTGGAAAATTTGCTTCAGATTCTATCTGTGTAAAACAGTAGTATAATGCGGAATGCAAGATATGCCAAATCTGTTCTTTAAAACGTGAAACTGCAAACATGCTGAACTCATGTAACAGTAAAGGCTAGGGCTAAAATTCGGAAAGTGAAAATTAAAAATGTGTAAATGCCAAACACGCTCTCGTTTAAACTAATGACTCAAACCGAAGGATTACACAATTACGGTTTTTATGTAGAAGAAAGTTTATTCCATTTTTATCGTAAGCGGGCGCATACAGGTATTTTTGTTTATTATATTAACCTGTCAAATCAGCTTCTTTATAAATATAAGACAAACGGAAAATCACAGTCCGGCATCGCAGTACTTGAATGTAATCTTGTTTTTGTACAAGAAATGGACATTACTGTTTTATCGTGATAAAACTGTTTCTCCTGTCTTTACATATTTATTCTTGTACACACTTAGAATACAATATATAGTAAAGTGTCAATAGTTTGAATGTAAATATTATGCTTATTCTGTAGATGTAAAACCATGGCACGTCGTGTCATATATCTGCTAATATTTTGCGAATTTTTCTGCGCGTCGGTCGATAATCCCGCTGTACTGTCGTCGTGCATACTTTGAGGTATCCTCGTAATAACCTCATATTATTATTATCGGATATATTTACAGAAATATTTAACACATAGTCTATTACGTGATATCGGCATTCAGTTGTTTACATTTAATACATAGTCACTCTGTGGCTAAGATCATTGACCGAAACGTCCATCCACCATCAACACGAGACTCTGAATAACGGGTAGGACCTGAAGATGGCGTCATCTTACAGCATTAAATTCACATTACAATTTTATGTTTCCAAATAATCAGATATTAATTCTGGAGAACAGAGTATACAAGAACTGGAAACAGTGTAGTCAAACCAGTAAGCAAAAGATACTATGAATACTATGGCACATGTATACATGAAAATGAAAAAAAAAAATAATAACCTGTAGCTCCCATGGGCAAGTTGACAATCCCTAATATTGCTAAACCGTCAGTTTTAAAACATTTTCAACTCGGATGAAAAAACAAGTTTCTGCCACTCACTACGAATTCCACTCATCGCGAAGCTACTAGTTACAAGTAATAATAATCTTTAATCACTTAACATCCATTGGAATGGATGAAAATCGATACATAACAATATACGGAAAAAAATACAATACAAAATAACTAAGAACTACAAAAGAAGGAAACAAAAATATTTGGATGAATTAAACTATTACACTTATACATTATTAACAGTGACCCAATTATGTAATAGAATGAAAATGAAAATTTTAGGTATTGAGCAAGAGGTATTGCTATTTTTTGGAAACTTAATAAGAAATTGAACTTTTCTTTCAGATTCAAATTCTTGAAAGTGTTTTTATGCTGTTCAGCTTTTGTGAAGAGTTTATCAGGTGGCTATAAATGGGGCACGACATAACAAAGTGTTGCTTATCTTCGATTTCATTGATGGTACAGTAATTACATATTCTTTGTTCGGAAGGTACTCCATTGTGACGTCCAGTTTCAATTCTTAGTGAGCGATTACTTAATCTAAACTTGGTTAGAATTTCACGGAGTTCTTTATATTTAATTTCTACTAGGTAGTTTTCTATTTCTATATCTTTTGTGGGTTCTTAATTTGTTTTGTTTTTTTCATTTATTTTATTTCCATTGTCAGTATGTAATTTATTTGTCCAGAACTAAGCATCTATATACTGTTACATCATGTCAATATTTGTGCAAACAGAAATTGTAGGGTAGCAGGATAATGCATAATACTTAAGTCGTAAAAACTACATTTGGTTAGTCATCCGTTCTTCTTATCTATGCCGTCAAAGACATGACACATTTTCCGACAATAAAAAAATGTTTTGAATGTTGTTATCAATTTGTTTTAATTTTGTTGGTTTAGTTCTTTTGAGTTTATTAGATCAATTTGATTTGTTTTGTTTTGTTTTGTTTTGTTTTGTTTTGTTTTGTTTTGTTTAATATAGATTTCATTTTAATGAACCATTTACTGTTCAGCGTTTTGTTAACGAGATATGCTTCTTTTGAAATCTTGTTGTTAGTGTTAGTTATTCTGTTAAGATATTTAATAGCTTGTCTTTGAATATAGCAGTCAATGGGAAATCTTCCTAATTCACTATAAATGGCTAATTTGGGTGTATTTTTGGAGGTGTTCAATAGGAAGCGACAATATGCAAAATGCACGTCTTCAACTGGAGATTTTATAGAGCTTTCATAACTCCATACATCGCTACTATATGTAAAAAATGGTTTAATTAATTTGTCAAACGTGGCAGCATGTAAATAAGTGTACAAGGCCGTAGCTAGCGCGGGGGGGGGGGGGGCAGGGGGCAGATGCCCCCCTAAGTTTGAGAGCAACCACGTATTTGGTTTGTACACGATTTGAAATAAAACATGGTAAGCCAGTTGCGTGTACTTTGTTTATATTTATTACTGAGCGCGTAGACACTTTGACGCACAGTGGGTTAAACGTTTCCTTCAAGTATTTCTGATTGACACGTCAGCCATGTCAGCTTCGAAGAAACGTTGCACACAACTGTCGATGTTGAATTTTTATAGTAAAAGCATTAATATGAGGAATACCAGTATGATTGATGTATGACGTCGCCCTGATAGTATGTATGGCAGTAAATTGAACTGAAAATCGATCACACTCGCCACAATCTGATGATATAAATCATTTAAATTACGGCTTCTCTCTTTTTGGAATATGTGGTGGCCCTGAAAATGGCCGTTTAGTTTGGTTGCTATGAAGCCACTAATCAAGCTCAATCACTTCATTATGATCTTCTTGGTGGTCGAGATTCCACAGGGTCTGCAATGCTTCACGGCGGCGGGCAGCAAATGACAGAATTTCGTAAACGATGCGGAATATATTCAAAAATATTGAATGTATATTATCTTTTCTCGTATCATGTCATCCAAGATTTTGAGACGCGATTTGCTGATCATCACTGTGATCTGTGAGCTGCACAAGCACTTTTACCATGATGCAACATTGGTCAGCACACATCAACCCATGTGACCTCAATTAACAACTACTATGGGAAATTGTTGCAAAGGGGTGAATTTTTGAATATTGAAATTGAAAAGTGGATAACAAAGTTCAGTTATACACCAATTGAGCAACGCATAATGATGCTGCTTCACCTCTTGCTGTTTGTGATGTCAACTATTTCCCAGCCATCCACAGAACACCCGTCGGAAGCGTGTCATGTGTACGTTCTTTTTCTGCACTTCGGCGGGTGAAGTTATGGACACGATGTAGCATGGCTTAAGACAGACTCAGTTCTCTTGCAATGATACTAGTACACCGAGGCACAGACATCATTCCTTCCCCAAAAGTGATTTATTCAAGGAAAGCTAACTGGAGATAAATTATTATGCTATTGCCAAAGTTGTTAGTAAACATAAACTGTGTATTTTACAAGTATCAATTGTATTAATCAGTCCTGTACATTACATTAATGTTGCTCCTATATGAAGATATCAAGATGATTTTATTGTTAAAAATAGATAGATATACCCACATAGCCATTAACTTATGGCGCAACTGCACACCTCTACGCCTTCATACATTTATACGCAATTAAAAAAATGCATTTGCTGCCCCCCTAGTGAAAAAAGCGAGCTACGGCCCTGGTGTACCACCCCACGTAGCGTACTTGATGCTCGGTGACAAACTCGCCGGGAAGGCCATGTCCAGGTGTTCCGCAAAACAGAAGTGAGAACAGATTCTATACGCATATTGAAAGCCTCTCCATCTCGACTGCACTGTGCATCCCCAACAGACCAAATGTTTATATCAAAACACGTAACCGATTAGTTAAATGGCAGCACCCAAGTTTGGAATGCGTGTGCGATGTTTAAAAATCTGCAGTGGATCAGTAGTACCCATGTCTTGTCGCTTATTCCTGCGACTGAGATAAATTTACATCTTCGCCGCCGTGGCAACAATGTAAATGAACAGATGATAGAGTTGTTTAGAGATAAAAGCACGTGACTTTGGAGGTGGTAACATAGCAAACCACAATATATGAATGACTGAATCAGGAGAAGTGAGGTGACCAACAATGGTTCTGATGTTTGTCAGCAAAGCATTGATGTTGGGACATTCATAAAATACGTGTCACAATAAATCGTCATCACCACAAACAGGACATTTATCGTGTTGTGCGAATTGTACACTGAAGAGATACGTGCCAGTGGTATAGGCAGGCACCTTGAATAATTCTCCATTAAAATCTCCTTCTAATTTGCATAATGGTGGGAAGGAATATCCTTGAAAATTTGGCTTAAACTCGATTGTAACATACAATATGTCACGCCATACAGAATCAATGTTATCAGTACGATGTTGCGCATGGAGCAAAGAAATCATATATTTGTAAAAATCACCGTTTTTCATTTTACACATACACATATTTAAATCTTCGGAATTATATAGATCAATGTTGTAGTTAGTTGTTGGGACAGGTCAATAGATTCATTTTCAAAATATGTTTGAATGCAATCTTTCCACGACACAGAAATAGACTCGCGAACGTTTTTTAAACTGAGATTAAAGATTCTCTTCGACTGTTCTCTCCGACTGCATTCCAATTTCCTGAATAAAACCGGAGACGGAAAGCCTCTCTTTTCCTGGTGCGTCGATCAAATCATTTACATTAGTGACGCAGCATCAACAAAGTGTTTGATCACATACGGTTAATTTCTAAGTGGGTGTAAAACCAGATGATTATTAAAAATATGTTCTAAAAGAACATCAGAAACATTGTCCTGTTAACACTATGGCGTTTATCCAAAGAATTTCAACACTTCCACAGATCAGAATGAAAGGTAGGTTGATGAAATGTCAATGCTGGTTAACATTGACTAGGATGTGTATTTGAGTTTACCTACTTGGCTGAAGTAATAACCCGTAATAATGTAGCTTGAATATAGATATTTGTGAACGTATTCAATGCCATAGCTATAATTTTGCTAAATAGATGAACAACATGTTGACCTCCCTTCTTCAAATAGATAGTTAGTTTCCGCAGAAACCCAATGTAGTAATAGTAAGTAATATTGATAGTAAGTAATAGTGATAGTATTAGTAATAGTGATAGTGATGGCAATAGTGATAGTATTAGTAATAGTGATAGTGACAGTGATAGTGATAGTGATAGTAATAGTGATAGTGATAGTAATAGTGATGGCAATAGTGATAGTAATTGTGATAGTAATAGTGATAGTATTAGTAATAGTGATAGTAATAGTGATAGTATTAGTAATAGTGATAGTGATAGTAATTGTGATAGTAATAGTGATAGTGATAGTAATAGTGATAGTATTAGTAATAGTGATAGTAATAGTGATAGTAATTGTGATAGTGATAGTGATAGTGATAGTAATAGTGATAGTAATAGTATTAGTAATAGTGATAGTAATAGTGATAGTAATAGTGATAGTGATAGTAATAATAATAATAGTAAGAAATAGTAATAGTAAATTAGCACAGGAATATAATTACTAACTCATAGTAGCCAAATAATATTAGTATATTAGTACTTGTACCTCGTTTCCCTAGGCTGATTTGATCAGTTGATCACACAGCCGGCCATACACTGGTATTCACAATGTACAGAGCTTACACTTGTGCTATTTCGATTCAGTTAGATATTTAAACCAGTTTATTCAGTTTCGGGGGTGATCACAGGTCTTCTAGTGCCTGACATACAAGTCCTTACTTCAGACAATCAGATTGCTAGATTCAGACTAACAATATTATAATAATTAATATAAACGAGTTAGATCAACATTATCCATTCAGAAAGTGCCTCATTAGCATAATAATAATTAATATGCATGGTTTTCAACATTAAACTAATCATGTCTGTGGATTACCCCAAATTTCATTGAAATATGATGATTATGCATATTAGCAATTAGTATTCTCTAACTAAACATGTTTTTAGCATTCTTCTAAGGCACATGTACACCAAGTTTTATTGAAGTGCAATAATTTGTTTTTGAGATTAGGGAGAAAATTTGGTAATTAATATGCATAGATTTCAACTCAAAACTAGTCAGGTCTGTGCAACCAATTTACAGATGCACAGCTCGTGCGAGAGGTATTCTACATGACCCTAGTAAAGGTCATACATCCTGGCATTCTACGAGACCCCAGTAAAGGTCATACATCCTGGCATCCTACTTGACCCCAGTAAAGGTCATACATCCTGGCATCCTACATGATCCCAGTAAAGGTCATACATCCTGGCATTCTACATGACCCAGTAAAGGTCATACATTCTGGGATTCTACATGACCCCAGTAAAGGTCATACATCGTGGCATTCTACATGACCCCAGTAAAGGTCATACATACTGGCATTCTACGTGACCCAGTAAAAGACATACATCGTGGCATTCTACATGACCCAGTAAAGGTCATACATTGTGGCATTCTACATGACCCCAGTAAAGGTCATACATCCTGGCATTCTACATGATCCCAGTAAAGGTCATACATCGTGGCATTCTACATGACTCAGTAAAGGTCATACATCGTGGCATTCTACATGACCCAGTAAAGGTCATACATCGTGGCATTCTACGTGACCCAGTAAAGGTTACATTCTGGGATTCTACATGACCCCAGTAAAGGTCATACATCGTGGCATTCTACATGACCCCAGTAAAGGTCATACATTCTGGCATTCTACATGACCCAGTAAAGGTCATACATTCTGGGATTCTACATGACCCCAGTAAAGGTCATACATCGTGGCATTCTACATGACCCCAGTAAAGGTCATACATACTGGCATTCTACGTGACCCAGTAAAGGCCATACATCGTGGCATTCTACATGACCCAGTAAAGGTCATACATCGTGGCATTCTACATGACCCAGTAAAGGTCATACATCGTGGCATTCTACATGATCCCAGTAAAGGTCATACATCGTGGCATCTACATGATCCCAGTAAAGGTCATACATCATGGCATTCTACATGACCCAGTAAAGGTCATACATCATGGCATTCTACATGACCCCAGTAAAGGTCATACATCCTGGCATTCTACATGATCGCAGTAAAGGTCATACATCGTGGCATTCTACATGACCCAGTAAAGGTAATACATCGTGGCATTATACATGACCCAGTAAAGGTCATACATCATGGCATTCTACGTGACCACAGTAAAGGTCATACATTGTGGCATTCTACATGACCCCAGTAAAGGTCATACATCGTGGCATTCTACATGACCCAGTAAAGGTCATACATCGTGGCATTCTACTTGACCCAGTAAAGGTCATACATCCTGACCCTAGCATTCTGTGGCATCCATCAATCATTAAACTGTGGTGATTGTCATTGTCTACAAGTTTTGTTGTAAAGGACTGGTCGTCACGTCACATCCTGCTGTATATGGGACTCGTAACAATGAGTGTAAAATATCTTGTTTACATGAAATTCGCTCAAGGATGGATGGGCTTCTGCAATAGAACAAAATTTGTAAACCATGCTCCAGATACAAATTAAATCCAATGTTATCCTAAGCACTGTTTACCAACAGGAAGAAGAGTCTTATGGGTGACAGGCGAGGCCCTATCTATTATAAACATGACACATAAAAACAACATTCTGTGTTACATACTTTTATTTTACAACAAATGCCTTTAACAGCTCTCTATTTTTAAAAAAAAAACACAGAAGTTACGGAAAATTTGATACCGTATTACGCCCCTCATTTCTTAAAAGTTTGGCAAAATCCCAAAAAATGAGGGCAGGAGGATGCCAAGTCAAGAAGTACAACATAATTTCGGTGACTAGAATATGCTTTACAAAATTTTTTAAAATAAACCTTTTTTGTTTAAAATAGTGAGCAAGGGCTGTGCATCAATACACGGAGCATAGTCTACTTTACAGAACTGAATTTACAACATTAAAAACCCATGGAACAAATCTGTTGAGATCATTTTTTAAACAAAAATTATAAACATGATAAATTATTTTTGCATTTATAAACTTTCAATATTTTATTGTGTTCAGCTTATCAAGTGTTTTTTTTTCTAGAGACATATCTAACATTAACAGTACACTGATATGTATCATGAGACACCATGTTATGATCATGTGATCAGCATGTGACTGGTCATGAGACATACATGCAATAATCATGTGAATATCACATGATTACAGCAATCTCTGTACAGTAAGCAAATTAATTCCATGGGCCCTCCATGGGAAACTGACATAAAACATAGAAGATCTTTCTAACAAGTGCGACAATGAACTCTACAAAATACAGCCTTGAGATATAATAAACAACAATTCGTAGTAATCTCCTTCTGCTGGTTACTAACAAAAGGAGAAATAGCTGACAACAGTTTTAGAGAACACTTATATATAAACATCTGCTACATGCACATGAATACACATTTAAAGAACCTCTTGGTACAAGTGTTAGCCCAATTTGGCATACTGTACTCCGCACACACACGAAATGTACAAATTTCTATCGTCAAATCAAATGCACATTTTACCTCATTACAAGTATCAACACACTGCTTTCAACTGTTTTATTTATATATATATAAAAAAAATTTGCACTTTTTTTTCAGCATCTGGGAAAGATGTAGGAAAATCACTGCACGTTACCTGCATAATGTTAAGGCATGGAAGAAAGGAAGCGCAGTGATTCACGGATCTCGAGTACTGCTGCTGTTGTATCCAAAACCAATTTACATCAAGACATATTATTTTATTTGTATCAACCAAATACACATTATGTTAACAGAATTTTGTGTAACTTTTTTTTGAGTGGAAAATACCAAACACCAACACAGTGATGCGACTAGAAATTCAACTCATACCAACTGAAGACAGTAGCAATCCAGCACACAGATAGGAGAGACAAAGTCAACAAATTTGCATTGATTACAAAAACAGAACTACAGTTTTCTTATGGTCGCCAATCTCACAGGGTGGCCAATAATTACATGGGAAGGGGGGGGGGGTCAGATAAAATTAAATACTTTTAAAGAAGAAAGATCAATTATAATTGATGGAAATACACAACCTCCTAATGACACGAGTTTTCACATCATCAGTAGCAAAGAATAAAAGCAATTGTCAGAATAAATACATAACACTAATAAAATACAGATTGAATGTGGCGCTAATTACCAAGCAATGGTTAAAATACAGATTGAATGAGAGTGTGATTGAATGCCAAAGTCAGCTTTGTCATGTTTCACCAAAAAGACCAAAACTTGCGGAAGTTTTTCTGAAAACTTTGAGCAAAAAAAGTAGTCGATGGTAAATTATGCTCATATTGACCCAAATTGAAGAAATTATATCAAAAATAAATAATGCACCAACATTTTAGGGGAAAATTTACTGAGATCTAAAGGTTGAAATTGACAAAAGCTTTAATTTTTTTTGTTTACCCCCCCCCCCCCCCCCAATGTTGGTGAACACATTTAAGAATTGTATGTTTTTTTGAATAATTTCTGTTAAATTTGAACCAATTTCACATTGTGTACATGATTTATTCAAAACATGGAGAAAAATTATGCAAGTTTACTATGAGAATTTATTTAAAGGTTTAAATGTCTGATTTACTGTCTTTACATGGGTTCATAGTGCCTCTCAGGAGAGACGATGAAATGTTAACTTAGTAGATACAGAAGTTATGTAAAAAATCTGAAAATACTAACAAACGTCGCAATAATATAAAACGTTACATGCGAGCCAATAAAAAAACAATGTGTATATCGGACACGTATAGTTAATCTTGGAAGAGTCGGTGACAACTGGACGCAATACAGAACTGGATTTAAACATAAATAAAAGTGTTTTTAGAAAATCTACAAAGACCCTCTTTCAGTGATAATTTGGCAAAGGAGTTGCATAGTTCGCTGGTCACCTCTTTGCCAACTAAAATATGTTGCAAGAAACCAGGTCAGCAATTGCACATATTCACTTTATAAAATCTACGATGTATTCTTGTTGCTGTTGATGGGAAAACTGCATTGAGACATAGTCATCCTTCCCAGCCTTGTTGTTTGTTTGTTGAGTCTCTCCACCATTGGTCACAACTGAATTCATTCAGTTGATCCTAACCATTTCATTTCACTTGTGTATTATACAATTTTCTTATATTATCCTACCCCCCCCCCCCCCCCCCCCCCCCGAAATATTCTAAAACAGTTCATAATTTACGTCTCTGGCATACACACAACAATGCTGACCAACACAAGTCCCCTCAAGTTGCTACATTTTATTCCTAACATGCAAGTGTACCACCCAGCCATATTATTTATGTACTACATCAACATGGTTTTGTGCAGAGGTGCCTTGCTGGCAATACGAACAACATATGTACTCATGAAATGATGACGACTGCAATTCACTTCACATCACATCCACAAAAAATTCACATGGGTTTCCCATAGCCATACGAAATGATTGTCGGCTACCGGCAATGTCCTCTGGCACACTGCCAAGCTGTCTAGGAGGTGGTGGAGGAGGAGGTGGTAGTTCATCTCGACTGGAAGTTCGTCCTCTTGAAAGTAAGTTCTCGCATTCACTACCACTTCCTTGACCTGAGCTGCCTTTACGACTACGTCGCTCTTTTTCTTGGCTATGGTTAGATCCACTACTCCCTGGAAAAGCAGAAAGTACCGAACAATAAATAATATTTACACCCCAAATTATACAAGTGTAAAAAAAACAATGGTTTGGTTGTGTGCTAATGATCATTCATTAAATGTTATTTCTGACAGAAATATACCACTCAATATGCCAAAATATTCGAACAATAAATACTTACACAAATGTCCAAACCACTCAAGTATAAATTGTTATGCTGATAGAAGACAAAAAATTCAATGTGTGTTGAATATTTATAATACTCAATATATCAGAATTTTATCAGAAATAGTCGGCTGACCCAGTCTTGGGCCATGTCGACTGACCCAGTTGTGGGCCATGTCGACTAACCCAGTCGTGGGCCATGTCGGCTGACCCAGTCGTGGGCCATGTCGGCTGGCCCAGTCGTGGGCCATGTCGGCTGACCCAGTCGTGGGCCATGTCGGCTGACCCAGTCGTGGGCCATGTCGGCTGACCCAGTCGTGGGCCATGTCGGCTGGCCCAGTCGTGGGCCATGTCGGCTGACCCAGTCGTGGGCCATGTCGGCTGACCCAGTCGTGGGCCATGTCGGCTGACCCAGTCGTGGGCCATGTCGGCTGACCCAGTCGTGGGCCATGTCGGCTGACCCAGTCGTGGGCCATGTCGGCTGATCCAGTCGTGGGCCATGTCGGCTGACCCAGTCGTGGGCCATGACAGCTGACCCCAGTCATTGCCAGTAATTGCCAAGTCAAATAAATAACTTGATATTCTGAAACAATTTTTGCTAGTTCGGGAGACATGCACAACATGTGAATGTGCATTAAATTTGTGCACCCAGTTCTCATACAAGTGACAATACATGAACTGTCATCACTGGTATGTGTGACAGCCAATACATGGCATTCATGTCTTTACATGAACTGTCATCACTGGTATGTGTGACAGCTAATACATGGCATTCATGTCTTTACATGAACTGTCATCACTCGTATGTGTGACAGCCAATACATAGCATTCATGTCTTCACATGAACTGTCATCACCGGTATGTGTGACAGCCAATACATGGCATTCATGTCTTCACATGAACTGTCATCACTTGTATGTGTGACAGCCAATACATGGCATTCATGTCTTCACATGAACTGTCATCACTTGTATGTGTGACAGCCAATACATGGCATTCATGTATTCACATGAACTGTCATCACCGGTATGTGTGACAGCCAATACATGGCATTCATGTCTTCACATGAACTGTCATCACTTGTATGTGTGACAGCCAATACATGGCATTCATGTATTCACATGAACTGTCATCACTGGTATGTGTGACAGCCAATACATGGCATTCATGTATTCACATGAACTGTCATCACTGGTATGTGTGGCAGCCAATACATGGCATTCATGTCTTCACATGAACTGTCATCACTGGTATGTGTGACAGCCAATACATGGCATTCATGTCTTCACATGAACTGTCATCACTGGTATGTGTGACAGCCAATACATGGCATTCATGTCTTCACATGAACTGTCATCACTGGTATGTGTGACAGCCAATACATGGCATTCATGTTATTCACATGAACTGTCATCACTGGTATGTGTGGCAGCCAATACATGGCATTCATGTCTTTACATGAACTGTCATCACTGGTATGTGTGACAGCCAATACATGGCATTCATGTCTTCACATGAACTGTCATCACTGGTATGTGTGACAGCCAATACATGGCATTCATGTTATTCACATGAACTGTCATCACTGGTATGTGTGGCAGCCAATACATGGCATTCATGTCTTCACATGAACTGTCATCACTGGTATGTGTGACAGCCAATACATGGCATTCATGTCTTCACATGAACTGTCATCACTGGTATGTGTGACAGCCAATACATGGCATTCATGTCTTCACATGAACTGTCATCACTGGTATGTGTGACAGCCAATACATGGCATTCATGTTATTCACATGAACTGTCATCACTGGTATGTGTGGCAGCCAATACATGGCATTCATGTCTTTACATGAACTGTCATCACTGGTATGTGTGACAGCCAATACATGGCATTCATGTCTTCACATGAACTGTCATCACTGGTATGTGTGACAGCCAATACATGGCATTCATGTTATTCACATGAACTGTCATCACTGGTATGTGTGGCAGCCAATACATGGCATTCATGTCTTTACATGAACTGTCATCACTGGTATGTGTGACAGCCAATACATGGCATTCATGTCTTCACATGAACTGTCATCACTGGTATGTGTGACAGCCAATACATGGCATTCATGTATTCACATGAACTGTCATCACCGGTATGTGTGACAGCCAATACATGGCATTCATGTCTTTACATGAACTGTCATCACTGGTATGTGTGACAGCCAATACATGGCATTCATGTCTTCACATGAACTGTCATCACTGGTATGTGTGACAGCCAATACATGGCATTCATGTCTTTACATGAACTGTCATCACTGGTATGTGTGACAGCCAATACATGGCATTCATGTCTTCACATGAACTGTCATCACTGGTATGTGTGACAGCCAATACATGGCATTCATGTCTTCACATGAACTGTCATCACTGGTATGTGTGACAGCCAATACATGGCATTCATGTCTTTACATGAACTGTCATCACTGGTATGTGTGACAGCCAATACATGGCATTCATGTATTCACATGAACTGTCATCACTGGTATGTGTGACAGCCAATACATGCAGGGTTCTCCACGGTTTGAAAATTAAACAGGGCGCGCAAATGTGAAGTGGGCGTGGCACATTTGTAACGTGCATCATTGGCAAGGATGTTGAAAAATAGAAACCAAAAAATCTATTAATCTACATATTATTACATATGCATAATATATATTTATTATTACAAAATGAATAGGAATTTTGAAGAGCTATTATTAAGTAAACGTCAGCACGTACAATCAGCTGATTTTAGCTGCACGATTCCTCAAGCGGCGACATCAGTTGTTTACAAGTAATGATCGCGTCCAGAAAAAAACGTAACAAGTTTGTTAATTTATTTTCCCAAATAGATACATACATGCTTTATTTAATTATTAGCAAAAATTTATATTGATGATTTATATTTATTTGGACGAAGCAAAATAAAATATATGTCGCACAAACGTTCGCAATTGGTTCATTAAAAAACTTGCATGAATGGCACCAAAAACCAAGGTGATCAAACGAAATAAAATATACACAATAGAAGATTTTCGATCTGCAGTTAACAGTTACTATCAAAAATAATAGAATTAGGTATAAAAAAACAAAATACATATTTAAAAGAAAAATTTTCATTTGAATCGAAAGTTTGTTGATGTCTGCTTCGTTGAAAACAACTATGACCCGGAAACAGTTCATTTTACTGTATGCACCCTGATACTATGTAACGATGCTTTTGATTGGCCAAAGCCACGCATTGACGCAAAAAACAACCAATCAGAATATTTGTTCCAAAAGAACACAAGTAAATTTATTTCTTCACTTATGATGCGAGTTGAAAGCATGGCCGTTTTACCGGGGTTTTTAAATCGTGATTTAAAGAAAATTCAACTTTAAATAGTGACATTTAAATGTAAACATTTACATGTTCAAGCAAGCATTCGTGTGGACTTCTTGGTGATCAGCAATGTCTGTGATGGTACGTCGGCTGCGCTGGTCGTTTACCGATTATGCAAGTGCATAGCTGCCCAGTTGCTGCCTTTGTTCCACTCGGCGGAGACGATGTTGCCGCTATCTAGTCACGGCGTGAACTTGGGTTTAACCATAGACCTTATGTTTAACGAATGGTTTTACCGATAACAATTTTATATATTTGACGTCACCCTGGCAGTAAAAATATGGGCACGGTAATGCACTTTTCTGGGCCACATGTTCATTTTTAATCGTGTTGAAACAACTTGTAACTTTTTGTTTGGTGGTGTTATCACCTCACGGTGACCTGCTACGATAACAAACCGGAATTTTCACAGTTGCACCTTAAAACAATGAACCAGTTACCCTGAGCACGATGAATCATCTTCGGAAGACAATGAGTGTTGGCCTGTTTTGTAAACAATTCTTTGTATGGGACCATGCAGGGCGCACAGGAAATATAACAGGGCGCTGACAATTTAAACAGGGCGCCAATTTCAGATAACAGGGCGCGGCGCCCTGTAAAAACCCCTCGTGGAGAACCCTGACATGGTATTCATGTATTCACATGAACTGTCATCACTGGTATGTATGACAGCCAATACATGGCATTCATGTATTCACATGAACTGTCATCACTGGTATGTGTGACAGCCAATACATGGCATTCATGTATTCACATGAACTGTCATCACTGGTATGTGTGACAGCCAATACATGGCATTCATGTCTTCACATGAACTGTCATCACTGGTATGTGTGACAGCCAATACATGGCATTCATGTATTCACATGAACTGTCATCACTGGTATGTGTGACAGCCAATACATGGCATTCATGTCTTTACATGAACTGTCATCACTGGTATGTGTGACAGCCAATACATGGCATTCATGTCTTTACATGAACTGTCATCACTGGTATGTGTGACAGCCAATACATGGCATTCATGTCTTTACATGAACTGTCATCACTGGTATGTGTGACAGCCAATACATGGCATTCATGTATTCACATGAACTGTCATCACTGGTATGTGTGACAGCCAATACATGGCATTCATGTCTTCACATGAACTGTCATCACTGGTATGTGTGACAGCCAATACATGGCATTCATGTCTTTACATGAACTGTCATCACTGGTATGTGTGACAGCCAATACATGGCATTCATGTATTCACATGAACTGTCATCACTGGTATGTGTGACAGCCAATACATGGCATTCATGTCTTTACATGAACTGTCATCACTTGTATGTGTGACAGCCAATACATGGCATTCATGTCTTTACATGAACTGTCATCACTGGTATGTGTGACAGCCAATACATGGCATTCATGTATTCACATGAACTGTCATCACTGGTATGTGTGACAGCCAATACATGGCATTCATGTCTTCACATGAACTGTCATCACTGGTATGTGTGACAGCCAATACATGGCATTCATGTCTTTACATGAACTGTCATCACTGGTATGTGTGACAGCCAATACATGGCATTCATGTATTCACATGAACTGTCATCACTGGTATGTGTGGCAGCCAATACATGGCATTCATGTCTTTACATGAACTGTCATCACTGGTATGTGTGACAGCCAATACATGGCATTCATGTCTTTACATGAACTGTCATCACTGGTATGTGTGACAGCCAATACATGGCATTCATGTCTTTACATGAACTGTCATCACTCGTATGTGTGACAGCCAATACATGGCATTCATGTCTTTACATGAACTGTCATCACTGGTATGTGTGACAGCCAATACATGGCATTCATGTCTTTACATGAACTGTCATCACTCGTATGTGTGACAGCCAATACATGGCATTCATGTCTTTACATGAACTGTCATCACTCGTATGTGTGACAGCCAATACATGGCATTCATGTCTTCACATGAACTGTCATCACTGGTATGTGTGACAGCCAATACATGGTATTCATGTCTTTACATGAACTGTCATCACTGGTATGTGTGACAGCCAATACATGGCATTCATGTCTTTACTATCTATTATGACTGATACTTATAAGACGAACATGATGAAAACTTGAGACAGTTTATGTGAGTGTGTGCGATTTTTTGGACTTGTGTTGCAGGTAATCGTTTGATTTCAATCTGATCTAGAACAAAAAAAACCGACTTGCATCAAGGTCCCATTATGTTCAATAGACATGAAAATTTGTATTAAATATGGATTGTTTGCCATTCGGCCATCCTGAATTTGATCATGAAATTAAAGTATGTGCTAATGTATGTGAAGTTTGAATGTAATTAACCAGATGCCGACAAATAGATGCACATGGGTGAAACCATAAAACTCGTCCTGTCCCTGTTTTTTAACAACATTTGAACAAGACCCAGTTGTGGAATTTTGAATTTCTGACCGGATCTAAAATTGAATTATTGAAGAATAAACGAATAACCATTTGTATAATATAAATTTACAAATAATATTTACATACTGCATCAATGGTACATGCAATAAAAAAAAATTGGACATAACCCAAAGAGGGTATTTCCATAGTTACAGTAACTACACTGAAAATACAGTGTATGATATCAAGTGTTTCCATAGTTGAGTTTTATTTGCCAGACCACCAATATTTGCCATGCCGCAGACAGCAAATCACCACACACAAATTACCATGCAGGAAAATGTTAGTGTTTTTATAAACTTAGTTCACACACACCAAATGTATTAGCTAATACCCCTATATTCTAAAATAGAATAATCCAGTCATGCTTGATCATTCTAAATCAGGAAAATACAAATTCAGAAAAAAATAAAAATTTGAGATGAGCAATTCAAAATGTTGCAAATAAAACTGAGTTGATATTCATTATATTACATTATATTCACACACTAAACCAAGTTTGTATAGTATTATGCAAATAAGGTATGTGTGTTATTATGCAAATTAGGTATCCATATTATTATGCAAAATAGGCATAAATTAAACTGCATATGCAATTTAAAAATTTGTAAAATTGACCCTTTCACTACCATTGTTGAATTTTGTGATCTATATTATTTTGCTGTCAGAAATCTGCTGATTTCAACTCAAAATTCAAAATAATTGGTCAAAAACTATGTTATGCAACTATATTTCCGTCGTTTAGGTTCAAAATTAGTGTTTAATTTATTTTAATATAAATTGCAAACATTTGGACCAACATTTGACAAGAAAATGATCAGGCTGTGAGAGGGTCAAACCATGACTGAAAATTGTTGAGTACTTTATAATATATGAAAAAATACAGTGAGAAACAGGAAAAAAATACAGTGAGAAACAGGAAAAAAATATAGTGAGAAACAGGAAAACAATACAGTGAGAAACAGGAAAAAATACAGTGAGAAACAGGAAAAAAATACAGTGAGAAACAGGAAAAAAATACAGTGAGAAACAGGAAAAAAATACAGTGAGAAACAGGAAAAAAATGCAGCAAAGCAACACACTGCGGTGATATCAGCAATTCTCTAAGAGGGAAATGCAGAGGAAAACAGGATCAAATAACAGAAGATGACTGTAAAAAACGTCTTTGCAAAATCAATTATTTGTTTTTCTCTCGACAGCATACAGTGCTTTGCATAATTAATCATCGCTTTTTAATTTTAATTTTCTAAACGCCCGTTGTCAGCATGAATAAATGTTGATTACTATTGCAATACAGAGTATACAGTGTGTGTATATCTACATCTCAACTAGAGTGGATGACATTATAAAGAGTAAAGTAATTTTAAGTCATCTTCTGTCATGCACATGTTAATGGAGTTAAGGTCAATAGTGAGGGGAGTAATCATTCTCTTACCGGGGCTGCCACTGCCTACGCTGCCATTCCCAAAGCTAGTATAACTGGCGGTATCAAAGCTTGGTGGCATCTGGCTGTAACCTGCGGTTTGTGGCGTATAGTTACCTCCATAGCCGGGAATAGGTAGTGGACTAGGACCCATCCATGGGGCTTGTGGTAACGGTGCCAATGTGTCTTGATCAACCTCGGTGCCATCGTCATTTACAGACAGGGAGGTCATGTCTGAAATTGAAAAAAATTTGGATTTGAAGCAATACTTATTTGCAACCAGTCGGTTTGCTGTAATATCTATATATCATAGAAGTAATCATTGTTAAGTACTTAGTAATTCAGAGAATGTGGGATCTTGCAAGCAATAGTTTTAGATGAAAAACAAGCAGCCTATCGGCTGAGATAGCTCCGCTGTTAGCAATGCACATTTCAATTAAAGAACTGAAGACATTAGAAAATGAACAATATGTATAGTATCAAAGCAATCGGACTTGCTGTTTTCAACAAGAATTCAAAAATATCACTTTTACAAAAAATTACAAAAATATTCACCAAAATTAGAGAATTTAAGATATCATCGCGAAATTAACAAATCTGAGAGAGGTCCACATGTAGTACCTATATATGTAGTATCAAAGTAATTGGATTTGCGGTTTTTAACAAGAAGTCGAAAATATCACTTTTTACCAAAAATGACAAAAATATTCATCAAAATTAGAGAATTGAAGATATCAACATGAAATGAACAAACCTAAGAGAGGTCTACCCAAGGTACATATACACCAAGTATCAAAGCATTCAGGCTTGCAGTTTTCAAGAAGAAGTCGAAAAAGTAAAACATTGACACGGACGACGACGACAGACAATCACTCATATGATAAGCTCCGCTCGACAAAGTCGACAGTGGAGCTAAAAAAAGTAATTAAATTACACTTACTTCCACAGAGGTCACCAAAAACATAATAACACTGCTCTGAGAAAGTAATCTTATTGACTGTATGGCGAATAAATCTCTCCCGCAGCAAATTACAAGCATATTTTCTAGCTTCTCTACGATCTGCGAAACCTTCCACATGTGAGTATAGCCATTCAACTAAATCAGAACCTGAAAATATTTAACACATGTATAAAGTTGAGTTGGAACATAATTTGACATGTTGAAAAAAACCTGTCAACAAGCTTCTCTCTTATTGGTCTGACTGTTGGGTGTTGGCAAGCCAATCATTGACTCCAAGCGTACAATTATTACCATTATGTAGTATACATTAAGCATACTGACCTGCACTACAAACCATGTTGACCATTTGAATGCTGAGTCTTGTTACAAATGCATAATTTTATTATGAAGTAAAAAGGCATTTGGGAGGCAGAAAGAAGTTCTGAATTTGCCTTTTCATTCAAAATGGAATCCTAATTTTACAACTACAACACATGACAATTGCAAAGCTAATAAGAATAAACACTTGCCTATAAATGCATTTGATATAGTAATTTTCAACCACATTCTGTCACGTATTTCTAACCCTGAATCTGGAGCTGCCATTGCCCTGACAACAGTTGCCATGTCACTATTAACTGTTAGATGCCCAAAATCTTCAAAACCTAGGTAAAACAAAAATAAACATTGGAAAATTTTACATTAACTAAAAACATATTTAATTGTTATACAAAATATGAAAATGTCTTTCAGTAAATATATCAGAATGATGGTAAAACATTATTCCATTCTACTTAAAATTTTGCTTTTGGGTTGATAAATAAGTGGAAGTAAATATTTGTCGAAAAATTGGACATGCAATAAGAAATGAAAAATTAAAGCTGCAAGCAGCGTCACCGGGGCCCAAGCTGACAAGATTCTGTTTCATAATTAATGTGGTCACATGTTAGACAATCGGATAGCTTGAATTATCAGTAACATGAGGTCAAAATGAAGTTGGTACCATGTATTTACCTGGTTTGGTTATCGAAATATGGTTTTCAGGATATATAATGAGCCATGTTCTTATGCACAATAATGAGATTACATAATAATATATAGCCATTTCTAATGTCAGTTACATCTTTCATTCAATGTCTTCATAATGACACGAGTTAAGTGTCCTGCTCTGCGACAGTGTTTTAGATATGACTGCTTTGCATATTAATGAGTTCACATGACCATATATGGTCATCTGTTATTTTAATCAAATCTCAGGTTCACTGTTGTCATGATAACACAGGAATCATCTTCCTAACTACAACAGTGTTTGATATATAATGGTTATGCATATTAATGAGTTCACATGACCATATATGGTAATCTGTTATTTTAATGAAATCAATTGTTTAATGTTGTCATAATAACACAGGTTTCATCTTCCTAACTCCAACAGTGCTTGAGATATATCAGTTATGCATTTTAATGAGGTTAGAAGCCCCCACCCCTTAGGCGCCTAGCGACAAAACCCAGCCACGTGCCATTCGGTTGAAAGAATGCATCTCAAGAGTAGAATGCACATATACAATTTTATCCAAATTGGACCAATACAACACATGTAATTGCACAAGATTTGTTTTCATAACATCCAAGATGGCAGCCAAATCATGTGACTGATCAAAATAATATTATTTTTCTCATATGGAGCTAAGGCTAGGCATGGTAAATATAAAAACATCTAGTAGATTGCTTGAATCACCTCTGAGAAACAAATGCCCAAACTTTTGGTCAATTTTGCTTAAAATCCAAGATGGCAGCCAAACCATGTGACTGATCTGAAATCTTTTTTAGGTTTCTGAAAGAGATTGATATAGAGATGCCATACAGCAATATTGAAAATAATCCCTCAAGTGTGGCATGAGTAAAAAAACTACTTCCTGTTTAGAAGAAATCCAAAATGGTGGCCAAACCATGTGACCAATCGTAATAATTTTTTGAAACATAAATGGGCTTTATATATAGAAGCCAAATACTATATATGAGAGCATTCTGCTTGATGATTCTGAAGAAGAAGTTTTTTAAGTGTTTTTTGCCGTTTTCAGGGAAAACAAAATGGCGGGAAAAGTCGCGTGACCGCTAAACTTTTTATTGCTGATATTTATTACACATGAGTAGTACTATATACCATAAAAAAATCTAAACGCCTAGACCATCAGAAAGTGGTCAAACAGCCACTTCCGGTTTTATTTCAATACAATATGGCTGCCAAACTAATTGGCCAATCAAAATTCTGAAAGCATGTTGCACCAGTTCATATTAGAGACTATCAATATAGAGCAATTTCAGATTTGGTTCAGTGGTTTTCTCAAACGGCTTGACGAAAAAAGTTACAGAAGAAAGGAGAAAGAAGAAAAAACCGGACAATAAGAACAGGGGCCTCGCCCTTTGGGCTTGGGCCCCTAAAAATGTAAAAACAAGTCATTGTCAATGACACGTCCCCGTTCCGTTCATATTTGAGTGACATATACATTCAAAGCAGCAACAATATGGATGTTGAACTGCATTCAGTAAAACAAAATAGCCACCAGTCAGCCATTTTCAACACAATCCAAAAAAAAATTTAAACTAAATTTGCCCACGCATGACTAAGATTCAGTTCAGGGTATGGTGAAAATGTGCAATTTTTGTGAATTTTTGACCTTAAAAGGACAGGCCCAAATGCACAGGCATATGTATGATATAATGTATGATGTGTATTGTGAAGTTTGAACTTGATCTGTCCAGGCATGTCCGAGATATGGATCGAAAACTAAATTCTTTAAAACAAAATGGTCGCCAGTTGGCCATTTTGAACTTGATCCGAAGAAAAATTGGTATGCATCACGCTTATATTATGTTTAATATACGCACTAAATCTGAACAAAATCCATCCATGCATGACTGAGATCCGGTTCTGGAATTGTGAAAATATGCGATTTTGATGCATTTTCGGTCTTAAAATGGCCATCATTCAGCTATTGTTAAGCGAATCATGAAACAAATGCACATACATATTTGTGACATGATGTACCTTGTGTGTGTGTGTGTGTGAAGTTTGAACTCGATCAATCCAGGCATGTCTCAGATACGGATCCAGAACTGAAGTCTTTAAAACAAAATGGCCGCCAGTCGGACATTTCGAACTTGATCCGAAATCAAAGAAAGCTTAGAAAGAACTCCCATGTGCTGAGAGTATTGGAGACACATTAAATATAATTCGAAATTACTTAGCTGAAAACTAATTATGCAAATCAGAAAATTAATATGACCAGATTTGAGTGTAAAACTAATGAGGTCTGCGCAATGTAACAGAAAATCTATGTCTCCAAGTTTAATTGAAATGTGATTAGAACCAAAAAATTATGAATTATTATGCTTATTAGGGAATTAATATGAACAGATTTTTACCCCAAACTAATTAGGTTTGTACATTGTCCTAGAGCATCTTTGTACTAAGTTTCATTGAAATGGAATAATTAGTACCGTGAAAACTCCAAAATTTCGACCCCTCTAAAAATTCGACCGCCTATTTATTTGCCGGGTTTCGGTGTTTTATTTACCTCCAAATTTTCGACTCCACTAAAAATTGCCGACTCATTCTTATTCGAAAATTGCGACCAGTTTTAGTTTTCCCCCAAACGAAAAAAAACCCGATGTGAGCGTTCAAACGGGACCTTCCTCGAAGGCATGAATCCGGGTTTCTGATTGACTGAGAGATTTTTATTTTATTGGTAACGAAAATATATTCTAAATAAACGAAGTTTCAAATATACACGAACACAAAAATCTCGGCATGCTGCGTTTCTGAATTGTTGATTATTACTGTACTCAGTAGTGATTATAATAATGTACACAAAATAAATTTGTTGAATGGTTATGAAATACAAATAAAAGTCAACTTAGTTTCATCGTAAGCGAATGATTCCGGTCTCGTATAAACGTTTGATGCTGTAGGATATCCGCCATGTTCTCTTAGGTCAAATAGGTCAAATCGCTAATTAACCAATCAAAAAGCTGGATGATGCCAACGTGTTCAAATTACCATAGCTTATTTAAATATGTTAATGTTATTGAACGCAATGCAGAAGAGATTGATGTTGTAGTACGATATTTTGGCTTGGATTTTGATGCAAAAACGGCATGATTTTTTTTAAATAAAAAAATTAGTTGTTTTTAAAAAATAAACTGGTCATCTGAAGAATAATTTAACATTGTTCACAGTGATAACAGCTCATTCTCAAAAGGAAGCTTACCCGCTCACGCTAGTCACGATAAAAATCATACACGTGTACTCTTGAATAGACAGACGTCAATGACTACGGTAAAACTTAGACTCTATTTTAGCCGGCAGGATTGATTGAAATGTCCGAAAAATGACGCCAAAATACACCTTAAAAGTCCAATTTTATTTTCTTAAATCTCATTTTATTTTTTAATCCAAGGGCGAATTTACGGCAGAATTTGGTCCCTCAAATAAGGGACACGTGAGCTTTGATTCTAACCGGATACATTGCACTCGGTCGGGGAGATAGTTTGCTAAACTTCCATGTATCTTTTGTCCAATGGGTACCTGTACTTCGAACATTCGCAAGTTTTCCTAGGTAGTGCGAGACAGCTTTGTCTTTTGACCTATTAGTTTTGTGCTGACCTCTTCTCCGCGTCTTGATGTTTTTTTTTGCTTGTCATAATACTCACTGATTGATGACTTTGTTTAGATTTTGAGTTACAACTCGGCCACGACCTTTGCTTTTACCGTGAAACATGAGGAAGTTTACGTCAATTGACGGACATTGCATTTTTTAAAAACTAATGAAGCACACTGTCTATCATCCCCATTTTTTCATTTGCTGATTTCTATTCTGAAAAATTCGACCGTCCGAAAATGCACCTTAATTTTGACTCTAAAAACACGTCACATTTCTAACACCAATTATTTAAAACCGGTCGAAATTTTGGAGTTTTTACGGATCTTTAGATATCAGTGTGAAAGCTTAAAATTGGTTAATTATGCAAATTAGGTAATTAGTATGTACAGATTTTAACCCACAATTATTCAGGTCTGTCTATTGTCCTACAGCATCCATGTACATTCATTGATATGTGATGTATAGTACCTGAGATATCAGTGTGAAAGTTGGTTAATTATGCAAATTAGGTGATTAATATGCACAAATATTTACCGGAAACTAATTGGGTCTGCATAATTCTAGATTCATTGAAATGTGATGATTAGTACTTTAGATATCAGTAGAAAAGCTGAAAATTAATTATGCAAATTAGGTAATTAATATGCACAATTATTTACCCTAAAACTAATCAGGTCTCTGCATAGTCCTAAAGGATCTATGTACCAAGTTTCATTGAAATGCGACGATTAGTACTTGAGATACCCGTGGAAAAGCTGAAAATTAACTAATTATGCAAATTAGGTGATTAATATGCACAAATATTTATCAAAAACAATCAATCTCTGCATAGTCCTTGAGTATGTAAGTACCAAGTTTCATTGAAATGTAATGCTAACTACTTATATCAAATGCTGAAAATTAATTAATTATGCAAATTAGGTAATTAATATGTACTGATATTACCATAAAAACTATCTGGTCTGTGCAGTGTCGTATGACATCTATGTACCAAGTTTCATTGAAATGTGATGATTAGTACTTGAGATATCAGTGGAAAAACCGAAAATTGACTAATCATTATGCAAATTAGGTAATTAGTATCCACGGATTATTACCAAAAACTAATCAAAACCTAGCATTAGTTCAGAGCATCTATGTACCAAGTTTCATCAAAATCCAATGAGTGGTTGTTTAGGTATCAGTGGAACAGTCATGGAACCACTAAAAAATAGCTAATTATCATGCAAATTAGGTAATTAATATGCACGGATTTTTACCAAAAAATAATCAAATCTGTGCATATGTTCAGAGCATCTATGTACCAAGTTTCATCAAAATCCAATGAGTGGTTCTTTAGATATTAGTGGAACAGTCATAGAACAGCTAAAAATTAGCTAATTATCATGCAAATTAGGTAATTAACGAGCATGGATTTTTACCAAAACCTAATCAAATCTGCGCATTGGCCCAGAGCATCTATGCACCAAGTTTCATCAAAAACCGATGTATGGTTCTTGAGATAGCAGTGGAACAGTCGGACACACATACACACATACACACACACATACACACATACAGACACACTAACTGCAAAGACTCCCATTTTGTGCTTCGCACATGGGAGTAAAAAAAAAATGACGTGCATCAAGGTCCTATTATGTTTAATGTATGTACCAAATTTGAACAAAATCCGTCCATGCATAACTGAGATCTGGGTCTGGAATGGTGAAAATGTGCGATTTAAATGCATTTTCGGCCTTAAAGCGGCCGCCATTCGGCTATCATTAATCGGATCATGAAAAAAATGCATGTGCATATGTCCCATATAATGTGTGATGTATGAGTGAAGTTTGAACTTAATTGGTCCATGCATGTTCGAGATACAGGTGATCATGGACGCACGGACGCACACAGGGCAAAACATAAGTCCCCGTTTTCGGACTACGTCCGAACGGGGACTAATAAATACTTACGTTCTGATTCTGGTATGGAACTAGTGATTGAGGAGCTTGTTGACGTCATTGATGTCATTGACGGACTCATCGGGCCTGGACGTCCATATTCTGAGTGAGGAAAATCTGGAAATAATGTTTCCGTTTAATGAACAACTAGACACAGGAAAAGCACATCATGCAGGAATGGGATGAATGGGAAGGATTAAAACAAGGATGGATGTCATAGGTCACAGTTCACAGAATTACCAAATTAGAAAGTTACCAACTACACTGGTTCAAACTTCATTTCAGAACTTGTTTGACAATGTCCTATTTATATTTCATAAATAGTTGTGGCATTCAAGTATACAATGTGTAATGATATGGGGAGGTCAGATTTATTGGAACTGAACTAGGAAGACCATCTCATGGATATTGAGCAACAGCTACGTCCATTTCTTGGGACAATGATATGAAATGAACACAATGCAAAGGAAAGTAAAACAATTAGGTTAAACTTTAAAGCTTCCATGCAAAAAGCAAGGAGGGGAGGGGAGGAGGGAAAGGAGGGGAGGGGGCATGCATCACAAACTTTATGAATGTTACAACTGCATTACATAAATTACGACAAGCATTGATAACCTTTGACCTTGAGTGGTTATAATGAGAACACCTGCCATAACACTGGTGCACATATTTTCCAAATTCTCAGTAGCAATCTTTGATAATTCCAGATGAAAATGAAAAAATCCAATTTTAAATTCATAACTTGATAAGAAATCACATAAAAAAGTAGGTCACGTTCACACAAAAAGTTTATCCTAAATTTGTGGTTATTTTCTAACAGATTTATAAGAAAAGAAAAACATTCTAGGAAAGATACAAGTTCCGTAGTTCTACCTCATCAAAATTACCAAAAACCCAATCTAAAACTGGAGTTCAATAGGTATCATATGCTACAATTTGGTTTACAAATCAGAAAAACAAAACAAAATTTGTCGAATTTGAAAACAGCTTTGAATCATTTAAATTTTGTTGCCAGAAATGGTGTTTGTTAACAGTTTTCACGATAATAGATGCCTACAGAATACCATTTGAATTATCACCAATACATATTGTTACATCTCTATACATGCCCTGTAGAGGGCACACTGTAGTCTCCTTTACTGACTTTAAATCAAAAGCATGTACAAATGTAACTTACGTTTCATTGCATTTGTGTGAGCTACCCAAGCACCAGGGTCGATGGGTCTGACAGGTTCACCTAAATATGGACAGAATAAAAGCCATTCTAAGTACATGACTGGGAGGGGAAGATGTACAGGAACACTAACAGAACACCTCTTTACTTGTTAAAATCTATATTGAAATAATTATCATGCCAAACTGAGTTATTGTGATTGCTAAAAATGATGAACAGATGGAGTGATGAGCAGAAAAACATTGTTAAAACACAGAATGAAATGCTCTCATAAAGATCATATGTATAGCGTCCTCTTGTGATGCATAGAGCGCCACCTAGAGGCTTAGAAATTTTATTTATAACCCCAACTCTTGAGATGTATGATACAAGAAATTCATATCATCTGACAAACTATGTCCAGTCTGAGCTCTATCATATTTTAGCTCCAGGTCTAACACCAAATTTCAATTCTCTCAAATAGTATTTCTGTCCCATTTCCATAATAATATTCAACATTTTCACGTTATAATTTATAATTGACACATTTTTTTAAAACATGTTCCTGTTGATTTACACCACTTCTTCAGCAACACAGTGAACAACATAGATATACAAGATCCTACAAAATCAGGTCTAAATCTGCAACATGTTAAGATTTAAGAGAACTAGAAAATAATAAATTGTCTTGAAAAAAATCTTTGTTGTCAAATTTTAAATGTGATCAAGATGATCCAGTGAAAGTCTATGCAAGAAACGACACAACAAGCCAATTTGGTAGAAGATGTTTTTTGAATTGAGTTTCACTGCAGCATTTCTTAACACTCCTCACTTAGAAATGTTGTCAAAGGCATTATTAGATGAACGAATTAGAAACATCAAATGAGATTTGAATTCAGAGAACAGCCAATCACAAACGAATTTCAATGCAAGCTGAGCATAACCAATACCAGAGTGTTTCAAACTGCTGCAAACTGAGTTCAGTTTTGATAGTTGCCAGTTTGTGTTTCAGGAAAATGACAACGATGTAAATCTGAAGTGTAACTGAGTTGAGTGCAACTAAACCTCTAATGTATTTTAAAATGCTGCAAAATGGAACCTTAGGCAAGAAATAAATATTGAAATTAGAATCATCCAAAATTCGAAAGAATTTATTTTAGACCCAAGCAATAAATGTATCTTTACCTTCATATCCACCTGAGGTTGGTTGCCATAGTAACATAGTAACAGGGGGAGAAAGAAGAGATAAGCAGAGAACAAAAAAATCAGAGTCAGCAAATAAAAGCAATATATATTGGGGTGTATTATGTCGTGAAATTTTTGTATTATATTGCGCTATAATGTGGTATAATTATGGTATAAAGGTCAAATATGTTAGCACATGTGAGATAAAATAATTAGTTTTTTACTTGCAAGTTGAAGCTAGCAGCAAACATTCAAACCATTTTATATTTTTAGGTTTCTCATAATAATTAAAAAAAAATAAAAGTCCTACTTTTCAAAGCCAAATAAGTTTGTTTGCATGAGAGACAATAAATTATAATTTATGTTTTGTAAAGCAAAAAGTACAGATTTAGGCTGTTTGTGCTTAGTTCTAAGAAACTATATACTCCACAAAACAAGGAGAAACCAAAGGATAAATGGGAAGTGCACTGTCAACATAAAATATATTACATATGCAGGGAAGTTAGTGTACTGAATATGAGGTTAAAGGTTACCCCTCCACCAATCACAGCAATGCTTTTATGCTTGCATGTGGTAACTGGCAAATATCAATTATAAAATAATCCAAAAAGAGAAACAATTCACAAAAACTGAAAAAAATGAGAAAAACACTTACTTCTGGGAATTGTAAAGTAGCCTTTTGGAGTTGGATCCCAACATTTAGCAACAATCAATTTTATAGGTCTATTTGAGAGATAAACATATTGGTTATGAGTGATGTGAATGACATGCAAATCACCATCTCACCCCTCATAGTTTGTCACTTGTAAATTGTTGCCAATTCAATGTATCACATACAGCATACTGGTCAATGTAACATTCCACAACTGAATGACCAGTATACAAGGTGCTACTAGGAGAAGAAAATAAGAATGAAAGACCAGTACGAGGTACTACTATGAGAAGAAAATACCGTACTCGACCGCGTCAGCGCCCAGGGGCCTCAACTCAGAAAAGAACGATTTTTTAGGGGTGGGCGCTAACCCGAGCACCCTCCCCGAAAAAGAGTGCAAATGAAAAATTTGATTCATCAAGTGACAGATTACGTCTTTGAGGGAAATCAAATTACGACATTAGTTGAGTCGTCATTGATTTTCACAACTAAGAAACAGAAATGATCACAAAAAATACGCACATTTTATTACAATATTAATTACGTACCACCAGAATTTACAAAATTAAAAACATTTGAGTCTGTTGGAACACAGTCGAAGTCAAAATTGTCAAATTATCTCCACTGACGAAGGTGTTGGATCGTACGCAAACTCTCGAACAAAATCACTTTCCGCAATGATGCATTTGCAGATTTCACCTGCAGCGGCGTCCTTTGACCTAATGGGTCAAGTTGGTTATTAACCAATCACAATGCTGTGTTGTACTGACGCAATTCTTTGGAAATTCCCGAAGACTTTCCGGTAACGCAATGCGGAAGTGAATTATCGATGTCGAAGTACGATCTGTTGGAATTGATTTCAGCGAATAAACGACATGGTTTTTCCAAAAAACTAGTAACTAGCCATTTTTGAGAGGTAAACTGAATATGGCATGAAATATTTACCGCATTTTACTTGTATTAACAGGTCATTGTCGAAGCGTAGTTTACGCACGGTTTTCGCATTCTACAAAAACGATTACCAAGATTCGTTACGCAAGACCAAGTTTTAAATTAGTTGCATTTTGAAGGGGTGGGCGCTTTGCCGAATGTGACCCCAAATATAAAAATTGCGCAAAAGTGGGGGGTGGGCGCTTGCCCGGGCATGGGCGCTAACGCGGTCGAGTACGGTAAATGAAAACAAGAAGCCTGTCGGCTGAGATAGCTCCGCTGTTAGCAATGCACATTTCAATTAAAAAACTGAAGATATCATTAGAAAATGAACAATATGTATAGTATCAAAGCAATCTGACTTGCTGTTTACAACAAAAATTTGAAAATATCACTTTTCACCAAAAATGAAAAAAATATTCATCAAAATCATATAATTGAAGATATCATCAGAAAATAAACAAATCTGAGAGAGGTCTACATGAGGTACCTATATGTATAGTACCAAAGCAATCAGACTTGCGGTTTTTAACAAGAAGTCAAAAATTTTATTTCCAAAAATTACAAAAATATTCACCAAAATTAGAAAATTAAAGATATCATCACGAAATGAAAAAATCTGAGAGGTTCACATGTAGTACCTATATGTGCAATATCAAAGCAATTGGACTTGCAGTTTTTAAAAAGAAGTCGAAAAGTTAAAATTTAACAGCAAACAATTTAGTTCTTACGTTGCATTGTTTCTTATCAGTTGAATCTTTCTACAAACAGGCACCAATGAAGTAGAGTTTACTTACAACTTACCCGGGTTTTTACTTCTATTCCATGTCACTTACAACCTACCCGGGTTTTTACTTCTATTCCATGTCACTTACAACCTACCCGGGTTTTTACTTCTATTCCATGTCACTTACAACTTACCCTAGTTTTTACTTCTATTCCATGTCACTTACAACTTACCCTAATAATACAGCACAATTATTGCTTGCATTCTCAAAGCTCATTTCTTTATTAATCTGTTAAAACCAAAGCATATAAGAGACCAAAGAGTCAACTCACCCAGGAGTTTGCACGGCTTCTCTCAACACCCGCACGGCTTCGTCATTATTTAAGTTTTCAAAACTTGTGTCTTGTACCTAGAGATGAAAACATAAGAGAAATGTGTTATTATTATAATTTAATGCAAGAATAAACTGGATATAAAATATTTAAAAATAAATAGTTCAATTTTGATATGATCATAAATACGCATTGAAGGCATCTCCTGTCACACTAGAAATAACCTCATAAGTGTTCATTTTGATCTTTATACTACTGAATGCTTTTTGTACATTTCATGGACTTTTCTGCAAACTTTTTTTATTTTGAACCAAATTTTATAATGGTTACCGGCCTTGATCAATTTTTTTTTAAAGATTTTTTTGGAAACAATTATGCCAATTTATATTGTGATAGACTTTGATGTTTCATTGCAAAGTCACAAAATAATCCCATTTATAGTCTGAACTTTCCTTCAGAAGATTGGGACAAGAACAGCCAAATTCTTTCAGAAGATTGGGACAAGAACAGCCAAATTCTTTCAGAAGATTGGGACAAGAACAGCCAAATTCTTTCAGCAGATTGGGACAAGAACAGCCAAATTCTTTCAGAAGATTGGGACAAGAACAGCCAAATTCTTTCAGAAGATTGGGACAAGAACAGCCAAATTCTTTCAGCAGATTGGGACAAGAACAGCCAAATTCTTTCAGAAGATTGGGACAAGAACAGCCAAATTCTTTCAGAAGATTGGGACAAGAACAGCCAAATTCTTTCAGAAGATTGGGACAAGAACAGCCAAATTCTTTCAGAAGATTGGGACAAGAACAGCCAAATTCTTTCAGAAGATTGGGACAAGAACAGCCAAATTCTTTCAGAAGATTGGGACAAGAACAGCCAAATTCTTTCAGAAGATTGGGACAAGAACAGCCAAATTCTTTCAGAAGATTGGGACAAGAACAGCCAAATTCTTTCAGAAGATTGGGACAAGAACAGCCAAATTCTTTCAGAAGATTGGGACAAGAACAGCCAAATTCTTTCAGAAGATTGGGACAAGAACAGCCAAATTCTTTCAGAAGATTGGGACAAGAACAGCCAAATTCTTTGAGTAAAAATGAAAACTGACCCAAATTTTGTCTATTGGCTCTAAAATTAAGGTTCATTTTCAGAAATATTGAAGAATATAATCAAGTGCAGAACAATTTGGACAAGAAAGTTTGGTGGTGAAAAGGTTAATAAACACACATTGATCAAAATTAATTCTAAAATCCCAAATAATATGATCTCTGCTGTTAAAAGTTGATTTTTTCTCTCCATACCACTCTTCCAATAACTTTGGAACATTCAGGCATAATTTATTGCCTTCACAAGTAGATGGAGAGAACACTCATTACAAGAAGAAATGCTGACAAGAATTAATTGACATATTGTCAGATGGATTCTGAGATCAATTGAGCACTTCATATGTGACTGGAGTAAGTGACAAGGACAGTAAGCTAACAGGATGTTAATAGCCTCATGTGTCACTGGAATATTTCAATTTGTGAAGTTGAGTGATTGGTTACGAGGGCAATCGTAATAGCAATTGTAATGGTTGTCAGGAAATGTCCATTTCCTAGGTGAAGGAACTGATTTTAAAAACAAGTCACCGCAAATATTCGAGTAGCAGATGTGGATTAACATTCAGAGTACACTCTCCTTCAGGAACTTGCCTGCAATGAATCAATTTATTTAGATATTGACTGAGAAATCAGTCAAAAATTAGCAAACTAGCAGGGCATCCAAAGCCAAAAACATACAAGAACAATTTTTGACTAATATTCGCATAAATCCCCCCCCCAATTACATAAAATAATTTTAATTCAATGTTACATTAAGAAGTACTATTTTGACTACATACCTAATTAGATGTTAAATATTTGCTGTCATTCCAAAGCCAAATAACGCCTTCAACATTTATACAAACCTTTTTTTAGAATAGCACCGCATTCAGTGCACCTGTTTTATCATCAATAAGAACAGGTGTTTTTCAGGGCTAAATCAAACGTTTTGTTATTGCTTGTGTGATTTTGCCCAACAAATACTCTTAATTCTTCATGATAGAACAGTTTGTCTAAACACGAGGCTTTGCTTAAATAGGACTATGATTATTCAGATCAAGATTTAACATCAAATAACACATTGCAGATAATATGTTAATAAGCATGTAAATTCATATGCAAATTAGCTTGGTGCTTTCGTTTCTTACCTGTAGAATCATGTCACCCGGTTCAATTCGACCGTCTGCTGCAACAGCACCCCTGGTAACAAGAAAAAAATCAAAGAAAGCTTAGAAAGAGCTCTTGTGTGCTTAAACTTATCAGGCCTGCGCATTCTCCTATGACATCTATGTACATGTTTCATTGAAATGTGATGATTAGTACTTGAGATATCAGTGGAAAAGCCAAAAATGGACTAATCTTTTTGTAAATTAGGTGATTCATATGCACAGATTTTTATTTAAAACTAATTAAATATGTGCAAAAACCTAGAGAATCTATGTACCAAGTTTTATTGAAATGTAATGAAATAGTGGAAAAGTCAAATATTTGCTAATTATGCAAATTAGGTAATTAATATCCATGGATATTTACCCAAAACTTATCAGGTTTGTGCATTGTCATATGACATCTATGTACGACGATTTATTAATAGAATGAACTTGAAATAACGGTGGAAAAGCCAGAAATGTTCAAATCAAAATGTAAATTAGATAATTAATATGCATGAATTTAACCCAATACCTAATCAATAACGAATTAGCCCAGAGCATCTATTTCATCAAAAACCAACATATGGTACTTGGGATATCAGTGGAACAGTCGGACACACACATACATACACACACATACAAACTAACTGCAAAGACTCCCATTGTGTGCTTCGTACACAGGAGTCAATAAATTAAACATGTACTACGAATTTATGAAGGTAAAATAGCTGTTACAGAATTATGCCCCCCCAATAATATTTAATATAATAATTTTGTTGTGTACATTTCATACCCATTCTTTAATTTACATTGTGTTCGAAAATAAAGTTTCAACATGTGAATACAGGACTCCTTGAATTTAAATTTCAACATAATTGAGAGTGAGAAATTAATATAATCAAATACACATGTTTGAATATGAAGAGAGCGAAGAAAGAAAATTAAATTGAAATAGACTCACCCCTTCATAATAGAACCGACATAAATTCCTCCATCCCCTCCTTTGTTACTTTGTCCTACTATACTTATTCCCAAGAAATTAATTTTATCTGGAAAAAACAAAATTCAACATTCTCAGTGATTCTGAACTATATTATTGATTACACAACTATCAATATCTCTCAGTATGAGATAAATATAGAAACATCTACAAATGGAACTGTGATTTAATATTAAAACAAGCAGCCTATCGGCTGAGATAGCTCCGCTGTTAGAAATGCACATTTCAATTAGAGAATTGAAGATATCATCACAAAATGAACAAATCTGAGAAAGGTCTACATGTAGTATCTAAATATGTAATATCAAAGCAATTGAACTATTGGTTTTTAACAAGAAGTCGAAAATATCACTTTTTACCAAAAATTACAAAAATATTCACGAAAATTAGAGAATTGAAGACATCATCACAAAATGAACAAATCTGAGAGAGGTCCACATGTAGTACCTATATATGTAATATCAAAGCAATCGGACTTGTGGTTTTTAACAAGAAGTCGAAAATATCACTTTTTACCAAAAATTACAAAAATATTCACCAAAATTAGAGAATTGAAGATATCATTACAAAATGAACAAATCTGAGAGAGGTCTACATGTAGTACCTATATATGTAATATCAAAGCAATTGGACTTGCGGTTTTTAACAAGAAGTCGAAAATATCACTTTTTACCAAAAATGATAAAAATATTCACCAAAATTAGAGAATTAAAGATATCATTACAAAATGAACAATTCTGAGAGAAGTCCACATGTAGTACCTATATATGTAATATCAAAGCAATTACACTTGCGGTTTTTAACAAGAAGTCGAAAATATCACTTTTTACCAAAAATGACAAAAATAGTCACCAAAATTAGAGAATTAAAGATATCATTACAAAATGAACAAATCTGAGAGAGGTCCACATGTAGTACCTATATATGTAATATCAAAGCAATTGTACTTGCGGTTTTTAACAAGAAGTCGAAAATATCACTTTTTACTAAAAATGACAAAAATATTCACCAAAATTAGAGAATTAAAGATATCATTACAAAATGAACAAATCTGAGAGAGGTCCACATGTAGTACCTATATATGTAATATCAAAGCAATTGCACTTGCGGTTTTTAACAAGAAGTCGAAAATATCACTTTTTACCAAAAATGACAAAAATATTCACCAAAATTAGAGAATTGAAGATATCAACATGAAATGAACAAACCTAAGAGAGGTCTACCCAAGGTACATATACACCAAGTATCAAAGCATTCAGGCTTGTAGTTTTCAAGAAGAAGTCGAAAAAGTAAAACATTGACACGGACGACGACGACGACGGACAATCACTCATATGATAAGCTCCGCTCGACAAAGTCGACAGCGGAGCTAAAAATTACGAGATAAATATAGAAACATCTACAAATGGAACTGTGATTTAATATTAAACAATTTACGAGATAAATATAGAAACATCTACAAATGGAACTGTAATTTAATATTAAAAATCAGTGTTTTCCCTAGCTGTAGCCAACCATGGTGGCTAATTTGCATACCGGTATGACAGATTCTATTGGTGCTTGAATATTAAAGTAGCCATATTAAATGTATAACCCTTTAAATAATCAGACATGCATATTTTAATTTTCTTTAAATGAATGTAACCTACAGTATCTTTATGGGATCCAGAAACACATTTTAAAGATCAGAAAGTATGATTTTGGATTACAACATTTTATGGTGGGAACACAGGTTATTAACTACCCTACCTGCAGTATTGTATAACCCCCATACTGTGAATGGTATAACCCACTGGGATAGGAATGTACTGGTAATATCAACAAACATATGATTAAGTGAACATGAACTCAGTATGCAAGAAAACATAACATTCCTTGTATTACTAGAAAACTAAACCAGATTGACCTGAGCTAAATATATTACTCATTCGCTACACCTACCTAGTAAACAGTTGTTCCTAACCAGAGTTCACTACCAACCTAATGGATATAACTAGCAAAGTTATTACGTGACCTATATGGCTACTAAATGTATGTACATTCTTTTCAATGTATTACTCTAACTATTGCTAACTGAGCTTTCTTTAATATATGCACTTGTTCAGTTACCAACACCCACAAAACTGTAGCTAAAGTAATTTTATTTTATTATAGAATTCATTGTTGTCAATCGATTAAGTACATTTATTATGGATCCAAATTTACCCCTAAAAAATATTCTTGATGGTGTTATCTGCATGACAAAAACAAATTTATGATGAAAATTCATAAGAAATACTGATACTCAAGAAATTAATTTCTTCAGTTCAGAATTTATTTTAGAAAATCATAATATTTTAGATTTTGTTTTATATTTGCCAAGTATCATAACCATAAGACTGCAGATATCAATCATAAAACCAGTAGTCAATGGGAAATTATGAGCATTCAATCCAGAATTAGGGAAAACAATATGCAATGCAATGACAACATTTTGGTGGGTAAAATATTTTCAATGTAAGCACTACAATATGATGATTCCTAGCAGAAATGGTCAACACCAAAGGTTGTGTCAGAGGTCAAAGGTTACTTACCCAAATTGAGTGTTACAGTGATAATATTCAGTGACATTGTGGAGTCTGTTATGCTGCTAAAAGATGAAGTCTGAAATTGAACAAAAAAATGTTAAAAAAAATACATGTATTGCCATGGTTACAACAAAGACCTAACACAGCTGATGGCTTTCAAGGGATGCAAATCACCTCCCTTCTCTCCCAAAATGTTATTTGTGGATGGAATGTTCCAGTTTGATAAAGATGACAAATGCAAACCATATTCACAAGAGTTGGATGTATATAGTATAGTAGATCTGATTTAACTACATGTAACTTGACACTGGCTGAAGCCCATTTCTCTCACTGCCAAGATGAAGAGCTGCAACAGAAATAATTCATCAAGATTCCTAAGAACCCTACAGGAGTGCAGAAAATTAACACTCACACTTGATGCTGAAATACTACTAACACTGCCATGATGCTGTTGACGACATCGAGTACGACGCTTGCCATCCATTTTGTTCCAGAATGACATCAAGCGACCCCTAGCTTGTCTCAGGAAAAATATGCCAGGGATTTTCTTAACAAACAAGACCCCACATGACCAGTTTAAATTCTATCTACTTTAAAAGAACGCCTCATTAGGCAAGGATATTGATAGCAGACCAAAAGTATACAAAACCCACATGCAACTGAGAAAGGGTCAACTTGGGTTTTGATAAACTTCCCCAAATTATCAAATACTGTATATTATGTAATCTTAACACTGGCTTAAATTATACAGCTTGCCACAACCCTGTAAACTTTGACATGTTCAAAAATAATCAACATTGTTTTGTTTTATCTCTATTAAATTAATATTTTTTTATTTCTGCTTCAAGTATTTCAATTTATTTGTTGTTTATATGTACACCAATAACAGGGAAGGCCAGCAATGACTGGTCTGATATGGTGGCTACTATATTGCTGTTATGACTACATTGGCTAACCTGTATCTATGCTAATGTAACTAAACCATCACGAAGTCTGCATTTATATAAATATAAAGGCAAATTCACTAAAACCGCATGTCATATTCCAGAATATTACATAAGTATGTCAGAAAGTATATGAAATATACAAGATAGAAACGCATTAATTAACTCTCTTAACTTCATGGTTTTTACAAATACAGGGAATAATAGCTTGATGCCTGTAAAACATTTATTAGATTATACTAGCATCTTAATCACCCGAATGTGTTGTTCCGATTGGGAGAAAGTGTGTATGCAAGAAATTATACACAGTATATCAGTTATTCATAATCCTACTGTCTGTTAAAAAATATTTTGTGATACAAGTATAGATTTCAATGAAGAACATTGAAAAAAAAGAGGGATGCGAAAATTACTGTTTCAGAATTATGCAAACGATGCCAAAAATGATTGTTGTTGGCAGTGGTTCGTTCGTGAAGTTTTATTGATCCTCAAAATGTAATCAGGCATTTGACATGTGTATTTTTTTTAATGATGTCAACTGAGATAATTTTATAAAACTACTCAAAATAAACGTTGCAAAACTAATACAGGTGTGGTGAATTTGCTTCCCCACTTGATGTATCTATAATCAATGTATGCTACTTGCAGGGCCTGTTTTTGTTTTACCTTTTCAGGTGCTGTACGTTTTTTCCATGTCTAGGAATTACATTTATAATGAAGTTGGTGTAATATAATGAAAATAAACCACTGCCTGTCAGGTATAACACAATCCATTTCATATACACATTCGCTAATTTTTCTGAGTTTATATAATAGATTGAACAAAATTCTATAGTATAGTGGTTTACTTCTTCATTAATCATATTTTATTTTACAATCTGAAGTGCCTATGCATTCAATCACATATCTTGCACCTTGTCCCTTCCTTAGACAGTAAAGTAGTTTGAACTAACAAATTATTTGTTGTTTAATCTCTAATTTATCTGATACGTTGTAAAATCTTATAACAGAAAGTAGCAACAAGAGTCACCAACAGCAATAGTTAGATTCAGTAAGGGCTCAACCATTTGATATTTAATGAGGGCTGCACTAATATGCCCCTTATTCTAAATAAGTCATTCTTACACAGAGTTATTTTCAAATTCCTAAAACTCCTTCTGCAATGATTTTGGAAATGAACCTATGTGTAATAGTGTAACAATTATAAGGGCAACCAGCCTAGTGAAAACAGTTCAAATTCACATATCACACACATGCTATACCATTAATCACATATAAGGTTGTACAGCAATAATTTAATATATAAATTTCAGTCGCTTTTGAGATTTAACACAATTAAACCACCTTTCAGTGTTTTCACTGATGGTATGACAAGTCATATCCAGCTGTTGTAGTTCCCAACTTACCACTTTAACACTGTTGATAGATATTTCTATTTGTACACAGAAATTATTCTCCCAGGAATTGGTGTTTTGATTTCATTCCAAATACATATTAATGATAAGTAAGAAAGTAATCATTAATAAAGGTATATATGCAGTGAAAAATCCACTGTGGCCCATTAGTCAAGGATTCACGGTGAATTTATGAAATGTTTTTTTTTTTTTTTAATTATTTTCATGTCAATAAAATTATCAGTTGACTCTGCAGACATTACTTACTCATTGACTAATATGCCACTTATGTACTTGTTCCCCAGGAAAGAGTGTGTAATAAAGAATATATCAAGTTTATCGTATATGGTTGAATTAGATACAAAATATGTTCCTTCTGGCAAAGCTGGTTGCCATGATCAACAGCGTACTACAATCACAGTCACTTGTATGGTGGTCAATGCAGTTGGTTGAAGTCAGTATGAAGTGCCGACATCTATTGCCATGGAACTCTCACGATCTCTATGTCATGTCGATGTTTTCAAAGTTTGTCAAAATCATCTGGCTTGTCTTGAAGTTATTTGTCAAGTTACTGGGTATGTTCATACACTGATGTATTCAATCGATCGTTCAAGTAAGAAAAAACTTAAAATTCTAATGAACATCAAACTATAGTGATCAATAAAATAGAGAAATAATAAAAAATATATGATATAATGAGTCGATGATTCATAAATCAGTTACTAAATAATAGCCGCCTTTGAGGGAATTAACAACCTATTGAAGTTGGTGTTTTGCATTTGATTAGATAACAAAAATAATTGGGAGCGAAACAGCAAAAAGTGTTATTCAAGTTGAGGATATTAGAATAATTACGACATCACATTAAGAATTACTTGGTCACAAAATATTGATAGCCCACTTATTACGCAGATCAAATTGCAAGAAAAGATCACAGTAGTGTGAAGTCGTCATTCAACACCAATCACAAAACATTTCAGAAACTTTCCTGTTTGACTGGACACTTCAGTTTTCGCATCATGTTATTGCTACCTTTTACATAACCACAAACTATAAGGCCTCTCCAAAACATTATTCAGATTCCCAAAACATATGAAACACTTAGTTACCCAACAATACTCTCTTCTGAAAGCTGACGCAGTGAACATACGCTTGTCTGGAATCTGGTTCTTTAAAAAGTGTTAGTACTGTGCTAGGTTTAATTAAGCTGTTCTTTTATGAATCAGGACAGTTATTCAGTGAATCTGCTGTACTATGGTATAGGGAGAATGTCTATCCCAACTTTTTCTCATTGATTTTACACCGCTCGTCCACTGATGTTACACCTTCAGATCGTTTGGAAATGTGTAAATTCTCACACTATTACAATATGCAATGGTGCATCCGCCAAAAATAAACTATTATAAAACCGACCGAAAAATATATATCGTTAATAGTATTTTATAAGTACAGCGCAAGAGTATGGCTTCCTCTCATATTTTGACTTTTGGTGAAGTACTTTTACTTTGGCTGGAGCCGGAAATACTTGACTGTTTCAGGATAGATGGGTGTGACTACAACACGAGAAATACCTCAAATTTACTTGGATACAAGTAATAATTTTCAACAACAAAATCAATAACTGTTTATTTCAGTGGAACACAAATCCGAAACAGGAAAAGTGTTGGTGGGCAATTCACAGGCACTTTAACCAAAGTTCCCCAATATCAAATTTGTGAGTGAATGAATCTTGGCCAGTGGTTTTAGCCTTCCCATCGAGTCTGCAGCACAGTCACTCACTCAGAAACAACAATGTCAATATGCCAGAGATGGGGTTTATATGACCGGCATAAAGTGTACTTACTCGTGCGACTCTAGGCATGCGTGGTTTCCTTTTACGCCTTTTATGCCTGCTTCTCATTAGTCTAGATGAACCGCTGCGTTCCGTTGCACTGCTAAATCGACTGCAAGAAATGCACACAAAATAACTGTCAATACTGTATTTTTTTTTAAATATTAAAATTATTCCTGAAAATTGTAAAGCTATTGGCACTAGTGAGAATTCTGTAAGAAACATTCCTATTGGTTTAACAGTTTGACAGTATTTCTAGCCAATCAGAGATGGGTTTCTAAATTACAGTTCATTCTCATTGGGTGAGTGACATGTTTATGAACCTTGTTAACCAGATTCTTATTGGCTAACAACCTTTATCACATGTGAAAAACTGACCAATCCATAATTGGTTACCATCATTTGCACTGAATGTAGGAGTTAAAAGAAAGAAAAAAGAAATACAACTTTTCTGATTGGTTAATGGAGGGAAGGGAAAAAGTACAACCATATTCTCTGCAATTTATTCAAGAAATTCATTTATCAAATTAATCCCATACAACCCACAACTTTTAAATCAAGTGGCATATGGTTCACAAGGCAATATAACAAGATTTTTCTTCTCAATAATGTCTCAGGTCAGTGTCTAACCTTACAGAGTTTTATACCAAAACATTTCCAGGTTTATATCAAGTTCATGTGACAGGGACAGACTGAACAACTTGACCTTTATAATGAGGACATTAAGACTAAACATCAGAACACACAATGTCAAAGCTAAATCTATAGGATAGCCATTTATCTTTGAGTCCAGCAGTGAACTATTATATCACCATGGTTACTCTGTCTGAATGCAGTTTGTTATTTTAATATATTTCTACATGAATAAGTTCCTCTTTTAATGTGGTAATCAAAATGGAAATAATAGTCATTATTAAAATTTGTTTAACAAATGTTGTACTTTACTGTTTATGTATTGAATAATTTCACAGGGTTTTAATTTAAAGTTGGCAGAAAAACAATGACTTATTGTTATTCTACAAGTTCACATGAATTTAACTTTAATAAGCTAATTACACATATTAATGCAAAGAGCAAAATTAAAAACCAGCAAATAATTAATGTATTTACAGTATGTTTATTTTGACAAAAAATAGACTTTTGTTTTGACTCCATAACCTTTCTGTTCATTTTTCTTCAATATATACAATATATGGTATGCACAACTAATATACTGTAAAACATGTCTTTTTCGTGAATTTAGCGAGAGAACTGATTCGCATATTCAATATGCCGCTGATGACTTTATTATCAATTCAAAATGGCCGCCGAACAAAGAAATCAACAATGACAAAAGAGATTCGCTAAATCAACATTTCGCTATTACGCCATTTTACTACAACTTTTTCAACATGTTTTACAGTAGTTACAAGTACACCAGTACCGTCACATCAGGAATGGTTTAATCCTTCAAACACTGACTATCGTCACAAAATAAACCTGCACAATTTGGTGTATATTCCAGCCAATAATGAATTATTTCTACTAAGTACAAAACTAACAAAAAATGTACAAAATATTGCACCTAAATTTTGTTGGGAAAAATTTGGCTGTCACAGGGCATTCCACTGAAGTTTCAAAGTTGTCTCACAATCAGACAGTGGGGAAAATATAAATTATATTTTGAAGTTAATAATATTTTGTATCACGTTAATAATAGTTTAATATTTTGATTGAAACCCTGCCACCATGACCCCATCAGATTTGGTTGTCGTCAAGACCACAGGACATAATCACTGTGGTAGACAAATCATTGATATTGAGTAACAGAATCTAGCTTTTTCATATAATTTGAAAGGTTTGCCTCCTCAGAACTTTAGACTTCAGAATATGGTTTCACTTTAGACCAGTGTTCTCTCTAAACAATTTTGGCACAGAGTAATTTTAAATATTAATTTTATAAATTTAATGTTGCTCAGTTGATAACATTCTACTACTCAACTTGGTGAGGTCACTGAGTAAGTTGAACCCAAATGAGGCATGGATAAAACACTGGATCAGATGGCTTAGATAAAACACTGGATGAGACTGACATCTTGCAAATGTTTAAGTATCCTTGAAAAACAGTCATTTGGTAATCTAAGTGTGCTATCAATGCAATCTAAGGTCTGGATAAGAATCAGGTCTTTATCACAGAGGACTAGAATGGCGCCACAAATCTATGTAAAAACATTTGCACATGTTCATTGCACAATCCAATTGTGTTTAGCTAACTGAGTTTAGCTTTCTTATTTTCAAATTTGAATGGTATATAAAGATGTCAGCAGACAATGTGTTGTATGTGAAATGAAATTGTAGACAATCAGAATGAAAAATAGGAAGGCTATCTAAACCATTCACTAATTCAGCCTAATTCAGAAAATTTGTTAAATCACACACAATCTTCAAGAGATGTATGTTTTAATGTATACATGTCTTCAACAAAGAAAGTCTGTGACAAGTTTCAGTGTGGTCACTTGACTGGGTAGTAATTTGTAGAAAGAAAACTTTCTCTGTACTCACTGCTGAGCTGATGCTGTGTGTTACTATGATGATCAAAGGTTTCAGCAGACTAAAAGCTTCATCAGTGGGTCAAAGGATTTTAATAGGGGTGGAGTTCACAGCACAATATTAAAAGGGTTTTGTAATTATACAAGACTATTGAAAGAGTCAAAACATTTTCTGGAAAGTCTGCCCTATCAGCATTGCAACAGAAAGAACATAATTATTATAATAATTTAGAATTGAACATTTAATGATAACTATTGGCTGTACCAAGAGGAAATAATTCTGCATTGCACAATTACTGTTTTTTTGTTGTTGAGCTATTGCATCAGGGAAGTGATAACGGAAAATAAAGCTATCGACTGTACTACTGAATTGAAATTGAAAATAAAGCTATCCACTGTAGTACTGAATTGAAATTGAAAATAAAGCTATCCACTGTAGTACTGAATTGAAATTGAAAATAAAGCTATCCACTGTAGTATTGAATTGAAATTGAAAATAAAGCTATCCACTGTAGTACTGAATTGAAATTGAAAATAAAGCTATCCACTGTAGTACTGAATTGAAATTGAAAATAAAGCTATCCACTGTAGTACTGAATTGAAATTGAAAATAAAGCTATCCACTGTAGTACTGAATTGAAATTGAAAATAAAGCTATCCACTGTAGTACTGAATTGAAATTGAAAATAAAGCTATCCACTGTACTACTGAATTGAAATTGAAAATAAAGCTATCCACTGTAGTACTGAATTGAAATTGAAAATAAAGCTATCCACTGTACTACTGAATTGAAATTGAAAATAAAGCTATCCACTGTACTACTGAATTGAAATTGAAAATAAAGCTATCCACTGTAGTATTGAATTGAAATTGAAAATAAAGCTATCCACTGTAGTACTGAATTGAAATTGAAAATAAAGCTATCCACTGTACTACTGAATTGAAATTGAAAATAAAGCTATCCACTGTAGTACTGAATTGAAATTGAAAATAAAGCTATCCACTGTACTACTGAATTGAAATTGAAAATAAAGCTATCCACTGTACTACTGAATTGAAATTGAAAATAAAGCTATCCACTGTAGTATTGAATTGAAATTGAAAATAAAGCTATCCACTGTAGTACTGAATTGAAATTGAAAATAAAGCTATCGACTGTACTACTGAATTGAAATTGAAAATAAAGCTATCCACTGTAGTACTGAATTGAAATTGAAAATAAAGCTATCCACTGTACTACTGAATTGAAATTGAAAATAAAGCTATCCACTGTACTACTGAATTGAAAGCTATCTACTGCACTGAACAATGATTTAAAGTAACAGAATACAAATAAATATAACCAAGATATAACACTAACCGCACATAACTGTGTGATTGACATTTTGTAAAAAGACAATTGATGTTCAAGAACTGCTGGTTGCATAACTGTTTTAACTATACATGAAATGATAAATAAAAACAATATCAATTTTGATGGACTTAAGTATCTGTTCTGATGAGTAACTGATCAATGAGAATCCTTCCATTACATTTCCAAAACAATGTAAGCAGTTACCGCTGAAGTTCAAAAAGAGTTTTACTGTCACCACCATATATATAACACCAAAACATCAACATTGCAAGCTAAGTTGCTGACTGGTTTGCTCTGCTTATGCACAATGTAATTACTTTTCAATTTATATCATCCAATTAATTGCTGTATGACAAATGGTAAAGTTATGAAACTAGATAAAATTTATGTAATGTTGGAATCTCTGAAGTTGTTGATGTGTTCAGTGTGTGGCATAACACCAGTAAATTATGTTGACAGGGTGTCCTTATAAAAATGGTTATAATCCTGTCATGAACTTGAGATAGTAGTGATAGTAATATGTCAAAAATGTATGCCAGGCTGTGATTTTTAGAGGGTCATGAATGAGGTCGATTCTGTAGACAATACCACAATATAGAGAAGATATAAAAGACAACTGGAGATACAGCCATGTTATAAAAGACAACTGGAGATACAGCCATGTTAGGCAGCTGTCAAATGCAGTCTATATACACAAATAGAGACTGAATATCTGTGTACATAAAGCAATACGAGCCTGGGTTCTCCAAGGATAATATACAAGTCTTGGATTTCCCAATGAAATACTGGGAAAGAAACTTTGCAAATAACTCACTTCATTGAATTTCAAGATCTCCTTGAAACTATTTATCCCAATGGAACTACCCCCTTTTAAGATACATTCTATAAATATCAATTTGCTGTTCAGTACTGGAGATATTTAATGCTGCGTTAAGGAAGATGTCACAATTCATGAGCGGACGGGCGGGAGTGTTTGCCAAGGTCTGTGGGAAATAGAAATTATATTACAGCAGAGAAATCTTGTTTGTGGTGCAAACAGAACAAACATCATTGAAAATCACTTGGTTTTATTTGTTTTGTACATGTACCATTAATAATAGAGATACTCAGTGGGCAGTCTGGAAGCCTAGATAAATAAGCTTTGCATTTTATATAGTGAAGAAGACAAATAGCCTGAAGAAAAGAAACATAACAACCAGGACAGGTGCTCCCTGTCATCTTTTGTGATATGTTCGTAACTGTCAAACAATTTGACACGTAGGAATAAACTTGAGCCATTAAAAGTTGACAGAAAATTGTGGATCTTGTGTGAGCAAGTGCAGATGGAAGTGGGTGAGAACAGATTGAGTAAAGTAGAAGAAGAATTGTTCACTACCAATAATATTCATTTCTCACTACAATGATATTTCCAACATAACCATTGGATTTAAATTCATGAATTTGTTGAGAAATACAAGAATGAGAGTTATTGTAATTTCACATGACAAATGGATTTTATTTATGTTCACAGTATTCCCAGATAAGGCAGAGAACCACAAGCACAAGCTTTATAGTACCTATATACACCATTTAGCAAAAAAAGTATAATCCTAACTATTATCTTTATGGCCATCATAGGCAGCATCAACATTCATCTATGTGGATACTATTTGTTCCCATGACAATGGGGTGAAAACAATACAGTACAATATAACTATAGCAACTTGCCATCCTACACAGTATCAAAATCCAATAGTAGATGCCATTATCTACCATGACAACTATCTACCAAGACAACTTACCTGCTGTCATCATCTGTTGAGTCAAAGTAGCTAGTAGTTTCTATATCACTGCTCATCAAGGTGGATGAACTCTCGTAACCATGGCCACTGTGGCTACTCCGATGTTTATGTCCATTGATTCTAGGTACTACAAAAAAGGAAAAATTTAAAACACTGTTTGAAATATGACCATACTATAACATTGCCCATTTCATTGTCTATAGAAGCAACTTGAATACGTTAGATGTAGTGACCTGAAAAAAAACAAAGATCAAAGAACTCCACGACGACTCATCTGTTTGGCTAATCAGAAAGGTGAATTATATTACTCTTATTAAGTGTGTTACCTTTATTTGATATCTATTTTCAGTAGAGAAATATTTGTCCTTCAGTACATATATGCAAAGTCACTGTTCTATACAAAGCCACAATAGCCAATTTTGGAAGAATACAACTTGCCTCTCACAAAAAAAGACCCCCCCCCCCCCCAATTGAAATGTTTTTACTTTCAGAATTTAACATAAAAAACACAGAATTGTTGTTTCTAGCGCATAACCCATAAATGCATAAAACTAAAATTCTATTTAAAAGCTGAATTATTGATACTTTGACAATAAGCTACTATCGCTATAAGTGAAAACACACGAGTATACTTTACGACCATAAAGAGTAAAAAAAACAAAACAAGCAGCCTGTCGGCTGAGATAGCTCCGCTGTTAGCAATGCACATGGCAATTAAAGAACAGAAGATATCATTAGAAAATGAACAAATCTGAGAGAGGTCCACATGTAGTACCTATATGTATAATATATCAAAGCAATTGGACTTGCGGTTTTCAACAAGAAGTCGAAAATATCACTTTTTACCAAAAATTACAAAAATATTCATCAAAATTAGAGAATTAAAGATATCATCATGAAATGAACAAATCTGAGAGAGGTCCACATGTAGTACCTATATATGTAATATCAAAGCAATTGGACTTGCGGTTTTCAACAAGAAGTCGAAAATATCACTTTTTACCAAAAATTACAAAAATATTCACCGAAATTAGAGAATTAAAGATATCATTACAAAATGAACAAATCTGAGAGAGGTCCACATGTAGTACCTATATATGTAATATCAAAGCAATTGGACTTGCGGTTTTCAACAAGAAGTCGAAAATATCACTTTTTACCAAAAATTACAAAAATATTCACCAAAATTAGAGAATTAAAGATATCATTACAAAATGAACAAATCTGAGAGGTCCACATGTAGTACCTATATATGTAATATCAAAGCAATTGGACTTACGGTTTTCAACAAGAAGTCGAAAATATCACTTTTTACCAAAAATTACAAAAATATTCACCAAAATTAGAGAATTGAAGATATCATCACGAAATGAACAAATCTGAGAGAGGTCCACATGTAGTACCTATATATGTAATATCAAAGCAATTGCACTTGCGGTTTTTAACAAGAAGTCAAAAATATCAGTTTTTACCAAAAATGACAAAAATATTCACCAAAATTAGAGAATTAAAGATATCATTACAAAATGAACAAATCTGAGAGAGGTCCACATGTAGTACCTATATATGTAATATCAAAGCAATTGCACTTGCGGTTTTCAACAAGAAGTCGAAAATATCACTTTTTACTAAAAATGACAAAAATATTCACCAAAATTAGAGAATTGAAGATATCATCATGAAATGAACAAATCTGAGAGAGGTCTACCCAAGGTACATATACACCAAGTATCAAAGCATTCAGGCTTGTAGTTTTCAAGAAGAAGTCGAAAAAGTAAAACATTGACACGGACGACGACGACGGACGATCACTCATATGATAAGCTCCGCTCGACAAAGTAGACAGCGGAGCTAATAAAAAAAGACTACCAGACATGGTTTACTGATAGTTCATCAGTTTATGACAGGTCACATGTTTAATAGTAAAACTAGTGTTTCCTTTCCAACTCTTGCTGTGAATTGAATCTAATAAATCAGCATACAGTGTTATACTGTAAACTACAAGCAGCCTCTCGGCTGAGATAGCTCCGCTATTAGCAATGCACATATCAATTAAAGAACAGAAGATATCATTAGAAAATGAACAATATGCATAGTATCAATGCAATGGGACTTGCTGTTTTCAACAAGAATTCAAAAATATCACTTTTTACCAAAAATGACAAAAATATTCACCAAAATTAGAGAATTAAAGATATCATTACAAAATGAACAAATTTGAGAGAGGTCCACATGTAGTAACCTATATATGTAATATCAAAGCAATTGGACTTGCGATTTTTAACAAGAAGTTGAAAATATCACTTTACCAAAAATGACAAAAATATTCACCAAAATTAGAAAATTAAAGATATTATCATGAAATGAACAAATTTGAGAGTGGTCCACATGTAGTACCTATATATGTAATATCAAAGCAATTGGACTTGTGGTTTTTAACAAGAAGTTGAAAATACCAAAATGACAAAAATATTCACCAAAATTAGAGAATTAAAGATATCATTACAAAATGAACAAATTTGAGAGAGGTCCACATGTAGTACCTATATATGTAATATCAAAGCAATTGGACTTGCGTTTTTTTTAGAAGAAGTTGAAAATATCACTTTTTACCAAAAATGATAAAAATATTCACCAAAATTAGAAAATTAAAGATATCATCATGAAATGAACAAATTTGAGAGTGGTCCACATGTAGTACCTATATATGTAATATCAAAGCAATTGGACTTGTGGTTTTTAACAAGAAGTCGAAAATATCACTTTTTACCAAAAATGACAAAAATATTCACCAAAATTAGAAAATTAAAGATATTATCATGAAATGAACAAATTTGAGAGTGGTCCACATGTAGTACCTATATATGTAATATCAAAGCAATTGGACTTGTGGTTTTTAACAAGAAGTTGAAAATACCAAAATGACAAAAATATTCACCAAAATTAGAGAATTAAAGATATCATTACAAAATGAACAAATTTGAGAGAGGTCCACATGTAGTACCTATATATGTAATATCAAAGCAATTGGACTTGCGTTTTTTTTAGAAGAAGTTGAAAATATCACTTTTTACCAAAAATGATAAAAATATTCACCAAAATTAGAAAATTAAAGATATCATCATGAAATGAACAAATTTGAGAGTGGTCCACATGTAGTACCTATATATGTAATATCAAAGCAATTGGACTTGTGGTTTTTAACAAGAAGTCGAAAATATCACTTTTTACCAAAAATGACAAAAATATTCACCAAAATTAGAGAATTGAAGATATGATCATGAAATGAACAAATCTGAGAGATGTCTACCCAAGGTACATATACACCAAGCATCAAAGCATTCAGGCTTGTAGTTTTCAGGAAGAAGTCGAAAAAGTAAAACATTGACACGGACACCAGACGATGGACAATCACTCATATGATAAGCTCCGCTCGACAAAGTCGACAGCGGAGCTAATAAAACCATTCACTACTAGAAATGATTTTATTGCATTTATGATGGCAATATTTCACAAAAGTCACTGAAACGTCATGTCATAGAACCCCAGGAAAATTTTCACTAGTATAAAATTTTGTGATTTTCACAGCCTTGTGAAATTCATGAAAAAATTACCTCTCTTGAGATGGTTTATGGTACAGCTTGGTAATGTACAATAGGACAATATGTTTAACAAATGGACTTACTAATATGAGGTGACATAGGGGTACCTAATCAAGCATGGCAATCACAGAGTTACCTAGTCAAGCATAGAAAGTGCAGGTACATATACCTAGTCTGGCATAGAGGCATAGGAGTAATGTGCCCAACATGGTGAGCAGTTGAATACAAATGAAATTCACTATAAAGTGATATGTCATTGTTTCACTCATAGAATGAATCCAAAGTGACATGTCATTGTATCACTCATGGAATAAATCCAAAGTGACATGTCATTGTATCACTCACAGAATGAATCCAAAGTGACATGTCATTGTATCACTCATGGAATAAATCCAAAGTGACATGTCATTGTATCACTCACAGAATGAATCCAAAGTGACATGTCATTGTATCACTCACAGAATGAATCCAAAGTGACATGTCATTGTATCACTCACAGAATGAATCCAAAGTGACATGTCATTGTATCACTCATGGAATAAATCCGAAGTGACATGTCACTCTATCACTCATAGAATGAATCCAAAGTGACATGTCATTGTATCACTCACAGAATGAATCCAAAGTGACATGTCATTGTATCACTCACAGAATGAATCCAAAGTGATATGTCATTGTATCACTCACAGAATGAATCCAAAGTGACATGTCATTGTATCACTCACAGAATGAATCCAAAGTAACATGTCATTGTATCACTCACAGAATGAATCCAAAGTGACATGTCATTGTATCACTCATGGAATAAATCCGAAGTGACATGTCACTGTATCACTCATAGAATGAATCCAAAGTGACATGTCATTGTATCACTCACAGAATGAATCCAAAGTGATATGTCATTGTATCACTCACAGAATGAATCCAAAGTGACATGTCATTGTATCACTCATAGAATGAATCCAAAGTGACATGTCATTGTATCACTCATAGAATGAATCCAAAGTGACATGTCATTATATCACTCATGGAAAGAAAATAGTTGTAACTATGAGCCAAATTAGTCTTGTTTCAATTTTCACATTTCAAATGACAACCAGAGGAAAAATTCTAGCACAATATTGTAATTTGGTGTGTATTTAATAAACCTATTGCCAATAATTTGTACAAACTGTATTTCTCCATTGACTTCAATTAACTTTGAAATCACAAAGCAAATTCAGTACATAATTAGGTTTTACAGGTGGGGGGAGGGGCATATACTAAAACATACCAGTGTCAAAATAATAGCCACATTAAAATACTGACTTTGCAACGAATAATAAAGTATGCACAATGGGTTCAGAGCCCCTTGAAGGTGTCAAGGCAACACAGATACCGAATACATGTATAATAGCTAAACCAGGAAGAATGAATGAAATCTAGGCCCAACAGTAAACAGTGGGGAAAAACAAACCAACACCTGAGGATATGTGACAGGTCAACCAGAGAAAGAAAGATCACATGTTAGAAAGGACAGAGAAAAAAATTGGTATGCTGTGTGAATACATGAATGTATGGTTCTTTTAGATGTACCGGTGTACTCAAGTTGGCAATCAAAAAATAAAAGGCTTATATAAGAGAGATGAGTAGAAGGTATGTCAGGGAAGAGTGGTTAAGAATTGTAGACTCCAAGCATGGTTACAGTCCACCTCTGTATGTAGCCAAGCATGGTTACAGTCCACCTCTGTATGTAGCCAAGCATGATACCCAATATAAATGTATGTATTATACTAATATTACCAATCTGCAGCTAAATGTGAACTTATTTATGCATCAAATTCAGCAAGCTGCAAGCAGTGATAGTTAGATTATCCTCTATATATGCATACCCTCTGCGCAATTGCTCCATCCCCCTCCCCAATATGGTCTTGGCTACATCACTAGTGTGTCACCAATGATTGCGATTATCCATGAAAATGGATATTATTAGGTCACATGACATGGTTATGAACACAAATTCTTTTCAGCTTCAAGTGAAGGTAAAATACAGCTAATAGTTAAGCACATTTCACTCAATAACGCGAGCTTTCTCACATCCTTTATAATTAGAAAAGTAAGGACATTTTTCAACCAGTTATATTTTTGTAATTCTGTGAAAGTCACTGTGACTTCCTATCATAAAGGTCTTTTGTGGACACTCAACTGATTAAATAAGTGTGAAACAAAATAAAAACATTTTGGAACAAGTTATGGCACACAATTATCATTTAGAAATAAGTCAAAAGCCGTGTAAAAAACTGATTACTTGTGCAAAAAATTGTTTGGTGATAACTTTTTGATTTTTTGTTTTGTTTTGGATTTTGTGAGCAACAGTATAAAATAAAGCCCTTATGGCAAGACAATTTGGTATATATTTAAATAGTAGCCTACAATTAAACACAAGAAACCCAGGAAAATGTTAATGTTACAGAACATGAAAATGAATCAGGTCACCAGGAAAACTGTATTACCCAAACTTTTAGTTGGCAACACACTGACATGCTTTATTCATTCATTCCATTGTACATGTACGTACATGAATAAACCCAAATATCCAGTGAGGTTTCCCGTTCTGAAGTGCTGGCACCCTTCGGATAGCATTTAACTGAGCGGACAAACAATATTGGTGGTAGACACATACAAGAAGGTGACTTTACGTGAGAATTTCCCATCTTATGGGGACCACATATGGTCACATCTGTGATTTAATACAATGCCTGATGCCTGTCCTGATGCCTGTCCGTAAAAACTGGCCTATATACACTAGTGGTATTCCGACTTCTTCATAAATAACAAAACAGACAGTGGCCAAAAAGCATTCCAGAAGACAGCTGCAGTTCAATATGACAGTACTCAACTTCACTGTATCTCCCAGTTCATGATTCCAGTGGTTGCATCTATCCAATTTTCACGACACGACATGACAGAACTCAACTTCAGTGTATCTCCTAGTTCACAATTGCAGTGGTTGCATCTATCCAATTTTCACTACATTTCACAGTTAATAAATCAATCAAGTGGGATAATTGAAGGTGGTACACAATCACCAATTATCCAAATATTGTCAGCACTGATCGTGCCCTGCTGAGGTAACTCAATCCAGAGCTGGCATTGAAGGAGAATGCCATTAACCTATAGGGATCCCAGTTAATGCGAGTTCAACTACATCAGTTTTCTGGTCACACTGTATATCTCAAAATCCATAGATAAATCTGTGATGATAATGAGTATTAGGAACAATAAACGGAGACAGCATATAGTATTCTCAGTCTAGTATCCACGGTTTAAAAGTTGCTTCAATTCCTTAGTGATCTCAAAGCATGAAGATTTGCACACATAATGGCTTTGCTATAGAAGAGCTGGAATCACTGGCAGGGTCAGAACTGTCAAGTTTCGCTTCACACAATCCATCTTATACATGGACAAGTAAATCAGCTTAAAATGGACTTATCTCTGCAACAAATCACTCAGTCTATTGGAGGAGCACTTCTTAAATATCACCACTATGTATACACCAAAATGCCGTTGATGTTTTTAACTAATAGTCATGACGAAACATCAGGGTTTAAATCTAGTGGCAATGCAGATGGACTGTGAAGCTTTCAGGCATACTGACTATGAAACTAGAAGGCACATGAAGCAAGCCGACCACCACCATGTCACTCAACTGAAAGACACTCTTAAAATTTGATACTGGGAAGAAAGGTGCAGGACTAACCATTAACATCAAAGAGGGAGAAAGTGATTTGGTGAGGGGGAAAGTAGGTTAAAGTGGAGAAAACATTCATAAGGTACACACCAGCACTAAAATGTACCATGATGGCAAATATATCAGACAATTTTAACAGAATGATAATTTGACAGTTCTTCAATGTATTTTTCATAATGGAATAATCCTAAGAATGAGATAACCATGCTGGTATTGACCTGGCACAGTGAATTGCTTAGCTTGATGAATGGAGTTTTGACATAAGACGATAGGATGACAAGCTACTACATTGTAGGACGATCAAGAGATTACAACTCCTGACACAATCACACTTCGGGCAAAATAGAAATTGAGAGACGAGACAGGGGTTAATTATTTGCTTCTAATTTGATAAGATTATTCCATGCACATATTTCAAGGATGAACACAGCCGAGAAAACATATGAAATTAGTTTCCAGGTCAATTTACTTCCTTAAAATCAATTATTTTTTTATCACAAACTTGCAACTTTCACAGTAACTTTATTAATTTTCATCTTAAGTTTTTCACACATGCTGCATTTGATAAGCCATGCACCTTAACCCTATAACTAGATATATTACAATGTAGGTATGAGAAAATGTGATATGCCATTGAGAAGATATAGGAGTGACATATAGCTATAATTTTACAAAAAATCACCACATTTTTAATATAGAACTGTTTTTGTTTCCATAGAGACACACTTCCCACAACCAACAAAGTCAAACTTTTGAGCATTGCAAATTTTACTGGAGTTCACCATAATCTGTGAATTTTATGAATTCTTTGTGAATGCCATTCAATCAATCTGGCAATGAACTCTTAAAATTGTTACACGTCTACAATATTTTTTCTTAAAGTTGGGTGTATCAGATGAGGCATAAGGTACTCCTCACCATCAGTGCAGCAAAAGTCAGTTGGTCAATCAGGACACAACACACCACACATCTGGAAAACATTGATACAGACTGCACAACATAGCAATGTACTCAAACTCATTTCACTCAAACCATGCTCAAACTAAGTAAAGTTCCAGTCTTATTGGTAGACATTTCAACAAGTGTTTATTTGTGTGTACCATGCCAGGCATTCAACAATAACTCTCCATGGAGGCAACCATTCAAACAAATAAACTCTGCCCACCCAACAAACAGTTAATAGTTTCAGTCAGTTATGTCTCCTGTTACAAATCAAATACAACTGATTGTGTGGATCCTTATTACAGATGAAATACATGCAACCCTGACCCAAAGATGTCAATCAAATATGAACAAGTTGTAACTACATGTCCTGACAGTAAATGTTACCCTTTTACCACCATTGTAAATTTTGAATCCTTTCACAACTTGTCCACTAACTTCAATTAAAGCTATCTGGTGAATCAGAATTATTTTGAATATTTGAAATCCACCGAATGGAATGAAGAAATTTCAAATCCAAGGGATTAGCAGATTGAAAGAAATTGGAAACTGTTTTGATTAGAAAATGTTTCATGTTTCAATTTGTCATATATCTCAACTACATAGGTACATCAAGATTTTCACACAGTAAGGTCATGTGACACTTCAGTCTGGGTTAAGGTCAACTACAGTCCATATATGGAAGTCATTTGCATAAATAACCATAATTTGTTGCAAAGTAATTGATAACTACATCACTGTTTTAGCTACAAAATTTGTGATAGGAACTAAAGATTATGTTTTGTATACTGTATTTGCTCTATTAAAAGCACATATAAACAAATAATCTCATTGGCTGTATACTGGATTATTAAAATATTACTTATTTTGAACATAGAAAAAATCTCTTAACATAAGCACATGCACTACTAATATAGCAAATACTGTGAGTGTCCAAATGACAGGGTTCTACTAATATAGCAAATACTGTTAGTGTCCAAATGACAGGGTTCTACCAATATAGCAAATACTGTGAGTGTCCAAATGACAGGGTTCTACTAATATAGCAAATACTGTGAGTGTCCAAATGACAGGGTTCTACTAATATAGCAAATACTGTGAGTGTCCAAATGACAGGGTTCTACTAATATAGCAAATACTGCGAGTGTCCAAATGACAGGGTTCAATTTATTAATTGTAAACAAAAATAGCTAAAATTTCAATTTTGTCTGATCCTTCTAAAAGTATTTTCAAAATCTGAAGTCAAAGTTTGTCATGGTTTTATTAAGGTGTGACTGTTTTTTAAATAAAACAAGAAGTGAATCAGAAAGTATACCATTTAGACTAGAACAATATCATACTTACTATATATGAAGATTCTTGGGGGGAAATTTTGCTCAAAGACGATAAATTTCAAACATTTGAAATCAATGCATTATGGGATATCAGAAGTATGGCAGCTGCTTTGTATTATAACCTAATGGTTATAGAGGTCTTGAATCATAATTAGTTTTCCATATGGCCAAATATAGCTGTATTGCCAACTGTGGTTTCAAGCAGCGAGCCATGCAGTATACCAACAAAATTGAAACAACATTCCATAATTTCAGATCACTTCAATGTAGACATACATTTTGTAGCTTTAAGCAGACATTATTTTATAATCATAAAATGTATAAATTATCTGCATCATAGATATTAGTTCCTTAATTTGATAAGTGGTTAATTACCACTATTCACTTGTTTACAGACAAATGAAAATATTTATGTAATTACGTAAAATAATAAAAACAAAAAAATGTAAAATAAATATGTATAGCATATTTCTAAACAGAAATAAAGAAGTAATATTTATATGTCCTCACAACAAGACCCAATCAATCACACTAGTACTGGCAACATTAGAAAGTTGAAATATCTGAGCTACTTTAATATATGTTACCTATATAATAAGGAGAAGAAGATCAGATCAAGGCAATCTTAACAATGATGATAATAAGAAGAAATGGTGATGGGAGAAAAGTTAAAAGACATGAAAACATGAGAATAATACTTACGAGTAAACAATAAACAAACTTATTAGTAAATAAAGAATAAATTAATTAAAGAAAACAAACATTTTGGATTAATAAAGTAAAACAAAATCAAACTAAAAACTTACAATCATCATGATGCCTGTCTTTTCTTCGAGGTCGATCTATAAAATAATCATGCAGATTATAGGGTTAGGGGTTATGGAAAGGAGAACACTTCATTCCAGTGTAGTACTAAATATTCATTATTTGTTTGTTAGTTAAACCAACCTAGGAAAGATTAGGGTACAGGTTAAAGTGAGTAATACATGATGTACATGTCACATGGCAGCTTTATTATTATGGGTTTCAACATTTGAAATCATGGCAAATGGCTGGAAAATTCTAACAAGTGAAACTATTTTTCTTTCTTTTCAGTCTAATCTTTTTGTTTTATGTTTTTCCTGGATGTGACAAAATTTTTTCCCATCAACACTTTTTTCTCTCTCAGTTCTGATCTCCCACCTCGCTTTTTTCTATACCTTTGTTGTTAATTAACTTTTTCTATACCTTTGTTGTTAACTAACTTTTTCTATACTATATAGTTCATTAAATAAAATTGCTGAAAATTTGGAATGGAAAAAAAAATGACTTTGGAATATAATGGGTCAAACAGCAGTACAGTTCCTCCATTGTATTTATTATGGCATACAATTTGACAGCTTACACACCACCACATAGCCTGACATGCTACAGACAGCTTACACACCACCACATAGTCTGACATGCTACAGACAGCTTACACACCACCACATAGCCTGACATGCTACAGACAGCTTACACACCACCACATAGTCTGACATGCTACAGATGGCTTACACACCACCACATAGCCTGACATGCTACAGACAGCTTACACACCACCACATAGCCTGACATGCTACAGACAGCTTACATACCACCACATAGCCTGACATGCTACAGACAGCTTACACACCACCACATAGCCTGACATGCTACAGACAGCTTACACACCACCACATAGTCTGACATGCTACAGACAGCTTACACACCACCACATAGCCTGACATGCTACAGACAGCTTACACACCACCACATAGCCTGACATGCTACAGACAGCTTACATACCACCACATAGCCTGACATGCTACAGACAGCTTACACACCACCACATAGCCTGACATGCTACAGACAGCTTACACACCACCACATAGCCTGACATGCTACAGACAGCTTACACACCACCACATAGCCTGACATGCTACAGACAGCTTACACACCACCACATAGTCTGACATGCTACATACAGCTTACACACCACCACATAGTCTGACATGCTACAGACAGCTTACACACCACCACATAGCCTGACATGCTACAGACGGCTTACACACCACCACATAGCCTGACATGCTACAGACAGCTTACACACCACCACATAGCCTGACATGCTACAGACAGCTTACACACCACCACATAGCCTGACATGCTACAGACAGCTTACACACCACCACATAGCCTGACATGCTACAGACAGCTTACACACCACTACATAGCCTGACATGCTACAGACAGCTTACACACCACCACATAGCCTGACATGCTACAGACAGCTTACACACCACCACATAGCCTGACATGATACATATAGCTTACACACCACCACATAGTCTGACATGCTACAGACAGCTTACACACCACCACATAGCCTGACATGATACAGACAGCTTACACACAACCACATAGCCTGACATGCTACAGACAGCTTACACACCACCACATAGCCTGACATGCTACAGACAGCTTACACACCACCACATAGCCTGACATGCTACAGACAGCTTACACACCACCACATAGTCTGACATGCTACATACAGCTTACACACCACCACATAGTCTGACATGCTACAGACAGCTTACACACCACCACATAGCCTGACATGCTACAGACGGCTTACACACCACCACATAGCCTGACATGCTACAGACAGCTTACACACCACCACATAGCCTGACATGCTACAGACAGCTTACACACCACCACATAGCCTGACATGCTACAGACAGCTTACACACCACCACATAGCCTGACATGCTACATACAGCTTACACACCACCACATAGTCTGACATGCTACATACAGCTTACACACCACCACATAGCCTGACATGCTACAGACAGCTTACACACCACCACATAGCCTGACATGCTACAGACAGCTTACACACCACCACATAGCCTGACATGCTACAGACAGCTTACACACCACCACATAGCCTGACATGCTACAGACAGCTTACACACCACCACATAGCCTGACATGCTACAGACAGCTTACACACCACCACATAGCCTGACATGCTACAGATGGCTTACACACCACCACATAGCCTGACATGCTACAGATGGCTTACACACCACCACATAGCCTGACATGCTACAGACAGCTTACACACCACCACATAGCCTGACATGCTACAGACAGCTTACACACCACCACATAGCCTGACATGCTACAGACAGCTTACACACCACCACATAGCCTGACATGCTACAGACAGCTTACACACCACAACACAGCGTGACATGCTACATATAGCTTACACACCACCACATAGCCTGACATGATACATATAGCTTACACACCACCACATAGCCTGACATGATACATATAGCTTACACACCACCACATAGCCTGACATGATACATATAGCTTACACACCACCACATAGCCTGACATGCTACAGACAGCTTACACACCACCACATAGCCTGACATGATACATATAGCTTACACACCACCACATAGCCTGACATGCCATAGACCGCTTACACACCACCACATAGCCTGACATGCTACAGATAGCTTACACACCACAACACAGCGTGACATGCTACATATAGCTTACACACCACAACATAGCCTGACATGCTACAGATAGCTTACACACCACCACATAGCCTGACATGCTACAGACAGCTTACACACCACAACACAGCGTGACATGCTACATATAGCTTACACACCACCACATAGCCTGACATGCTACAGACAGCTTACACACCACCACATAGCCTGACATGCTACAGATAGCTTACACACCACCACATAGCCTGACATGCTACAGACAGCTTACACACCACCACATAGCCTGACATGCTACAGACAGCTTACACACCACCACATAGCCTGACATGCTACAGATAGCTTACACACCACCACATAGCCTGACATGCTACAGACAGCTTACACCCCACCACATAGCCTGACATGCTACAGACAGCTTACACACCACCACATAGCCTGACATGCTACAGACAGCTTACACACCACCACATAGCCTGACATGCTACAGATGGCTTACACACAACCACATAGCCTGACATGCTACAGACAGCTTACACACCACCACATAGCCTGACATGCTACAGATGGCTTACACACCACCACATAGCCTGACATGCTACAGACAGCTTACACACCACCACATAGCCTGACATGCTACAGACAGCTTACACACCACTACATAGCCTGACATGCTACAGATGGCTTACACACAACCACATAGCCTGACATGCTACAGACAGCTTACACACCACCACATAGTCTGACATGCTACATACAGCTTACACACCACCACATAGCCTGACATGCTACAGACAGCTTACACACCACCACATAGCCTGACATGCTACAGACAGCTTACACACCACCACATAGCCTGACATGCTACAGACGGCTTACACACCACCACATAGCCTGACATGCTAGACAGCTTACACACCACCACATAGCCTGACATGCTACAGACAGCTTACACACCACCACATAGCCTGACATGCTAGACAGCTTACACACCACCACATAGCCTGACATGCTACAGACAGCTTACACACCACCACATAGCCTGACATGCTACAGACAGCTTACACACCACCACATAGCCTGACATGCTACAGACAGCTTACACACCACCACATAGCCTGACATGCTACAGACGGCTTACACACCACCACATAGCCTGACATGCTACAGACAGCTTACACACCACCACATAGCCTGACATGCTACAGACGGCTTACACACCACTACATAGCCTGACATGCTAGACAGCTTACACACCACCACATAGCCTGACATGCTACAGACAGCTTACACACCACCACATAGCTATACAAGACCTGGGACAGGATTTACAGAGATTATTCTGATAGTATTCCTAAGTGCTACACAGTGTATCTGGCATTACCATGACAAGGAAAATACAGCCATGTAATGAATACTATGTTCATGCATTCATACCCCATCCAACCTTGTTATTACAAATCGCAGCTCAAGGTATGATTCTTTCAAATGCAGAGAAGTCAAGAAACCCCAAACTGGCCATTAAATACATTAATCCAAACAACAAGTAGAAACTGTACACTATCTACCTTGGACTGGAATATCAAAGATTGTGCTCAAAGACAAACAGTAAGAAGGAAATAACATGCAAGGTTTGGTCAAATACTGTGACTGTGTTCTGCCACACAGGTAGAATGTAAACTTGGTGCATATTTTACTTAGCGGTCAGTGAATGATAGAGTTTCAGTGATTCGCAGGTTTTAGCAACGATTACAACTGCTGCTTATAAATAATAACATTTGCTTTGATTTGCTAACATATGTTCATCTCAAGTTAAATTAGGTTTTGAATGTTTTATTGGCTGCTTGCATCTTATTAATGCATTATTATAGGATTCTATTACAATCTCAGACCAGACATTGTAATCAATAAACAACATTGCTAAAGCAGTCTGATCATTTCTAGAGGTCATTTCAATTTATCAGCTGTTCACCCTCAGTACATTTTGCCTTGAGGATTGGCTGAGGGATAGTAATGCTTGATATCATTCTCAGACCAGGTCAATAAATCCTATTATTGACCCTCAAAGTCACACATACTGGCACTGGTGTACTGAATAGAATAATTTTGATTTTGTACTTCCATCACATTATAGTAAACATACACCCACCTCCCCCAAGGCAATACCAGGATGTTTAACCTATACCTATTAGGATAGAATAGGATACTGTAAAATATTTTATTTTAGCTGGAATTAATTTTCGCTGAAATGACTTTTTGGGTGTATTTGCTGGATTTTGTTTTCATTTATTTTTGATGAGTTGAATGTAAAATATAGGAAAAAAGATATATTCACTGGATTCTATTTTCACTTAATCATTCCTTCAGCGAAAATAGCGAAAATTAATTCCAAGCGAAAATATTTTACAGTATTTGAAATGTACCCAATACAAGTCCAACAAACAGGAATGAAAACAAAGCCAAATAAACTGAAACAATTATAAACTATTGAAATAGAAAAGATTTAAAAAAAACAAAAAAACTCCTTATTGCTCAAACTTTAAAGGCTCAGGTAATATATAAATAAGGCATTGAAGTTTTTCCAATATAATGAGATGACAGAGCCTCCTGAACATTTTTCAACACACAATGAAAAATCTCTGAACCTCAAGTACAAAGTGCAAATTTTTCATTCTCAAAGCATTCACTTGACATTCACTTCACTCATTCAAGCTCACTGCAATAATACTAGCTTTACATTTGTCACGCTTCTTAACAAACAGATATGAGAATCTTGATGTATTGAAGACAATAATTGAACCATGAAAGTCAGGCATGCCTGCTTTGAAGTGTGCTATATCTGAGGTTGACAGACAAACACAATTAAAAACATAGAGCAACAAAGTTATCAAGTGTTAGAGCATATTTCTAGTCCTATACAGCATTCCTACTTGAAACATACATTAAGATATAACTTGTATAGTTTATGTTTTGCGTAATGGGATACTTTTGTCTCACATGTTGTTAGGTATTATTTATTTCCTTAGAACTGGTGTTAATGGTATAACTAAGACTGTTTTACACTGTTGGTGAATTATGTAACAAACAAGTCATCAGCAGTTGGAAATAGCGTGCAGCAAGATCATTTGTATTCTTGGGAGCTCTAAATACCTGGCTATTATCACTTCACAACTCTTGAATTGTGTGTGTGTTGCAAATCAGCCAATCAAAAACAAGAAGGCATAATCAAGGGGTATAAGAGCCTACCTGAGCATGTAACAACCTCACTCATTGGATAAAAGTGAGACAGTCACTATCATTATTTTTTGGTTTGTGGATGCAGAGATTCATTATAAGAGAAAAGACCAACAAATTTTCATTTCCCAAGGAAGAGACAAAAAAGCCATTTGGTAGTCTTCAGAAAGCAAACATAAAAGTGGAAAGTAAGGTAAAATTCTGTAGCAGTGGATATTTGACTAGTTTTGTTTTGGTTAGAAAGTCACACTGAATTCTATGTTGTTTAGTTCACAATGCAATGGTGGAGGCAGTGACTACTAGTGTTTAGAAAGCTTACTTAAATAAAATGTGACCTTAGTCAATTGTCAATAGTGAATTTGAAAACAAATAGACTTAGACACACCAATCTGGTGGGGTACATTCCAAATGCACACTTGGGGGACAATAAGCTGATAAAACAGCTAAATCCAAACAAATCAAGATTGTTATGGCTATAGGGAATTTATTTTGTTTCATTTAACCATTCCAGTTATCGACAACTGGCTAATTTCCATCATTGCAGCTGGGAGCCAAAAGAGAGGAGTAGTGACATTTGGCTCAAAACAGGGTCACGATCTTTGACTCGCCAACTTCACAGGATGTTAACCATTAGTGATTTCAAAAAACAAAATGGCTGTGAAAAACCATTTTATTCAAAACACTTAAAATTCTATCCTTAAGTTGTATCCCTTTCCATTATTAGTGTTTTGTTTAAGACAGTGAGGCTTAGGATATAAAGTGCAAAATTTATTTATAAACAACATTATGAAAAAATGTCCATAAATTAAATAAACGATCAATAATAAAACACCCACGTCCAATTTCTTGGCCGACTCAGATAACCTAATTAGCATACAAGGGTGATTTGTGACGTCACTGGGGTGAATTTGTCATCGTTTCACAATGGCCGCTATACGCATGCAGTGCTCGGAAAGTGACACGGAATCTATCTTATCGCCTGACGAGAGTTATGAGATCGAGGAATATGATGACAACGAGAGATGTCATGATTTTGTTTTAGAGTGCCAGGGACAAATTGGCGAGAAAAGTACGCGATGTGGGTGACCGTGTACCTTCCCAAAATGACTGTGACGATTCAGGCACAGGCACAGAGTTTGAACATCGTGACCGAAAATCTTAACGTTGTTATTTTTATTGTTCTATTTCCGGTAGGACGAATACCTACAACTGCAAGTTCGAAACAAATGAAACTGTACTGATAAATGATTCAGACATAAAAATAGGCACTGCAGATAACGTTATAAGGAGAAGGTCCATCCCAATATTTCCTGGTGTTCTTGACAGCTTTGGTCCATTGATGTCATAAACTTGAATCTTTTGGGAACGCATAAAGATTTACGCGATTGCCGTGTGTGTTGCTACACCTGCCAACAACACAGCGTTTGCCCATGATAACGATCGTGGTAGCTCGTTGTATATGCTGGTTTACTAAAACACATGCGTATGGGAAAAATGGTAAACAATCCTGTCTGCTAGCTATCTCCTGCTTTATGGTCCCGTTGGAGGCGCCATTTCGGCAACAGTCGTAATGCTGAAAAAACTCGAAGGTGATGGGAGAGGGGGGCGTGGCCCAATTTTGGAATATCATTGACTATTTACCCAATTTATATACCCACTTGCACTTGATTTTTTTTCATAATGTTGTTTATAAGTATATTTTGCACACAAAAGAAGTCAATTGGCCCAATTCAGTTACACTTTAAAGTAGAGGTCATACTAGCTTAATTGGCAATATGTCTTAAAACACACATGCTCAAAACACATTTAATAAAGAAACAGAATCATTATTACATCTGCATTATTGGATTATTCCAATCATATTTTTGTTTTAACACCAACTCTGGTAGAAGCTACACACTTTTAAAACATACTTTATAAGCACAATATGATCTCTAGCAGGAAGTACATCCTACTACCATTACTAGTGTCAACCATGCTACAAATTCTGTGCAGATTCAAAACAATACATCAATAAAGAAGACAAGTCTGTAAAATTAAGTACAAAACAAGAAGTAGAAGTCCCCTTGTAGCAAAATAATGTATCAAGTATTTATGTATCAGTTCAATGTAATCTTTGTTTATGTTAAATGGGGTCTACTTGGCGGCTGTCAAAATAAATACGGGGGGGGGGGGGGGGGGGGGGGTAAAAATGGCTGGATGATCCAAAGTTAACCCGACATATGCTAAACTTCACAATATGACTTTTTTTCAAACAACAGCTTGAAAGTAACAAGTTGTGTCACAACATAACAGAATCTCTATTGGTTCAAAAGTAATTGAATCAGAATTTTCAAACAAATGATGCACGATGTAGTTGTATAGTTGTAAAGTTTGATTACAATCAGTCAAGGCAAATGTACATATGTGGAATATGATGCAAGTTGTGTCTATAAAGTTTGAAGGTGATTAGTCAAAGCATGTCAAAGCATGTCAGAGATAAGGCTCTAGAACTGTATTTATTAAATTGCATTAAAAAATAAATAAAAAAAGGCCATTTGGCCATTTTGAATTTGATCTGGGCGAAAATGAAGTGCCTCAAATTTTGATTGATAAGTTGCTTTTAATTTGAAATTTATCAAACATTTTATATAAAAAACATGCCTTCATGAAACTGAGTGTAATGGGAATATACACAATTTTTATAAGATTAATAAGAAATATGTTTTATAAATTATCATAACATTTCAATAGATGTATGCTCAGTTGAACAAACTATTTATCACTTTTTTTAAGGTTTAGTGCTAGGGAGTCAAAATCAGTCTTAGTGCTAGGGAGTCAACATCAGTCTTAGTGCTAGGGAGTCAACATCAGTCTTAGTGCTAGGGAGTCAACATCAGTCTTAGTGCTAGGGAGTCAACATCAGTCTTAGTGCTAGGGAGTCAACATCAGTCTCAGTGCTAGGGAGTCAACATCAGTCTCAGTGCTAGGGAGTCAACATCAGTCTCAGTGCTAGGGAGTCAACATCAGTCTTAGTGCTCGGGAGTCAACATCAGTCTCAGTGCTAGGGAGTCAACATCAGTCTCAGTGCTAGGGAGTCAACATCAGTCTCAGTGCTAGGGAGTCAACATCAGTCTCAGTGCTAGGGAGTCAACATCAGTCTCAGTGCTAGGGAGTCAACATCAGTCTTAGTGCTAGGGAGTCAACATCAGTCTTAGTGCTAGGCAGTCAACATCAGTCTTAGTGCTCAGGAGTAAACTCAGTCTTAGTGCCAGGGAGTCAACATCAGTCTTAGTGCCAGGGAGTCAACATCAGTCTTAGTGCCAGGGAGTAAACATCAGTCTTAGTGCTAGGGAGTCGACATCAGTCTTAGTGCCAGGGAGTAAACATCAGTCTTAGTGCCAGGGAGTAAACATCAGTCTTAGTGCTAGGGAGTCAACATCAGTCTGTGGTATGACATACATGTACATGAGCTGAGAACAAGTCACCCAAATAGAGGCTCATCAGTAAATGGAAAGAGATCTCACAACATAAAACATGCGCTATTTACATCATTACCTCAAATTATGGATTGAATTTTTTGCAATTTTGTGCATGTATTTTTTGCCGAAAAAAAATCGAAATCAAATAATACAGTGTACAAGTATAAAGTATAGGTTCACCAAGGCACAGTGTAATGCACAAGTTCCAGATCTCAGTTACTGAAAACGGTATATTGGTATTTGACCTCCGCCAGGGGAAAGCAATATCACTTGACTACAGTCTCCATAACAACCACTGTACTCAATACAAAACAGAAGGCAGCATTTAACATGAAATACTGGAGTGTACTTTTTGAGAGTGACAACTAACTTTTGTCTAATTCCCCAATGAATAACATCATAAAGTCTCCAAATAACTTCCTTCCTAATTTCTCAATAAATTAGACCAAAATAAAACCATAATTCCTAATACGCCAACATTTGTAATTGACAATGGATTTTTAGATAGGAAAATTATTGACTCTATATGCTTTTGGCTCATTTCTCACAAAAACTAATCAACCTATGTTTTCTGATGATTTGTTGGTTAAATGAGAACAACATTTTGTGTTACAGGGAGTAGCAGATGTGTCTTTCCAACACCAATGAAATTTCACTGCGACAAAATTATGCAATTTTTACCAACTTGCAAACATCTGCCACTCTCTAAATTTTGAAACAGTCAATTTATACTAGTTCAGTAATCCAACCATAGCAAATAAAAGTAATGTATTTACAAGGACTCACAAGTACAGGTATTTATGTAACTTAGATATCCATGAACGTAACAAGATACCATACTATGTGAGGCATTACAAAATGCAATAAGTGCACAGACAGAAATGAGTGACATTGTCACCACATTCAACAAATAGAAAAAAAATTAAATGCATTTCATGACACAGGAATGCTTAAATAAACACTTGTTTCACAGTCACTAGCATTAATATAATGATCATCATCAAAATCACATGACTTGAATGGGATCATCATCCTTTATCACACTAGTTGTATACTCTTACCTTATACATCCTTTATTGTAAAAGAAATGTCTGTCTATAATTCTAGTGAAATTGAAATAATGTAGTTGAATAATACCACATTAGGCATCCTTTCCTGCAGTCATCATATTACTGCAGTCAGAGATATTACTGAAGATTTTCAGACAGGTGAATTGTGATAAATTGAGTCACTATAAATTCCCTGAAACTATCAGACTGTCAGACTGTCAATATATTTGCCATTCACTATATAGGACTTGTGCCCATTTGTTATTTATATTTGTAAAAGATAAAATACAGTACCACTAAAAACAAACTATGAATCAATCCTGCTTTCTTAGGGACATATTTATTCTAGTATTACGTTTATTTCATGGAAGTGGGCATGTACCATGTTCATTCATGGCTACTTATAATACCTAGGTTATGGGAAGAGTGGTAATTTGCGTTTCTAGTGGTACACATACCACATACAGGCATGGTTTATGCACCATTTATGCCACTTCATACCATCTTAAAACACAGAATACCTGTCATCACCCGTTCATTTGCAGTCATATAGAACCCACCTTGCTAGATTTGATTTCATGTCTTGAATGTTACACTGTTGCTATCTCAAGAGCTACTTCAATTGTTTCTTTTCTTTTGGTGTTTGTGTTGGATGTAATGCATTCAAGAGAAAACTTGAAATGTTTATATGAATACGTTCCTCATATTGGGTACAGTCACACACCCTATCCAGTCAAGAATGTCCAACAAGAGTGGCCTTAGATATCAACAACCAGACAATCAGAAGTCTGCATTTTTATTCAAAACATGTTTTTTACCAATTTCTAAACCATAAAATAAAATTTTCAGCAAAATGTTTTTGAAATACAATGGATAGACGCTTTGTGCATGCTTTCATTATTTTCATTACTTCTCCCTGCACACATATCCCTTATAACGTTTTAATGTAACAGATTGCCAAATTGTTTCCACAAATAATTAAATAGATAATTTGTACTCCTTCCTTGGCTCTCACACGTCCTTGCACAAAACATTGCATTGTACTATCAACTATTGGTGTTTTCAAAAAATAAAAACACTGTTACCATATTTATAATTGCAAACTTAACACCTGCAAGAAAAGTTTAGTTTGCCAATATTTGATGGTTTGTGAAATCTTACCTCTTCTTGAACTGCTAACCGATTCTGTTTCTGTTGTGTCATCTAATTTATCTGAACTTCCGGCTGCATTAGCACTGTAATCAAACAAATTTATAAGTTGTTAAAACATATTTATATAATAATTTAGTAATTATTTAGTAACTTTATATTATTGATATAATTCAAAGTATTATCAATTCAACAAGACTTGCATCTGGTTTAAGCAAATACTGCCACCAGAGTCAAAAAGCATATTTCCACTCAACAAACTGGTGAGGGCAGCAGACATCTTATCTTAGAAAAGTAAGGTCAATTGGTTTGACCTAGCTCAGTGATTAGCATATATACAGCGACATAAAAAAGAAGACTAACAGAATGCTCAATTGAATGGAAATAAATACATTGTGAATTTGATTAATTTAGCAAGCAACCTGCCTCCCTAATAAATAAAGGTCCAATTAGTTTTCAATTTAAAGATAATAAGGTTAAAAAATAGTTCTCTTTAAAATCAGTTTAACTGGGTAGAGCAACAGTAATTACAATATTTTTTTTTCAACCAATAACAATCAATGTCAGTTTAATGTTAAACCAATAAGCAAACCAATTTCAATAGCAAAGAATGGTCGTTTTCTCCATAGTTTACCTCAAATTAATATGATTGACAACTGAAGTTGACTTTTTTTTCACCCTCCAAAAATTCTGATTAAAGATGCAATATACACAAGAACATGTAACTTTTAATATTAGTGTTTGTTGATAAATACATTGAATTATGATGACATCATACCGGTAGCATGAAAACGCTATATTAGAGTTTTGTTGATGAAAAATTAACCTTTTATAATACACATGTGCACTGATTGTTTTAATATATACAATAACAATCACTACATATGTGTATTGGTGGGTTGGATTTGTCAACTAACAAAAACTGTTCGACAATATGAAACAAAAGGTGGCATTCAACAGGAAATATTAGCTTGGGTCCTAAAAACATTTTTAATTTATTGTAAAAAACTTTATTTTCGCTATTTTCACTGAAGGGATGATTCAGTGAAAATAAAATCCAGCGAATATACCATTTTCTTATATTTTACATTGAACTGGTCAAAAATCAGTGAAAATGAAATTCCATACATAACACCCAAAAAAGTCTTTTCAGCAAAATTAGTTCCAGCTTAAATAAAATATGATAAATCAGTCTGCTTTATTTCACAATGATATTAAAAAAATATTTTACCAAAATTAAAAAAGAAATTATGAAAAAAATACATAAAAATAAGCAAACTTTTTGTGGAAATTTAAAAATAGTATCCAAATGATTAACAAGAATATCCTGATTCTGTGTGAAATGAAAATGGTGAATTTTTACTGAAAAGACAGCAGTCAAGTAGATATTTAGCATACAAATCAGGTAGGATTTTATCAGATTTAGCAGTGATCCACTATTTGAAGGTGATATTATTTATTTATAGAATTGATAATATATACAGCAGTCCGATATTAACATGCCAATCAATATACGTTAACAGCTTTAAAACAGTACGTTGACCCTTAGTGATAATATCGTTTGGTACTGAGTGATTTCACAGTGAGTTGAATAGATTGCATTGTGTCAGGTTCTAATCAAAGGAAAAGAGCAGTTCAAATGCATTGCCAAATTTCTAATTCTAAAATATCAAATCTAAAAAGTAATCTTTTACACAGGAAGTCACTTTCCATCTGATGCAAGACTAAAATACTGAAATTTAAAAAAAACAAACAGGGAAAAGCATTCATGCACAGTGTAAATTCTATCGCACAATTCTAGTCTACAATCATCTCTAGATTGAAATACTGATATAATATTTCTATAATATTTTTAACAATACCAATAACCTGATAATTCAAAAAAAACAAAAAAACATGACAGCAGAATGTGCCAAAACAGACAATTCAACCAAGACAAATGCATGCTGAAAAAAAAGTTGACCGCTTCGACATTACATTGCACACAAGATTTGTTCAGGTATATTTTCTCTACTCTGCTTTTGTCATGAAAGCTAATCTGACTCATTGGAAACTACTACATAATAAATTTGTCGGCATCCATTAGTAATACTTGTATGCACAGAACTCTTTTCACAATATGCCTCAGAGCAATTTAGACTATTCTATTTATCCAGAGGGGTGGGCGAGTTATTTTCATTCTTAAAAACCTTTTCAAGGCATTATTTTATCTTAGAGAGCTACATCTTTAAGGGCACAACAAAAATTAGAATTTTCAAAATTAGATAAGCTTCCAATCCTGAGAAGAATGAATTAGTCCATAATGAAGACACTTTTAACACAAGAAAATCATCTAAATTGGCAGGGGATCAAGATTAGGTTGACTTTTTGTATAATCTGCAATCAGAAATCAGGTCAGAAAGAAGGTTTTTATTTTATACAGATGTTCTTTTACAAAATAAGTAACTAAATGATGATTTTGATAGATGTATTAATGTTAGAATAGACAGAATTGCTACGCATGGTTGCATAGCAACATACAACATCTTTACTCAAAAATTATTTCCATCAAAAATATATACAGTATATGCTTTTTGTGTATTTGAAAGTTAAGTTGTAAATAAAACATGATTTGATTAATACATGTATGCACATAATTTGAAATTTGTTCAGATCTTGTATTTGTTGCATTAAAGCATTCAAGTTGTCATTAAAATCCTTTAGCTTTCAATAAATCAGAATCCAAGATACTGACCAACAGGTTCTTTATACTGACCAGCCTGTGTATACTTATCACCCAGAGCACACACAAACCTGTGTATACCAACCACCCAGAGTACAGACAAACCTGGGTATACCGACCACCCAGAGTACAGGCAAACCTGTGTATACCGACCACCCAGAGTACAGGCAAACATGTGTATACCGACCACCCAGGGTACAGGCAAACCTGTGTATACCGACCACCTAGAGTACAGACAAACCTGTGTATACAGACCACCCAGAGTACAGACAAACCTGTGTATACCGACCACCCAGAGCACACACAAACCTGTATATACAGACCACCCAGAGTACAGACAAACCAGTGTATACCGACCACCCAGAGCACACACAAACCTGTGTATACAGACCACCCAGAGCACACACAAACCTGTGTATACAGACCACCCAGAGCACACACAAACCTGTGTATACAGACCACCCAGAGCACACACAAACCTGTGTATACAGACCACCCAGAACACACACAAACCTGTGTATACAGACCACCCAGAGCACACACAAACCTGTGTATACAGACCACCCAGAGCACACACAAACCTGTGTATACAGACCACCCAGAGCACACACAAACCTGTGTATACAGACCACCCAGAGCACACACAAACCTGTGTATACAGACCACCCAGAGCACACACAAACCTGTGTATACAGACCACCCAGAGCACACACAAACCTACATGTATACCAACCATCCAAGGGAATTCATTAAAATCATTGCAAATGGGGAAAAAAATGGTCTATCTATTGAAACATTGTTTTGTTAAATGAACCTCTGAGATTATGGTACAAAATGACAGCTTACCCTGAGTGAAATGTCAAATGCTTCGCCACCTTGAGCGGCTAAGCCCCTCTCTGATGGACTTTCCTGATGATTTTGTATGTTATTTACCATAATAGTGTGTGTCATGCATGACATTTTTTATGAGCCATCACATGACTGAATTCAACAAAATGGTGACTACTTTAGCCTTAGTCTTGTGTAGGGTCTTTTTGCCCATACAATTGTGTCTAAAACAATATTTGGGTAAGATTTGGTCATCTTTATATGGTTATTTAAACAAATATTGTTCAAAATCATATCTGCAAATTTTTTATGAATAGAATGGTAATAAACAAACAAGCAGCCTCTTGGCTGTTAGCAATGCACATTTAAATTAAAGAACAGAAGATATCATTAGAAAATGAACAATATGCATAGTATCAATGCAATGGGACTTCAAAAATATCATTTTTCATCATAAATGATTGTGGTTTTTAATAAGAAAAAAATATCACTTTTACCAAAAATGACAAAAATATTCACCAAAATTAGAGAATTAAAGATATCATTACAAAATGAACAAATCTAAGAGAGGTCTACATGTAGTACCTACATATGTAATATCAAAGCAATTGGACTTGCGGTTTTTAACAAAAAGCCGAAAATATCACTTTTTACCAAAAATGACAAAAATATTCACCAAAATTAGAGAATTGAAGATATGATCATGAAATGAACAAATCTGAGAGAGGTCTACCCAAGGTACATATACACCAAATATCAAAGCATTCAGGCTTGTAGTTTTCAAGAAGAAGTCGAATAAGTAAAACATTGACACGGCCGACGGACGATCACTCATATGATAAGCTCCGCTCGACAAAGTCAACAGCGGAGCAAAAAAAGACAGTGGTCTAGAAACTGTCTATAAGTGGGCACTATAAGCAGATGGGCTTTATGTAAAGATGGTCACTAACACTTGTTTGACTGTACCATGAAACGAAAGTTTTGGCGAAGTTAAATAGATAAAATCCAACTTAAGACGATGAGAACACAGAAATCCTTAGCATACTGTTTCAGTCTCAGTCGCTATCATTAGCAATAAATTGTAGCCATTTTAATACACATTAAAAATGTAATAAAAGACATGCTGTCAGCTTGCTGGCAGGAAATTTCCAATTTTAGCCTACTTATAACAGGTAATGGTTTGAGGTAAATTTTAATGCAAGGACAATTTTAGAATTTCACAAACTATAGTCTAAATTTGCCACTTTGTAGCATTTCAACACAATTATGATTGTTTTGTGACAGGCTTACTTTCAATTAATGGTGCAGATAAAATTTCACACTTATTGACACCTGCATAGAAATTATCAAATATATGCTTTCATCTTTTTAAATTTGATAGGGTAAAAATTATTATTCACTGGGTTTTTATTTATTTATTTGACTCTAATAATTTTGCTGCATTTGACAAGATAGAATGGCTACAAACATTTTTTTAAACTGGGGAAGATCACAAGAATTTATTTATAATGAAACTAATGTAGTCTACTTGCTTGACAACAAATTTTTTTAAAAAATCCAAAAATTCTGATCACCTTTATTTTTCAATGGCTTTGTTTAAAATGTCAGAAGACAAAATGAATAAGTATTAACAAAATCAACATAAATACAGTTAGTATAATGACTATGATATACATAAACAAGCAGCCTGTCGGCTGAGATAGCTCCCCTGTTAGCAATGCACATTTCAATTAAAGAACTGAAGATATCATTAGAAAATGAACAATATGTATAGTATCAAAGCAAAGGACCTTGCTGTTTTCAACAAGAATTTAAAAATATCACTTTTCACCAAAAATGACAAAAATAATCATCAAAATTAAGTAATTGAAGATATCACCACGAAATTAACAAGGTCCACATGTAATACCTATATATGTAATATAAAAGCAATCAGATTTGCGGTTTTTAACAAGAAGTCGAAAATCTCACTTTTTACCAAAAATGAAAAAATATTCACCAAAATTAAAGATATCATTACAAAATGAACAAATCTGAGAGAGGTCCACATGTAGTACCTATGTATGTAATATAAAAGCAATTGGACTTGCGGTTTTCAACAAGAAGTTGAAAATATCACTTTTTACCAAAAATGACAAAAATATTCACCAAAATTAGAGAATTAAAGATATCATTACAAAATGAACAAATCTGAAACAGGTCCACTTGTAGTACCTGTGTATGTAATATCAAAGCAATTGGACTTGCGGTTTTTAACAAGAAGTCGAAAATATCACTTTTTACCAAAAATGACAAAAATATTCACCAAAATTAGAGAATTAAAGATATCATTACAAAATGAACAAATCTGAGAGAGGTCCGCTTGTTAGTAGTACCTATGTATGTAATATCAAAGCAATTGGACTTGCGGTTTTTAACAAGAAGTCGAAAATATCACTTTTTACTAAAAATGACAAAAATATTCACCAAAATTAGAGAATTAAAGATATCATTACAAAATGAACAAATCTGAGAGAGTTCCACATGTAGTACCTATATATGTAATATCAAAGCAATTGGACTTGCGGTTTTTAACAAGAAGTCGAAAATATCACTTTTTACTAAACATAGTTGAACTCTGGTGACCTTGCCCTTTGTTATATAATATAATTCCCTTTATCATAGTTTGTTTCAATATAAATATGCATTGTCATAATTAATTTTGAATACAAACAAGTTTTGGGGTTGAACCAACAGTGGGGAATCAGTCTACCGAATGTCCTTAAAAGATGTAAATATCTTACAAAAACATTGGTGCCTTATTTGTTTAATTATTTTAAGGAACATAATTTCCAGCTTTATTGAAAGTAATTGAGATATTTTAGAATAAAAACAAATGTCTCATTGCAAAAAAAAAAGTGCTGCATTTAGATGTGAGTAGGTTCATAAAACATGCAAGATAACAGAAAAATTTAGCTGGCTTTAGTTCAAGTATTTTGTACAGGTGTCTGTCAAAAATGAATGATTCACTGAGACAAATATGAACTGCCTCATTGTGTGACTACTGTACAGTGTTCTCCACAATACAAATTAGCTGGTGGGCGGCCTAATTAGCATAAATTTGCATATCAATTTGCATATCATTTACATACAGCATTCTCGCATTTATGACATGAACTGCAATACACACTAAGTTATTTACTATTCTCTTTTTAATTTAATTTAATTGGAACATGTTACAATTTTTTGAAATACAAACAGATTGGTCACTATCAATATTTACGAAATGCAAAAAGTTTGAAATCGGTGATTTATGCGTTCGCAAATTATTCTGCGTTCATGAAATGCAAGTCGAGTAACCAAGAGCAAGTACAAAACATAATTGAGTTATAAGGTAGAAAATATACGAGATGATTTGCCTACGAAGCCAAAACAGACAATTTGTCAAAACAAAATCCATAACATTTTTATTTGTGGCATCAGTACTCACCCGTGCCGACGGACGGTAAGATGCATTTACGCATGTACGGCCACGATACGTTGCGTTTTCACACATTGTTATGGATTTCAAGAAAAAAATGCTAGCAATCGGCAAAATAAAAGAATCTGATATGTTCTTGAAAGATTAGACATAAAAAATAGATAAATTGAAAAAAGTACGTGGAAAAGATAACTAAAATATTATTCAATTACAAATACTCGCGGTAAACTAATCCCGCAGCCATGTTTGATGTTTATTACCGCTTTCCGAATTCAGTACACGAACACCCAGAATGCGCTGTTCCCCTATGCAACTTAGATACTAAATCGTTACAGCACCAACAGCGGTGGGTAGCAGACGGTCGTTGAATGGGGTAGGCCAAAAGGTCATCAGTTTGCCTTCTCCATGCTGTTTTCACAATGAAAATCGAGCGAACGTTGTAAATACGGCTAGAATTTAAATTTTTGTTCGAGTTTACATGCAATCTGCTAATATATTTGTTTATTTTCTGTGCATATACATTTCGTTCGTATTTACTTCTTTCTTTCGTGATCGGAAGACGATTATTAAAAATACAGCTGTAAATTGAAACCACTGTAGTTGCGTATCGTGAGCAATAAGTGGCAACAATGTCGGGTGACAATGAATTCAAGCGATTGACACATTGCCATGAATACACTTGATAACTGCTTGCAGACTTCCAATGGACATTGTTTATGTTTGGACTGTTTTAAACAATAGCAAAATAAAGGGTTGGGCAACTACTCTTTTGTTTAGGCTTGGGAAGAACAATGCAAGCTTTTTACAAATAATTTCAGCTGGATGTACGTTGGTGGGCGGGTGTTGAGTTACTGGGCGGCCGTAAAACTTGATGGGCGGGCCCGCCTGCCTAAAACCCCTTGTGGAGAACACTGCTGTATTATATGAAAAGTAAAAAAAACACCCTTTATGAATAGCTATCATGTTGCAAGCTCTACTTTGTATGCAAATCAACTTAAATAGTTGGTGTCCAGTGGAGAGAGAAGTCAACAGTACTGTTGCCTCCTGAGAAACTACATCTTCAAACACTGCAATCTCTGAAGTGCGTTTTTAAACTAGTATTATAAAAACTCTATCATTCTGTTCTAATAGCTGAAACATATTCCTGTGAGTTTTCATTTGTCGAATGAACTGTTTGTCAAATACAGAATACATATATTTTAGAATAATTTTCTTTTTAAAATGTGGATGAAATGTTTTGCTTTTAATGTTTTTTTTATGTATTGTTTTTGATTTGATAACTTTGAACTAAACAGATTTTCTATTAGCTTCAGATCTTGATCAAAGTTTGGCACCCAGTTCATAGCAGTGCTTATATTGATTTTCTGACATCTTGTTTTCTGTAAAGATTTTATTGGTAGGTTTGCAAATGTGTATCAGACTGTGCAATCTCTCCATGAGTTGGTTTTGAAACCCAGTATGGGATTCTGAGATACATTACCAAGGATATTATTACAAGATAAATCATTTGCTTCATTGAACACATACAACAATGCATATTTCCATTGAGATCAGTGACCTTTGATGTGTATCACCAGTGATCAGTCAAGTAGAAACAGTCAAAATATTTTATCAGATTTTCTCAATTTTTGCATGATATTTTCATACAGGACATCTGTTGTTCAAACTCAGGGAAGACTTTATACTGATGAATAAGGTGACCAAGTTTGATAAAGTTTGGAATAGAATTAGTAAAGTTATTATGCACACAATAACAATTATTAACGACGATGACGACGACAACGCCGGAAAAAAATTTCCCCTTAATATACCAGGGATCGAAATACCCTGGTGCACACTGCACTATGCACATAGATTATTAGCTCATGCAAGTAAACTCAAAATATAATGTGCACGCTGTGCATGTAGAAATTAACACATTTTCTCATTATATTCACTAAGCTTTAATTAAGTTCAACCAAGATTGTGAGACAACTAAAAAAAATCAAATTCTTTCATGATTGCATCAATCGAGAACCTATAAATTTTATTAAAACTTTAAAAATGGTGCATTTCACAACAAGTTAGTGCAGGTAAATTTCAAATTCAACATGCACACTATGCATGCAGAGAAAAAATTCTATTTCAATCCCTGTATACCTTTCCCTTCCATCTTTGATGGTACGGGCAAGGTAAAAATGACAAAAATATTCACCAAAATTAGAGAATTAAAGATATCATTACAAAATGAACAAATCTGGGAGAGGTCTACCCAAGGTACATATACACCAAGTATCAAAGCATTCAGGCTTGTAGTTTTCAAGAAGAAGTCAAAAAAGTAAAACATTGACACGGACGATGCCGGACAATCACTCATATGATAAGCTCCGCTCGACAAAGTCGACAGCGGAGCTAAAAAAATGCGTACATTTTGCATCAACACAGAGAGAGGACTTTTTTTTTGTTCAAATGGGATAAAGGTGCATAATGTTTTTGTGGAAAAAAAACAAGCTGATTATACCTGAATATATGACAGGAGGGGATAGAATTAAATTTAGCAAAAAACCAATCAATTTACTTTGTAGAGAGTACCATAGAAATCAAAGAAAGCTTAGAAAGAACTCCCATGTGCTGAGAGTATTGGAGACACATTAAATATAATTCGAAATTACTTAGCTGAAAACTAATTATGCAAATCAGAAAATTAATATGACCAGATTTGAGTGTAAAACTAATGAGGTCTGCGCAATGTAACAGAAAATCTATGTCTCCAAGTTTAATTGAAATGTGATTAGAACCAAAAAATTATGAATTATTATGCTTATTAGGGAATTAATATGAACAGATTTTTACCCCAAACTAATTAGGTTTGTACATTGTCCTAGAGCATCTTTGTACTAAGTTTCATTGAAATGGAATAATTAGTACCGTGAAAACTCCAAAATCTCGCTCGACCCCTCTAAAAATTCGGCCGCCTATTTATTTGCCGGGGTTCGGTGTTTTATTTACCTCCAAATTTTCGACTCCACTAAGAATTGCCGACTCATTCTTATTCGAAAAATGCGACCAGTTTTAGTTTTCCCCCAAACGAAAAAAAAACCGATGTGAGCGTTCAAACGGGACCTTCCTCGAAGGCATGAATCCGGGTTTCTGATTGACTGAGAGATTTTTATTTTATTGGTAACGAAAATATATTCTAAATAAACGAAGTTTCAAATAAAAACGAACACAAAAATCTCGGCATGCTGTGTTTCTGAATTGTTGATTATTACTGTACTCAGTAGTGATTATAATAATGTACACAAAATAAATTTGTTGAATGGTTATGAAATACAAATAAAAGTCAACTTAGTTTCATCGTAAGCGAATGATTCCGGTCTCGTATAAACGTTTGATGCTGTAGGATATCCGCCATGTTCTCTTAGGTCAAATAGGTCAAATCGCTAATTAACCAATCAAAAAGCTGGATGATGCCAACGTGTTCAAATTACCATAGCTTATTTAAATATGTTAATGTTATTGAACGCAATGCGGAAGAGATTGGTGTTGTAGTACGATATTTTGGCTTGGATTTTGATGCGAAAACGGCATGATTTTTTTTAAATAAAAAAATTAGTTGTTTTTAAAAAATAAACTGGTCATCTGAAGAATAATTTACCATTGTTCACAGTGATAACAGCTCATTCTCGAAAGGAAGCTTACCCGCTCACGCTAGTCACGATAAAAATCATACACGTGTACTCTTGAATAGACAGACGTCAATGACCACGGTAAAACTTACTCTATTTTAGCCGGCAGGATTGATTGAAATGTCCAAAAAATGACGCCAAAATACACCTTAAAAGTCCCATTTTATTTTCTTAAATCCCATTTTATTTTTTAATCCAAGGGCGAATTTACGGCAGAATTTGGTCCCTCAAATAAGGGACACGTGAGCTTTGATTCTAACCGGATACATTGCACTGGGTCGGGGAGATAGTTTGCTAAACTTCCATGTATCTTTTGTCCAATGGGTACCTGTACTTCGAACATTCGCAAGTTTTCCTAGGTAGTGCGAGACAGCTTTGTCTTTTGACCTATTAGTTTTGTGCTGACCTCTTCTCCGCGTCTTGATGTTTTGTTTTGCTTGTCATAATACTCACTGATTGATGACTTTGTTTAGATTTTGAGTTACAACTCGGCCACGACCTTTGCTTTTACCGTGAAACATGAGGAAGTTTACGTCAATTGACGGACATTGCATTTTTTAAAAACTAATGAAGCACACTGTCTATCATCTCCATTTTTTCATTTGCTGATTTCTATTCTGAAAAATTCGACCGTCCGAAAATGCACCTTAATTTTGACTCTAAAAACACGTCACATTTCTAACACCAATTATTTAAAACCGGTCGAAATTTTGGAGTTTTTACGGTGCTTTAGATATCAGTGTGAAAGCTTAAAATTGGTTAATTATGCAAATTAGGTAATTAATATGTACAGATTTTAACCCACAATTATTCAGGTCTGTCTATTGTCCTACAGCATCCATGTACATTCATTGATATGTGATGTATAGTACCTGAGATATCAGTGTGAAAGTTGGTTAATTATGCAAATTAGGTGATTAATATGCACAAATATTTACCGGAAACTAATTGGGTCTGCATAATTCTAGATTCATTGAAATGTGATGATTAGTACTTTAGATATCAGTAGAAAAGCTGAAAATTAATTATGCAAATTAGGTAATTAATATGCACAATTATTTACCCTAAAACTAATCAGGTCTCTGCATAGTCCTAAAGGATCTATGTACCAAGTTTCATTGAAATGCGATGATTAGTACTTGAGATACCCGTGGAAAAGCTGAAAATTAACTAATTATGCAAATTAGGTGATTAATATGCACAAATATTTATCGAAAACAATCAATCTCTGCATAGTCCTTGAGTATGTAAGTACCAAGTTTCATTGAAATGTAATGCTAACTACTTATATCAAATGCTGAAAATTAATTAATTATGCAAATTAGGTAATTAATATGTACTGATATTACCATAAAAACTATCAGGTCTGTGCAGTGTCGTATGACATCTATGTACCAAGTTTCATTGAAATGTGATGATTAGTACTTGAGATATCAGTGGAAAAACCGAAAATTGACTAATCATTATGCAAATTAGGTAATTAGTATCCACGGATTATTACCAAAAACTAATCAAAACCTAGCATTAGTTCAGAGCATCTATGTACCAAGTTTCATCAAAATCCAATGAGTGGTTGTTTAGATATCAGTGGTACAGTCATGGAACCACTAAAAAATAGCTAATTATCATGCAAATTAGGTAATTAATATGCACGGATTTTTACCAAAAATTAATCAAATCTGCGCATATGTTCAGAGCATCTATGTACCAAGTTTCATCAAAATCCAATGAGTGGTTCTTTAGATATCAGTGGAACAGTCATAGAACAGCTAAAAAATAGCTAATTATCATGCAAATTAGGTAATTAACGAGCATGGATTTTTACCAAAACCTAATCAAATCTGCGCATTGGCCCAGAGCATCTATGCACCAAGTTTCATCAAAAACCGATGTATGGTTCTTGAGATAGCAGTGGAACAGTCGGACACACATACACACATACACACACACATACACACATACACACATACACACATACACACATACACACATACAGACACACTAACTGCAAAGACTCCCATTTTGTGCTTCGCACATGGGAGTCAAAAACACATCACTATTGAATTCCTATAGATCAGTTGAAAAGCAATATGCCATTGATGGAAGTCTAATGCTAACCAACCGTGAAATCAAGAACAAATTTGAAAATGGAATCAGCGTTTCCTAAAAAAAAGGTTTGTAATCCTTTAATGATACTCCATGATTTTTGGAATCAAATATGTCAAAAATATTGTTGTTGCAATGCTATTTTAATGAGATTAGTTTGACAGTTACCAATAAAAAGTTCAATATCAATTAGCTCATCTCAAAAACCTAGAATAGTGTGCTCCAATAGTTTTGGAATTAATGACAAGTTTGACCAAACAGAAAGTCTATGAATGATTAGCATATTTTGTGATAACAAATATACACAGAACTGTTGTATGAAAATACTTGTATGAAAATGAAAGATGGATGTGTATTATTATTAACTAAATATATGAAAATACTTATAACCAGAAGGACTATCATAATGGATGTATAGACATTTTTGTTCTATTCGATGCTTAAGATAGAAATCAGAGCAATCACAATCTATAATTTAAATCCTTATGTAAACTATAACTGTCCATAATTTGCTAACTCTAAAGAAGCTAAATTATGGATGTTGTATGGTTTCAAATTGGTGAAAACAACAGCTGTGACCCTTTCACTCAACACTCTGTTTGCATGAAATAAAAACAAATCCTTGTTTTCATATCCGTTATCATGCTCAGAAATTAATAAAACAAGCAGCCTATCGGCTGAGATAGCTCCGCTGTTAGCAATGCACATTTCAATTAAAGAACTGAAGACATCATTAGAAAATGAACAATATGAATAGTATCAAAGCAATCGGACTTACAGTTTTCAACAAGAAGTCGACAATATCACTTTTTACCAAAAATGACAAAAATATTCACCAAAATTAGAGAATTGAAGATATCATCACGAAATAAACAAATCTGAGAGAGGTCCACATGTAGTACCTATATATGTAGTATCAAAGCAATTGGACTTGCGGTTTTTAACAAGAAGTCGAAAATATCACTTTTCACCAAAAATTGACAAAAATATTCACCAAAAATAGAGAATTAAAGATATCATTACAAAATGAACAAATCTGAGAGAGGTCCACATGTAGTACCTATATATGTAATATCAAAGCATTTGCACTTGCGGTTTTTAACAAGAAGTCGAAAATATCAGTTTTTACCAAAAATGACAAAAATATTCACCAAAATTAGAGAATTAAAGATATCAACATGAAATGAACAAACCTAAGAGAGGTCTACCCAAGGTACATATACACCAAGTATCAAAGCATTTAGGCTTGTAGTTTTCAAGAAGAAGTCGAAAAAGTAAAACATTGACACGGACGACGGACGACGGACGACGACGACGGACGACGACGACGGACAATCACTCATATGATAAGCTCCGCTCGACAAAGTCGACAGCGGAGCTAAAAAACATGTGCTGCAGTGTAAATTGTTTTTGAATCCATTTTAATCCCTGTAAAATTACCTATGTGATTCCAGGCGAGTTAACACAGGGTAACAATGTGTTGTCACATGGCCTACGTGATTCCAAACGAGTTAACACAGGGTAATAATATGTTGTCACATGGTCCATGTGATTCCAAATGAGTTAACACAGGGTAATAATACATTGTATGTTGTCACATGGTCTATGTGATTCCAGACGAGTTAAAACAGGGTAATAATATGTTGTCACATGGTCTATGTGATTCCAGACGAGTTCAAACAAGGTAATATTGTGTTGTCACATGGCCTATGTGGTTCCAGACGAGTTAACACAGGGTAATAATGTGTTGTCCCATGGCCTATGTGGTTCCAGACGAGTTAACACAGGGTAAATATCGGAAGAGTTACTTTATAATAATATTGATTTTCTTGTTTACTGATTTAAGCCATGACTTGTGTTTTCATTCTAAATTAAAAGTAATATGGTGTACAAATCTATTAGCAGTTTACGAACAAATTTTAAAATGTACAAACATAATGAATAAATTATGTTAATCATATGCTAATTATTATGCAAATTAGCCACTATGCTTGATCAAAATTATAGGGAGAACACTGAATTGCATTCAAACAAAAATAAATTTTCCAGCTGTTTACTTTTTACTTATTCATAATCATTTGGTTTTTTGAGGATCATATTTGCTCAGAAATCAAGAACAGAAAAACAATGACAAAAAATTGTACTTCGCATTCATTGAATTGAACGAAACAATCCAACATCAGTTGACGATAGATAAAAACTAGATATACAGAAGTGCATTGAAGCGCATAAATGATTATGTTTGCCTGCAGCAATTGTTATTTTGTTTTGATGACTGTTGCCTTTTGTGCTACAAGACCATAACCTGTTCATCAATCTGGCTTCAGGACTGCAATTTCATTTGTCATTACTTTAGTTTCCCCCAAGGTAGTGCAACTGATCTGCGTTTTCATTACTTCAATGTTGTGAGGGGAAAACTTAATTTTTTTAAATTAATATTATCTTTGACTTTTACCAATCATGTAAATATAATAGTGAATTGATCAATTAAATAATCTGTTCATGAAAAAGACAAAATTTCACAGAATTCTATGAAGTAGTCTCTTGTAATACTTGCGGGTACTATTAAAGTGAGACAACATGAATAAATTTAGTCAATGAGTACTTCACCAAGATTCAAGTTAGGATAAAAGAAACAAGCAGCCTATCGGCTGAGATAGCTCCGCTGTTAGCAATGCACATGGCAATTAAAGAACAGAAGATATCATTAGAAAATGAACAAATCTGAGAGAGGTCCACATGTAGTACCTATATGTATAATATATCAAAGCAATTGGACTTGCGGTTTTCAATAAGAAGTCGAAAATATCATTTTTTACCAAAAATTACAAAAATATTCACCAAAATAAATAGAGAATTGAAGATATCATCACAAAACAAACAAATCTGAGAGAGGTCCACATATAGTACCTATATATGTAATATCAAAGCAATCGGACTTACAGTTTTCAACAAGAAGTCGAAAATATCACTTTTTACCAAAAATTACAAAAATATTCACCAAAATTAGAGAACTGAAGATATCATCACAAAATGAACAAATCTGAGAAAGATCTACATGTAGTATCTATATATATAATATCAAAGCAATTGAACTATTGGTTTTTAACAAGAAGTCGAAAATATCACTTTTTACCAAAAATTACAAAAATATTCACCAAAATTAGAGAATTGAAGATATCATCACGAAATGAACAAATCTGAGAGAGGTCCACATGTAGTACCTATATATGTAGTATCAAATCAATTGGACTCTATCATTCTGTTCTAATAGCTGAAACATATTCCTGTGAGTTTTCATTTGTCGAATGAACTGTTCATAGCAGTGCTTATATTGATTTTCTGACATCTTGTTTTCTGTAAAGATTTTATTGGTAGGTTTGCAAATGTGTATCAGACTGTGCAATCTCTCCATGAGTCGGTTTTGAAACCCAGTATGGGATTCTGAGATACATTACCAAGGATATTATTACAAGATAAATCATTTGCTTCATTGAACACATACAACAATGCATATTTCCACTGAGATCAGTGACCTTTGATGTGTATCACCAGTGATCAGTCAAGTAGAAACAGTCAAAATATTTTATCAGATTTTCTCAATTTTTGCATGATATTTTCATACAGGACATCTGTTGTTCAAACTCAGGGAAGACTTTATACTGATGAATAAGGTGACCAAAATTTATAAAGTTTGGAATAGAATTAGTAAAGTTATTATGCACACAATAACAATTATTAACGACGACGACAACGACGACGACAACGACGACGACGGACAAAATTTTCCCCTTAATATACCTTTCCCTTCCATCTTTGATGGTACGGGCAAGGTAAAAATGACAAAAATATTCACCAAAATTAGAGAATTGAAGATATCAACATGAAATGAACAAACCTAAGAGAGGTCTACCCAAGGTACATATAGACCAAGTATCAAAGCATTCAGGCTTGTAGTTTTCAAGAAGAAGTCGAAAAAGTAAAACATTGACATGGACGACGACGACGGACAATCACTCATATGATAAGCTCCGCTCGACAAAGTCGACAGCGGAGCTAATAAAAAAGATTTCTTTAGAAAGCTGCATACTGTTTTACATGATTCGTGACTAGAATTTCAACTGATAGATCATAGTGCTTAGAAAAGATGAATCATTCACTTCACAAATGAATTATAATAAATTACATCAAAAGCTTTGGCTGAAAAAACCTGTACATTTTTTTTTGCATTGTAGCATTTTCATCTACTTTGGGTGTGACTCAGCTTATTATACCATTTGTAATATGAATTGTGATTGGCCCGTATGAGATTTTTAATGTAAAAAACAACATTTTCACCCAATTGTTAAGTATGTACATTGTAGTATTGGTATGCTAATCTCAAATGACTAACAGGTTCAAACAACATACAGGTGTTATAAATAATGTCTACACTGATCAACGTAAAGACATGCAAGTTGTGCTGTTTATGAGTAATCATTCTAACATTTCAATCTGAACAGCATTGGGGAATAAGTAACAATATACATTATGTACATGTATTATTGAAAACAATACTATCAACACTATGGGTACTAGTACATAGAAATAATGTAAGAACGACGGTTGTGTGCTCAAAGTCATGATAAGTTATTTAGTTAGCCAGCGTACAATAAATACTATTTTTGGTTATTCCACAGGGAGTTGGACAAACTTATGTATTTTAATAAATTATTAAATAATAAATTGTTATACAACGTTTCTTTTAACCCCCCTCCCTTTCCTGGTATCGATTTCAAGTAATCACTGATCCTTGTTTATACCACTCTTTCCTTTATCACAACTTTGTTACGCGCTAATGTTATATGCAAATGTTAATGCGCTATGTAGACACGCCCTGTTATAGTAAAATATCCCAAGGGTTGAAACACGCCAGGACTGTGGCATCAAATCACGCATTCAAACCTTTCAAAGTTTGTTTTCTTTACATATATGGCATCTGTAATGACATAGATGGCATTAGAAAATAAAACAATTGCATTTGAACTTGAATATTTGTCAAATTAAAACTCATTGCAATCAAGCGCCATAGCAGGAGCACAACCGTAAATCCGGAAACAGGATGTTGCAATCTTTGACCTCTATCACAAAGAATGACTCATATATTGTTGTCACATGATCAGAAGTAAACAATTTTCCCATGATTTGTGCTGCTGCTATGTTGATTATTTTCATTAGAAAGATCTCAAAGAGCAACGCGAACAACATTTGAAGTAGAAACCATTTTACAGAAGAGTCACTGATTCATTGAAGTTGCGTCGCGTTGGAGATTACACTTGCCGGATTTAAAAAAAAAATCGCGCGCAGCATTTCTTGTTTATTAATGCATCTCATGAATAAATTAAATGCCCACTGGCTTTACGGTTGTGCTCATGCCACAGTCCTGGCGTGTTTCAACCCTTGGGATATTTTACTATAATAGGGCGTGTCTACATCGCGCGTTAAAATTTGCATATAACGTTAGCGCGTTGTGATAAAGGAAAGAGTGATATAAACAAGGGGGGGTAAAAGACCAGGAGGGGTAAAAGAAAAGTTATATAACAATTTATTATTTAATAATTTATTAAAATACATAAGTTTGTCCAACTCCCTGTGGTTATCTGCACTTGTGTTAAAGAAGTGCTTCTCAAATAAACCAGTAAGGTTAACAGAATATCCACAATCAGAAGCACTATTGAAATGCGTGTCCCAAGATTTCCCATAATGCACTATGGTACTATAAATAGCTACTCTTTATAAAGGTAGTTGGGTCATATGACTATAAATTAGGATTAGCTGTGATGGAGTTAGATTTAACCTTGGCAATCATCCATACAAAAATAATCTAAAATACAACAATGAGGGGATTACCTATATTGCCAATAATAACTACATGTATGTTTCTAAGACTTTATTTTTACTTCACTCATTCTAAAGATGATGCAAGGTTTATTATTATTAGCTCCATTTAGATTTAATTGTGACTAGATTTGATTATACTCTGTTTTAATAACCCTTTCAATGCCAGTATATTCACCATCAATTTTTTATTACGATAAATCACACAATTTGCTTATATAGATTTCCATACATAAATAAACTTCATTCATTCATTCATTCATTCATTCATTCATTCATTCATTTTCATATGAACATTCATATTCATACATTTTGGAAAACATTTTATTTCGAAAATAGTTGATCTAGGTAGAGTTCATACTTGTGTACTATTTCTAGTCAGTGTTGTGTCAATAAACTTTAATGTAACAAATAGCATCTATAAATGTTACATACATTTATTTTATCAACATTTCTCTGCACCGTACTAGCCACCAAACTAAATTCAGGAACATCAATGACCATCTTTTGAATACCTGGCTTGACTAGCTTAGAATTAAATCATTTTTGCCTTGTAACTGAATGTCAAGTTTGACATTGGAAGTTCAGGTCAAGCAGTAACATTTTCCAAGTCCAAACTGTGAAGGTACTTACTGAAAAGATGGAGGTCTGGAATCTCCGATTCCACCTGTCCGTTCCAATGGAATATCTGCCTGGGATTCAGTGCATTGTGATGTGCTATCTGATATACTACTACCTTCTGCCGCTACCAACTGATGAGAGAATGATAAACACAAATTAGATTCACATTCATTACAAGTTAATTAAAAAAAATTATTTTTGTAGCAATAGGCCCATTTTTCAAAAATTATAGAAATTGTAGAAAACTACATAAAAATGTGCAAAATATAATATTGTATCCTTGGCGATAAAAACGTCTTTGGTATACCCCCCCCCTGATTATTTCAATTAGGACAGCCCACCAATGGCAGAACAGCAGGCAGTAACAATAACCATGAAATACAGTTCAGCTATAGAGAAGCAATTTAATTAATACCAAGATGAAATTATTCAGATTAAATGTGAAAAAACTGACACATGGTGATTGATCTGTTCACAGAAAGAAAATTACAGAACATTTAATTGTGGTTGACTGACAATTTATTAAATCTACACTGCCACTAACTTAAAGAGGGAGTTCATAAATCAACACTATGTCAGTGGCGCCAGCTTCATTCTTTTAAGAATAAATTTTTTTGCTATATGGTAATTAGACTAATTGCTAAATTGATTGAAATTTAAATTATCAGTTTTATTTCACTTCTTTCAATCACTGTTTTTTTACATAAAATGGCAAGTTTCTCATTCGAACATGACATTTAAACAATTCATAAAAAAAAATTGTTTTTTAAAAGTTTGATCAAGTCCAACAGCTGTGTGGTTCCGAGCACAAGAACATCAAAATATTCATTTTTGTTACATGTTCGTCTTTGGTGATAGTTTCATTAACGTATTATTGACTGGCGATATTTTTGATGGTGAAATACAAAAAAATATTTCACTTTTATTGACCATTATTTGCGATTACGTTTTGTGTCGCACATACATATCATATGTATGTGTGTAGGAGAAATCCTAGCCCTTCTGTGTCAACAAAATCCTAATATCTAAAAATAACAAATTTAAGGACATGAAATATATTAAAAATGACTAAAATACTATCCCAAAACTATAGCCTGACACAAGATGGACCCACAGCTAAGTCTGCAATTATTATGAATTGATTTTTTTAATGCATCTCGAATACATACCTTCATCTTTTTTAATGTTTATTTAATTTTTTTTTCACTAATTAGGATCTGGAGAAAACAGTTCGGTACAATACACAGAAAACTATAACATGTTCAATGTACAACCTTTGCAATAGTGGGGAGAAAAATCATCAAATGGAACAGCCACTGCATATTTCGTTTTACAAACATACATACTCTAGTGGCAGACAAGGGAAACACTCACAAAGCTTCTACACTAAATTTAATTAATTGAGCAAAAAAAAATAAAATCTCAAAACACTGAAAAGTGTTCAAATATTTTTTTTTCTCTAAATCTTCAAATCGCACCCGTAAGTCTGAATTCCTGGGCTAACTTTGAATGACCTTTGACCTTCTAACAACAGAGACTTTATTCCATTCAGTATTCTTAGCATCCATTCTCGTCACCGATTGAAAACAGAAAGTTGGATTTCTATAAGTTTGTACACACACAGCGTTGAGTGCTGTCCCCTGATAGAGTAAACTGCGATTGGACGGAAATACGATGCATTCACAGTGTATAGGAGAGCATAACATCGCAATTGAACAGAAGACCTTCAGGAAAGAAAACACAGCCAGAAAGTAACAATGATAAGGAACTAAATCATGTGTCTTTTGTAAGGGATCTAACACACCGACATTGGAATTCACTAATCACCATATCCAAAGAATCTGTTTTGTTTGCTACCTTTTCAATGTCTTAATGTTATATTATTTGGACGGATTTGGGTCTACTCGAGACAATAAATAAACACCTAGTTAAGAAAAGATATAAACCATCATCTTCAGTGTCTACAATCGATGTCATCTTAAGATGTGCATTGAATTGTCTTACATGATCACTATTAAAGCATCTACAGGCGAACATTAAACCACAGACATGGTAAATTGGTTAAGAAATTGACATATATAGAATTAGGTCAGGTCAGTTAAATTTAAACCACTGAGAACACTGTATTCATAACAGTTTGTAACCTTTTCACCTTTAACCAAAAAAAAATTGCACATTTTTCTCTCCACATACATCATATATTTGGGAAAATCTCTGTAGGCAATGAAAACTATATCAGTGCTAGGTGGGAAAATTAAACTGTGTTGGGTATAAAATAAGGTGAAATATTTTATTTTTATAAAAATTGCACATAAAATTATTGACAGGAATATTCTAACAGTGGCCAACTTTGCAAACCTATTTGAACCAAAGCTATTAATCAATTGTGGGACAATAGTAAACACACACAGAGTTTTTTCAAAGAATTAAAGCATGCCAAAAAATTATAAAATAAACTATTTCTTGTTTGAATTTGAACACAAAATATATTCATTTGAACATTGTGATTACAAACTTTAACAGAGTACTGTTATATTTTTATACACTTAATCTTGACTTCTTTCAAACCCTCAGGACACAAATTAATTAGTCAGACTATCCAATATAAACAATCATTTGGCAGGTGCAATTTTGCTTCATCTGGATCACTTTACATTTCTTTCAATAATTAATAGATGGTTGGGTATCTGAGTGTTTATTTCCCAGTGAAACAAAACTATACTGAGATTTAAGCCAGATGTTTTTGGCACATCAAATGTACACCCTGGTACACAACCCAGAATCATAACGGTTATAAATGCTAAAACAAGAATTAGTTACTAGAAATAAGTGAAGGTCATATATCCTGGTGCCGATGTCAACAAAGGTCATACATCCTGATACCGATGTCAACAAAGGTCATACATCCTGGTACCGATGTCAACAAAGGTCATACATCCCGGTACCGATGTCAACAAAGGTCATACATCCCGGTACCGATGTCAACAAAGGTCATACATCCTGGTACCGATGTCAACAAAGGTCATACATTCTGGTACCGATGTCAACAAAGGTCATACATCCTGGTACCGATGTCAACAAAGGTCATATATCCTGGTACCGATGTCAACAAAGGTCATACATCCTGGTACCGATGTCAACAAAGGTCATACATCCTGGTACCGATGTCAACAAAGGTCATACATTCTGGTATTCTGGATAACTTTTCGCAATACCAAAAAAGTAAATACATCTCAAGTTATAAGGATCCTCAACTGCAAAATGAGTCACAAACTTGACACAACAATCTTCAGACAAGTCAAACACATTTTGGTTATTGATTTTTCAATGGATCAACATAATTTAAGTAAATAGATTTCAGTTTATTTTAATAATCAATTTTTAATTATTTAAATTTAATCAAAACCTTGTGTGTACATGACAGTAAACTGTTATAACTGATTTACATTTATTTTGCACTATAACATATCTATCAATCTTCTTTTGTAGTCTATGAGCAGAGATTGGTGTTGACATTTCAATGCTGATTACAGCCTTTTAGATGCTTTTTTTATTTTATAAAAATTAAAAAATAAACAATGATGATAATTAATATTATATCCAAGTAAATAACAAAGGAAACATTTTTAATGAATCAATAATGAAACATGTTTCACACCATACTTAAATGGCAAGACACATATGTACTACGAATGTAAAAGCAATGAATGACAATGAGACTCAAACGATGAAGTAGAAACTATAGATTCAACATTTTATGAGTCAAGAACTATTTAAGAATTTCAATGTCCGAAATTTTAAAAATAAGACTTACTCGTATATACCATAAAGAATTCCAAGAAACCAAGCAATATGTCATCAGAAATATCCCCGCTGACAATAATTAAATATTCATAAACCATGTGATTCTAGTCCTTGGCAAGATAATCACACTGTGGCACAGACATGGTACAAGCACATAATGCTATCGATTTAGAGCCTTATCATCTCCAAACTATTCAAAGACAATTAACCCAAGACGAATCAAGACAAAGCAATCATCCTTTCTTGATCAGTTGTGCATTATCCAGCAATCATTACTATTCCCTCATCTCTAGCCACATTGATGTACAGAAGCAGCTGTAGAAAATACTACAAGAAGTTTCATTCCAGTGGGAAATCAAAGATTCTTGTTATTGACTACATTAAAAAAGTTGAGCAATTCGCAGAAGCCTCCAAGGACCACAGTTCTTTCAGGTAGTGATTATATACCTCATTTTCCATGATGCTGAATATAGAAGTGCTTCCTAAATGTACTGCTTGAGGCATGAACAATCCATGGAAGTATAGAATATCTGAAAGTCAACATCATCTGTACTTGGCCTTTGAAGACTGATTTTTTCAAAAATTAAGTAAAGAGCAAATTTGAATAGGAAATAAAATCAAGAGCACACATTAGGGATTACTTTACAAGCATGGGCCTTTAAGACCAGTTTTAAACTACAATTTTTATATTAATTCGTAGAATAGGGTGAAACAAAAGTCAGCAAGGACTAATGAACCAGGACGTTTTAAAGATGATCTTTTGTAATCTTTCATAATAACAGAATTCTCACAAAGAGAACAATTTTACATACAGCTCATCTCAAACATGATGCACTAAAACACTACATTTTTGCTCATACATATGAACACATTGAAGCATATACCAAACATTTCAGGAGTAAATTGTACAAAATGACGGCAGGGCATAACAAGAAGCCTATCGGCTGAGATAGCTCCGCTGTTAGCAATGCACATTTCAATTAAAGAACTGAAGACATCATTAGAAAATGAACAATATGAATAGTATCAAAGCAATCGGACTTACAGTTTTTAACAAGAAGTCGAAAATATCACTTTTTACCAAAAATTACAAAAATATTCACCAAAATAAATTAATTAGAGAATTGAAGATATCATCACAAAATGAACAAATCTGAGAGAGATCCACATGTAGCACCTATATATGTAATATCAAAGCAATCGGACTTACAGTTTTCAACAAGAAATCGAAAATATCACTTTTTACCAAAAATGGCAAAAATATTCACCAAAATTAGAGAACTGAAGATATCATCACTAAATGAACAAATCTGAGAAAGGTCTACATGTAGTATCTATATATGTAATATCAAAGCAATTGAACTATTGATTTTTAACAAGAAGTCGAAAATATCACTTTTTACCAAAAATTACAAAAATATTCACCAAAATTAGAGAATTGAAGATATCATCACAAAATGAACAAATCTGAGAAAGGTCCACGTGTAGTACCTATATATGTAATATCAAAGCAATCGGACTTGTGGTTTTTAACAAGAAGTCGAAAATATCACTTTTTACCAAAAATGAGAAAAATATTCACCAAAATTAGAAAATTGAAGATATCATCACGAAATGAACAAATCTGAGAGAGGTCCACATGCAGTACCTATATATGTAATATCAAAGTAATTGCACTTGCGGTTTTTAACAAGAAGTCGAAAATATCACTTTTTACTAAAAATGACAAAAATATTCACCAAAATTAGAGAATTAAAGATATCATTACAAAATGAACAAATCTGAGAGAGGTCCACATGCAGTACCTATATATGTAATATCAAAGTAATTGCACTTGCGGTTTTTAACAAGAAGTCGAAAATATCACTTTTTACCAAAAATGACAAACATATTCACCAAAATTAGAGAATTGAAGATATCAACATGAAATGAACAAACCTAAAAGAGGTCTACCCAAGGTACATATACACCAAGTATCAAAGCATTCAGGCTTGTAGTTTTCAAGAAGAAGTCGAAAAAGTAAAACATTGACACGGACGACGACGGACAATCACTCATATGATAAGCTTCGCTCGACAAAGTCGACAGCGGAACTAATAAGAAAATTCACATTTGCAAGGTCTGTTCACATTCAGAGTTATGAAAATAAACATTCCCTCAGCGAAAATAGCGAAAATAAAGTTTTTTACATTACTACTTTTATGTTTGTTTTGTAACTTTTTCCCAGGATGGAATGTGAGTACAATTGTTCAAGGTTCCTCAAATGAATATGGACCATTTTATATGATGCAATGCATAAGTGACAACATTTATAGTCAAGGTAATAATATCCCAATGAATATAGCTAACACACCATCTTGCAATCCTTAAAACAACTCTTTCGCTTAAGGAAACATGGATGAAGTAATAGCCAAGAAATGTTAATCAACCTTTCAGCAACTTATCAAACTAGTTATGAATATTGAAAAGATGCTTACCAGTTTTCAATAATATCTTTGTTCAATGCTATTGAGGTTACAACCGGGAAATGTGAAGAAATAGAGCGATATCAAAACCAGATATTCGTTAATTGGAAACAAAAATCAATGTCTTAGAGGACATCCCCGGTTAAAAAAATGTCATTGTCAGTAGGACATAGCATTTTGACTGGTTCAAATCGTGCTGAAAAACATGGCGGAAATTGCTTTGCATCAAGATTTTGCGCAGGATCGAAAACACTCCACAACGAAGGAATTGATAAAGATATTGTCATTGACTGTTTTCCCACAGACCCTAATCATGAATTCAGGCAGTATATAAATCATATAGTAATAAAATGAGCATATTTTTGTGAATATGTTTATTTTATCAAAAGTGTGGTTTGTTTTATTTTAAAACTATAAAGCAAGAATAGAATTTAAATGACAATTCCAGAGAAATAATGTCAAAACAAGCAGCCTGTTGGCTGAGATAGCTCCCCTGTTAGCAATGCACATTTCAATTAAAGAACTGAAGACATCATTAGAAAATGAACAATATGTATAGAATCAAAGCAATCGGACTTACACTGTTACAGTTTTTAACAAGAAGTCGAAAATATCACTTTCTACCAAAAATTATCAAAATATTTACCAAAATTAGAGAATTGAAGATATCATCATTAAATGAACAAATCTGTAAGTGGTCCACATGTAGTACCTATATATGTAATATCAAAGCAATTGGAATTGTGGTTTTTAACAAGAAGTCAAAAATATCACTTTTTACCAAAAATGACAAAATATTCACCAAAATTAGAGAATTGTAGATATCATTACAAAATGAACAAATCAGAGAGAGCTCCACATGTAGTACCTATATATGTAATATCAAAGCAATTGCACTTGCGGTTTTTAACAAGAAGTCGAAAATATCACTTTTTACCAAAAATGAAAAAAATATTCACCAAAATTAGAGAATTGAAGATATCAACATGAAATGAACAAACCTAAGAGAGGTCTACCCAAGGTACATATACATTAAGTATCAAAGCATTCAGGCTTGTAGTTTTCAAGAAGAAGTCGAAAAAGTAAAACATTGACACGGACGACGACGGACAATCACTCATATGATAAGCTCCGCTCGACAAAGTCGACAGCGGAGCTAATAAAAGCAATCGGACTTGCGTTTTCAACATAAAGTCGAAAATATCACTTTACCAAAAATTACAAAAACATTCATCAAAATTAGGGAATTAAAGATATCATCACAAAATGAACAAATCTAAGAGGTCTGCCCAAGGTACATATACACCAAGTATCAAAGCTATAAAAAATTGTAGTTCTCAAGGAGAAGTCAGACCCTGATGGACAATCACTCATATATGATAAGCTCCGCTTGACAAAGATGACAGCGGAGCTAAAACTACTTCCTGTTTGGAAGCAATCCAAAATGGCATGACAAATTCTGACAGTTTTTTCAAACTTAAATGTGCTTTATAGATAGATGCCAAATACCATATATAAGAACATTTTGCTTGGTAGATTTTTTTACTATTTTGAGGGGAAAAAACATGGCGGAAATTTTTTTATTGCTGATATCTATTACACATGAGTTGCACTATATGCCATAAAATATCTGATTGCCAAGACCCTTAAAAAGTGGTCAAATAGCCACTTCCGATTTATTTTCAATCCAATATGGCTGCCGAACAATTGACCACACAAAGTTCTAAAAGTCTTATGCACCAGTTCACATGACCGGTAGATACTATAAGTATGGGGAATTTCAGACCCTTCTGTTTAGCAGTTTTTGACGAACAAATATACAGAAGAAAGAAAGAAGAAGAAAAACAGGTCGATAATAATTTGGGCTTGGGCCTCTAATTAATTACATTAACCACGGTTCAAATTGTTGGCCAAACAAGAGTACTTCATTCACCAATGCAGCATTTTTCACCATCAACACAACACACCTATGCTTAAAGGCACATGAAAATAAACCCCAACATGGCCATTTGGCAGTCATTTTAATCAAATCATAATAGAAACTATTTTTCCCTTGCTGGGATACGAGCTGTATTCGAACAGCCATTTGTACAATGCTCTTACATGCACACTGCTTGATCAGTTTCTCAGAAATGTTCTGAACACATTGCCCAGGTGGAAGTCTCCATGGATAGGAAAAAACTGTGTCAGCAGTGTGGTAAATGACCTGTTCACCTTTGATAGTAACTCTTGGTTGTTGTCCTATCTATATACAACAAACTTAGCAAATATAATAAAGAGCCGTACAATCATAGAAAATCAAGAGAATAAATTTAGATAAATACAGGTTAAGTTATAAAATACCTTTAAAAACAGTGTTATTTTGAAATACAAGATATAGTAAGATGATGGCAGATGCTAATACAAACATAATTTCATATTGGAAAATCCCAGATTGTATTATCTTCATGTTTTATTGGATAGAACTAGACATTAGCACTTAGGCCATTTCAAGTTTAAAACAATTTTTAAATCATCCAGGTGGTCTAGAATCGTTTAGGAATACATTAGTGCAACACAGTATTCAGGAACAATGCTCATCAGAAACTGTCTAGGTAGGTCATACATCCTGGTACTTTGCAGGACCTAAGGGTCATACATCCTGGTACTTTGCAGGACCTAAAAATCATACATCCTGGCACTTTGCAGGACCTAAAGGTTATACATCCTGGTACTTTGCAGGACCTAAAGGTTATAGATCCTGGTACTTTGCAGGACCTAAAGGTTATACATCCTGGTACTTTGCAGGACCTAAAGGTTATAGATCCTGGTACTTTGCAGGACCTAAAGGTTATACATCCTGGCATTTTGCAGGACCTAAAGGTTATACATCCTAGTACTTTGCAGGACCTAAAGGTCATACACCTGGTACTTTGCAGGACCTAAAGGTTATACATCCTGGTACTTTGCAGGACCTAAAGGTCATACAACCTGGTACTTTGCAGGACCTAAAGGTCATACAACCTGGTACTTTGCAGGACCTAAAGGTCATACAACCTGGTACTTTGCAGGACCTAAAGGTTATACATCCTGGTACTTTGCAGGACCTAAAGGTCATACAACCTGGTACTTTGCAGGACCTAAGGGTCATACATCCTGGTACTTTGCAGGACCTAAAAATCATACATCCTGGCACTTTGCAGGACCTAAAGGTTATACATCCTAGTACTTTGCAGGACATAAAGGTCATACATCCTGGTACTTTGCAGGACGTAAAGGCAGTGTTGCCCCCAGAAATTTTTCATAGAGTCGGGGCTAATTCGCATAATAATTAGCATATAATTAACATAAATTAACATATTGTTTGTCATATGGGGGAAATAAAACAAGACCAGTTTTTTTCCTTTTTTTTTTCTATTTATTTTATGTACAATCTGTATACAATAAAAGTGCACTGCATGTTTAGTATTGCAAATGTCCCGCAGAAATACTGAGTTTTCTGTTTTTTTTGCTTGGCCCAGCAATCAGCAACTTTATAAAACCCTGTTCGATCCCGGTAAATTAAACATTGGGTTGATGATTCTCAGTGCTTATCTTTCGTTTCTGTTGTTTTCCGGTTAAGTACAACAATTGTTACGAGTCACGATACTTAAGCTACTATGTTCGAGCAATAATAGTTTTTCTGGCTGAAATTATCCATCTATATGTATTTTTTTTTAATCGTCGATGTTGTCTGTTCAACACAATTGTGAACAAGTCAAGACAACGGAGTTCTGAATTACGAGTTGTCGCCATTGTTATACCACGTAAAATTGAGGCTTTTCCTCCAAGAAATAACACAAGTGTCACTCCAATTTCCAAACGTTTCTTGATTAGAATTCCTGATTTCTTGATAAATATATTATTTTCCATTATGCTTCACTTAATTCGTCCGGATCTGAGCACGATATGCAATCCGAGTGGGAAGTTCACGCTCGCTGGATCTTACGTGGATGATGCCATCTTGGATTCACGATCACGAGGTCAAAATTGTTTACATCATAAATATATATTTTTTCCCATTTTGATCTCAAAAAACAAATACAATATCAAAAATACTGATAAAAATCAAAACCTAGAATAATAGTACGACTACATGTCTAAAAATAATAATGAAAATATGTTTTGTACACACCGGAAACATGTGGTTTTTGAACCCAAGTGTGACTATATCGTTTGCATATGAATATACGTTTGGCAAAAAGCGTTTGACACTGGGGCTTACGGCTTTGTCTTTATATAACTGCTTTGTTTTTTTAAACAATATCCAACCAATGAGAAACAACAAGGGTCTATCCCGGGAAATTGGCGTTGATACAATGCATTTGTAAATTAAACTAGTTAGCCAGGAAACTTTACAGTCTGTGAGAGCATGGAGGTAAAAAGAGATATCTCTTTTTACCTCCATGGTGAGAGACTGAAGAAATCAGATCACAAGATAAATAATAGCATCGCGGAGGAAACACATAGCGTCGTGGGCAAATCCGATCACGTCGCGCCCCGCGACGCTGTTTTGGCCTGGGGAGAACACTGTAAAGGTCATACAACCTGGTACTTTGCAGGACATAAAGGTTATACATCCTGGTACTTTGCAGGACCTAAAGGACATACAACCTTTGCAGGACCTAAAGGTTATACATCCTAGTACTTTGCAGGACCTAAAGGTTATGCATCCTGGTACTTTGCAGGACCTAAAGGTTATACATCCTGGTACTTTGCAGGACCTAAAGTTTATACATCCGGGTACTTTGTAGGATCTAAAGGTCATACATCCTGGTACTATGCAGGACGTAAAGGTCAAACAACATGGTACTTTGCAGGACCTAAAGGTTTACATCATGGTACTTCATGGGGATGAAAAATCACAATTATGAAAATTATTCTATTGTTTTCTCCCCAAAAATCAAAGCACTTGTCATTGAAGTTCAAAAACAATTAAAGTGCCTGTGAAATGGCTGCTATTTTCACACCTAAAATTATCCATTGATACATAAATATTATTAATTTTTATGTTTCTAAGCATGAATTATTTTTTTAAGTGAAAAAATTTGTTTTAAACTCAGTCTACGGCAACTTTATTTTTTTGTATTTTAAAACAAGGCTCCTCATTAGCTTCTCATTTGCATACACAAATTCCCCTTGTGACGTCAGAAGGGGAAGTCACATGGCAGCTTGCATTGCCGATACGTGTAAATAAAGGCAAATTTCTTCTGCAGTTTTCTCATCTTTGACTAAATTGTCACTTATGTACTTGTTCGTCGAGGAGGAACACATAGTATAAATTTTTGTTGCATGGGGTTGAGTTAGATGCGAAATATGTTCGTTCTGGTGTAGCTGGTCACCGTGATCGTCACCGGCACACGTTTGTACACTGTCGCTGGACAAAATAGGTTACTAGGCACGTCACTACACTGGTTTATTTCATCGATCGTCTGAGTAAAACTTCCAAAATTAAAATAAAAAAGAACATATTTTGACATTCTAAACATTAGACTATTGTGAACACTATAAAATAATTAAAAAATGACAAATCAGTTACTAAATAAATGACAGCCGCGTGGAAATAAATTGAAATTTTGTTGAAATAGGTGAACACGTCGGGTCACGACGAAGGCAAGTAAGTGCGTTAAAAGCGAGATAAATAATCGAGATCGACACACATACAGATAAATTCAGAGTGGATTCGAGTTAGCGTGATCCATGGAGTGATTGTCATAATTATAACATCATATTAAAACTTTATTTAGTGGAAACACATTGACCAAGCCCGGATTCTTATTTCATAAATTATTACGCAGATCAAACTGCAAGCATGGAGGTAAAAAAAGAACAGAGGTGTGAATTTGACATTCAACACCAATCACCAAACAATTCAGAAACTTTTAGCAGTGTGTAAGGGTTGTGTAATTTCCTGTTTGTCTGACGCTTCATTTTCGTGTCACTGTCAAAATTATTGCTACCGGTACTCTTTACTTAACAGGGACTAAATGGTCTCTATAAAACGATAATCAGGATCGCAAAAAAAGTCAACTCATTTGAAACACTTGCCGTCTCTATCTCTCTTCTGAAATCCGCCTCGGTGATCATGGTCCGGAATCTATTTCTTTCAAAAGTGTTGTGCCAGGTTTATGTTGTCGGCGTTTCTCTTTAAACCTACCATAGTTTTTTTTTTCATGAACGAGGACAGTTTTTCCAAAAAAAGAAGAAGCTGAGGTTAAGTGGCTTTCGTCCACTGATGTCGCACTTTCGGATCGTGAATACTTACACTATGACTATACGTGTCACTCCAAAAAATAATAGACAAAAAAAAAAAGGAAAAAAAACGCCGACCGAAAAATGTATATCGTTTAAAAGTATACTGAATGACCAGTGTTATTACGGCTCAGGGGTATGACTTCCTCTCACATTTTGGCATTTGGTGGCGCACTTTCGGCGAGAGTCGGAAATCCGGAAACAGTCGGCCGTTTCAGGATAGGTGGGCGTGGCTACAACATGAGAAATATCCCAAATTTACTTGGATACGAGTAATCATGACATATAATATTGGAAATAAATGCTGTTCATATTGTAGTTTTTATTTTTTATACTGTATTGTTATATACTGATACAAACATATCTATTTTTATGAAGATGAATATAATCAAATTATTACTATTATTAGAAAAAACATATTTTCATAAACCACTAGAACTGATGAGAAAACTTGAAACAATATGATATTTACCTCTACTACTATGCAAACAAGCCACTGTACATAGGGCGTAGGTGAATTTCAGGGAAGAACATGGGACTATGAGACATCAAATATAAAACCTACATAGATAGTCATACATAGGAGTTAATCATGCAATGGTGCAGGTAGAGAGACATTCATATACAACAGAAACCACTGAGCTGTGACAACTTCAACAACTAGATAGGCAGAAATATATGTAAGTGGCTAAGGTGTTCAGCCAAGCAGAACTACAAGTATTCTGGCAAGCTATGAGAAGTAGAACACATATGTATGACAGCAAAAACACTTTATCTTGAGAATTCTAGTAAAGGTCAAACAACAACTTTGTCATTACATGTAAATTTTGTTCCTGCCAGAAAATAGGTTTGAATGTATCAAATGTCCATTTCAGATGTCACTATCAGTTAAAATTTACCCCACACATTTGAAAGTGACATGTACTCGAAGGATGCTGAAAAAACACCTGCAATTTCTTGGGGTTTTCTAGGACGTTGGTAGCATAAATTGATAAACAATCTGCATGATGGATTCAAACAGGACTTGTAATGCACATAACACTGTTTCAACAGCTTTTGTCTGTGACCTAATGTACATCAACAAATCCATTTTTTTGTAAATTTAGGAAAACAATAGTTCATTTGTATATTGTCAGAATCTATGGTACCGGTATGTAGTTTTTGCAAGTCATTTGTCAATTTTTTTTTTTTTATTTTCACCAAGGTTTCAATAATATATTAGGAGGAATAATGGTTCACCTATATTCATTATTCAATAACTGACAGTAAATAATCAGATCAAAAGTTACCATCACCTGGGTTTTGAAAGCCTGCATTAACTCTGGAACACTTCAGTGATTTTATTACATGCTCATAGTTTCATTGCAAGTTAAGATGTGTGTTCTCTAGTGACCAAATCTTCCAACCTTTCACAGTGAAAACTGACATGTATGCTGATAGCATGTCATTTCTACCCAGGAGATGTGGTTGCTATCACTCAAAAAGAAGACTCCAATAAAATATATATATCATTCAAACTCATCTGACCAATAACATCACAGCAGCTTGTCACTATGACAACCACTTTACAAAACACGTTATCCAGCAATTGCTGATAGAGTCCATCTTAGGTTATGCATACAAGTACAAAATCACAGTAAATGACAGCCACAGAAGTTAACACCAGGAAAAAACAAATGTTTTTTCTAAATTATTTGATGTTAAAAATGCCAGGAAGAATATTCAAGAAAGAAACACAAAAGAAACAGATTGTAGATTGGCTACAATTCCTGAGTGAACTGCAACATGTCCAATACAAACAAAACAACAACATTCAATGAAATCTTCAACAGGGGCAATAATGTAGCACTGCTGAACAAGATAGTGTTAATAAACGAAAGCTACAACTGACACCATATTTAACCTCCATTGGATCTATCATCACATGCAATCCACTACAGATGAGATAAATCCAGCTGAAATAAGTTTGATACAGAAATAAGACAATTCTTCAAATTATGCATTTTTTTTCTTCAGACAGCATACAATTCCAGGTGGGTGAATCCACTCAATGGAATAGCTAATGCAAGCGTTTCAACTCCAGCAAATACGTAGTCAAATGGATATTTTTAATGACAGCAAAAAAATCAAATAAACAGCAAATAAAACATGTTCAGCACCTAAACTAAATAAACATTAACAGAATTACCAGATGTCCGGGAACCTATATGTATTCCCAATCGTGATGGTACTTTCACTAATTCATAAAAAATATCTAGATTTCAGTCAAGCCATAGGTTAACATTTTGCAACAAATTCTGATTTTGTTGCAAATTCAGTAGAGGGAAAACAAATATTTTTTTTCATCATTATGTCATATTAAGAATAAAATAGATTTTTATTTTCAATTCATATTTATGCCTTCACTTGATTTAAAGTAAAAATGAACAATTAATTAAATCCTATCAAACTCACAAAAATATATATATTTTTTTTTTTTTACAAAACTGGGGTTTTAGAGAAAATCTACTAAAACTATACAGCACATATAGACACAAAGACAAATCATTTTGTTACAGTGTCTCATTTATTCAAGTCACACAGAATAGTAATAGAAAGTTTATCAGTAATTCCATGTGCATGTAGACGGTAAAATACAAGTGTTACTCAGCTAAGCTGGGTATCAATAGTAGCCCCTGGAAAACACAATTTTTTATCATTATATGCAGATATTCGTGTAAACGAAAAAAACAAAACAGTTGTCAATGACACAGCGGTACAATAAGTATTTTATACATAAATGCTTAATATTAATTTGTTTGCAAAACAATACTTCCATGGTCACCACGTGATGACCTCTGACCTTTGACATGGTAGCAATAATGACCGACAATTACCCTCAGGAAAGACCAATAACAATGTAGTGTCAAAATTTTTGTTTTTAATACATTATTTTTGATAAACATTTTGAAAATCAAAGAACAAATTTTCGCAAATTTCTCAACTGAGATAAAATCATTATATGGCAAAATTTAGTCCATCTAAATGTCCTCAAATTATAAAAACAGCCCTATTTCATGAAAGATTAAAGCAGTGAACATTTCAGTGGGATCCATGGTACAGGAAGCCATTGAGATTGTATACTTATGAATTCCCTTAAAATTATGAAAATTTCCCAGTGACAGCATACTGAGGAATAAAACAGTAGACCAACATGTGCAACAAAGGTTGAAATAATATTTGTCCTCAGAGATTGATGGACTTAAAATGATGCATGTCATGCCAAAGAAAAAGAGCAAGGATCATTCTTGCGAGGTTCCTGAATATAAAACTAACATATGCAGCAAGTATGCACCAATACTAACTGGTTAACATAATTGGTGAACAATGTGTGGAAACAAATATGCAAATTAGTTAATTAGTATACAAGACTGGAGTATAGACAGTGATATTTATATTAGTAATATTTTTTTTTTAGAGGACTGACAAGCCATCCTTTTGTGCATTATCACCATATTAAGTTTTCCAGGGTCCATCGCTGGTCAAAATCGACCACCTACTATGAATAAAATACACACATTTGTTTGTTTTTTGCTTTTGTTGGGAATACCTATATTTTTATTATTTCCTCCAACTTGAAAACTGACCTACAACACTATTTTCTTGTCAACATTTTGGAGTAATATAAGTAACCTACAAAATTTTATAAAGTTTTTAAAAAAATGTGGAAATTTTTTTATTTCAGATGTGATTTGTAATCATTTGCAGTTTTTAAATTGTCATAAACACTGTTAGTCAGAACTCTCAGCTCAGGGACTAGTTTTCAGCCAATCACTTGAATACCAAGTAGTCCTTACCCCAAAATATTCTGATTATTACTCAATTTATTGATTGGAAAGAATGGTAATTATTGGATCTTACAGACACCATAAGAATTTTTATTTTTTCTGATTTTAGGTAAGAATGATTAATTGAAATGAACAATGTGATTTCACAACAGCCAAGTTTTATAACTTTAGTATTATCATAGTAATATCAATAAACAATCGAGAACAAATTAATAAAAAAATGATAGCATGATAAATGATAAGTGACAACTGTTTCTTGTTTTATGAACCTTGCAATTCACTGAGCACAATTACCATTATTGCTTATCAGAAGTACATCAACAACACTGATTTGACATACAACTTTTTGTGTAAACTTTCACAACTTTCTCTTTAAGTTCAAGATTTTGGTCAAACCAAAATATAACATAGTTGAACACTGGTGACCTTGCCCTTTGTTATACAATATAATTCCCTTTATCATAGTTTGATTCAATATAAATATGCATTGTCATAATTAATTTTGAATACAAACAAGTTTTGGGGTTGAACCAACAGTGGGGAATCAGTCTACCGAATGTCCTTAAAAGATGTAAATATCTTACAAAAACATTGGTGCCTTATTTGTTTAATTATTTTAAGGGACATAATTTCCAGCTTTATTCAAAGTAATTCAGATATTTTAGTATAAAAACAAATGTCTCATTGCAAAAAAAAAGTGCTGCATTTAGATGTGAATAGATTCATAAAACATGCAAGATAACAGAAAATTTTAGCTGGCTTTAGTCCAAGTATTTTGTACAGGTGTCTGTCAAAAATTAATGATTTACTGAGACAAATATGAACTGCCTCATTGTGTGACTACTGTATTATATGAAAAGTAAAAAAAAACACCCTTTATGAATAGCTATCATGTTGCAAGCTCTGCTTTGTATGCAAATCAACTTAAATAGTTAGTTGGTGTCCAGTGGAGGGAGAAGTCAACAGTACTGTTGCCTCCTGAGAAACTACATCTTCAAACACTGCAATCTCTGAAGTGCGTTTTTAAACTAGTATTATAAAAACTCCCCAGAAAAAATGCATAGCGCCGGGGCTAATTTGCATAATAATTTGCATATCATTTACATATCTTTCCTTCATTGATTAACAGAACTTATTTACAATTAGGAATATTAGTGAGCTCAGTCACAGGGCAAATATTTTTTTTAATGGAATCAACACATTATGTTTCACAATTTAGAAGAGTTTGAAACATTCTCGAAATACAAATGCTGCAGACTAAAAACAAACACAAATACATTATTGTTGCAATTTAATTGTTTTGTAAAACGTTGAAGGAAACGCATTCAAAACGTTAAGCCAGACTTATGTTCACGAATCTCATAATTTTATTCACTCCAAAAACATTCTCCTTCAAAAAATCGATCACGTAATTAATTGACGTATTGTTGTAATTTATTATTCGTACCATCAACTTCTAAAACGTTTACAATTACACAGTAATGAGCGAACAAATAAAGCTTCAAAACGATCATCAAAGTTACGACGTGACATAACTTACTTGGCCATGTTATACACCAGTTATAGCAATAATTCCTCAACAAATTTTACTTCTTTTTTTTTTGATATGAAATGTAAGTAAAATCCGACTTATTTTTATCGGGAGCGATTATTTTTGATCACTTGATCGCTTCGGTAAAAAAAACAGACCCGCCATGATGTTTGTGAAACATTAGCATGTGTCCTTTGACCCGATGGGTCAAGAATTCCATTAACCAATCAAAATGCCGCATGGTAATGCCGGTAGAAACCGAAGTTTTCCGAATGGTAGTGATCATAAAAATTACATTGCGGAAGTAAAGCGATGTCGTAGCACGATGTGTTGGCATCGATTTCAATTGAAAACTGCATGACAGCTTTCGAAAGAGGTGATTTGCAGGTAAATTAGGTCTTGAAAGAAGAGTTTTTACATGATTCGCAATGATAACAGTTCAAATGTATTTTACCAAATCACGCAATAAACACGTTGTTTTTTTCTTGAGTAGCGTGAACTGATCGTGAACTCCGATTTGACCATGTTATATCGAGGTGGAATTGATTTTGAAATAATTTTAGCTTTCAATCTAAAGACTGTGTCTATCGCAGAAAGTATTTACTTACAAACAAAGAGGTGCTAATTCCACAAATTTGACTATGCGCTACGTATCGTGCGACTAGGTCTATTGTTTATAAATTATAATCCACGACTGGCAGGATGCGTGTCGGTCGGTACGTAATTATACCAACAATCAGACAATAGTCCTCGTCGGAAGCATTTCCGTGGTGGTCACTAATTTTGAGTGACGGTCGGGGCCGACCGGCGTGGCGAACAAAGCTTTTTCACATCTTATATTGCATGTCAAATATGAAATCAAGCACCGAGGTGGGAACACATAGCGCCGAGGTCCCAAGTGAAGCTCCGAGATTCACAGGTATAGAGTACTGTTGCCTCCTGAGAATCTACATCTTCAAACACTGCAATCTTTGAAGTGCGTTTTTTAAACTAGTATTATAAAAACTCTATCATTCTGTTCTAATAGCTGAAACATATTCCTGTGAGTTTTCATTTGTCGAATGAACTGTTTGTCAAATACAGAATACATATATTTTAGAATAATTTTCTTTTTAAAATGTGGATGAAATGTTTTGCTTTTAATGTATTTTTTATGTATTGTTTTTGATTTGATAACTTTGAACTAAACAGATTTTCTATTAGCTTCAGATCTTGATCAAAGTTAGGCACCCAGTTCATAGGAGTGCTTATATTGATTTTCTGACATCTTGTTTTCTGTAAAGATGTTATTGGTAGGTTTGCAAATGTGTATCAGACTGTGCAATCTCTCCATGAGTTGGTTTTGAAACCCAGTATGGGATTCTGAGATACATTACCAAGGATATTATTACAAGATAAATCATTTGTTTCATTGAAGACATACAACAATGCATATTTCCACTGAGATCAGTGACCTTTGATGTGTATCACCAGTGATCAGTCAAGTAGAAACAGTCAAAATATTTTATCAGATTTTCTCAATTTTTGCATGATATTTTCATACAGGACATCTGTTGTTCAAACTCAGGGAAGACTTTATACTGATGAATAAGGTGACCAAGTTTGATAGTTTGGAATAGAATTAGTAAAGTTATTATGCACACAATAACAATTATTAACGACGACGGCGACGACGACAACAACAACGACGACGACAATGCCAGACAAAATTTTTCCCTTAATATACCTTTCCCTTCCATCTTTGATGGTACGGGCAAGGTAATAAAACAAGCAGCCTGTCGGCTGAGAAAGCTCCGCTGTTAGCAATGCACATTGAAATTCAAGAACAGAAGATAACATTAGAAAATGAACAATATGTATAGTCTCAAAGCAATCGAACATGCTGTTTTCAACAAAAATTCAAAAATGACAAAAATATTCATCAAAATTAGAGAATTGAAGATATCACGAAATGAAAAAATCTGATAGAGGTCTACATGTAGTAGTAGTCTACATGTAGTACCTATATATGCAATATGAAAGCAATCAGACTTGTGGTTTTTAACAAGAAGTCGAAAATATCACTTTTTACCAAAAATACACCAAGTATCAATACATTCAGGCTTGTAGTTTTTAAGAAGAAGTCGAAAAAGTAAAACATTGACACGGACGACAACAGACAATCACTCATATGATAAACTCCGCTCTACAGCGGAGCTAAAAATTGTATAAAAAAAAAGTTTTACTAAAATTTAGAAAAATTAGGCAGTGTATAAGCATAGTTAGCATTGTAAACGATATACATATAGCAAGACTGGCATGACTACTATACACACACACATGACAACTCAGCCCATAGCTACATGGCCTCATAAGTATGCCTATGTTTATGAAACAAGGGGAAATAAACCTATGTATCATTGTTATCGGGGTATAAGATTTCAACAATTTACTCTCAGTGAAATGCTAATCTAAACCAGTGTATAGCTTGCCATGTTCCACTGACATAGTAAACCAAATACAAACAACTACGCAAGATTGTTCAGTTCACCTAAGTTTTACAGACAAAAGTAAATCTGAAAAATATTCAAGATAACATTTTGATGATTCACCTTTTGGTTCAGACAATTACAAGTCAATGTCAATGTCATAGTCCACGTTGGAATTAGAGGAAATATTGTTCATGCCAAAAATAAAGTAATATGGACCAAAAGCATAATTAGTAATTGAGAGTGAATAATTGGCTGGTCTTATATCAACAGAAATTAGATGTAATATACGACTTTTCCAAAATCAAAATATAGGGATCAAAATTAAACAGGAAATGCTATTCATGCATCTGGAAATATGTCAACATGTCTAAATTAACAAAGAAAGTACAAAATGTATCACCAAATATTTTGCATGATAATGTTATGGCCCTCAGAGCATTAACCATTTACACAAATCATAAATCACATGAAAAGCCTATGACAAGGTCAACGAAAACACTATTTTTGTAAGTTGGTTGGTTATGGTAATCATTACAACCCATGGAGAAGTACATACACCCCTAAACAATAAATTCCAGGTGTCTAGAGATAAGAGTACATATTCTGAGTTGATTCATTTCCAGTAAATAACCTAAATACAAGAATTTTTGAATTTGAAGCCCACTTTTTGTTTTCATTTCACACTATCAAACTGCAGCTGACCTTGTTGATATGCCAATGAGAGCCTTAAAGAACATGACAAATAGTTTTTCATTCACCATATACCATGAGTCATACCCATTATTCAAAAAAACAGGGTCTCAAAGAAAAACATCAAACATAGCCCCTTTGATTGAATACTTAAGGATGTCTATTGTGTATAACACAGTTGATGTCTTACTCATCTTAGAAAATGACCATTATTCAAATTAACATGTCTGCAGTAGATATGGATAGATAATTCAATGATTGTTTTTGTTTTTATGGATAAACACTATTTTATGCATAGATGCAATGTATATTATCAACACTTAAATTGCCTATAACAGAAAATTACTGTAAGACAAAATCATCAAATCCATATCATTTTTCAGTCTACAGAGGTTACAAATATTACGCATTCCCACAAGAAAAATTCACGACAGCTTGAGGTGTTCGTAACTGACATTCACACCAGCGTTTCTTATGAGTTGCGTAACTATGGATAATGCAGAAAATGGCACTGGCTCATAGATAGGCAATGTTTTGGTTGACGATATACTTCTGTTTTTTTGTGTATTTTTTCAATCAAGCAATAATTAATAATTCTGAGCCACGTAAAATGTCATAATAATATAGGTACATAATTATTATTTATTGACTGAACTAGGTGATAAAAATGTGTGCCGCCCCTGAACAAACATGAATAAAAACACTGCCCCTGTACAACCATGAATAAAAACAGACTGTCCAGAAAATGTTATTAATTTTCTCAAATGTGTACATTGATTTTAATTATAATAATGATCATACAGGCAGTTTTATTTGATTAAATGTGATAAAAGTACTGTCAATATACAAGACGAATGATAGGGCAATTTGAGAACAATAATCCAGATGACTGCAACATTGTGCAACCTCTGATTATATAGCTTTATATAGCTTTCTCATTGAAATTTTAATCAAGTATCATATCATTAACGGCATGAGCCAGATTAATCATTAGTAAAGACAAGAAACCGGTGTACTAAATGCCAATTTCAACCATTTTTTCATAATATTTTGGACTTTCGTTTCTCGAAAAATGTCCAGTGGCTCTAATTTTTCTTTTCATTTTTGGTATCTTGGTGGCATGAAAACAAAAATCATGAAAGTGATTAGTTATGCTTCAGCTTCAAAGCAACATTCCACACTTCATATGCCGCATAGTAGTAAGTGTATTAATAGGAGAACACTGCATATGATAGAAACTAGGCTGCCCAACCTTTGCTGGTGATGTCATTAGTTGTGTTGATGATGTCATCACAACATGTGGTGATATCATCAGGTCTCCTGCAGTGGTTATTCAGACTAATTAGTCGGCTGTTACAATTCATGTTGTTTAGAGTGTGTCAAGCAATGCATTTCCAACTGAGGTCTTCAGTATATCTATCCCATGTCTATAAATCACCACATCCAGACAAGTCAATGGGGATTAGTCTAACATTCCAAATTATTTGTATCACATTCACTATTGACTCAGATAATTACATCTACATTATGAGAAATTATGTATACTGAAATAAAAAAAAACACGACAAATTTGTATAGTAAAAATTATTTTTGTTTTTCTATGCAAAATAGGCGTTACACCACTATTGGTTTAAGGGTTACCATAGAAACAAGCACCAGTATTTCTCGTTTCTACAGCAATGTGATATATTAGAGGAACAACAAAACTAAATGATCTCCAACAACTATACATCATCACTTGAATGCTAATGAAACTTCAATACATCATAAAAGAAATGTAGTTTTCAAAACGAAAAATCCTTTTTCAGGAGAAAACCGTTCCATGACCCTCAGGTTGATACATAAACAAAACATGACAGGACATAAATATAATCAAATTGTTATCATCGTTTGATAAGAACTGAAAAGTGAAAAAGTAAATGGTCCTCTATTGTTTAATTCAAAATAAGATAGGAAATTAGTCAGCTATAGTTGAGTTTTGCTAAAATAAATAACAATCAATTAAACCTAATTAACATCGATGAGCACAAAATTTACACGGTTGCTGGGGGTTGATAAAGTGAGTCATATTCATTCTATGACTGGACTCTTCAACATGTATAACATTTAGATCTCTGGTCCCCCTAGCACATCTAATATTAGTTCTCTGCCACCCCACCCCACCCCACCAAGCACATCAAATATGGAGTCTCTGTTCCCTCTAGCATATGAAATAATTGGCTTTTGTTTGCCTTAGCATATCAAATATTGGTACACTGGTCCCCATAGCACACCAAATATTGGGTCTCTGGTTTTCCCAGCACACCAAATATTGGGTCTCTGGTTTTCCTAGCATATCGATACATGTATTTGGTCTTTGGTTTAATAATGCGTCTGTGGTTTTCCTAGTTTATCTACCGGTAATAGTGGGTCATTGGTCTACCTTGCAATGAAATATCACTAGTGTACAAATAGCTGTAGATTATGGGATACCTTGCCCATACCTACATGATTGAAAGTCAGGATAGCTTCACAGGTTTACCTACACAAAGATCATGTCCTTTTTGTGTTTGACCTAATTTATTGTATGCAATCTAGACTCATGATTACTTCAGAGAACCGTGGCCACCAGTGAAAAAATTGTCCTACAGTGGGTAAGTATGACCAAACAAAGTGTTTTCTGTAATACACAAAAAATACCTGGGGCAGTAACTCAATACAACACTTGCATATCACAAGAGTTCACATACGGTAACAATTTGGAATGAAACAATACAAAGATGGCATCATTAACGTTTTATGCAGCTATATAATGATAGAAAGTGGCAAAGACTAGGTGGACGAACAAACCATTCAGTAAAGTAGGTACAAAAGTTTATAAAATGGAGGGTGGAACCCAAATATCTCCTGGACATTAATAACCAAGGTTCCAGTCAAACCTATTGTTTTCCTCAAAGGTTATGGATGGTCACTGACACTTGACCTATCAAGAACTCCATGGCATACAATCAACAATACCTCATGTGGTCATGTAAAAGTCATGTTAAAAATGTAGACGTAATCATAGTGTGAGTTATGAGCACTTCAAACTCACCAAATCAAACAGTTTTGGCTTTAATGTGCTTCCATTAAAGATGTGATTTTAATGGTGCATCAGGCCCCAGACTTGCACTAAATTCTCATATTTAGTATACAGTATTACTGAAGCAAAGAAATTTGATTCAAATCCTGCATTTACCTAAGGCACAGAGAGAATTTGTATACAAAAACAATGTTTTAAGGGGATTTCAAATAGTGTCACTGATACATTAACAGATAACTCGGGTTAGAGACAACATGGTACAAAGGAAAAAAAAATGCAAATTTTGAATCTTATTTCCAGAAATGTGACCCGACTAGATGGCATAAAGTAGGAAGAAATTGACGTTGAGATTTAAATTTGGTCTGGAACTCTTCAATGTGGAATGCCTTGAGTTACTTGCTATTAGAACAATACTTAGTTATTTCCTTAATAACATAATAGAGTATCCATTGTACTGTATTTCTTCCTGTAATGCTCACATTCTGGGTTGTAAGATATCCAGGATTTCCGAAGCTGACTGAATGGAAAACTATTTTAGATATTTCTTGAGCTTCACAGTAAGTTTTCCTTTTATTCACTGCACTGAGTGAGCTTGGAGACTTGACCAATTAACAGATAAATAAATAATTTAAAATACACAAACCTGCACATTCCAAGTTCTTTTTAAAATAAACAAGACATAACTGCTGACAATAACAAGCAACGCTTTTCTATTGTTTGTGTTGAAAACAAAATTGACTATTACTGTGAAATATTTTCATCACAACTAATTTTCTTTATTTAATTTTATCACACTTCAATTTTGGTAATTTTGCTGGTTCATGACTACAAAAGAAAGAGCTTCCTGATATGCAGGCAAACTAATAATCACACTTCATATATATATATTTCAATTTTTCTCAACGTTCATCATTTCACAAATATTTCCTTCTGTTTGGTAAAATCCCTCTTGCTATCAAGGATGTGTATCAAGGATTAATACAGATGCACACAAGGAACCCTCGCACAGTCATAGCAGGTCATAGTGGGTCAAATTCCTGCGGATGTATCTCATGTGTTAAACAGCATGACCAGCATTTTTCTTTCCTCATTATTATATGGCACAGCATCTTTGAAATAAGTGATCAGAGATACAGAAACATTTTCACATTTTAAATTAAATGGTTTTATAAAACAGCTGTCAAAAACATTTAAATAACTAAATGCATTCTACCTTGTGACATCTTTAGGTTTTGTTTTCAATATTTGATAATTAGCTTTAGAGGCCATGGAGTATGAATTACATTAGCTCAGAGGCCCAGGAGTATGAATTACATTGACCAGTAATGACCTGGAATATGTAACATTTCAACCAATCAGAGCTGAGTAATGTGTCAGTGATGTCAATCTAACCAGTGTGGAAAGAGAGGCAGGTGTCTATCACAGATAGTGTGAAGCAGATATATCCACTGTCAGAATGTAATACATGTCCTGAATAGTTTCATTCCAACCTACAATATGTACAGCCACCAGTTCTTGCCAACAAGAGACCCCTGACAGAGTTGTACAAATAAACATTACATGCATACATATTGCTAATTGAAATCAACAACTGCCATTGCACCATATTCCCAGGTGGTTAAGGGATACTAATTCTTTGTGTTAAGTGTATACTTGAATCAACTTCAGTGTTTGAATTTAAAAATGAAAAATTGTCAAATCGAAATGGAAATGCTGCAAAATATTAAAAACAAACAAATAAATTGTAAAAGGCTAAATGAAACGCATTTGAAACGTTTCAGCCAGGAATATGTTCTCGACTTCCATGATCTTATTTACTACAAAAACATTCTCTTTCAAAAAATTGTTCATTATTCGTACCATCAGCTTCTACAACGTTACATTTACAGTAATGAACGAACAAATAAAACTTCCAAACGATCATCAAAGTTACGACGTGACTTAACTTACTTCGCGATGTTATACACCGGTTATACCAATAATTCCTCATACTCAGTCATGCCATGAAAAAATGTTACTTATTTTTTTATATGAAATAAACGTAAAATTTGAGCGATTATTTTTGATCACTCGATTGCTTCGGTGAAAAACAAAGACCGCCATGATAATTGTGACGTATTAGTTGACCGGCATGTGTCCTTTGACCCGATGGGTCAAAAACGCCATTAACCAATCAGAATACCGCATGGTAATGCCGGCAGAACCCGAAGTTTTCCGAATGGTAGTGATCATAAAAATTACATTGCGGAAGTAAAGCGATGTCGTAGCACGATGTGTTGGTATGGATTTCAGATGAAAACTGCATGATGGTTTTCGAAATAGGTGATAAGCAATTTTTAAAAGGTAAAAGAAGTCTTGAAAGAAAAGTTTTTACATGATTCGCGATGATAAAAGTTCAAATGTATTTTACCCAATCACGCAATAAACACGTTGTTTTTTTCTTGAGTAGCGTAAACAGATCGTGAACTCCGCTGTGCCCATGTTATATCGGGGTGGAATTGATTTTGAAAAAAATGTTAGCTTTCAATCTAAAGACTGCGTCGATCGTTAAAGTATTTACTTACGAACAAAGAGGTGCTAATTTTACAAAATTAACTTGTATTGTTTACGTCTATTGTTTACAAATTATAATCCACGACTGGCAGGATGTGTGTCGGTCGGTACATCGGACAATAGTCTTGGTCGGAAGCGTGACAAGATCCCTGATAGCTACGTAATTCTTTCTATATTTCGTAATACAGTTCACAGGATGAACAATGAAAAAAGTACTGTGGCGGTCTTACTAATCACCGTGGCGGCTCTAGACCACAGTGGCGGGCAGGAAAAGCAGCGTGGCGGCCCCGCACACAAATTGAATGCTGGGGAGAACACTGAACTTGTTTTGTCTTCCTGGTGAAATGTATTGGTGAGTGTAAACATGAGAAGTTGTAGCACATTTGAAACAAGGTGGGGATTGGTAAAAATGCATTATCAGCCACCTAACTTTAGTTGCGTTCACGCACAGCTCCTTAGCACGGGCTAAGAGGTCAAATCCTTAGCCCGTGCTCAGCAAACGTGCGTGAACGCTTAGCACGGGCTAAGGAATGCTAAGTACGGGTTAAATCTGATCCAAATTTAAGATGCGGTCTAGACCCTTAGCACGGGCTAACGAAGTGTGTGCGAACGCTTAGCCCAGGGCTTAGCGCCCTCATCAGCGACCTTTGGGTGTGAACATTATGCACGTGATCAAATATATGCATTATCAGCCACCTAACTTTAGTTGCGTTCACGCACAGCTCCTTAGCACGGGCTAAGAGGTCAAATCCTTAGCCCGTGCTAAGCAAACGTGCGTGAACGCTTAGCACGGGCTAAGGAATGCTAAGTACGGGTTAAATCTGATCCAAATTTAAGATGCGGTCTAGACCCTTAGCACGGGCTAACGAAGTGTGTGCGAACGCTTAGCCCAGGGCTAAGCGCCCTCATCAGCGACCTTTGGGTGTGAACATTATGCACGTGATAAAATATATCCAACTTTCTCATTCCCAAAATGGCAACCGAGCTCAGTTTACACGCTTCCACACTGATCGGGTCGCTGTAGTAGAGCGTACAGCAACTCCAATCGTAAACAAAATAAATTTGGTTCGCTGTCTACGAAATGCATTAATAAAACTCTGTATTCTGTTACGCCGTTGTATACTGTTTCTGTGCATCCAAATAAGTTGGGTCCGTCTTCTCTCGCGTTCCTGTGCACGTCGAAACACGTCAGCAGCAGAAATAGAACCTCGCGCGTATCATCCATTTTTCGTTCGTAAATAGCAGCTTGTCAAGGGTCACCAACTGATGGCGCCCCTTAGCCCATGCTAACGACTGGCCCTCCCTGTGCGTGGACACAATTGGGTCTAGCCGAAATGCAAATATGCTAGATAAGCCTAAATCAGCTTAAATCTTAGCCCATACTTCGTGTAACGTGAACACAACTTTTGACTAGTATATTTATTGAATTTTCATTTTTGTTTATATTGACTACAGGCAAGCCTAATGTAAACATGTTATCCACATGCTTTACACCCAACTTTCAATTCAGCTAATATTGTAGAATATTTTATTTTCACATGAGGGAAAGAAAAATCAGTGAAAATAAAAAAATCTAATATAGCTTCATAACTTCATAACCTGGAATCAACACATCAACCACAAAGTTACTACGGTAAGTCTCCAGTCTGAAACTGAACAAGCATTAAATACAGAATTAAAAAAAAATTAAGGGAGTGGGAGGAGCTTAACCAAGAGCATGTTTTCACACAATAAAAAGCCAAATGTAATTATTGTAATTTTTCAAAGAGAAAGAAAGAAGAGGACACTAATTCCCAAAACACAACACTAGGCTACGCTTGGTGAGTTTGATTAATTGAAGCTTCTTTCCGCAGACAAATCCATTTTTAATTTGATATGCAATGCTGTAACACATACATAACACATTACCCAGTATAGCATTTATTTAGCATGCAGGACTCGAACACGCATTTTCTGTCAGAATTGGATAGCTATGATGAGCCATCTTCCACAAAGTAGTCCTTTTCCAAAATTAAAAACTATCAATCAAATCAAATCTAAATTTCAAATATTCAACCCAGTTTAGGAACATTTGAAATTAAATCCAAAGCTTGATAATAATACATTTAGATTAAACACATGTGATGATGATGATGATGATGTCATACAACATTTATGATAATAACATGCACCATATATTTATTTCACAGCTGTCTAGGTATTGCTTGCATCACAATGGTTATTTTGACTAGTAAAGCTTACACTCCTTTAAGAAAGAGATGTTAGATAAAGTAAAAGAGTAAACAAACGCCCATCTTTAGTATGACCCCCTAAAGGTCTAACAAAACACTGTAAATCTCAGTGATATTTTATGAATAATAATTGCAGTAGTGTACATTTATTATTTGCTCAATCATCAAGCAGGTATACTTAAATGATCTGGAATGTTCATAAACATAGCACCATGCTTGTTCTATATTGCAGGTTTTTTCCATGACAATTTTGTGTGAAGATGATTTTTAATAAATAATTATTTTCAAACAGATTAAAAAATATCTCCTAATACAAATTTATTTAATAATTTTTAAAACATTAGATAATTTAGTAAGAGTGTTAACAACTTTGAATGTTTTAAATGAGAGCTTGAAGAGTGATATGCCAATCAACAGACTCCCCGATGAGAACAATTTGTTCTCAGTTGGAAGCTTATTAACATATAATGATGAAATTATTTAATAAATAAGTTTTTAGTTTATATGACCTTCCACTAAAGATATGATTCCAATACAGCAACACAGTATTATCTTCCTTCCATATGTCTATGGAAAGCAGGGGAGATGTTATTTTTAAAAACACACTGCTGACCAACCTAATTTGCTTGTATACCAGCCCCTTGGGATTAGGAGCTTCACTAACGGCCAGTTAATCCTATATAGCAGCTCACACAACAGAGAGAATCATCTCTATTTTCATCATCAGATAATCCAATTTTGTGTACATTTTTGCTTTGAAATGGGTGATACTATTATAAAAGGAGGTGGAGACATATACTTGGTATGATATGGCTGTCACAGTGATGAAAAGAAGTCAACAAATTAGTCATCAAATGAATGAATTCCATATCCGGTGACTGAAAATCCCAAAGAATTATCGGAAATGCATGTCAGTTCAGATGGGGCTTGTTGGAGTGGTGCTGTGTTGAAGACATAAAAAATAGCAAAGCCATGAATTTCATTTGTCAATGAAGGACACTAACACTAATTCCAATGCATAGATGCTAACACAGGCATAATTCTGTCAAATGCAATTAACACTTAGCAAACTAATTTGACACTAACAAAATCAAGAATAAATACGCTAATCAAAAACATTTTAACTTAAAAGTAACTACAGTAACAAAATATATGAGAAATAAAATTAATAGTTTCTCGTTTATAGGGGTTGTTGACCTACAAAATATATGATACAATCAAACATTATTCCTATGATTTGTAATGTGCCTTTCAGTAATTGATTGCATTTGAGTGGCATAACTGACAAGCAATGGATTCCTACTAATGATTCAAATGTAACCAAGGCTGTATCAAGGTCGTCAATATCAATTTCAAGAAATCAGGAAAAATAAGGGTTAATACTATTGTATTTTATTGGAAAAATTGTATTTTTTCACAGATTACAAATTACAAGCCTTGTTTAAATATCATGGCAACACCATAATAATAGCAATTAAGGGAATAAGGAGCAGCAATTATCACAGACCTACAGAAATGTGAAAATCACAGCCTGTGTCAAATGCTTGTTTCCAAAAAACATTGCCTCAGGCATACTCAAGGCCAACGAGGTGGGGAGTTGCACAGCTGGTAACTCTAGAGAATGCATGCCTAATTTTTTTTTTCTTCTTCTAGAAATACACATTGAAATGAACAGTAGCCACATAAAATAACACACAAATTACTGAATGACATCATAAATTTTATGGATTATCACATTCCTACAGTCTGTCTTGGTCATAAAATGTGACATTGACATGCTTTTATACAGTCAGGCTAAAAAAGAGTAGCCTTTTTACATTTGCAGCAGTTATAAATAACACAGTATTTTTTTTACTGCAGTTTCCAGGTTTACTAGAGGTCAAGCTATGTTCTTCAGGTCAATACAACTGTTTTGTTAACAGAAATAAAACATTAGCTTTATATAACATTTTATGGACAACTAAAGAGGTCTTTGATGGTCAGTGTAAATAAAGAAATAAAACCACAAAAATACACAAAATATAGATCTCAAAGATAGCTGTATCTGTGGGTGATTCTGAAAATATTTCAATGATAGTTTCAGTTTTCTTCTTTACATGAAAACTTTCTGACTTACCCAAGATACAACACGGCCGTTGAAACATGGAAGTTTGGTGTCCTCATCAACAATTTCTTCTTTTACAACACTGAAACATAGAGGTGCAATGTAAAAATAAATATTGTATTTCTTTGTAGACAGATGTGACTAACTGGGGTATCACTTACAAAATTAAATTATTATGTGAAAAATTAAATACAAGTGTATCATGTTTTTTTTTTATTAAAACATATATGAGATCTATGATGTAAAGCATTGTGTCATTTGTTGGACGGGAAAAGTTACACATTCTGACAGCAGTGTCAGGGACGTAGCTCATCACCAATTCAAAATGGCTTCTTTCTCATTCTAAGCTGTGTTGACCGTCATAATACATACATACAAGGATGATTTGTGATGCGATTGTTTTGCAATATCACCGGTTTACGTGCGCGGCGAAGACATCGTGAATACTAGACAACATTATGAATAAATATACGCAATCGAAATGTAAATAAATAAGGGAAAATGGCACCGACCTATGGGGCCCTACCTCGCACCATACCCAAGTCCTCCACAAACGGGGATCGCTTTCATCAAATAACAATCGAATATGGGGCTTTCGATCTCGAAAATAAGCCCTCATTTTAAAAGATCAGTCTTTTTGATAGACTCTTCAACAGAAAAATAATGTTTGAAATCTGTAATGGCGGTGAAAATAATGGTCTTTCGTCGCCATTTGCCAGTATCACGGACAAGAGACAGACAATTGAATTGGATAATGTGTATACAACATAGTGGCAGGCGGCCATTTTCTTTGCTGATTTTGCGAACAGAGAGCTGCAATTTACACTGCCGTGCAAGGAATGAGAACGACAAGAACATGACACATACATCTCATCGTATAGCTGATACACTAAAGCAGTGAAATATGCGAAGACTTACCCAAAATCATCGTCCATAGATTTAAAGAAAAACTTGTAATTTGGCCGATTAAGTACATTTTTAAAATCCGCCAAAGTGACTTGGTCAGAAGGAATCGGCAGTTTAACTAAGTACGGAGTATCTTCGTCGTCAATATGATATATTATTTTGGTTTCCTCCATCATGGAGGTCCAAACAGTGAAATAATCCGGTAGTTAGGCAATCAGTCCGTGTAGAAGCGTATACGGTCAAGTTCTCGAGCCACCTATTTTCCTTCGCCAAGCTTTTTTTCACCTCCAAGTATGCAAATGAGATATCGACGTATTCTCAACTCTACTCAATTGGCTGTTACATTTATTTAACTCACCCCACCGTTTAAACTGACGCATATGTTCTCATGCTGCTGGAACACATTCCTACCGGGTGTTTCGAGATTTGCGCTGCTAAACAATTTAGATAATTGTTTATAAGGAGTGCTTTAGGGACGGTTAATCACGTGATAATCGTTTTGTGGATTTGGGCGGAACCTTTGTTGGGAGAGCCAACGAGTGATATACCTTGAAAATCCGGAAAATGCATTTTTAAGGTCTAAAACGTTGACTGTCGAGCTAGTCAGACTGAAGAGGGGAAATTGAAAGCTGTTCATAACCTGCCACTCAGGGAATCGCTCAACTCCCCTTCAGAAATAAAAAAAAAAACGTTCCCCTGTCCTCAAAAACCTTGTAACAGCATTTTCGATGAACATCATGTATAATTGTATTTCTTTGTTTTTATTACGCCTATTTAATACGTACATGTAAAATTACACTCTTACAACACAATGTCCCATAACATTTTGTGAAAATTGTATTCAGTGAATTTTATATAATTTGCTATAATAAATTCTGTTCTGAGCTCCCATGCTTTCAAGCTTGGCTTTAATTGCATGACGAAATTTAATTTGATTATGACCTTGGTGTAATGACTTCAATTAGTAATACTAGTTATTGTGAACATGGTTTAAACATTGGACACTCCAATGTCTGAATTCCGGGAATGTCATATGATGTATATTTGTATTGTTTTAATCTTATTTCTTCATGTTATAAATAAAGATACACAAGCTATGAGTGATAAGCCTCACATGAAATACATTAAAGTAACCAAATAGCACCACTGCTAAAAAAAACAGTTAAAGATGGCAAGTCCCATTTCAGATTATGTTTGTTTAGAGATAACACATTTCTGGGAGAAAAAGATGCTAACACCTCCCGGGCCACAATCTTACAATATTTTCAGATGTGCTTGTTTGCTCTTTTGGCATGACATCTGTTTTTATGACCGGGAAATCTTTTAAAAAACGCAAATAAATAAAATAAACTGAAATAAACTGAGGAAAACAAAGGAGTAGTTAGTTATTTATAAAGGATAAACCAAGGTCACTGCAAAAGAATCAGAGAAAAAAGTTGTTCTACATACAATAATACGGTCCTTGCAAATGCCATAATGGTCTTACCATTCGTTTCTGAGGCAGGTATGTTTATTGTGTGTGTGTAAATGTGTACACAAACATGAGTATGATATATTTGTAGTTTTTAAGTTAAAATCATTGTTTTCAAAGAAGTAGATAACCATTTCGTCAGCGAACAACTCGCATTACGTCTAGGCATGCATACTGTAATCTTCTAAATAAGTGTATACGTCACGTTAGGAGTTACATTAGGGACGAAATGTACACAATAATAACTTAATTGGACATTTGTTGTTTATTCGGAAAAAATTCTAAAACCCGGGACAAAACGAAAGTATTTTGCTAGTTATGATCTCTAAATTATTTTCATAGAAATGATAATTTATGATAAAAATGTTTTCAAATTGACAAAATGGCCACCAATACTTTGAATGGAGAAGTAATATTTTCCCTGAAGATGCTGTGATGTTCCCCAACTTTAATCACGTCAATACCCTTATATTAGCTCAAACTACAACATAATGGAATGGAATGCTGGGTAATAGTATTTTCATTTATGAATACTATACATAAATACGAAAATACCAAAAACCTTTCCAACAGGTTTTTAATGATTTATGACGTCACTGCTACGTTTTACGTCACTCCATCCTGTATGTAAAGTAGGATGACAACTATGTTCATCTTGAGTAGTAATAGACAAGGCCAGGGCCAATAAAGCCACCAAACCCGCTTCTGTTTCACTTTATAATTCTACGGTCACTTAAAGATGGTGTGTTCTGTCAATCAAAATATTGACCATGAGAGTAGAAACATAGTCAAGGTAGTGGAAACAACGAACACACACATACCCCGGGAATGATGACCAGCATAAAAACAAAGCAAATTCCCACAAGACCTGACAATCGGTATCCTGGTCGAATCTGGTGTCCGCGAAAAACAACCACGTCACAGTACCACAGACGACTGATCCTCTAAAACCCGGTGGTGAAATCCAACCGAAAAATAAAAGTCTAAGGCAAGTGATCCCCAAAACATAAAATGCCTATATATTAAAAATAACCAATATCTGAGAGAATCAAGTAGTTGTTAGCTCGATGATAATGCCGACTGCCTGATGAGACTGGCGCCATACCTGTATAATCGGATCGGATATTTGTCGTCATTTGCCGAGAAACCCACTCACAGTAATTACATCAAATAAGTATTTTTGAGTTTCAATTTATGCAATGTGCTGATTGAATCGCGTATCGAAAGGATGATATATATGTGATACAGATCTCCAGTTCATGGGTTGCTACTATTATACACGAATCGCAATTACACATTCCATATTAGTTCCTACGCACACGTGTTGATTCGGGGTTAGTCAAATTGGGTTCGCCGGAAGTTTTTGACCAGGTTCAGAAAATTGTAGTAAATATAACCACGTTATTCATGGGTTCGCGTGTTATTTTATATTTTAAATAATATATGTGTTAACACTAAATGTACATCACTAATATATCACACGTTTCATACTAAATGTATCCTTTGTGGCAATTTAGTCGCATTTTAGAATAAAAGTACTGAAAGTAGATCACCGGCCGGAAGTAGAGAATGATATTCTTTATCAACCTCAGTATGGGACAAATACGTCAGTTTTTGTTCTTAGACTACCTCTTTCGATATTTGATAACAACATGTTTTAGCCAACACTAATGCGCATGCTCTCCTAATTTTCTAATACAGTTCGTGTATATACTATGTAAGAACGCGCATTGTTGATGCGGGTAAAACCATAGACCCTCTAAAAAGAGGGTCTATGGTAAAACTAACTAAAGGAATACGTAATTTAAAATATATCATTTTGTGGTCACATGTTCAAAAATACAGGTGTAACCACAAGTAGTGACTTGTCTATCTGACTGGGAATTGAAGTACCGTACATTATATGTCACGTTATATCAGTATCATACTTATTTTAGTTTTTTTGTAAAATTTAGCAATTAATTGTACCATGTTCCGCTCCTATCCGGACGCCCTCTATTTTCGTTATATGATTTGATTATTTATGAAATACGTAGAATATAACATAATAATTATTGATCACGTGGCAATGAATATACATACTACACAATCAGTTATTTACGTGACTGTAAAGCAGTCTTGTTTGGATAGATAATATCCTGTTTCAGAATGAAACAACATGAAGTCATTTATTAACGCACATTTAAATGTATCTTGCGTTGTGGACAGAGAGGGCGTGATACTCATGCGTAGATGCCGCCGAGTTCTTCAAAGGTAGGTGAAGTTATAGAGTAGATGGAAATGTAAGTTTACTGAATATTAGCAATAATCAATAACAAACTAGATATCTGAGGTGTTTAGCGGGGATTTGGCGAAAAAAGAGTATCCGAGAACCGAGAATCTCTGATATTTTGAATGACGGATGACTATTTGGAAAATTTCACATAAGAAATTAAGAATCATGGTGAAGCAAAGTTCGGTTTGGGCCAGACATTACAGCCTCTCCACCCTTTTCAAGGATATCACGTAATGATGTATATTATGTTTAGGTTTGACATGTCTTCTCCCAGGTGTATAGTTATTACAAGTCGTTTAAACAGTTGATGGTTTAGGACGAGTAGGCTTTACCACCAGTCCGAGGTCACCACTTGTATACAAAAAAACATCGTTGTTATTAAAACCGATTTGTAAGAGTGATTAGTTACTCAATAAATAAATAACATATTGTATCGACTTATAGTAAGTTATGTGGAACATTTGTGCTCGGTGGAGTACTACCGGATTTTCATGGTATCATAGCGCCCTCAATAGATGGATTTTTGAGGTATTATCGCATTAGGTGAGTAGGCTCACACAAAATACATATTTTAGAATGTTGTCAACCTAAACTATTATTTGTTTCCAGCCAGTAACTTTGGCAATTTATTATACAACGATCAAACAACTTGAAAACTAATAATTGCTCTGACAAGCGATGATTTGTTAATTGCATACCAACTTTGTTCTGCTCCTAAATTGTTTGGCACTAAACAGGATCAGAGATAATTCTGCAAAAACACAAACAATTAAACCAGAATGGAAAATCAAAGCCCAAACCTTGTTTTCCCCCTTTCCGTACAGTGCCACATTGATAATGCCGCATCAAAATAACACCTTGTAAAATATATCAGGAGAAATCAGTAGAAGCGACGAATCATTTATTTACTTTCCACAAGATTATATAGTCACACTAAAACAATGTGGTTGTCGAACAACTTTACCGTTTACCACTAAAAGAGAAAATCGATATCGTCAGGGTGAACCAAACCAAATCACGCCATTCCTCGGCACATAAAATAACCAATATTTTTTGCGGGATTCTCTACTGTGGAAAATACTAACATAATAAATGAAAATACAATAAATTCAACAATTTTTCATACAGATTGATTTGTAAAATTTGTATTTTATTTTTCTTATGGGTCACGTGTCATTGTGCTCCCAAATATGGTGTGTATCAATGATTATCTATGCGTTAATGGAAACATGATAACCATGTGTTTTTGACACGTGTGCGATTGTTGGCTCACATATGAGTGACACTATTTGGCGTCGGTAGACAAAAATGGGCAGTATTAATCGACAGTTTAGACTTTTTTCACTGTTATTATACTATTTAACTGTAGTTCCCAATAAACCAAAATGAAATTTTGTTATTATAAACACCGAAAATTTACCTTCAAGCTGAAAGACGAGCAACATTTTGAGAATTACAATATTTTCCGCCAATGGCAAATATTATAACACTGTTATCTGTTTATTCTATTGTATCATTGGCATTCTTCATACTGTGTACGATGAACTCATATATTTATTTTACTTTTTCGTTCCTTTTATGTCAAATATGTAAATATGAAGCATACATTCGCATACTTTTCGATATTCTGTGGCAATTACAGTAATATTCTTTCCAATAGGCAGTACCCTTGTGCTTAAAGATCACATGTCCAGACACTTTCTGTGGGTACTGTTGTCATATAACAACAATATTTTTTTTTTTATCTTAAAGCGTGTTTGAATTCCGCGTAACAATACAGTTATAGACTTACGTATCGAAAACGACGCGCCGCGAAGCCTGTAGCGCTTTAATGTGTGCCTGCTAAAAACTGCTTCGAAACTTCGAAAGAAATGCAACTGTTAGTAATTTATTTGGAAAAATAACTGAGAAATTTTTCATTTACGGATAAATCTTCCGGAAGTTTATCGGTTTTACTGGTACTGCATATCCGTACATCATAGTTCGAATGCCTTATGGGGCACAGAGACGCCGCACTCACACAACAACAATTATAACAATTAAACCGCGATTCACGTAAAAAAGGACGTACAAAATATGTTTCCGTCGATTTTTAAAACGAACCAATTAATCCCGAGTTATTCTGCTAGAAAATTCGCATTGTTCCCCATCAGTGGGTTTGTTAGGGCTTCATCGCCAATCCGCGTTAGTTCATACAATTCAGACAAACTGGGGTCTTGCCTTCAGCACTTTATCAAAAGAATATTGTAGTTACACGTTTGTACATCTAGTAGGTTTCCAATATTTTAATTTAAAATTACCTATACTGATCATTAGGAATATGTGGTTTTAAGCGTACAAATTAGTTATGAAAAATCTAAAGATGTACCAAATATGTTTTCAAATCACGAGTTACTGTAACTTGATTACATCCGGGCATTTTGTTCATTTTACGCATGCTCAGTTACATTGTAGTCAGATTTCCAAAATGGCGGAAATATTTTGCGGAAATCGAGAATGAGACGGGCTTGGTACAATAGACCTTGGTTTTTTGGTAAAGTGACAAGTTTATACAGAAAATAGCACATTGTAACTGTGCTTTAACATTTTGCAGGTGAGGTGACTTTATGCTGGGTCTCACGTATTATTTAAAACGTATTAATTCGTTCTGTTAATGTTGACATCGGCGGTGATCAAAACAGTGGACAAGTATATATATGTACTTCGTATGATAGCACTCGAACTGCGTTAACCGTGTTTTACAACGTGAATTCTACCTCTATCTGCTGTGTTTCGATTTTATTGATTTATTCAGTGCACGTCTCACAATTTCTCTGCGCTGTCGGCGACATGTCGTTTGATGGTTGATTCGAACTCTTGTGATGAGCGCACGTTGCCGTTGTACGTGTCTAAAAGTTTAAATTGTCTATTATAAGCACGCTGCGTAGTATAGGCATTCTGTCGTTCTTTTAATTGGCTTCCTGTGCACCTCCGGTGAAGCCGCGGTTGCTGCTGACCTCAGACAACTGGCACAAACACTGGTTCAAAATGTTCTTGTCGTGCCAGAAAATTCAGCGAGGCGTAACCGACGAATGACCAGCTGGCCAGTGATTTGCTTTGATGGTATCTGTGTATCTATGCTCTGTACGTGATCTAACCCCCGTGACACCTCGATATGTATATCTTGGCTACCCTCTGAGATAGCACAAGGTCACAACGAAACATAAACAGATATCTCTAAAAAATTAAATGCGTTATGCGCTTCAATCAAAGGGTATTTAAAATAGAACGGATTAAGACATTGTGCCGGATTTGACAGTGCCATATTGAGCATATAAAACGGTATATGAATTGAATAATTAAAAGAACTTGGCAGCAATTTTGGAGTATGCCAAGGGGCAATACACCAACATAGTTATCAGTTGATGGCTTCCTAGCTATGCTACCGTGTATCAGGTTCGTAGTAAGACATTTCCCGATGATTCACCTTTGGTGTATCCTCCACCACTCTTGGCTTCCCATTGACAATGCAGCTAGACCACACCCAGTGAGAAACCCTATTCTTTCAGCTGAGAGAAAGTGTCAGTACATGTATTTAAATTGTATTCTTATTGTTTATCATCATTCATATATCTATTTTGACTCCACCCCCCTGAGAGTGACTTTTAATTATTTTGGCATTATTAGAAAAAGAGTTACTAGTAATTATGATGGCATGGTAAGGAAAACCATTCCAATATTAACACTATGCCTAATCTTTTAATGTTTTAATAATAAAAAAAAAAATATATTTTCATAAATATACAATTTATATAAATTTGGTACATTGTGGTAATTGGTCCAAGTACATGTTGTTGATCGTTAGAGTTTGGTTGTACTTACACAACATTGTGTTATTGAAATGTATCTGAATTCTATTATCTGAATTCTGTTATTTGTTGTGAGTACCTGTGGCAGCAATAATGTTTTATGATCTTTTCTGAGTGGGTTATTTTTGTACTCAAGTATATTCAAAAAAACTTGATAGGCTGTAAATTAATTAATTCAACTTTTGATCAACAGTGGATGTCATCACCATGACAATAATAACATTGAGTACAGTAAAACGCCTTATTAACAGTAACTTTCACACTGAGTAATTTATTGATAACAAAACATTAAGGTGTTGTTGTTTGTAGATCTTATCTTTGTTGTTATTTTAGCAGTGGAATATATGAACATTTTGGTAACAAACTTTATGATAAACTGATACTGCACATAAAAAAGTTGTAAGTTGTTAAGTTTTATTATGAAAAGGATGACATTTTTCTGTCATTTCTTCTCTAAATAGATACCAGTGAACATTTGAAACCTGCATTGAAATTTTTTTAAAAAATACGTCTTGCAGAAATATAGCAGTATATGCTGCCGTTAAGCAAAAGTTTTATTTTATGAAAATAAAACATTAATGTAATTCTATATTGACATTAGTGTAATAGCCAAGTACTGGAACTAAATGGCATTCAAATGACTTGTGTTGGGTGAAGTTCACATCCAAGATAAAATTGCCAATGTCAGCCCTGTATTGTTACGATGTTTATTCAGATGGTACAGTAGCTTTGACTGCTGTTGTATTATCTGATTAATCCATGTGGGAATTGATATGTGCAAAGTTTTGATAAATCACAGTAGAATAGTACCATCCTGATAAATCAATGTACGAAAACATAAATATATATTATGTATTATTATTATAAATTCTTATACATGTACCGTTGTCGTATTGACTATTGCTTTAAAAACAATAAATTCATCTTTTTGTTGCACTGTGTTTTTTGGACAATGTCACTTACTGACTGTGAATGCATCAAAATGTAAATTTCCCTTGTCAAAAATTTGACTTTTGTAACTATCACAATGTGAAGTTGATTACATTGTCACAGCTAGGGGGCATGGAGTTGGACTTCTTAGGCAGCTGAATATTAATAATTTCTTCTGGTACAGAAGTAACTTAAATTAATAGTCAATTGCATTCAACTTTAGTTTAACTTGTATTTCAATAACACGACAGATAAAATTAAAATTTATTTATTCACTATTCACGCAAGTCAGTAAAAATCTATGTTTTTTTTTTTTCGATGAGTCACAGTGACTTTCACAAAGTGTTGTCTTTGCGAATACCCTTAAATTGCGATAACAACCTTTTGTTACATCTTCATGTTGTCCATGACATTGAAATAGTTCTTTGTGCCTCTATTTCCTATTGCTATTCTATTTTTGATATGACTAGTTAGCTATTAATTAAAGTTAGCTATATAGTATTTCTGAGAATAAAGTAGAACCATACTAGTGTAATATTAGCCGGCAAGCTATTAGTAGTATATTATTATAAAATTGGTACTACAGTGGATCTCTGGAGTGACCTGGTCACACTTTGACCTCATCAGTAGACTATTTTCAGCTAATTTGCTGTTTTTGCAGCAAAACTTGTCAGGATGATAATTAAGTTTATTCACTTCCTGTTTTTTGTTTATGTCTCCTGTCAATGTTCAGTGTTGCGTAGTGTTGTGTAATGGTCCATATGTTAACTTTGGGTCGATCAGTTCTGTTGATCCGTCTTTCTTGAATTGACTGCTTATCAGACGTGATCTAAAAATCTTTGTGATTAGAAATCGAATATCTGGGTTACAAAAACCTTTCAACAAAACAGAGAAGAGGTTATATGTGTAATATCATTACCGTAGTTCTTTGAGTATACATGTAAGCCCCCTCCAAATTTACAGCATTTTACAATACCGGAGAGAAAGTCATTTATTTAACTTCGAGAGAAGTTTTAACTTTCATCCGTTTATAATCCCCCTCCTAATTTTTCATCAATTTGCCGTTTTCTTTGGAGCGGTTTATACTCGGACAACTACGATAATGAGTTAAACCATACCTAAGGGCCTTGTTGCTTGTCCAGTATAGGCCAATTCTTAAGACCTTAATTCATTTTTATGCTTTTACATGTTGAGGCCCCTGGGCCTATGACTGGGAAAGTACAGTAATAGCAGTTGCCCTTATGCAGAGGTGTCATATTTTAATGTCCAGTATGAAACAAATGCAGTAATTTTTATGTTCACTATTAGAAGATGCACTTGCAATAAGTGTTGGTATTGGTTTTATTTTTAAAATTATAGTAATTGTGTAGTTTTTTTTTTATATAAATACTTGATAGAAATCATTTCTGAAACTAATACTTATTTTGCTCCCACCTTTGGTTTGATTTAAAATTTATACATACTGTTATACATTCTATTTTTCAAATTTCATCTATGCGGATAGTGTAACTTAAATTAATATTGAATACCCACATAGACTATATCTATTATAGTGTAAATAGCTTAACTTTCCCCATCTTTTGATAGTCAACACTAGTCATCAAAATTATGTTGTTTTCTTCTGATGAAATTGGAGATAGAAACTGAACAGGTGAAAATATTGTATTGTTGTTTATTGATAAAAAGTGATTGGACTCAAAAGAGTTATTTGTTTTTGCTAACATTTTTAAAATAAATTTTTCTTATTTACAACTACCGGTATATATAGTTACTGTCAGAGTGAAAAAAGCTTTTCAACAAAAAATGATCAATAAAAGAACATTTCATGTCTGATTCCCATTCTGACTGATTAAATCATTGATTGAACTCTTGTGTCTATTCATTTCATTTATGGATGAAAAAAAGCATATTTCCTTCATTATTGTATATAAATAATAACAAAAATTGCTTATATATTCAGTAAAAATACTTTGTCTACATGCATGCGCTTTGTTTCCAGAATAATAGTCATGCACAAAACAATTGTCTACTTGTAACATTTTTGATTTGGAGGCGTTTGTAAGAATTTCATTTTACAAAAGAAAGATTCCTGAAATTCACTGCTATGAAATTGTGTGATTTCCCTGTCAATAATGAATGCCATTTACAATATGCTTTAAACTGCTTCTTCAGAACATTGTTTGATATCTTACTAGTCCCTCAGAGATATGAGTCATTGGCTAAGTCTACGTCTTCAGGGAATATTTAAGTGTCAAACTGCAAAAACTATTTATAGTAATCGTATTTAAGATCTGTCTGGAAAACGAGAATTCATATTTAATTAAATTTCTGTCATAATTTAAATTATCATTCATTTATTTGTTTATATACACTAGGGTATACAGATTATAGATGGCTGTATTAAGGGGTTGTTACTGATGTGCCAAATGAGATCTCTATTTTACAATTGTTAGTGAACCAATTAACTGTAGGCTTTGCAAGACAGAATAGTTAACAGTGTTAGCGATACAATTTAAAAATTATTTGAGTTCTATCAATTTATGCAACGCACATATCAATAATTTCCCAATGTTTTTTTAGCTGCAGTCAAGAATAATGTGGCTAATCATGTTTGCATAGTGGTCTATACAACACAAGTGGCATGTTATTGTCAGCGAAGAAATCAGGAAGGAAGTTAGGAATGAAATGACCCTTCTATGATCAGAATAGCTTACTTACTGAGGTGTGGTCTTGTGTATTCTTTGATATCTTTGGATTATTGGCATCACCATTTGAAGATTAATATTGCTACAATAGGTTTGCATTGTGTGTGAAAATTACTGCCATTTTATTCTGTGTTTTTTGTATGGTTTTAATTGGAGAGTTGAACATTGAACAAACACACATTATTGTTTTTTATGAAAAATACAATTTGTTTACTTCTTGAATATTATCAAACACAACTACATAGATGCTTTGATGTAAGGAATTTTATTTTTATGAGGATATCTTCAATTCTCTTGTTATTTGGAATTCAACAGCAAAATTTGCCAGACTGTAGGTAATGCTTTATTGCTATAGACAGATAGAAAGATTGTATAAAGACTATCATTGTTATTATTAATAGGAGAATGGTTTCCAGTTGGATGGGACTGGTAAAGCTGTGGCCAGTGTGCCATATTTGTACACAAAACCAAGTCCTAAAACAGCACAACCTTAACGTCACAATGAATACATGTATGTTATAGGTAGCTGGAATTTTCATTTTCAGGGGAGCCTGGTACAAACAAATGAATGAATAATTTCAAAACATGAATGGTTTGTTGTATTTTTACTAATGGTGTTTATTTTGCTATCCATGTCTTAATCCTTGCCATCTGGTAACATTTAAAGGAATACAGGTCAATCTTGTTGGTCAAACACAACTGTAGACAGGTATTATTTATTTATCATTGTTTTTCACACTTGGTACTTTTTTCAAGAAGAGTTTATTTTTTCTCCCACTGTCTTGATCTCCAAAGTCGCAGTGTATTATATTTATTCATTTCTTGTCTGCAAGTTGCTACCTGTTATTTTTAGGTTCTTGTCACCTTAGTTTATCGTGTTTATTTATGATGTAATTGTGACTAAGATTAGAAGAGTGAGTTTATGACAGAGAATGGTAATTATCCTACATAGCAAATGAACATATCATACTTATTATTAGCCTGACAAGTTTGCGTAGGTGGTGGTGGGGATCGCAGCAGTCCAGGGCGCCACATACGCCAACTTGTCAGTTGGTGGGGATCACAGCAGTCCATGGCGCCACCTACGCCGACTTGTCAGGTGGTGGGGATCGCAGCAGTCCATGGCGCCACCTACGCCGACTTGTCAGGTGGTGGGGATCGCAGCAGTCCATGGCGCCACCTACGCCGACTTGTCAGGTGGTGGGGATCGCAGCAGTCCAGGGCGCCACATACGCCAACTTGTCAGTTGGTGGGGATCGCAGCAGTCCAGGGCGCCACATACGCCAACTTGTCAGTTGGTGGGGATCGCAGCAGTCCAGGGCGCCACATACGCCAACTTGTCAGTTGGTGGGGATCACAGCAGTCCAGGGCGCCACCTACGCCGACTTGTCAGTTGGTGGGGATCACAGCAGTCCAGGGCGCCACATACGCCAACTTGTCAGTTGGTGGGGATCGCAGCAGTCCAGGGCGCCACCTACGCCGACTTGTCAGGTGGTGGGGATCGCAGCAGTCCATGGCGCCACCTACGCCGACTTGTCAGGTGGTGGGGATCGCAGCAGTCCATGGCGCCACCTACGCCGACTTGTCAGGTGGTGGGGATCGCAGCAGTCCATGGCGCCACATACGCCAACTTGTCAGTTGGTGGGGATCGCAGCAGTCCAGGGCGCCACCTACGCCGACTTGTCAGGTGGTGGGGATCGCAGCAGTCCAGGGCGCCACATACGCCAACTTGTCAGTTGGTGGGGATCGCAGCAGTCCAGGGCGCCACATACGCCAACTTGTCAGGTTAACTTATTATTTGCAGTGCTAGTTTCAATCGGTATTAATGAACATTTAAATTTGAAGAATACTTCATTCACCTAGTAATAAAATAAATGTCTTTTTTTGCTTTATTTTGGGGTTCAGGACCAGAGCTACATTTGTTGGTATTTTTTTAATCCATTTTTTAAACAGTGTAATCCATCTTTTTTTCTCCACAAGGGGTGCAACTGCAAAAAGTACCATTAAAATAAAAACAAATTGGGAAATAAAAATTACTGCAAACTCATCTTGGAATCATCTCTCTCTTAAACATGACATGCCAGCAACATATTTCCAATGCAGAGAGTCATTTGGGCAATATTTCCCTCCAGTTAGGGTGCCATCTTTATGACCTAGAGAATTTGACCCCTTTGACTCTCCAAGTCGCTCTTTTTAAAGCCAGCATGGCTGACACTAATGTTGCATTTTTTTGACATGACAAGATAAAGTAAAAAGAATGCTTTTTGAGTGATTACCAACAGTGTCAACTGGTTAAATTAGTGGAAGAATTTAACACCTTGCTTGTGCTTTACAATGACACTGGTTCACAGGTTTGTTTGAATGGATTTCACAGTCAAAACATTAGAACTACACTTGCAATCAAAACATTTGCATAACACTATTAGTCAGAAGTGAGGTTTTTAATCAGATTTTAATGTATCAAATTGAATCAGTTTAAAATGCATACTGTGAAATACTTCATTTTCACTGAAGGAATAATTCAGTGAAAAATAAAATCCAGCCAATATATCTTTTTCCTATATCTTATATTCAAGTTGTCAAAAATCAGTGAAAATAAATTCCATACAAAACACCCAAAAAGTCTATTCAGCGAAAATTAATTCCAGCTAAAATAAAGTACATTATTTTTGACATATATTAGCTTGACATGATTGACATGTAACCCTCAGTTTACTCACTGAGTGCTAATGATTATTTTATTCATTTTAATATTAAAAAACAAAACAATAAAAGAGTATATTACTTTTTCATCTGAAATTTGTTTTCCTTCTAAAATATCGATGGTATATTGAAATGATGAATTTGTGTAATAATAATAATCTTTATTGCATTCTTAGAAGTACAATCTTTCTATCAGTCAACAGAATTAAAGTAATAAAAGAAAGTTGAGTTAGTTAATAATAAGATAAAAGTAATAGTAAATGAAAGTACCTATACTTACCTACTTGTTTAATTATATTTTGGTTATTGACATGTATGTCAAAACTCTAATCAGTCTAATCACAAAACCAAGGTGAAAATATTAAATACATTTTCACAAGCATGGTGTTAGTTCAATAAATGATGTACTGGTGGGTTTAGAATAAAAGTTGTAAACCAATTAAATTCCAAGGCCTGAACTCTTGACATGTCTTTATCAACAGGTGTGTTTCTATTGGCATTGTCCACATAGCAGCCACCATTGAGCAGTACATATTTCTTGAATGATAACCAAGACGAGAACACAAGCCTTGTTCACACAAGCTGACAAAGACATTGCTTTGTAAATATTCTTTATCAGTGGGCTAAACCAGCAATATGTTCATGCAGTGTTTTTTTTTACGGAAGTTAATATAATGTCATAGATGAAGGTCATGGTATATAAGGGGAAGATGTTTGTCCACATTGATATTGTTGTTGTTGTTGTTGTGGATAACACTTTTTCTTGTGGTTACAATAATTATAAAATTTACTAGTTTGGGATCTTAGCAAAGTTTGATTTTTAGTACCGGTATGTGTTCTTTTTAGCTCCGCTGTCGACTTTGTCGAGCGGAGCTTATCATATGAGTGATTGTCGTCGTCCGTCGTCCGTGTCAATGTTTTACTTTTTCGACTTCTTCTTGAAAACTACAAGCCTGAATGCTTTGATACTTGGTGTATATGTACCTTGTGTAGACCTCTCTTAGGTTTGTTCATTTCATGTTTATATCTTCAATTCTCTAATTTTGGTGAATATTTTTGTCATTTTTTGGTAAAAAGTGATATTTTCGACTTCTTGTTAAAAACCGCAAGTGCAATTGCTTTGATATTACATATATAGGTACTACATGTGGACCTCTCTCAGATTTGTTCATTTTGTAATGATATCTTTAATTCTCTAATTTTGGTGAATATTTTTATCATTTTTGGTAAAAAGTGATATTTTCGACTTCTTGTTAAAAACCGCAAGTCCAATTGCTTTGATACTACATATATAGGTACTACATGTGGACCTCTCTCAGATTTGTTCATTTTGTGATGATGTCTTCAATTCTCTAATTTTGGTGAAAATTTTTGTAATTTTTGGTAAAAAGTGATATTTTCGACTTCTTGTTAAAAACCAATAGTTCAATTGCTTTGATATTACATATTTAGATACTACATGTAGACCTTTCTCAGATTTGTTCATTTCGTGATGGTATCTTCGATTCTATAATTTTGGTGAATATTTTTGTCATTTTTGGTAAAAAGTGATATTTTCGACTTCTTGTAAAAAACCAACAGTCTGATTGCTTTGATATTACATATTTAGATACTACATGTAGACCTTTCTCAGATTTGTTCATTTCGTGATGGTATCTTCTATTCTATAATTTTGGTGAATATTTTTGTCATTTTTGGTAAAAAGTGATATTTTCGACTTCTTGTAAAAAACCAATAGTCTGATTGCTTTGATATTACATATATAGGTACTACATGTGGACCTCTCTCAGATTTGTTCATTTTGTGATGGTATCTTCAATTCTCTAATTTTGGTGAATATTTTTGTAATTTTTGGTAAAAAGTGATATTTTTGACTTGTTAAAAACCAAAAGTTCAATTGCTTTGATATTACTATATAGATACTACATGTAGACCTTTCTTAGATTTGTTCATTTCGTGATGATATCTTAAATTCTCTAATTTTGGTGAATATTTTGGTCATTTTTGGTAGAAAGTGATATTTTCGACTTCTTGTTAAAAAGTCTGACTGCTTTGATACTATACATATTGTTCATTTTCTAATGATGTCTTCAGTTCTTTAATTGAAATGTGCATTGCTAACAGCGGAGCTATCTCAGCCGATAGGCTGCTTGTTTAGAATATTTAATTGAAAACTGTCTTCATGTGGTTACAACAACTCAAACACTTTCTATCTGCTCATCTGGCAATTTTATCAATCACTATGAAATGTCAATGAAATGTTCAATTCACTATAAAGTGCCATATTAAAATATCTGGTCAACACCGGGTTAGCTTCACACAGTAGGTTAAACTTTCACTCTGGATTGACAGTCTGAGAGTGACAAATGAAATTCTTCCAACTACATGTATTTATTTACACATAAATGCAAATAATATCATAGCAAAAACCAAACATTATGTTTTGATTTCCGTTTCGTTTTATCACTCCCTGTACTTAATAAATAATTTATCTGGATGTTCAGCATTATTGGTAACTAGAGCATGAGGGAAATACATCAGCTGGGATATAGCTGTTTGATGGAGTTGTGTGTTTTATCTCAGTAATGGTAAGAGATTGCCAAGTTCAGCAGGGGTTGTATATTTCATCAAGGCTAGGTATAGCACTCAAATAAAAGTGTAAGCATGTAGCGTCAGTAAAGCGGCCTTTGTAAGAATAATACAAATGTGAGGATGACAAGAAATAAATAAGAATTGATTTATAAGATGGGGGTATGCAATGAGAAAACAACTTTTTCTAGAAATCCTAATGCAAGTTTCCAAGCAACCACTACGTTCAGTGATGCTATTGGATAGAACTACATTCAATTAATTGACACGCCTAGAATGGGATTTCTTTCAAACACTGGCTAAGCACAAGAATTATGTTTACTGAGATGTTTATTGCATGGTTATGAAATATGTAAATCCTTATCTTTATCCTTGCAAGTTGTTACAAATTTGCAATTTTGAATTGATGAAATACAAATACATATTAATTATTGTGACAAACTATTTTTAGTGTATTGTGAAATTTTGTAGAAGGGAGCTATTCATTAGGATACTTATCATAGTGTCACAGTGAATTTTGCAAAATGTCATCTTCATTGAAATTTGATAATGGCAAAAATTGAATTGTGTACATTAATTTAATACTGCAAGCTGCATATGGTTGACAGATCTTGTGTGAATATGCAAATAATGTAAATAAATGATTGTAACTGACGTGACACTTAATATAAGCCATAAATTATAAACGAAAGAGGCTCATTATTCCTAATAGGTTTTAAATGAAATATATATATAATTAAGTTCTTTGGATTTTAACCCTAAATTGGCTCTTTCTGCATAAAGTACAAGTTTGTCTAGGTATTGAGAATATAATTAAGTACACAATCCTTTAAAGGTCACACATCCTGGTGTGTTATGGTGTCAACAGTTTTCACCTTTCACAATAAAGACATTGTAGCCAATGGTTAATCAAATCTATTGGTTCAAAATAATGAAAGAAATTCACTAATAAACACATAAAAATGTGCAAAATATTGCATCAATTTCAATGAGAAATACTATGTTCATGTATTGTCTAGTATTAAAGCCAACACACTTTAACCGTTTGAACACGTTTGAGCAAATTTTTTAATTATTTATTAGTCTCCGTGCATCTGTGCGTCCATGTATCCATGCGTCTGCGCGTCCGTCCGTCCGTCCGTCCATCCGTCCAGAGTCATATCTCAGAATCCCTTGGACCGATTCTGTTCATTCTTTGCATGTGCCTAGTACTTTATGTGGGACATATGCACATGCAGTGGTTTAGTGATTCGATTCAAAATGGCTGACTGGCAGCCATCTTGTTTTTTGAAAATGTTGTATTTTGAACATGCTTTGTCAGTTGTCATTTAAACTTGGTACATAGATTATACATGTCCAGATATATGTCCATGGCGATTTATTTCGCAATTGGATCAAAGATGGCCGACTGGCAGGCATCTTGTTTTTGTTTTTTAATGCGGTATCTTGGATGTGCTCTGTCAGTTTTCATTCAAATTTGGCACATACATGTACTTTATACATGTTAAGATTGATGTCCATGACAATTTGTTTCAAAATCTGGTCAAGGATGGCCGATTGACAGCCATCTGACTTTTTGGCCTTACTACTATATTTCCACAATTTATGTACCATTTTCATTCGTATTTGGCACACACATCATACATATCAGTGTGTTTCATAATCAGATCAAAGATGGCCGAATAACGGCTGTTTTTATTTTGGCCATATTACTACAACACGAAATACGTGTTTTGATGTAAATAAACAATCTGTTGTATACAACACTTGGAACTCAAGTTTCAAGGACACGCTCGTGACAACCCTCCACTTTAATATGACGAGCACAAAGAGAACTTAACGGGAACTGTGTCATTTTCAATGACTTGTTAATTTTAAAATGGATAGATATAATTTTCTATTGCCTACAATTCTAGTTAAACTAAGACAAAAAATCTTTTGGTGTATTTTGTGAAAGGGGACAAAATTAACTTAACACTCAAAGGGTTAAACAAATTTATTTGGTAACATCTGTTAAACTGGCAATTAGTGAATTTAAGTGAAAATATTTAGTTTTTGTCTTGCGGGGTAGTATGAACAGTGTATCTCATATTTTATCTCTTAGTTACATATTCTCATGTTTAATTTATCAATGAAATTATAACTACATTGTGGTCTTGAAATTGGCTAATTTCAATGCAGATTGACTTTGAAATTGTGAAATTAAATTATTTTTTATTGAAAGTGGAAGTTTATTGAAGGTCAGTTTGTTTGTTACTTATATATTAATGTAAAATTTTGCTTTCCTGGGTTTCTAATAATTGTGCAGGATCTATTTTTGGAACTATTAGGGTGGCTCATCTGTGATATGGTTACCCTGGGACTGTATGTATATTGTGGAATCATTCACTCATAAAATAACTGTTATTGAGTCATAGTTAGATTTATAGGGGTCATGGATTAATATGATGTGAATTTCAGATTTACTGAGTAATTCTTATGCTAACATATCTCATATTAATCTAGCATTCCATACTGAATAAACTTAAATAAAATAAATAAATCATACAACTATTGTAGTACCATTAAATATTTACTGAAAAGTCAAAAAATACAAACTTAAAAAGTTGGAATTTGGTGTAGACCAATACTATATTCAATTTTTGCAAATATAGATTCATTATTAATTCTCAATAAATGATTTACACAACAAATTTTGCCATAAAGTAACATCATCAACCCAGCACATGGTTACTGTTGGACTGGAAATTATTGTAAGTCACATTTATTTCATCAGAGATTGTTTCATTAATAACTCTTTTTGATACTCTTAAATTATCTAATAGTGAAAATTTATAGGATGAACTTTTTGCCAATTTATCTATACTCCATGATTGCATGGTTAGCAAGGATAAAATATTGACATTGTTTGTTCTTGTTACATTGGTCTATTAGCAAAATTGAGACTAAGTGCCCATAAACTAAACATCGAGATGGGAAGGCACAAAAGACCAAAAATAAAAACAGAAGACAGAAAATGTACTAAATGCAACCTACTTGAGGATGAAATTCATTACATCACAAAATGTAAACTTTACACATATGAAAGAGAGTTGTTATATTCACATTTTTCAAAGAAAATTAACAATTTTCAACACTGTACAAACAAAGAAAAATTCATTCATATATTGAATACAAACAACAAATATTTACTAACAGAGCTTATCAAATTTATAAAAACAGCAAATACCATTACAGAAAACCACCTAATGGGTCATTAATATTTTTTTTTTTTTACATTATTTCATGTAACTGTATTGTAGTAGATTTTAGATATCTAACTTGTTATGTTTATTTTAACACCTTTATTGCATTTCATAAACCAAACTAGATATGTAATTCATTCTATAAGGTTGTAATAAAGAATTATCTTATGTTATCTTATCATATGGTACATGTATGCGTGTCTGTTATTATTAATGTAACATTTGGACAACAGTACCACATCAGATTGTCAGCTAGTGCTGATTCATGTATCCATATGTGAACAAATGTACATCACTGTTTAGGGTATATACAGTCCAATGTACCTTTGATTACATGTGACCTGTGTATTCCCTAACAGCAAAATATCACACAGGGATGATCAAGAATTTGAATAATTGGGGCTCTGAGACTTGTAAAACTGTAATCTTCAAAGTAGAGTATATTATATTTACGAGCCCAAACATTATACTGGAGTGGCCACTTAACTGTAATGTTACTACTGATAAAGTCATTAAATATGGGATTTTGCATGTAATCTAAATCTATTATGAAAACAACTATTGCAGAGCTGTGTTCTATACTTGATATAACTTTGCAATTCAAAGTTTATCCATTGTATTAAGTAAATAGTTAGGTTGAATCCCACTACATGTACATGAAATACTCCCAGAGGATATGATCGATACAACAAAGGGCATAGCATTGAAACACAATTTGAAATAACCTGTTAATGACAGTACAACAAAAAAGAAATAAAAAGTACAATGATACTATGACACCAAATTACATTACAATTGGTCATTGGAACACTGCTGGTCTAAGATATAACTACAAACCAAGAGAAGGAACTATAGACATAAAAACAGAAGGTTCACTAGATATAGAACCACACATTAAAGATTATCACATATATGGAATGACAGAAACATGGCTGAATACTGAAAGTAAAGAACTAATACCACAACCTAAGGGATATTATACTTATCACAACATTAGGACAAAAAATAAAAAAGCATGGAGGTCATCAGGAGGAATCAGTATTTTCATCAGAAATAGTATCAAAAGTGGAGTCAAGATCATGTCAAAGTCTAGCAACTTCTCTATTTGGTGTCAAATGTCGAAAGACTTCTTCAACCTTGAAATGGACATCTACATAGGTACTATATATATTCCATCAAAAAATTCCACTTTCTACAATGACAATGACTGCAATCCATATGACGAAATCAACAAAGAAATCCAACAGTATAGCCTCAATGGACATGTCATTATACAAGGAGACTTTAATGCTAGAACAAAAGACCTTGAAGATACAATTCAAGATGAACAGGACAACCTTCACATAAACATGCCATTACCAGATACATATACATATGATAAAATAGTCAAAAAAAGGAGAAACACGGATACATGGAAGAATGAATTTGGAGAGGAACTAACACAACTATGTAAAGAAAATCGTCTACGGATATTAAATGGGCGGACTTCAGGAGATTGGTCAGGTCAACTGACATGCTACGGTTATCATGGTGCCAGCACAGTGGACTATGTAATCACAAGTGAAACACTACTACAGAATATCCTTCATTTTAAAGTTGAACAACTACAACAGGCAAGTGACCACTGTCCTATCAAAACTATCTTGAAAATACCAAAATACAAGCAATTCACTGATATGAATGAAGTCCTTAAACCAGTACATCAATGCTATCAATGGAATGCAATGAATAAAGGCATGTACAAGCTATATATGAAGACAAAGGAGAGTGAAGATATTGTGTCCACATTCATAGTAAACAATAATAACAACACAAGTCATAATATGGCAATACAATTCCAAGAGATGATACACAAAATAGCAAACAAATGCTCCATAAAATTAAAAACAAAGAAGAAGACCATGCGTAGGAAAGTTAAGTACACAGACAGGCAATGTAACATGAAGAAAAAAAAACTACAAACTCTTGCAAATATATTACAAAAAAACCCTTCAGATGGGACTCTCAGAATGCTTTACTACACTAAGAAAAAAGACTTCAGGAAGTATGTAAAAAGCATGCAAAAAGACAAGAAACAAAAAATATTATCTCTCATTGAATCAGCAAATGAAAATGAACATGCACAAGAATTCTGGAAGAAAATAAACTCAATCACGAAAACCAAAGTAAATTACGAACTGAAAGAAATCCCACACTCAGTGTGGACTGAACACTTTCAACAAATTGGAAACAATAACTCTGCCACATTAGATAGAATAAAACAAATGAAAACACAACTAGAACAATTAGAGAATAAAACAGAAGACAACCATAAGCTGAATAAACCAATATCATTAACAGAAGTTGTGCAGGCAACAGGAGCATTAAAAAATAACAAAGCAAGTGGACCAGACGGTATTCCAGGAGAGATGTTAAAATACAGCAACATACAAATTAAACAAGCATTGAAACATATGTACAATCGTGTGCGAGAAACAGGAATTTACCCAGAAATATGGAGCACTAGTGTTATTACTCCAATACACAAGAAAGGAGACAAGATGGACACAAACAACTATCGCGGCATATCAGTTGGTAATGTCATAGCTAAAGTATTTAGTATAATCATAAACAACAGAATCACAAATCATACAGAAAATAATAAGATTATTCATCCGAACCAAGCAGGATTCCGACGAAAAAAACGAACAGTTGATCACATTCTGACTCTTCACACAATTATAAAGAAACAACAAGAAAAAAAGAAAAAAATGTACTGTTGTTTTGTGGACCTCAAAAAGTGTTTTGTCATAATTTGGAGGAAAGCATTGTACTATAAACTACTACGTAACAACATCAACGGAAAAGTATACAACATAATTAAGAACATGTACACTAATATGGATTTAGTAGTCAAATTAGGTGATGTAATAACAGAACAATTTAAAACTAAAAATGGAGTTAAGCAAGGTTGCCCTCTGAGTCCAACCCTGTTCAACATCTTTATAAATGACTTTATCACAGGACTCACAGAAATTGAAAAAAATGCACCAGAACTGGATAATAAAACTATCAATAGCCTATTGTATGCCGATGACATTGCACTACTATCAAAATCATATGAAGGATTACAAACTGCAATAGACTTTCTCCATAAATACACTTCAGACTGGGGGCTACAAGTAAACACAAACAAAACGCAAGTGATTATATTCAGGAATTCGGGATGCAAACCAGATACAAGGCGATTTACATGTGGCAATGAAGAAATAAAAACTACAGGATTATACACATATCTTGGAGTAACATTTAAGGCCAATGGATCAATAACCTCTACTGCAGACAGACTGGCAGACAAGACCTACAAAGCTGCAAGGATCCAGTCACACATATATCCAACAAACATGAACAGTATAAGGATAAAGGAAAAACTCCTGAATGTGACACAACTACCCATATTAACATATGCAGGTGAGATATGGGGCATTTTCCAAAATCAGACTAATTGGGACAAAACAGCAACAGAAAAATATCATCTACGCTTTTGTCGTCAAATTCTTAACATTGGCAACAGAGCGAGCAAAATTGAATGCAGAATGGAACTGGGAAGAGAGCCACTGATAAGCAGAATATACTGCTCAGCAATTAACTATTACAAACACCTCAAAGCGATAGACAATGACAATTTAGCTTTTTATGCTATAAAAGACATGGAAAACAATACTTACACAGGAGCATGGTTGACTACCTTAGAACGAAACTTGAAACTTTACAACAAAAACAATGTCACAGATTTCACAAAACAAAAACTAAATAATTCAATTAGACAATATTACATTAACAAATGGAATATAGACAACAAAAGGGAAAGTGCCAAATTACGCACATACAGGACATTCAAAGACTCCTTGGAACAAGAAGAATACATAAAAGTGATGAACAACCCACAACATGTCAAAACAATAGCTCAATTTAGATTAAGTTGCCATAAACTTGCCATCGAAAAAGGTCGTTATACAAAACCAAAAACACCAGTGGAAGACAGGTTATGCTCCCATTGTAACGAAGTTGAAAATGAGGAACATCATTTAATACATTGTAAATTGTACACAAAACAAAGAGACGCAATGTTTCACACTATCAACAGTGTAAATGCAAATTTCCTGAATTTGGATAAAGAAAAACAATTTAAACATATCTTACAATCAAAAGATAAAGATACTATTATAGCCCTCTATGTGTACTTGAGTAACAGTAAATGAACAAACAAAAGAATACACTCAGTCACACTTATTTAATTTTTTATTTACTCAACTTTCGCCTACTTACATTTTTAGTTATTCATTATTAACTTTATTACATTTTAAACACCAAATTAGAAATGTAAAATTTTCTACACGGTTGTAATAAAGCTGTTATCTATCTGTATTAAACTAGGATCATTTTAGAATTGGAATTTGTGAAATCATTTATCATGGAGGGATACAATAGAGCTGCCTGTGGTGTGGTTCAGCGTTATTTCACAAAATATTTACAATTTGTGTAACTGCAAATTTATTACAAAGCCTATCTCTGTGTTTGAGTCTTTCATTTGATCATCATAAAATTGCGTAAAAATTTTAATTAACAGTATTCTCTGTCTCTTTACCAACATGAGGTGAGTTCTCTTTTACAATGATCTCTGTCCCTCTGTCATCCAATTAGACAACAAATACGAGAATAACATGCATCTTTCTATTAATATTCTGTGTTTGTAGATTAGATTATTTTTATTCCTTCCTTTTTAGTGTATTAATACTGTATACTTTTACTATTATCTGTAACCATTGTGATTCCCTACGTGAAGTGAGTGTGTGTTAATAAATAAATACTAACAGTCTACTTGCCACAAAAATTCAAAATGGACATTCCATCATAGCAGGACAAAACAAAAGCTTCTTCATCCCAAAAATACACCTCAACGGAGATTGGAGACATTAAGAAACATTGAATGCATCATCAAGACAAATAAATTTTCAAAAAGACTTTCCAAGGTCTGCTTCTAAATAAATGTGCAGGCGAGACATGACGCAGTTATTACGCAGTCTCTATTGTGTGCGCATTCACGCCCTGAAATAAAATGAGCCATGTCAATTGTATGATAGAATAGATTATGTGTTTGTTTGCTGTATACACATGTCATAGTTTGAGGATCAGCTGATAGGTAAATATATCATCCCTCATATTAGTAACAGAGTTGAGTGTACTGGTAGCCTATTATGTTGGTAAACTTAAGAATACTTTTAACCAATATTTTTGCTGCTAGGAATTAGTGAGATTTGATTAACAATTTCTAGACGCTGTCACACCATCATAAGGACCTATGTGATACAGTGTCAGTCTTGTTGGAGTGTGTTCACCAGTATCGTAAGTTTCCTTTGTAGATTGACCTTCTAGTGGATAATTGTGCCTTGACCCCATTTGACCAGTGAATACCTGTTCAATGAGTTGTAATTTATTTATTGTAATAACATCAATAATAGCCCTCCTTATCCTATACTGACTAATTATTCTGACTTCCTTGTTAGTATATTGGTGCTTTTTATAATCAAGGTAAAATTGTTTGTATATAGATGCGGGTATTTACTTGTTTTAAATTGTAACAAATATTCATATGCTGAATATATACTGAATTCATGTATCCAATTTTTATTTATTTTTTAATCCATATTATTCTGAGCCATAATGAGCTTTTGTCATCTCATCCTGTGTTTTATTCACTTGTCAACAGGTACAACAACCTTCTCTCCCAAGTAAAGTCTGACGGTCTGGGACAAGTGGTCAGCTCTAATTTCATTTGCTGCATATTTATGTGTCATAAAAAAATGCAAAATTACACCAAGTCATATAACATTTGGAAATTGATTCTTTTTGTAAAAACCACCAAATTGTAAATATTTTGGCCAAAAAAATTGGTTACAGAAATAATATCTTAGCCCCCACCCCTTCGTTTGATGATTCATTCCTTAATAAGATTGAGTTCTTGGCTCCAAGCCCATTTCACTTATCTGATCATTCACTCTCAATGATTTCTTTAATAAAGAAATGGCAACAGACTACATGAAGTGAAGTGATGCATGGAGTGATGTAGACGTGTACATGGACACAAGTCATTGCTGTCATTGACGATTTTGTCTTGGTTCATAGGAAAAAAAAAGTCAAACCCTTTGTAGATTTGTTTTTTTCTGTCAGTTTGGCACAAAAATCGGTATTGGTAAAAACAAATAAAAATGTTTTGAAAAACAGCATTACATTTTTATCTGTGGCTGTTGAGTCAATCAGGCAGCTATGGACTGTAGTGAAGCAATGTGTGGCTTTATCTTCTAGGATTGCTATCAAGTCACTCATAATATTGAACATAGTTTGACCTTTGACCCCTGTGTAATTGGATGCAGGTGACATGCTGTGTATTAAATACTGGGGGGGGGGGGGGCAATATATAGATCTTTAAAAATTGAAAAGATTTACTGATGGTTTATTAAAATCATAATACAAAAAATCATAATTTTAAAATTTTTAATAATTTTAAGCACATAATTTTGGTCCACTGTTAAACTTGCACCAACAATTTTATTAAGTCACATAAGATTTCCTGTATTTCAAGATGGTTTCTGCCAACATTGTATGAACACCAACTACATCATGTATTCATTGCCTCAAGATGGTTTCTGCCAACACTGTATGAACACCAACTACATCATGTATTCATTGCCTCAAGATGGTTTCTGCCAACACTGTATGAACACCAACTACATCATGTATTCATTGCCTTAAGATGGTCTCTGCCAACACTGTATGAACACCAACTACATAATGTATTCATTGCCTCAAGATAGTTTCTGCCAACACTGTATGAACACCAACTACATCATGTATTCATTGCCTCAAGATAGTTTCTGCCAACACTGTATGAACACCAACTACATCATGTATTCATTGCCTTAAGATGGTTTCTGCCAACACTGTATGAACACCAACTACATCATGTATTCATTGCCTTAAGATGGTTTCTGCCAACACTGTATGAACACCAACTACATCATGTATTCATTGCCTCAAGATAGTTTCTGCCAACACTGTATGAACACCAACTACATCATGTATTCATTGCCTCAAGATAGTTTCTGCCAACACTGTATGAACACCAACTACATCATGTATTCATTGCCTCAAGATGGTTTCTGCCAACACTGTATGAACACCAACTAAATCATGTATTCATTGCCTCAAGATAGTTTCTGCCAACACTGTATGAACATCAACTAAATCATGTATTCATTGCCTCAAGATGGTTTCTGCCAACAATGTATGAACACCAACTACATCATGTATTCATTGCCTTAAGATGGTTTCTGCCAACACTGTATGAACACCAACTACATCATGTATTCATTGCCTCAAGATAGTTTCTGCCAACACTGTATGAACACCAACTACATCCTGTATTCATTGCCTCAAGATAGTTTCTGCCAACACTGTATGAACACCAACTACATCATGTATTCATTGCCTCAAGATAGTTTCTGCCAACACTGTATGAACACCAACTAAATCATGTATTCATTGCCTCAAGATGGTTTCTGCCAACACTGTATGAACATCAACTAAATCATGTATTCATTGCCTCAAGATGTCAGTCAGTCTCTACCGTAGTTGTTTAAGGTAGAGATGCACTTTATTTGTGAATTTCAATCAAAAATAGTTTTTTTCGTTTTTTATATAGATTTTTATCTAAAGAACATTCTGTGAAAATTTGACCAATGAATTCTTATTGGAACACCGTTAAAATTCCTATTTATTTTCTGGTTAAAAATAAAAAACACTCACACGTGGCAATGTTTATGTCCAATTGCCTAATTTGCATGAGTAACCAAATAACAAGACCTTTGATTGACAATATGCAAATCGAGATTGTACGGGTCATAGTTCATTCAATTCACGCGCACGTGCAATTATTCTCAACTCAGTTCTCGCTCGCTAGCAAACCAAACATTATATTTCCTCACTGTTTTTCTTAATTTTCATCATTACATTATGCGTGGTGTGAAAAGAAAGAGAGGTAGAAAGAAGATTCAGATGATTTCTATGTCGGAAGAGGCAAAAGCTACACTGAAGGCATCAGCCCACCGAACGAAAAACAAATCGATGTGAGCGTCCAAACATGACTTTCCCTGAAGGCATCAATCCGAGTTTCTGATTGACTGAGAGATTTTATTTTTAAATAATTGTTCTCAAAAAATAAACTGAGTATGTGAAGAATAATTTAACATTGTTTACAGTGATAACTGCTCATAGTCGAAACGAAGCTGACCCATTCACGCTAGTCACAATAAACATCATACTCTTGAATAGGCGTCAATTACTACGGTAAAACTTACTCTATTTTAGGCATCAGGAATGATTGAAATGTCCGAAAATGACACCAAAATACACCTTAAAAGTCCCATTTTATTTTTTTTTCTAAATCCCATCCCGAATTTACGGCAGAATCTGGTCCCTCAAATAAGGGACACGTGAGCTTTGATTCTAACCGGATATATTGCACTGGGTCGGGGAGATACAAACTTGTGTGTATCTTTTGTCCAATGGGTACCTGTACTTCGATCATTCGCAAGTTTTGCTCGGTGGTGCGAGACAGCTTTGTTTGCAACCGGACGAACTCCGTTTAATTCAATGAAGCAAACAACTGACAATGCAACTGATAAATTGCAAAGGTACGCTAAAATTAATTGAAAACAACCGAATAATTTCAATGAAAAATAAATCACAAAGAGAGGTAACTTGATACATTACGGTAACAACTCTTTTGACGCGCTGACCGCCTCTCCACGTCTGATGTTTTGTTTTCCTTGTCATAATTGATGATTTTGTTTTGATTTTTGAGTTTTTTTAGCCTGCAACTCGGCCACGACCTTTGCTTTTTCCGTGAAAAATGGGGAAGTTTACGTCAATTTGACGGACATTCCATTTTTTTAAACTAACGAAGCACATTTGACGATTTCTATTCAGAAAAATTCGACCGCTCGAAAATGCACCTTAATTTTGCACTCTTAAAACATGTCAGATTTCCAACACAAATTATTTAAAACCGGTCGAAATTTTAAAAACTTTTACGTTAGGAGCTGGAGCTCTCTTCTTGCAGGTGACCGTCGCCGGTAGTACAACAGCATGTTTTGTACGTACATCCGTGCGCTGATTGTCTGCGACTGTCTTAGAAAATCCCTGAAAAAGGCGTTGCCAAAATCGGGAAAAAATAAAAAAATGCCTCCTTAAAATCGAACAGAATTCAAATATTTCTTTTAACAAATATGTTGCAGTGGGAAAAATGGGATTGGAAACGATGAACAAAACTTCTGTGCCTCGCGTTTCGATTCTAGGATTACGCGATTATTCATTATTGTGCGTTCGCTTGTTCTCAATACTACATACAAATCATCAAGGATAAATAATTTAATATCCCACTTTGTACTCTTCACGGTAAACCATAGGCTCTGAAATACTCGTAGATTTTTTATTGAAAATACATCGAAGAGAAGCCATGATGTTTTGATCGTGATAAAAGGTCACCTTCCTAGGACCGCCTCCTGTTTAATAATTCATGAGATGACGTCATATTTACTGGGCATTGCCACGTGTTTTTACCGACCCCATCAAAACACTGGTATGAATGACGTGTTTCTGATTTATATATTCAAGAGTAGTTGTTCTGGTCCAACGATTTTACATAAAATGTCTATGTCTATACGTTAACTTTCAATTTCAATAGTCTAGAAAGTATGACAAAGTATGACAAAGCAGTAATTCCCGGTTTAACGCGCAAATATGCAAATTAGCCTTTTTCTCGTCTTCTATTTTTGGTGAATTCTTGGGCTTTAAATTAAAATAGCTGATAGACGCTTTGGCCATTTGCCTTGAAATTTTCACACATTATTGACAAGGTGTTCCCCCTTCAAAATGCGTCCGGACAGTTTATTACAGCGAGTGGAACAAAAATAACAAGTCCGCAATTAACATGGATATATAAATTATGCAAAAATAGAAAAGAGTGAACTTAGAGGTCATGCTGTGCGACTTTGAAAGCCGTTAGAGAGATGAGTGGACGCATTTGAATTAGTAGTATACCAAGGTATCCAGTGATGTAATTTTACCCACAAACGGACTTGCAGTTTTTAAGCTAATTTTTTTTAAACCACTTTTGTCCAAAAAAGCATATTTTTGACCCAAAATCAAAAACGCATTCTGGATATTTAAAATAAAGACAAGTTTTACAAAGTTTGTATAATAAGCTTTCAGAAAATATATAACATGTTGGATATATAATACCATCTTCATTGTCTAATTACTCAATTAAAAAGCAAGCCAAATAAACTGCATCTCTACCTTAAGTGAGTCTCTAGCTAGTTATTTAAGTGAGTCTCTAGTTATTTGAGTCAGTCTCTAGTTATTTAAGTCAGTCTCTAGTTATTTGAGTCAGTCTCTAGTTATTTAAGTCAATCTCTAGTTATTTAAGTCAATCTCTACCGTAGTTGTTTAAGTGAGTCTTTAGTTATTTGAGTCAGTCTCTAGTTATTTAAGTCAGTCTCTAGCTAGTTATTTAAGTCAGTCTCTAGTTAGTCCCCGTTCAGACGAAGTCCGAAAACAAGGACTTATGTTTTGACCTCTGTGTGTCCGTGTGTGCGTGCCTGTATCTTAGAAATGCCTGGACCAATCACAATCAAACTTCACACATAAATCATACATGATATCATACATATGCACGTCAATTTGTTTCACGATCTGATTCAAGATGTCCGAATGGCGGCAATTTTTGTACTAAAAATCATTAAAATCAAGCATTTCCCGGCTGTTTACAGATGGATTTTGTTCAAACCTTGTATATACGTTGGACATTATAGGACCTTGATGAACATCATTTTGTTTTACAATCTGATTCAAGATGGCTGAATGGCGGCCATTTTTGTGCTAAAAAATCCTAAAAATCAAGCATTTCTTGGCTGTTTACAGATGGATTTTGTTCAAACTTGATATATACATTAGACATTATGCGACCTTGATGCAAATAATTTTGTTTTTCAGATAACATTCAAAATGGCCGACTGGCGGCCATTTTGTTTTAATGAATGGGCTTCTAGACCCATATTTCCAACTTGTTTTGACTGATTATGTTCAAATTTTAAATATTCATTATACATCATGTCATAGATAGACAGATATATTGGTTTGACGATCCTATTCAAAATGGCCGAATGGTTGTCATTTTTGTGGTAAAAAATCATCAAATATCAAGCATTTCTGGATGGATTTCATTCAAACTTGGTACATGCATTAGACATTACAGGTTCCTGATGCACATCATTATTTTTCAGATCAGACTCAAAATGGCTGTCTGGTGGCCATTTTATTTTAATGAATGGGTTTCCAGACCCATATGTCTGACTTGTTTTGTCTGATTATGTTCAAATTTTTAATATTCATTATACATCATGTCACAGATATACGGATATATTGGTTTGACGATCCTTTTCAAAGTGGCCTAATGGTGGCTATTTTTGTGCTAAAAAACTTGTTTTATTTTTTAGATCGGATTCTGAATGGCTGACTCGTGGTCATTTTGTTTTAATGAATGGGCTTTTAGAGCCATATCTCTGACATGCTTTGACTGACTATGTTCAAATTTCATATATTCATTATACATATATTCATAATGGCTGATTTTGTTTTAATTAATGCTGTTCCAGAGCAATATCTCTCAATACTCGTTTGACGATCAGATACAAATGTCAATCATTTAAATGTTAAACAATCATCATATTCCTGACATGTTTATATTCCAGCTATATTACTATAAACAAAACTTTATGTCTTAAATTTGATAACTAACAGGGACTGTGCCATGCATGGCTTGTTATTTAAGTCATTATTTAAGTCAGTCTCTAGCTAGTTATTTAAGTCAGTCTCTAGTTATTTAAGTCAGTCTCTAGTTATTTAAGTCGTTATTTAAGTCAGTCTCTAGCTAGTTAAGTCAGTCTCTAGCTAGTTATTTAAGTCAGTCTCTAGTTATTTAAGTCAGTCTCTAGTTATTTAAGTCAGTCTCTAGTTATTTAAGTCAGTCTCTAGCTAGTTATTTAAAGTGCCTGTGAAATGACTGCTATTTTCACGCCTAAAATTATCCACTGATACATAAATATTATTATTTTTTCATGTTTCTAAGCATGAATTATTTTTTTAAGTGAAAATATGTGTTTTAAACTCAATCTACGGCAACTTTATTTTTGTGTATTTCAAAACGAGGCTCCTCATTAGCTTCTTATTTGCATACATAAATTCCCCTTGTGACGTCAGGAGGGGAAGTCTCATGGCAGCTTGCATTGCCGATACGTGTAAATAAGGCAAATTTCTTCTGCAGTTTTCTCGTCTTTGACTAAATTTTCACTTATGTACTTGTTCGTCGAGGAGGAATGGACCATAATGAACATATAGTATCAATTTTTGTTGCATGGGGTTGAGTTAGATGCGAAATATGTTCGTTCTGGTGTAGCTGGTCACCGTGATCGTCAGCGGCGCACGTTTGTACACTGACGCTAGAAAAAATAGAATTTGACGTCGAAATTATCTCGTTATTTAGCAGGTTACTAGGCACGTCACTACACTGTTTTATTTCATCGATCGTCTGAGTAAAACTTTCAAAATTAAAATAAAAGAGAGCATATTTTGACATTCTAAACATTAGACCATAGTGATCACTATAAAATAATTTAAAAAACGACAAATCACAGTTACTAAATAAATGACAGCCGCGTGGAAATAAATTGAAATTTTGTTGAAATAGGTGAACGCGTTGGGTTACGACGAGGGCAAGTGCGTTAAAAGCGGCGTTTAATTGGATAACAAAAATAATCGAGATCGACACACATATAGATAAATTCAGAGTGGATTCGAGTTAGCGTGATCCATGGCATGATTGTCATAATTATAACATCATATTAAAACTTTATTTGGTGGAAACACGTTGACCAAGCCCGGATTCTTATTTCAGAAATTATTACGCAGATCAAGCTGCAAGCATGGAGGTAAAAAAGAACAGAGGTGTGAATTCGACATTCAACACAAACCACCAAACAATTTAGAAACTTTTAGCCTTCGAAAATGAAAACAATTAGCAGTGTGTAAGGGCTGTGTAATTTCCTGTTTGTCCGACGCTTCGTTTTTGTGTCACTGTCAAAATTATTGCTACCTTTTACTTAACAGGGACTAAATGGTCTCTATAAAATGATAATCAGGATCGCAAAAAAGTCAACTCATTTGAAACACTTGCCGGACATCTCTCTCTCTTCTGAAATCCGCCTCGGTGATCATGGTTCGGAATCTATTTATTTCAAAAGTGTTGCGCCAGGTTTATGTTGTCGGCGTTTTTCTTTAAACCTAGTTGTTTTTTTCATGGACGAGGACAGTTTTTCCAAAAAATGAATCTGAGCTTAAGTGGCTTTCGTCCACTGATGTCGCACCTTCGGATCGATTAGAAACGTGTGAATACTTACACTATGACTATACGTTTCACTGCAACTGCCCACAACACAACATCTAAAAACTCTCTCTCTCAAAAAAAGATAATAGACAAAAAAAGAAAGAAAAAAAACACTGACTGAAAAATGTATATCGTTTAAAAGTATACTGAATGACCAGTGTTATTACGGCTCAGGGGTATGACTTCCTCTCACATTTTGGCATTTTGGTGGCGCACTTTCGGCGAGAGTCGGAAATCCGGAAACAGTCGACCGTTTCAGGATAGGTGAGCGTGGCTACAACACGAGAAATATCCCAAATTTACTCGGATACGAGTAATCATTTTCAGCAAAAAAATCAATAACTGCCCATTTCAGTGGGATACAGATCTAAAATGGGAAACGTGAGGGTGGGCATTGCACAGCTGTGCTCTCGCTGTCGCTCGCAAATGTCGTAAATTACGAAATTTGGACAAGATTTGCGAACAAAATAAATATCTATTAGTAGGATTTACGAACACATTTTGTATAAAATACCCTCGCAAATCGCCCTCATTTAATTTTCAAGACTCAACTGTGATCATCGCGCGTGTTACGGTTTGAGTGATTGCCATTTTAAAGTTAAACAATGTCCTGTTACTTCTAAGATTGCAACAATTGCTACATGGCGATCGCGATCAACACGGAACTGTATTTTTCCACTCTAAAGTTATTTTGGTGTCATCGCACATGCGTAGTTTAGTCGACATGTGTTTCAAGATACCCCGCGACTTTACTCTCAGTATGGGACGGTTTCATGTCGCCCTTATCAAAACAAGTGATTTGTTTATTTATTGAAAATGGAGGCTACGTCAAAACAGAGCAGACAACTGCTCGACGAGTATTTTTCACGACGAGATGGAGAAACCGCTAAATCGTGTTCAGAACCAGAAACCCGTGGGTGTCCTAACCCTGACAGCAACAAGAAACAGAAAGTTGATCGTACTACAGCACAATTTCAGAAATAATGGAAGGTTAGCTGCGGTTCCGTAGCTCTTTGGTGCGACATACAATCTAATTTTGCCCTACCAATTTCATTAGGACGTCTTGTTTTTGTTTTTGTTGTTGTATGTCGAACATGGGCCGGCCAGTGTCTGTCACGTAAATAATGCGGTCGGCAACATAGGGCTATGATTCCACAGCTAATGGAAGGTGAGACAATGCGAATCGATCGAAAAATACTATAATTTGTGTAACATTCTTACCGGGCATTCTTAGCATTGAGATCGAGTTACAAGACCGAAAGTTACTTTAGTTACTTTTTCACTTTAATTCAGAAATTTCGATGAAAATAAATAGTCATTTTCTGTCGTCATAAACGTCAACATGCGGGTTTGCATGATGAGCGAGCACGGGAGATTACTTCATAATAATATTGATTGCATAGAGTTTTTTCTGAGAAATTTCCCGTGAAAATTTATTCACAGGATGACTTGTGTTCTAGGCAGTGAACTTAAAAAGTGAACTTTTGAATGATGACTATTTTCCCCACTGTTAACAATGTGAGCTTATCATGAATATGTTTAATTAATACTGAGTTATTCAAATAAAGGTTCTGGTGTCTACATTGCATATTTTGTTGTACCATCATAAATGGTACATTTTGTGGAGCAGACTGCCTAAGTTGATGTCATAAAATTACACACAAAATTAGAGCTCAGGTTGCACCAGCAAGCACCATTTTCAGCATGCTGTTCTTGTTTTCGGCGGACGACAGAGGGGACACCTCCCTCTCCTTCTCTCTTCCCCGTTGTGCTCGGTCGCGGGAAAATGCTCCACAGTTTCCAGACAAAGTTTACTAATACTTTTTTTTCTTGATTAGTAAATTTACTATTACCTAGCAAATTCCTGAAAGAGCCCAGCACAGGCACTTTAAGTCAGTCTTTAGTTATTTAATGTTTGAATTAGTTTTATACACTAGTTGAACATAATATAGACACACACACGGAAAACATTAATTCACCAACATTTAGATGAGAGTGAAAAACTGGAATTTTTATAGAGCAGGTTTATACAGGTTTAATTGAAGTATGGACAGTATTGTGATGTATTGTAGTTAAGGTAGCGGAATAGTTTTTTGGGCACTTTTCACATTTTATTTTGAAAATCACAAGTATAGCTCCATAAGGCATGCCACATACATTAGCGTATTTATTTTATTGAAAAAATAATGTCTTGTACAAGTAAACTGTTTTTTTTCTTGTGTGCAAACAAATACCCAAGTTTTTGTTTATCCAGTGTACACCCCATGAGTGCTTCTCATTAATATTCATGGTTAACAAACATAACTGAACTGAGGCTAAGCTATTTACAAACAACTGATAAGATATCTGTTTGTAGTTTACACACAGCTGATAAGATAATAATAAAGATAATTTATTGCATCCTTAGAAATACAGCGTTTCCATCAGTTTATAGCAACAAAAGTAAGATATTAAAAAACAGAATAACAAAATAACTATAGCAAATAATAAATGATAGATTTTAGTGTTTTTGTTAAGTATCTTTCTCGTTTCTCATTAAGAACGAGCTGTGTATAAATTCTCCAACAAGTTTGATTACATTTGTGTTAGAATTTGTCATTAAGTATGTAAATTTCTGTTGGTCAGTTTTTGTTTCATCAGGAAACTGTATATTTGAGAATATATCCATTCGCAGTGTGTGATATTTTGGGCATTTGATGAGGAGATGCATTTCATCTTCTATGTCTGCTAAAGTACATTGTTTACAAATCCTGTTTTCCAAAGAAATTTTAGGTTGGGTATGTCTACCCTTTTCTATTGCTAGGCTGTGATTACTTGTTCGGAATCTAGAGACAGAAATTCTATGTTTTAGATTCAGTATAATTAAGTAACTTTCAAAGTTGTAGTTTGTTTTGAATTGAGTATATGTTCTCAACTTAGGTTTATCCATAATTGTCTCCTTCCAGAATTCAATATATTTTTGTTTAATATTGTTTCCTATTCTCTTTATATTTTGTTTTGTTGCATTCAATTTGTCATTGATATTCTTTATATCTAATGTGTTATCTTCCTTATTTAACTCTTTGTAAATTGACATAATCCATGGGAGTTTGCAGTTTATCTGTTCATGGTATGCCTGTTTTGTTAAATTACATTCTGGAAGTTCTTTGATCCGTGCCAAATACTTTATAAGATTTATTTTGATGTCTACTAGTAATGGTAGTTCACCTATTTCTGCTCTACAAGCTAGATTTGATGAAAATTTATTCAATCCAAGCATTCTTTTACTAAATTTCAGATGGGTTTTCTCGATTGGTGTAATGTCCCATTTATTATTTTCTTGAATTTCGAAGCCCCATACATCTGATCCATATAATAGTATTGGTCTTATACATGTTTTGAATAGGTGTAACATTGTTTTGCAGTCAGTTTCTTTTGGCACAGAAGTCATCATTGCATATAAAGCTCTTGTGGCTTTGTCTGCCAAATTATTTCTTGTGTCGCTGAATTTACCATTCGACTGTAATGATACCCCAAGGTAGTTGTATGAAAATACACAACTAATATTTTGACCTTGATATGTAAATTTTTCAGTATTTCTCAAGTATCCTCTTTTAAATATTACAATTTTACTTTTTGACATATTCACTTGGAGTTTCCAATTTTGGCAATATTTCTCCAAATTATTGATTGATCTCTGTAGACCTTTATTTGTTTCTGATATTAAAACTAGATCATCTGCATAAAACAGTGAGCTAATTTTGATGTTATTAAATTGAACTTGATCTTTGTCATTGTTTTGTATTGGACTATTTAAGTCATTGACGTATAGATTGAAAAGCATTGGACTCATAACACATCCCTGTCTTACACCTGTGATAGTTTCAAATATCAGAGATATCTTATCACCGAAACGAATGCATGCCTTTGTATTCTGGTATGTGCACTGCTTCTTTCAAGAGGAGGAAGCTGTACAGCAAAAACAAAAACAAAAAACACTTTCGAAACACAACAAATTTTGTATAAACAAAATAGTACATGAGTGTATCACATGTTACCGGATTTTGCCATAAATTCGCCCGGGCCGTTTAACGGCAGTTTGGTATTTTTTAAGATTTTTTTAAAAATATTTTGGGAAGACAAATTTATGTTCTAAATGTTATTTTTAAATCTGTTGTCAAAATAAAAGTACAATGTAACAGTTGGAGATTTTTTATTTTTTTTTTATTTCTGTTTGATACATTATGTGCTTTTTAGGATCAGATCAGGGGGCCTAGACCCTTACTGAGTTCCGTGTTGATTGACATTCAACGAGATTCGAATTTTTAATTTGATGGCTGGTTTGAATTTATCCACTTTTACAGTGATCAATATAAGCGTTTGGAAATAGCATAATTATATTGCGTGAGTGAAAGAAGCCAGTGAAACAGCGTGTTCTATTTATTTCTAACGCGCGTGGTCGGCGTCTTTGATTGCGATTATTTTGTATTTTTGTCTTCGAAATGTATCACTCGCTGCGTTTTTTTTTTGAGTCACGTCTCGCAACTGAAAGTCCAAGCTGACTTTTTTTTGGCTGTAAAACTAAAAGCCCCCAACGTCAGATTCGTCAGCGTCATTCACATATACTTGAAGGGCGTCTGTGATATCTTCACCTTCAAACTGTCTTCGTCCAAAAAGTCAAATTTGTCATCTTCTTCTCCAGAGTTAGCTTCCCCAGCTAAACACCTCTTGAAGTTTGCTGTTCAATAATTTACTTTCATTGACTCCACCGTCATTCACAGCAGTTTTCGTTTCCTCAACGGCGGTACTCACAATGGTAAAGGATGTTTCCCAAGATAGGACAACGTATTCAATGCGGAAGTGTGAATTATAAACAAACCAGAAAAGTCCGGTTAAAGCAACAAAAAGACGACAAAAAGACACTTTGAAGCCCCGTCATAGCCATAACAAGAAACCACGTGGGGTTGTTTAGTGTCTGTCAATATTTTAGAACACTGCATTTTCATTGGTTGAATTACGTTGAAAGAGTCGTCAATTGAAACAAATATTACAGTCTGTTGACAGTGATTGATCACTGTTATCATCATGAGAAAAAAAAGTTATCTGCAATGTACTTGCTGTTGGGGAGCCACACTACGGTAGCTTCCTTCGCCGAGATCGCCAGAATCTTCACGATAAAGTGGCAAGTTTAAAACTTGATGCAGCACAATTATTTGCGAACATAATGGACTTGAATTTAGCTGATGGTGGTTGTTACTATTTTAAACCAAAATCAAACCAAAGTCCGACGTACCTGCAAAAAGTGTGCATGTAAATGTGCTGTAAGACGAACACTTTGGTGAGGAGGGCAGCGTTCTCTTCGAATTTGTCTGAAAATCGCTTTAGGCTTATTCAGGTAAAATGAAAACTAAACTTGCACGAACACTACAGAAGGTCTCTACCGAAAATAACAAGTCCAACAAAAACGGTCTCGTCGGATGATGATTTACAATATTTTCGTGTTGAAAATTTACTCTGCATTTCTTCCAATTCCACACATAAAAAAACTTACCCCACAGCTGTCATTCCATTTTCTTATTCTACCTACCGTATTCTATGCAAGTTTGCTCGCGGGAGTCTGATAATTGAAACTTGTGGAATACTCAAGAAAATAAGTTTGCTAATAAAACGGCCCAAACATAAATACGCTATGTTGACAAACACTTCAACTGCCCAGTGTAGTATTTGTGTTGTTTGCTACCTGCAAACAGAACCGCCCACTTTGCATAATCCCAGCTGTAATGAATGACGTCACCTTTCGTTATCAGCACAGACCGTGTCAAAACTCCATAGCGTGAAAGAAAACGGTAAAAATACAGTTTTTTCACAGACATAAATGTCGAATCATGATTTTTTCTGAAAACAACCTTCAAGGTAATTTATTTACTACCAACCCATATAATTGTTGCTGCTAAAACGGGAGTTCCTTGATTGAAGTTTAAAATCATAAAAGTGCCGATTTCTCGGTGTTCGATTTCTGGCAATTACCGTTGACCTAATTTTAAATGGCGTTTCAGTGAGTAGCGCTACGATGTCGCCGTTTGGCTTTTCGTACTCTCGAATACGTTGGCTTCGTATCCATACTTACATTTTTGCGAAATTCTATCGCGTATTTTCAAAAACCTTGCGCAAACCACCGGTATACACTAACTTCAACACCAAAAAACGTGCTTGAAATTTTCGATTTTCGGAGAGGAAAAAAAACTTAATTTAAAAAATAGAAATACGGATTTAAACTTCATGACCCTTGCTTCAAAACAGTGTAAAGTTTTTGGCCGCATGCATGACTGTAGAGCTGACATTTAAAAATGTATTCACGTTAATTATCAGCCGCGCCGATTTTCAGAATCATGTGACGCTAAAACAAACACAATGTTCACAAAATATTAATAATAGAAAAGTACAAGTCAAGGGCTTTCCAAACATATATAGATTGTATAGTTTCTTGTAAAATTTATTCCGATTATAGATGTTTACATTTTTCATGCCAAAAAACTATCCCGCTACCTTAAAACAAACATCTGTAAATACTGTGACCAACACTACTCATATTTTGGAGGAAATTGTAATTTTATGCAAATGAGCCCAATGCTATTTAATATTATGCAAATTGCTATGCTTATTTCTCTAATGACTACCTACTTCGCAGTAAATGAATGATATACTAAAATATCAAACCCATGATTAGACCCGAAAAAACAGGGAAACACATTCCTGGTCTACATGTTTTCCAAAATTGATGCATGTAGACATTTCAAAATTGTTCTTAATATTGTGCTTTTAGTTGTACTGTGCTGACATGTAAATTTTCAATTGACAATATTTTCAGTCCCCGTTTAGACAAACTTCAAAAAAAGGAATTGTGGATTGACTTCTGTGTGTGCATGCGTGCATGTGTCAGTCTATCTGTCTACATGTATCTGTCCATCCGTATTCAGCTATATCTCAAACATGCTTGGGTCGATCAAGTTTGCACATACTTCATGATCTGAGTCAAAAATGCATCAAAATAACACATTTTCACCATATCAGGACCTGTTCTCAAGTTTTCATGAACGGATTCTCTTCAGACTTGATGCATACAAACTGTATCTTGAACGTAATGTCTTATTCATCCAAACAAACATTTAATGCATGTATTCAAGAGCATTATTTAAGGTAGCGAGACTATTATTTGTGTTGGAAATTACGATTTTCACATTTATTTATTAATTGATGAAATGCACTATAAACTTTCATATGATAAAGTCAACATAACATAGAATGTCATGTAAGTTGGTTAAAATGTAGATTTTCTGAAGGAAAGCAAGGCAGCCTCAGTAGTGTTTTCCAAAATCAACAACACAGGTTTAATCTGTGTGCCTATAAGTTTCAAAGATAAACTCAAGACAAAGCAATGTTAGGATGTGTTATCAGTAGCTATCTGACACACAATGAGTGTTTCCAAACATTTGAGTGGTTTGTCTCCGCCCCTGTTTGTTTCACAGATTAGTCATTTGCATATGAATGTGTCAGACACAAGGTCACACAGCCACTGAAAAAAATCATTGATTTTGGTGTTTTCATATGCCGAATTTATCCAAATATAGCTATCCCATTCCTTTATTTTTTTGGTTTCCAATAGCCTTACACATTTGGATGTCCCTACACATGTTAAAACAGACCTTGATGGGAATACAAATTGATTGTGCCGATAAACAAGCTTGAAAATCTTTGCTGTGACTTCATGGACGTTTTCTAGGAGTTTATGTTTTTCAAAATACAAGGTCTTTAACAAAAAATAACGTATACTTATTGTCGTCGGATTAACACCAAATTTTCACAGCTTTAAGGTGACAATGAGAGGAACTTGAATGTGTCCAGACAAACTATTTCATCGATTATTTACCAACGAGTTGTGGTTTGAGTTGGGGGCAATGCGACTAAAACAGTAATTGAAATTCAGCACACTATTTTTTAAAACGCGTTGCTTGAATAAAACTGACCAGACACATTCAATTTACCAGACTATTGAACAACTAGGAAAAGTGAAAAAAATACTTCTTACCGCCAGCATAAATGCATAATTATTTTTTTTACAGAAAAAGTAATTTTTCCCCTTTGATTGAGTAACGCCTCGTAGAATGCAGATACGGGCATGCAAAATACACTTGTGAAAAGCTTGAAGTCTGGCGATTCTAAAAATATATACTTTCCCGGGTCTATTTGTAGTCATTCAGTCACAATTAGAAGATGAAAACAAGTATGCAAATAATAGTCCCGCTACCTTAAATGTTGAAGATATACCAGTAACTTGGAACAACAAAAAATTAAAACCATGTCATGCATTATTTTTCCCTAGGACGAAATACGAAACCTAACGTTAGCCATGATACTCTTACTTACCAATTTCACATCTTTTTATACATTTCAGAATTAACCAGTCATCATGCTTGATGTTGGTTTGCGTGTGGTGCGCGGCCCTGACTGGAAGTGGGGTAACCAGGATGATGGTGAGGGACATGTGGGTACTCTTGTAGAAATAGGGAAAGCCGGCAGCACAGCCTCTCCAGATAAAACTGTTGTGGTACAATGGGATTCTGGTACAAGAACGAATTACAGAGTTGGATATCAAGGAGCCTATGATCTTCTTCTCTTTGATAATGCCCCTGTCGGTAAGTATGCTAGCTCCTAGTTTATTTGTGGCTGAAAAAACAAAATGGAAAGGAGTGAAATGCATGTGAACCAGCTTTTATGCCACATCTTCATGCAGAATCTTCACCAAATTGGCAAAATAAATCAATTACTGTAATTTATTAATTTCATTCTGATATCTACATGTGGTTAAATCTTTTTAAATATTCGCAAACAAATGTGTTTAAAACCTCAATAATGACAAATTAGTCATGTGATCTGTCTAATTATTACAATCTCCAAATGTGTTCTGAAAACTACCTATTATCAATATTACATTATGACAAATATCACCAGCTTCTTTTACATGCTAAATAGTATGCCCTCAGACCTTTCATTTGCCCCTATGCATACACACATGGGAAGAAGTTAACATAGAAACCCATCAGTGCTTGCTGTGAGGTGGCCCTACTTATGTTACAAAGAAATAGTATTCACCAACTGTTTGTACTTGATCCTTGAAATTAAAAACTCTCTTCTATAATTGATACATGTTGTATTTTTACTTTTTTTTTTCACTGCGTTAATGATATCTGTTGTTTTGTCATTATTAGAGGTATGATGTTATAAATAATACCATTTTAAAAGTAGATATAAATGACACCTAAATCTTCTACTGGTTAACTTCATTACTCCTTGAGATACTTATTTTCATTTATTAGAGTGAGCGTCTGGTCAAGTGACAGGTCAACATTAAATAGAATAAACAAATAATTATAAAACATAGCATAACTATTAAAACCTTGCTTAACATTCCAGTGAGAATATTATTCAAAAAATATTGACCTTTTATTATAGTATATCTAATCTATTTTTATTATTCATTCTATTTTTAGGTGTCAAGCATCCCAATATTATATGCGACATGTGTAAAAAACATGGTATATCAGGAATGAGGTGGAAATGTACAGAGTGTTATGACTTTGATCTCTGTACTGAATGTTACATGTCTGAAAAACATGACACAAACCACACTTTTATGAGATATGTCACTCAGAACTCTGTTGGGTAAGAAATGCCTCTCAATGTCATTTTTTTTCAAGAGCTGTATTGATTTAGTAACGATCTATTCACTTGTATAAAATGTGATTGATTTGTAGATTCCATTGTGTGCTATTCAAACTGTACTCTGACCAATAAAATTGGTTGAGAAATAATGATTCAAAATATGCAAACCAATTAGATAGCATTTAACAAAACACAAGAATGAAATATTGAAACCATTCAGCTGTACATATAGGATGCATTGTTATTTTGTTTGATTTGATCATAGAATATTTCTGACGTCTATGCTTTCATCGTTGTAATGTACAATCAATTTTAAAACTGCATTGTATTTTTTATTTTATTGGTAACTTTTGTGTGTATATTAAATTCATCACATATTGTATTTAGGTCAAAATGTTTCTTGGGAAAATTATAAATTATTTTGTGATTCAATTTCCAGCACTTTTGGATACCATAAAGTCACTGAATTGTAAACAGGGTTTTCAAATCAACAGTTTTTATCCAGCTTAGAACTCATATTAATAGCAGTATATATATATATGAATGTTTCAGCAATGAACTCACAAATTAATTAAGACTTGTTCTTTAAAAATGTGTTACTGATGCATGGTTTAATGGTTAGCATGTCTGCCCAGCATCAGTGAGATTGTGGATTTGACTCGCGTCGTCAGCTGACCTGATGTGTGGTTTAATGGTTAGCATGTCTGCCCAGCATCAGTGAGATTGTGGATTTGACTCTTGTCGTCAGCTGACCTGATGCATGGTTTAATGGTTAGCATGTCTGCCCAGCATCAGTGAGATTGTGGATTTGACTCTCGTCGTCAGCTGACCTGATGTGTGGTTTAATGGTTAGCATGTCTGCCCAGCATCAGTGAGATTGTGGATTTGACTCTCGTCGTCAGCTGACCTGATGCATGGTTTAATGGTTAGCATGTCTGCCCAGCATCAGTGAGATTGTGGATTTGACTCTCGTCGTCAGCTGACCTGATGTGTGGTTTAATGGTTAGCATGTCTGCCCAGCATCAGTGAGATTGTGGATTTGACTCTCGTCGTCAGCTGACCTGATACATGGTTTAATGGTTAGCATGTCTGCCCAGCATCAGTGAGATTGTGGATTTGACTCTCGTCGTCAGCTGACCTGATGTGTGGTTTAATGGTTAGCATGTCTGCCCAGCATCAGTGAGATTGTGGATTTGACTCTCGTCGTCAGCTGACCTGATGTGTGGTTTAATGGTTAGCATGTCTGCCCAGCATCAGTGAGATTGTGGATTTGACTCTCGTCGTCAGCTGACCTGATGCATGGTTTAATGGTTAGCATGTCTGCCCAGCATCAGTGAGATTGTGGATTTGACTCTCGTCGTCAGCTGACCTGATGTGTGGTTTAATAATCTGCTCTGCATCAGGGAGGCTGCACAAGATAAAATGTTCATCCTGCCCACATACCAGACATGTGACATTGAATGTTGTCCTGTTGAAGGAGACGTAAACTTCATTGCAATGAGTAACCGATTGCCGCTGGATGACATGTGACATTGAATGTTGTCCTGTTGAAGGAGACGTAAACTTCATTGCAATGAGTAACCGATTGCCGCTGGATGACATGTGACATTGAATGTTGTCCTGTTGAAGGAGACGTAAACTTCATTGCAATGAGTAGCCGATTGCCGCTGGATGACATGTGACATTGAATGTTGTCCTGTTGAAGGAGACGTAAACTTCATTGCAATGAGTAGCCGATTGCCGCTGGATGACATGTGACATTGAATGTTGTCCTGTTGAAGGAGACGTAAACTTCATTGCAATGAGTAGCCGATTGCCGCTGGATGACATGTGACATTGAATGTTGTCCTGTTGAAGGAGACGTAAACTTCATTGCAATGAGTGACCGATTGCCGTTGGATGACATGTGACATTGAATGTTGTCCTGTTGAAGGAGACGTAAACTTCATTGCAATGAGTAACCGATTGCCGTTGGACGACATGTGACATTGAATGTTGTCCTGTTGAAGGAGACGTAAACTTCATTGTAATGAGTAGCCGATTGCCGTTGGATGACATGTGACATTGAATGTTGTCCTGTTGAAGGAGACGTAAACTTCATTGCAATGAGTAGCCAATTGCCGCTGGATGACATGTGACATTGAATGTTGTCCTGTTGAAGGAGACGTAAACTTCATTGTAATGAGTAGCCGATTGCCGCTGGATGACATGTGACATTGAATGTTGTCCTGTTGAAGGAGACGTAAACTTCATTGCAATGAGTAACCGATTGCCGCTGGATGACATGTGACATTGAATGTTGTCCTGTTGAAGGAGACGTAAACTTCATTGCAATGAGTAACCGATTGCCGCTGGATGACATGTGACATTGAATGTTGTCCTGTTGAAGGAGACGTAAACTTCATTGCAATGAGTAACCGATTGCCGCTGGATGACATGTGACATTGAATGTTGTTCTGTTGAAGGAGATGTAAACTTCATTGCAATGAGTAACCGATTGCCGCTGGATGACATGTGACATTGAATGTTGTCCTGTTGAAGGAGACGTAAACTTCATTGTAATGAGTAGCCGATTGCCGCTGGATGACATGTGACATTGAATGTTGTCCTGTTGAAGGAGACGTAAACTTCATTGCAATGAGTAGCCGATTGCCGCTGGATGACATGTGACATTGAATGTTGTCCTGTTGAAGGAGACGTAAACTTCATTGCAATGAGTAGCCGATTGCCGCTGGATGACATGTGACATTGAATGTTGTCCTGTTGAAGGAGACGTAAACTTCATTGCAATGAGTAACCGATTGCCGTTGGATGACATGTGACATTGAATGTTGTCCTGTTGAAGGAGACGTAAACTTCATTGCAATGAGTAACCGATTGCCGTTGGATGACATGTGACATTGAATGTTGTCCTGTTGAAGGAGACGTAAACTTCATTGTAATGAGTAGCCGATTGCCGTTGGATGACATGTGACATTGAATGTTGTCCTGTTGAAGGAGACGTAAACTTCATTGCAATGAGTAGCCGATTGCCGCTGGATGACATGTGACATTGAATGTTGTCCTGTTGAAGGAGACGTAAACTTCATTGTAATGAGTAGCCGATTGCCGCTGGATAACATGTGACATTGAAAGTTGTCCTGTTGAAGGAGACGTAAACTTCATTGCAATGAGTAACCGATTGCCGCTGGATGACATGTGACATTGAATGTTGTCCTGTTGAAGGAGACGTAAACTTCATTGCAATGAGTAACCGATTGCCGCTGGATGACATGTGACATTGAATGTTGTCCTGTTGAAGGAGACGTAAACTTCATTGCAATGAGTAACCGATTGCCGCTGGATGACATGTGACATTGAATGTTGTCCTGTTGAAGGAGACGTAAACTTCATTGCAATGAGTAACCGATTGCCGCTGGATGACATGTGACATTGAATGTTGTCCTGTTGAAGGAGACGTAAACTTCATTGCAATGAGTAACCGATTGCCGCTGGATGACATGTGACATTGAATGTTGTCCTGTTGAAGGAGACGTAAACTTCATTGCAATGAGTAACCGATTGCCGCTGGATGACATGTGACATTGAATGTTGTCCTGTTGAAGGAGACGTAAACTTCATTGCAATGAGTAACCGATTGCCGCTGGATGACATGTGACATTGAATGTTGTCCTGTTGAAGGAGACGTAAACTTCATTGCAATGAGTAACCGATTGCCGCTGGATGACATGTGACATTGAATGTTGTCCTGTTGAAGGAGACGTAAACTTCATTGCAATGAGTAGCCGATTGCCGCTGGATGACATGTGACATTGAATGTTGTCCTGTTGAAGGAGACGTAAACTTCATTGTAATGAGTAGCCGATTGCCGCTGGATGACACGACATTGAATGTTGTCCAGTTGAGCAACATCTTCACTTTTGCCTCCATTTACAAAATTAACTCACATAATGACTTACAAACATGATAAAAGGTTGTCTGAAAGGAAAATGTACATAAAAATGTGCGAAGTGTTTATTAATAATTAAAAATAAATTATGGCAAAACAAAATATTGCATTCATAGGGATACATTGTTTACTACAAATATTGTTTGATGTAGTACGTTTTTCTTCAACAGTGTAAAAATGCCGAAGCGTCACGGCTCAGTCCGGATACAATCAAGGGGAATATTTCCAGGAGCCAGAGTTGTAAGAGGACCAGACTGGGACTGGGGATCTCAAGATGGTGAGTATCCAGATCATTTGAAAAGGGTTGGTACTTTTAAATTTAGGAATCTTGTCGCATAATTTTGTCAGCATTCTGTTTCATAAATTGTAATTTCCATCTAGAGCCTTTTCAATTAAAGTTCAAAACTTTGCTCTTGTTGAATCTTAAGTTCCCATGGAAACATATTTAGTCCCCGTTCGGACGAAGTGCGTCTGTCCGTCCGTCCGAAGTCATATCTCAGAATTCCTTGGACCGATTCTGTTCATTCTTTGCATGTGCCTAGTACTTTATGTGGGACATAAGCACATGCAGTGGTTTAGCGATTCGATTCAAAATGGCCGACTTGCAGCCATCTTATTTTTTGAAAATGTTGTATTTTGGACATGCTTTATCAGTTTTCATTCAAACTTGATACATAGATTAAACATGTTAGGATACATGTCCCCGACCGTCCATGAGTTCCTGAGTCTGTCCATCCGTCCATGTGTCCGTCCGTCCCTCAGTCTGTCCAGAGTCATATTTCAGAATCCTGTAGACCGATTCCGTTCATTCTTTGCATGTGCCTAGTACCTTATGTGGGACATATGCACATGCATTAGTTTAGCAATTCGATTCAAAATGGCCGACTGGCAGCCATCTTGAAAATGTTGTATTTTGGACATGCTTTGTCAGTTGTCATTCAAACTTGGTACATAGATTATACATGTTAGGATACATGTCCATGACGATTTATTTCGCAATTGGATCAAAGATGGTCGACTGGCAGGCATTTTTTTTTTATGCGGTATCTTGGACGTGCTCTGTCAGTTTTCATTCAAATTTGGCACATACATGTACTTTATACATGTTAAGATGCATGTCCATGACAATTTGTTTCAAAATCTGGTCAAGGATGGCCGATTGACAGCCATTAGACTTTTTGACCTTACTACTATATTTCCACAATTTATGTACCATTTTCATTCGTATTTGGTACATACATCATACATATCAGTGTGTTTCATAATCAGATCAAAGATGGCCGAATAACGGCTGTTTTTATTTTTGGCCATATTACTACTACACGGAACACATGTTTTGATGTAAATAAACAATCTGTTGTATACGCCACTTGGAACTCAAGTTTCAAGGACACGCTCGCGACAACCCCTCCGCTTTCCGAGCACAAAGAGAACTTAATTTAACAGGGACTGTGTCATTTTCAATGACTTGTTTCTATTCGTTGTAAACTTGACCAGAGTGATTATACAGTAGTTAGTATGGTCATCTCTTGTCTGCAAAGTCACAAACATATATTTAAAGAAAACAAAATTCTTATAAACATCAATAATATCCAAATGTTTTTTTTTTGCGTTGAGGTTAGGATAATATTGTTTTTTTGCTATGGCAATTGGTTTAGGTGTATTAAAATATTAAAGCATATTGCAGCTACGGTATAATTATTTGAAATGTATTTATTTAAGTTATACTTATTTACAAAATGTTTAGATTGGTATTTGCCTAGGGATTTTGTAACTCTTATTTCACCATTTGACAATCTTTCTACAGGTACTTTTGTACCTGTCTGAAACAGCTCGACAGACCTTCATTATTGATCTCTGTATTTTCACATGATATAACTATATTTAGTACTTAAAGTGCCTGTGAAATGGCTGCTATTTTTCACGCCTGAAATTATCCATTGATACATAAATATTATTAATTTTGATGTTTCTAAGCATGAATTATTTTTTTTAAGTGAAAAAATGTGTTTTAACTCAGTCTATGGCAACTTTATTTTTGTGTATTTTAAAACGAGGCTCCTAATTTACATACAGAAATTCCCCTTGTGACGTCAGAAGGGGAAGTCGCTTGGCAGCTTGCATTGTCGATACGTGTAAATAAGGCAAATTTCTTGTACAGTTTTCTCGTCTTTGACTAAATTATCACTTATGTACTTGTTTGTCAAGGAAGAATGGACCATAATGAACACATAGTATCAATTTTTTGTTGCATGGGGTTGAGTTAGATGCGAAATATGTCCGTTCTGGTGTAGCTGGTCAGGTTTGTACACTGTCGCTGGACAAAATATAATTTGACGTCGGAATTATCTCGTTATTTAGCAGGTTACTTGGCACGTCACTACACTGTTTTATTTCATCAATCGTCTGAGTAAAACTTTCAAAATTAAAATAAAAGAGAACATATTTTGACATTCTAAACATTAGACTAGTGATCACTATAAAATAATTAAAAAAATTGACAAACGACAAATCACAGTTACTAAATAAATGACAGCCGCATGGAAATAAATTGACATTTTGTTGAAATAGGTGAATGCGCCGGGTCACGACGGGGACAAGTGCGTTAAAAGCGGTGTTTAATTGGATAACAAAAATAATCGACATCGACACACATACAGATAAATTCAGAGTGGATTCGAGTTAGCGTGATCCATGGCCTGATTGTCATAATTATAACATCATATTAAAACTTTATTTGGTGAAAACACATTGACCAAGCCCGGATTCTTATTTCATAAATTATTACGCAGATCAAGCTGCAAGCATGGAGGTAAAAAAAGATGTGAATTCGACATTCAACACCAATCACCAAACAATTCAGAAACTTTTAGCCTTCGAAAATGAAAACAATTAGCAGTGTGTAAGGGCTGTGTAATTTTCTGTTTGTCCGACGCTTCATTTTCGTGTCACTGTCAAAATTATTGCTACCTTTTACATAACAGGGACTAAATGGTCTCTATAAAACGATAATCAGGATCGCAAAAAAAGTCAACTCATTTGAAACACTTGCCGGACGTCTCTCTCGCTTCTGAAATCCGCCTCGGTGATCATGGGCTGGTTCGGAATCTATTTCTCTCAAAAGTGTTGCGCCAGGTTTACGTTGTCAGCGTTTCTCTTTAAACCTAGTTTTTTTTTTCATGGACGAGGACAGTTTTTCCAAAAAAAAAAAAAAATCTGAGGTTAAGTGGCTTTCGTCCACTGATGTCGCACCTTCGGATCAATTAGAAACGTGTGAATACATACACTATGACTATACGTTACACTGCAACTGCCCACAACACAACATCTAAAAACTCTCTCTCTCTCAAAAAAAATAGACCGACAAATGTATATCGTTTAAAAGTATACTGAATGACCGGTGTTATTACGGCTCAGGGGTATGACTTCCTCTCAAATTTTGTCATTTGGTGGCGCACTTTCGGCGACAGTCGGAAATCGAGAAACAGTCGACCGTTTCAGGATAGGTGGGCATGGCTACAACACGAGAAATATCCCAAATTTACTTGGATACGAGTAATCATTTTCAGCAAAAAAATCAATAACTGCCCATTTCAGTGGGACACAGATCTAAAATGGGAAACGTGAGGGTGGGCATTGCACAGGCACTTTAAGTTCTAAATTATTCTTTGAGTACTTCCTGGCGGCAAAGAAGAATGTATAATTACATATAAACTTTACATAAACTATTTTTAAAACTAATGCATGTACATATGGAATGATAAACACGATGTCAATTATCTAATTGATTATTAAATTTAATATGAATAGTATTGGAAGTACTTAAATAAGCAAAATACTTCTAATGCTTGATAATACAATTGGAAACGATCACTAGTGATTATAATTGGCAGACGTGTTTTTTGTTGTATTTGTTTTTTTGCATCAAGTGTTGATAGCCATGTAGTTGTGAAGATTCAAGGTTGGCTTGGCAAGTGTGAAGAAGCTGAGTAACAGATGTGGAGCAAAATTAATGTTTCTGATGATCTGCATTAATACACCCCATCCCCCCAAAAACTTGAAGAGATGTAGTTTACAAAAACAAAACAATTAGCAGTCAATATATGAAATGAGAATATGTTAATTTGATATCCTGTTAATGAATGTAAATATAAGGTCATGTAATGAGATAGGCCGACTAATCAGCACTATCTGACTTTATAAATGAAGCATTATATTATGTTCCTTTCAAGTTTTAATTGAAAGTCTAGAAACAGCTTCAATATATCGGTCATCACAATATTAGGGAATTTCTATATCTGCACATGTACCGTATTTGCTCTATTACAAGTGCATCTCCAATAAAGATAAATGTACTGTATTTGCTCTATTATAAGCACACTTCCAATAGAGATACATGTACTGTATTTGCTCTATTATAAGCACACTTCCAATAGAGATACATGTACCGTATTTGCTCTATTATAAGCACACTTCCAATAGAGATACATGTACTGTATTTGCTCTATTATAAGCACACTTCCAATAGAGATACATGTACTGTATTTGCTCTATTATAATCACACTTCCAATAGAGATACATGTACCGTATTTGCTCTATGATAAGCACACTTCCAATAGAGATACATGTACTGTATTTGCTCTATTATAAGCACACTTCCAATAGAGATACATGTACTGTATTTGCTCTATTATAAGCACACTTCCAATAGAGATAAATGTATCGTATTTGCTCTATTATAAGCACACTTCCAATAGAGATACATGTACTGTATTTGCTCTATTATAAGCACACTTCCAATAGAGATAAATGTACCGTATTTGCTCTATTATAAGCACACTTCCAATAGAGATACATGTATTGTATTTGCTCTATTATAAGCACACTTCCAATAGAGATACATGTACCGTATTTGCTCTATTATAAGCACACTTCCAATAGAGATAAATGTACTGTATTTGCTCTATTATAAGCACACTTCCAAGAGATAAATGTACTGTATTTGCTCTATTATAAGCACACTTTCAATAGAGATAAATGTACTGTATTTGCTCAATTATAAGCACACTTCCAATAGAGATACATGTATTGTATTTGCTCTATTATAAGCTCACCTCCAATAGAGATACATGTACTGTATTTGCTCTATTATAAGTGCACTTCCAATAGAGATACATGTAGCGTATTTGCTCTATTATAAGGCCACTTCCAATAAGATACATGTACCGTATTTACTCTATTATAAGGCCATCTCTGTAGTGAAATTATAATCCAGTCATAATGATTTTTCAAATAATTTTTTTATCAGGATTACATGCCACACACCAAAATGATTCAATAAAGTGTTGATCATGTACTTGTGTTCTAGGAGGCGAAGGCAAGACTGGTAGAGTGACTGATATTCGTGGATGGGACGTAGAGTCTGGTAGGAGCGTTTCCAGTGTCACATGGTCTAATGCATCTACTAATGTCTACAGAGTAGGACATAAAGGCAAAGTAGATGTGAAATATACGCAAGATGCTGTAGGGGGATGGTATTATAAAGATCACTTACCTAAATTAGGTAATAATATTAATTATATCAAACAATGATGGATTTGACAGCTGATGTAATGCTTTCAAAACAACTTGTGGTGCAGCTATATGTGACCAGATCATGCATTGACAATGACCTCTATTAATTGTGTCGATGTCAGTATGAGGATGATGAACATATTGTCAGTTGACATTATTCTCAATTGTCTTTGTGTTGTGGTGTTAGCCCAATGTGCTGGGCTAATGCAGCTTATGTCTCTGCCATAACTGTACAACCTCACTTAGTGGCTTATCTTGAAACCAATTGGATGATCTGACCCTGTTATCTGAGAAGATAACAAAACTTTCTAGCCACAAAAATGACTTTACTGTGTATTATTTTGATATGATACCATGTTTGTTGATTAGGTGAAAGACTTGAAATGAACCCAATTGCTGCAGGGGTCACGAACAGAACAACATTCAGTGTTGGTGACAAAGTGAAAGTCAACTTAGATATTGAGGTTTTGAAAGCCATGCAAGAAGGCCATGGTGGATGGAATCCAAAAATGGCAGAGGTAAGTTAGAATTTCATATCATGTGTATCACACCATGTCATAAATATTAGTGATTGACATACACATGTTGATGACTTCTATGAATATTAGTTTATGTACTCATCCACTATCTTGTATTAGATCAGAACAGTTATTTCCTGTTTTGTTTTTTTTAGTTTGTTGGGAAATTGGGTTTTGTACACAGAGTAACTGAACGAGGTGATATTCGTGTGCAATATCCAGGCAGTGGAACAAGGTGGACATTCCATCCAGGATCTTTGGCTAAGGTGAGTGACGTGGTCCTTTGCATGACCTGAAAAAGGTCATGTATCCTGGTACTTTCTGGGGTGTACAAACAAGAATTTCTCATTTGTATTATTTGTATTTCAAAGAAATGTCAGCAGTTGTCTTTAAAGTTCAAAAACTTTAAACTTTAAGAATTTCCTCCACAAAAAGAACTGATGTGATGTTTCCATGGTTACTTGTAGGTTGACATGTTTGCTGTTGGTGATGTTGTAAGAATAGCAGAAGACATTGATAGTGTGAAAAAATTACAAGCTGGTCACGGTGAATGGACTGATGGCATGAGAGCAGTAAGTATGTTTGGAATGATAATTGTCATGCACATCTGAAAATACAACTCTAATGTATCAATTCCTATGACAGTACATTTAAAGCCATTCACAGGGTTTGAACTTGAGTTGAGAAGATACAAATTTTTGAGGCAATATTTTAGCATATCTGAACTGTATGTGGAAAGTGTGTATTTTTGAATGTGCAGCAGGACAATCTCCTTGAGCACAAGGCAATTACCTTTAATGCTCTTGTGAATTCGCTCCTTGCATTTATAGCCTGAATATAGTGACAGTACACCTTCAATTGATTTTGTTATTTGTTTTTTTTTTAGACTTTAGGTAAATCTGGTAAGGTTCTTAAAGTTTATACTGATGGTGACTTAAGAGTGTCTGTGAATGGACAGACATGGACATACAATCCAACATGTGTGTCTTTAGTACATGGTGGAAAACAAGATTCTAATAACACCATGTTAGCTGACAGAGAGGAAGACACAACAAGTAAGTTATAGAATTCTGACTTAAGTATCAAACCCAGCTTTCACTTCTGACTTGTTTTATTTATTTGATGTGTTTTTAATTAAGCTGGAGTTTGCAAATAAAATCATGGTTTTATCATCTTTTCCATTTTGACAGGATCATTGGCAGCCTTACTAGACCAGTTAATCATTTCTCAAAGTAATTCTGACAGTCCTGACCGCATTGTGGGAGAAGCAGCTCAAGGAAATCTAAGTAAAATTAGGGAATTATTAGCTAAACATCCCAATAAAGTAAGAACCATACTTATTTCATCTTTCACTTAGGGTACAGTAGTTATAGCCTATACTATTCTCATCTCATACTGATTCTTGACTCTATTTTAACCTGCCATCTTTGTTTGCTGCACACATCACATGCTCACAGGTAATAACTTACTGTATTGCAGGTAGATATCAAAAGCTCTGGCAAGACGGCGTTGCAGGTGGCCAGTCATCAGGGGCATTTAGATGTAGTCAAATTATTATTATCAGTTAAAGCAAACTTGGATTTACAAGATCAAGATGGGGATACCGCCTTACATTACTCTATATTCGGGTAGGTAAACCATATGAAACAGCCTTGTCACTTGGCGGTTTCTTTTGTAAGTCATACCCACTACCGTAAAAACCCGCAAATAAGCGCCACCCTCAATTAAGAGCCACTCAGTGAAAATTTTTTACATTTGACCCTCCATTAAGAGTCACCAAGAGTTGAGTGGTTTTGTCAATAAGAACCCTGAAATAAGCGCCATCCGCCCGGTTGTTTACAATCAGGCAGACATAAGCTTGTCGTGCCTCACTTCCAACCTGCATTGTTTATTGCCCCACAGAAGGCGCGAGACAAATAAAGATTATCCCCATAGCTTGCCTGATGTCCTATGTAATTGAGAACATAAGAATGACAGACGAAAGAAATGTACTGAGAGCGTGAATGTGACTGTCAACTGGTTTATTTAAAATTTCTGACACACAATCGACCAATTCACAAACTATTTAGTAGTAACTGTTTTTTGCCGAAACACTGAAGGACACGTTGAGATATTCATTGCCAATGTAGTCTTTATAACCATGGGGTATGTCCATGTTATAACCAAGTAAGAACGTCACAATTTCAGAACGCCTTTATCGGAAAATCGGAGGTATCGAAAATACATTCTCACAGACGGACCAGAACAGGAAGTCAGTAGAAAACAAAAGATTTTTTCCGTTAGCGTGGGGGAAATTTGGTTAGCGTGGGGGGAAACAGAGGTGTTAATCCGGTCCTGGCAACGTTTGAGGGATTGTGACGTAGTTTCCGACTGTGAGAATGTAATGATTACGCAGCCCACTCTCACTGATCGTGATTTTGGGTTATTTTTTGCATTTCATTTGAGATGTTCGTTTTAGGGTGATTCGAGACAAAATGTTCAGGGAAGGGACAAAATAACTGGCATTAGTTTGGAGAGGACTCTCTTGCCGAAATAATCAAAATTGAAGTCGAATGGATTAGTTCCACAAACTTGCGCGATCAACCTGTCTTACAGCAAATCGAAGTTGCCGTGACCCGCCTGACCCAATATTTAAATTAGCTATTTGTGAGAATTGAAAATAATCTGGACTTGTACCAATCAGAAAATGCCTTGTAACAGGCCTGGGCTTTCGTAAATGATTTCGTCTCTCCAATTGGTCGCAGGAAATTATTTTTAATACATGTAATTGTTACTTTCTCGGTATCGTTTCGTATTTGGTTAGGGGTGGGGCTATAGTTTGACCCCGTTTGCGTGGACTGTGAAGTACGTGAATATCATTAACATATCATTATAAGCTAGCTTGATTATGAAACAGGAAATATATAAACCAAAGCTGTACTGTCAGATGTCTAGCGCAATTAAAACAATGCGCAAGTACCGAAGCTGTAAAAATCGATAGAAAAACGTGTTTTTCTTTATTGTTTTTGCCATAAATACAAGTGATTTGGCATCATTTTTTTCATTCGTTCCATGCTTGCTTCGCAAGTATGTCTTCTCCTGTCGCTGCGTGTCAGATCAATTGTATCCGAAACTATTTTATATCGTCACCAAATCAACCACCACGCCAGCCACAGCCATGCAAGTTATTCCCAGTTTTCAAGAAAAAAGTTGAAGTTTGCCGTACCAAACTTGGTAAACAATTGTACAACGGAAGTACAAGTGATTCGAGTGTTAGGTCAGACACTGACACACTACCAAATCCGAGCAGCCGTTCTTATTTATTTGACATTTGTTATTCCCATAACAGTATTTTTACAGAATAAATTAATTGCAATGATACATCATTAATAATTACTTGTCTGTTTTGGTCGTGTGTGTGTTTGCCTATCCCCTTCCCTATTTCAGAATGAAAAAGTTTGATGACTCTGGTTTAAGAGCCACTGGCTACAAAGTTGTCAAAATGTTACCTCAAATAAGCACCACCCAGAAATGAAAGTGTTACAAAGTGGCTCTTATTTGAGGGTTTTTAAAGTATATTATAATTTAAAATGACTCTTCAAGAAATTTGAATTGTAATTATCTGGGAGAATAAATGCTTCATACAGTTGTGTCTTGTTGCTGATATAAATATTTGCATTTTGATGATTCATATATGGACACGGCTTTAATACTGTAAAATTCATTGTCTCATGAAATCATTTTACATTTATTGCTTGTTATAGGAACATGCCGGAAGTGGCACAATGGCTGTTATCTAAAGGTGCTAAAGTGAATACTGCTAACAAATCAGGATGTTCTTGTCTACATGTAGCTGTTAATAAAAGTCATGTACAGTGTGTTCGAGTTCTACTACGATACAATTGTGATGTCAATTTACAGGTAAGCTATTTTGATTTTTACTACGATACAACTGTAATTTCATGTCACAAGTAACCTGTCACCAGTTTATCATCTCTCCCTGTGAATTACATTACACGTTGAGTTTGCAAATTAGATGACTATTCATACTTTATTTTGCCAATTCAGGACTCCTATGGAGACACAGCATGTCATGATGCTATAGCTAAAGGCAACAAAGAGATTATTGAGCTGCTCATTGATAGTCCTGGTGCTGACTTCACTATTCGCAACAAACGAGGCTTTAATGTATTACATCATGCAGCACTCAAAGGCAATAATTTGTGAGTAAACAGACTGTTTAATAATTGAATTGTGTGTATTTAGTGATTCATTAGAGGGGAGGGGCTCTGTTGAGAAAATCGTATTTGTCAAAAGATACAGAGTAAATTTTTAGTTATTTTTTCTAAAGCATCAATTATCACATTTACCCAGTCTACTGAAATGTATTGAAGTGAAATCATTGTATTTGATCAATATGGAAACAGTATTCTTCATTGACATGTTAACAGACTGATTATATGTAGTACACATGTAGTGATTGTCATACAGATTGGTTTGCCCAGAGTCCTACTAGATTGCTTCTTTATCATTCAAACCACAGTACTGTATGTTTTTGTGTGTAATTTTTGGGAAAATATATGAACAAATATAATTACTGTATTTGTGCTATTAGAAGTGCACATAAACCAAAAATTGGACTTATTGTATACAGAACCATAAAATTTGACTTTTTTGTTTGTTTGTTGAGTAGTGTAATCTGGTATAGCCAATGATTAGGGCCCTCATGCCTTTGTCAAACTTAACTTGTTTAACTCGTTATAAGTACATGTGTTGCTAATAGAGAAATTACTATAGCAAATGTCTTATTACTATAATCCCTATTAATCTAAGTAAAAGTATTAAACAACCTTGTATTCTAACCACAAGTCAAAGGTATTGAGTATAAATGTAATTACCTTTATTGAAAATATTTTATTGCAAAAGTATTTTACTTGTGTTAGAAAAAAATTAGTTTGAGGGTTTGAACAAATTTTTGTAATTATTATTTGAACTTTATTAATATATGTTTGTCTAATTCCCAACAGTGCCACTGATAAGTTACTTATTAAAGCCAGACAGATTGGGGATGTTAAAAAGGATGATGGTTTTACATCACTACACCTGGCAGCTCTCAATGGACACCGTGATGTAGCAGAAACTCTTATCACAAAGGTGAGTGTCAGTGTACAGCTCTAGGGTAAATGTCCTGACTACTTTTGTGAAATGGTTTTTGTTTTCTAAGAAGAGCTCGTTTTTCTCACACACTATCTGACCTTAAAGATGTTATGTTGATAAATTTGAGTATTTTTTCTTTAAATAATTTTGGTAGATATTTTATCTTTATATGATATGATTTATTGTAAAAATATCTCTTTATATGGTATGATTTATTGTAAAAATATCTTAGCAAACATAACAGTGTTCATCAATGTGCACTGACTAAGCCTTTTTGACAGTGTACATTTGCACTGGTTGACCAGATATTTCTAGAGGCCTTTCATATTACATTGCAATGCCTCCTCAATAAAAATGTTTCACACACACTGTTTTGAGGGAAATCTAACTTTATCTCCATTATGGCCGCCATATGAGAGCAGCACACACAAATATAAGAGCCAATTGAATAAAAGAAAGTTAATTCAAAATGGTAGCTTGGGGGCGCTATAATAGCATAGTAACAGCCATTCAAACCTGCATGTGACATATACTTTATAACTAACTTTGTAAAGGCATTAATTATTCACTGGGTTTTAATTTTGCAGATAAGTAAAATTTACTAAATTAATTTTATGTGAACATTCAAAATAACAATACATCTCATTGTTTTCCTGGAAAGTTTGTGAAGTCAAACCTCTAGTGAACTTGCTCATTTTTGCTCAAAACTTTTTGACTTTTTCAAAAGCCAGCATATTTACAGATTGCTGCTGCTTTAATTCATTTCATTGATATTTCACATGTGTTTGACAATTTTTTTTTTACTTTTTTAAAACGGCAAGTCAGATTGCCTCAACACTTGATAGTCATTCAGATTTTTTTTTCTGTGAAAATCACTGATTTTAATAAAGATTATAATTTTAAATGCAAGTTTTCATGGAAATCATAATACTTGATAGTTTTTGGTAGTTTTATCGTATTTGTGTATTTTCATAACTGTTTGCACAAATGCATTTGGTACAAGCTTGCGGTAAGTATGTAAATAAATGTCTGATAAATATTTATAATTAATCTACATATTAATAATTAGCTGATTTGCATATAAATTATGTTCAGATTGTTTATTTTTCCCCTAATAAGTTTTCTTGAATGGTTTGAAACCAAGTGTATCATTAGTTTTAAATCTTCCTGTGGTGCCACATCAGCAAAACTTGTTGTTTGTTGACTATCACAGAATATTGAAGTCAAACAGTTGCACTTTCTAGAATCTCTATTTTGTAAAAGGCATAAAAACAAGGATTGTAAAGTTTTCTCTACTTCATGATTACTTTGCAGGGACAAGTGGAAATAGATTGTAGGAATAATCGCTATCAGACGCCATTGTTACTAGCGGTTAGTCAAGGCCATACATCATTAATAGAACTACTCGTTAGTAAAGGTGCAAATGTTAATGTAGAAGATGAAGATGGTGATACATGTTTACACCTCGCTCTTATGAGACAAACAGTCTCTACTGTTGTTGATAATTCACCTATGGTAGCAGAGGTATGTACATGTAAACATCCTCAAATATTTCATTTTTTTCATAACTTTCATTTCTAGATACAAGTGAGATGTTTTGAATTTTGTGACAAATGTCAACAAAATTTGTCTTTATAATTTGTAAAATTTTGTGGATATACATTTCTGATAAGAAGGTAACACATCTGAAGTACATGTATACCTTAATTGTTCTGATAGTAGTGTATATTTTTTTGTAAATGACAGAGGTGTGTCTGTGGCTTAAATACTTCCCTAATAAAGCAAACACAGTAGTAAATGATGTAGATGATTGAACGACTCATATCATGTTTCTCTGTAGATTCGCTCCACTTTAGGAATGGACGATAGCGACGCCAATACAGGTACAGCTATTGCTTGTTATTTAGTACAGGAAGGTGCTAATTTGTCGTACAGAAACCATCAACATAAAACACCATTAGATATTATCACTGATCCCAGGATAGAAGCTGTTGTGAAGCAGTTTTCTGAAACTAGAAGGTGAGTGAAATATTTCATTTTGTCTCTAGTATGTAGCTTTCCTTTTAGAGAAGCTAAACAAATAAAAAGTATTATATTACAAATTGGTGTATAAAAGATTTTATGGAAATTGTGAAGACAAAATTTTGCAAAGGTCGATGACACTGTGGTAAGACACCAGAAAAATTATTAACACTACGGAATTAAACAATAAATACGAATAATGCACCAAACTTTTGGTATTTGAGATCAATGCTTTGTCTCTATGGCAATCTTGTTGTCATAACCGTCGTTAATTTTTTGAATATCATTAGTTAGTATTTTTTTTTTTATAATTTTACCTAATATTCTACCTTAATAAATTGCTTTGCAGCTGGGAAATCCAAACTTGTAAATGATGCCATGACAAATGTTTCTCTATTTCAGACTAAAAGAACTCAAACAGAAGCAGCAACAACAATCCCAACAGCAACAGCGCCCTCGAGCCGACAGCTCATCATGCAAAGCAAATCCAAGGGGACAAACAACTGGAAACTTAGCGGCTATTGTACATGATTGTCGTATGTGTAGTAAACCCGTAAATTGTCAGTTTCAGCCATGTGGGCATATGGTGGCATGTATGGATTGCTCATTAGTATTCAAAAAATGTTTTCAGTGCAAGGTAAGTCTTGAAATATATGCATGAAAAGTATCTGTATATTATATAGCAACATGTGTTTTAGGAATTAGAATTTGTTAATGCAGTCTTTAGATTGCAATCATTGTTTTTTTTATGTGGGTCAAACACAAGGTGAAGTTTCCAAGTCATCCATAAATATTATAATTTTGAATTTAATTGTGCCATTGGAAGTAAATTTGTACTACACATTCAATTTACAACGAATTTCAACATTTTCAATTTTTTCTTCCCGTTTGATTGTGTGTTTGAATTTTGTCAAACAGTTGTGAATAATGTTCCATGTGTGAATTCACAATACAATACACCATAGTGCCTATGTGTGGAATCACAATACAATACACCATAGTGTTCCTATGTGTGGATTCACAATACAATACACCAGTGTACCTATGTGTGGATTCACAATACAATACACCATAGTGCCTATGTGTGGAATCACAATACAATACACCAGTGTTCCTATGTGTGGATTCACAATACAATACACCAGTGTTCCTATGTGTGGATTCACAATACAATACACCATAGTGTTCCTATGTGTGGATTCACAATACAATACACCAGTGTTCCTATGTGTGGATTCACAATACAATACACCACAGTGTTCCTATGTGTGGATTCACAATACAATCTGCCATAGTGTTCCTATGTGTGGATTCACAATACAATACACCAGTGTTCCTATGTGTGGATTCACAATACAATACACCAGTGTTCCTATGTGTGGATTCACAATACAATACACCAGTGTTCCTATGTGTGGATTCACAATACACTATGCCATAGTGTTCCTAATTGTGGATTCACAATACACTATGCCATAGTGTTCCTATGTGTGGATTCACAATACAATAAGCCATAGTGTTCCATGTGTGAATTCACAATACAATATGCCATAGTGTTCCTATGTGTGGATTCACAATACAATAAGCCATAGTGTTCCATGTGTGAATTCACAATACAATATGCCATAGTGTTCCTACATGTATGTGTGGATTCACAATACAATAAGCCATAGTGTTCCATGTGTGAATTCACAATACACTATGCACCAGTGTTCCTATGTGTGGATTCACAATACAATAAGCCATAGTGTTCCTATGTGTGGATTCACAATACAATACACCAGTGTTCCTATATGTGGATTCACAGTACAATAAGCCATAGTGTTCCATGTGTGAATTCACAATACAATATGCCATAGTGTTCCTATGTGTGGATTCACAATACAATAAGCCATAGTGTTCCTATGTGTGGATTCACAATACAATAAGCCATAGTGTTCCTATGTGTGGATTCACAATACAATATGCCATGGTGTTCCTATGTGTGGATTCACAATACAATAAGCCATAGTGTTCCTATGTGTGGATTCACAATACAATATGCCATAGTGTTCCTATGTGTGGATTCACAATACAATAAGCCATAGTGTTCCTATGTGTGGATTCACAATACAATAAGCCATAGTGTTCCTATGTGTAGATTCACAATACACTATGCAACAGTATTCCTATGTGTGGATTCACAATACAATACACCAGTGTTCCTATGTGTGGATTCACAATACAATACACCAGTGTTCCTATGCGTGGATTCACAATACAATATGCCATAGTGTTCCTATGTGTGGATTCACAATACAATATACCATAGTGTTCCTATGTGTGGATTCACAATACAATAAGCCATAGTGTTCCTATGTGTGGATTCACAATACACTATGCAACAGTGTTTCTATGTGTGAATTCACAATACAATACACCAGTGCTCCTATGTGTGGATTCACAATACACTATGCCACAGTGTTCCTATGTGTGGATTCACAATACACTATGCAACAGTGTTTCTATGTGTGAATTCACAATACAATACACCAGTGTTCCTATGTATGGATTCACAATACAATACACCATAGTGTTCCTATATGTGTGATTCACGATACAATATGCCATAGTGTTCCTATGTGTGTAGATTCACAATACAATACACCATAGTGTTCCTATATGTGTGATTCACGATACAATATGCCATAGTGTTCCTATGTGTGGATTCACAATACAATACACCAGTGTTCCTATGTGTGGATTCACAATACAATGCACCAGTGTTCCTATGTGTGGATTCACAACACAATATGCCATAGTGTTCCTATGTGTGGATTAACAATACAATATGCCATAGTGTTCCTATGTGTGGATTTACAATACAATATGCCATAGTGTTCCTATGTGTGGATTCACAATACAATACACCATAGTGTTCCTATATGTGTAGATTCACAATACAATATACCATAGTGTTCCTATGTGTGGATTCACAATACAATACACCATAATGTTCCTATATGTGTGATTCACGATACAATATGCCATAGTGTTCCTATGTGTGTAGATTCACAATACAATACACCATAGTGTTTCTATATGTGTGATTCACGATACAATATGCCATAGTGTTCCTATGTGTGGATTCACAATACAATATGCCATAGTGTTCCTATGTGTGGATTCACAATACAATATACCATAGTGTTCCTATGTGTGGATTCACAATGCAATATGCCATAGTGTTCCTATGTGTGGATTCACAATACAATACACCATAGTGTTCCTATGTGTGGATTCACAATACAATATGCCATGGTGTTCCATGTGTGAATTCACAATACAATATGCCATAGTGTTCCTATGTGTGGATTCACAATACAATAAGCCATAGTGTTCTATGTGTGAATTCACAATACAATATGCCACAGTGTTCCTTTGTGTGGATTCACAATACAATAAGCCATAGTGTTCCTATGTGTGGATTCACAATACAATACACCAGTGTTCCTATGTGTGGATTCACAATACAATACACCAGTGTTCCTATGTGTGGATTCACAATACAATAAGCCATAGTGTTCCATCTGTGAATTCACAATACAATATGCCATAGTGTTCCTATGTGTGGATTCACAATACAATAAGCCATAGTGTTCCATGTGTGAATTCACAATACAATATGCCACAGTGTTCCTATGTGTGGATTCACAATACAATATGCCATAGTGTTCCTATGTGTGTAGATTCACAATACACTATGCACCAGTGTTCCTATGTGTGGCTTCACAATACAATAAGCCATAGTGTTCCTATGTGTGGATTCACAATACAATACACCAGTGTTCCTATGTGTGGATTCACAATACAATAAGCCATAGTGTTCCATGTGTGAATTCACAATACAATATGCCATAGTGTTCCATGTGTGAATTCACAATACAATATGCCATAGTGTTCCTATGTGTGGATTCACAATACAATAAGTCATAGTGTTCCTATGTGTGGATTCACAATACAATAAGCCATAGTTTTCCTATGTGTGGATTCACAATACAATATGCCATGGTGTTCCTATGTGTGGATTCACAATACAATAAGCCATAGTGTTCCTATGTGTGGATTCAAAATACAATAAGCCATAGTGTTCCTATGTGTGGATTCACAATACAATAAGCCATAGTGTTCCTATGTGTAGATTCACAATACACTATGCAACAGTGTTTCTATGTGTGGATTCACAATACAATACACCATAGTGTTCCTATGTGTGGATTCACAATACAATATGCCATAGTGTTCCTATGTGTAGATTCACAATACACTATGCCACAGTATTCCTATGTGTGGATTCACAATACAATACACCAGTGTTCCTATGTGTGGATTCACAATACAATATGCCATAGTGTTCCTATGTGTGGATTCACAATACAATACACCAGTGTTCCTATGTGTGGATTCACAATACAATATGCCATAGTGTTCCTATGTGTGGATTCACAATACAATATGCCATAGTGTTCCTATGTGTGGATTCACAATACAATAAGCCATAGTGTCATATGTGTGGATTCACAATACACTATGCAACAGTGTGTCTATGTGTGAATTCACAATACAATACACCAGTGTTCCTATGTGTGGATTCACAATACACTATGCCACAGTGTTCCTATGTGTGGATTCACAATACACTATGCAACAGTGTTTCTATGTGTGAATTCACAATACAATACACCAGTGTTCCTATGTGTGGATTCACAATACAATACACCATAGTGTTCCTATATGTGTGATTCACGATACAATATGCCATAGTGTTCCTATGTGTAGATTCACAATACAATATACCATAGTGTTCCTATGTGTGGATTCACAATACAATACACCATAGTGTTGCTATATGTGTGATTCACGATACAATATGCCATAGTGTTCCTATATGTGTGATTCACGATACAATATGCAACAGTGTGTCTATGTGTGAATTCACAATACAATACACCAGTGTTCCTATGTGTGGATTCACAATACACTATGCCACAGTGTTCCTATGTGTGGATTCACAATACACTATGCAACAGTGTTTCTATGTGTGAATTCACAATACAATACACCAGTGTTCCTATGTGTGGATTCACAATACAATACACCATAGTGTTCCTATATGTGTGATTCACGATACAATATGCCATAGTGTTCCTATGTGTAGATTCACAATACAATATACCATAGTGTTCCTATGTGTGGATTCACAATACAATACACCATAGTGTTGCTATATGTGTGATTCACGATACAATATGCCATAGTGTTCCTATGTGTGAATTCACAATACAATACACCAGTGTTCCTATGTGTGGATTCACAATACAATACACCATAGTGTTCCTATATGTGTGATTCACGATACAATATGCCATAGTGTTCCTATGTGTAGATTCACAATACAATATACCATAGTGTTCCTATGTGTGGATTCACAATACAATACACCATAGTGTTGCTATATGTGTGATTCACGATACAATATGCCATAGTGTTCCTATATGTGTGATTCACGATACAATATGCAACAGTGTGTCTATGTGTGAATTCACAATACAATACACCAGTGTTCCTATGTGTGGATTCACAATACACTATGCCACAGTGTTCCTATGTGTGGATTCACAATACACTATGCAACAGTGTTTCTATGTGTGAATTCACAATACAATACACCAGTGTTCCTATGTGTGGATTCACAATACAATACACCATAGTGTTCCTATATGTGTGATTCACGATACAATATGCCATAGTGTTCCTATGTGTAGATTCACAATACAATATACCATAGTGTTCCTATGTGTGGATTCACAATACAATACACCATAGTGTTGCTATATGTGTGATTCACGATACAATATGCCATAGTGTTCCTATGTGTGTAGATTCACAATACAATACACCATAGTGTTCCTATATGTGTGATTCACGATACAATATGCCATAGGGTTCCTATGTGTGGATTCACAATACAATCTGCCATAGTGTTCCTATGTGTGGATTCACAATACAATATGCCATAGTGTTCCTATGTGTGGATTCACAATACAATATGCCATAGTGTTCCTATGTGTGGATTCACAATACAATACACCATAGTGTTTCTATGTGTGGATTCACAATATAATACACCCCTGTTCATTGTAAATTCAAGTTGTAAGTTCTTTGTTTTCAGTTGGATGTTACTGGTCGAAAAAAGATTGACATAGCTGAGTTAGACTGTTTAGTTTGTACGGAAGCGATGGCAGAGATTATATTCCAGCCTTGTGGTCACCAAGTAGCATGTAAAGGTATGGTTGTAATTTTATGAACTGTGAAATATCAAACTTTCCAAATCTAAGTGTGTTCTCCTCAAATCAGACAGGCTGTGTTGTACGTGTATTCTCCTCAAATCAGACAGGCTGTGTTGTGTGTTCTACTCCAGTCAGACAGGCTGTGTTGTGTGTTCTACTCCAGTCAGACAGGCTGTATTGTAAGTGTGTTGTCCTCAAATCAGACGGGCTGTGTTGTGTGTTTCCTCAAATCAGACAGGCTGTGTTGTAAGTGTGTTCTCCTCAAATCAGACTGGCTGTGTTGTAAGTGTGTTCTCCTCAAATCAGACAGGCTGTGTTGTAAGTGTGTTCTCCTCAAATCAGACAGGCTGTGTTGTGTGTTCTCCTCAAATCCAACAGGCTGTGTTGTAAGTGTGTTCTCCTCAAATCAGACAGGCTGTGTTGTGTGTTCTCCTCAAATCCGACAGGCTGTGTTGTAAGTGTGTTCTCCTCAAATCAGACAGGCTGTGTTGTAAGTGTGTTCTCCTCCAATCAGACCGGCTGTGTTGTGTGTTCTACTCCAGTCAGACAGGCTGTATTGTAAGTGTGTTGTCTTCAAATCAGACAGGCTGTGTTGTAAGTGTGTTCTCCTCAAATCCGACAGCCTGTGTTGTAAGTGTGTTCTCCTCAAATCTGACAGGCTGTGTTGTAAGTGTGTTCTCCTCAAATCAGACAGGCTGTGTTGTAAGTGTGTTCTCCTCAAATCAGACAGGCTGTGTTGTGTGTTCTCCTCAAATCCAACAGGCTGTGTTGTAAGTGTGTTCTCCTCAAATCAGACAGGCTGTGTTGTGTGTTCTCCTCAAATCCGACAGGCTGTGTTGTAAGTGTGTTCTCCTCAAATCAGACAGGCTGTGTTGTAAGTGTGTTCTCCTCCAATCAGACCGGCTGTGTTGTGTGTTCTACTCCAGTCAGACAGGCTGTATTGTAAGTGTGTTGTCTTCAAATCAGACAGGCTGTGTTGTAAGTGTGTTCTCCTCAAATCCGACAGCCTGTGTTGTAAGTGTGTTCTCCTCAAATCTGACAGGCTGTGTTGTAAGTGTGTTCTCCTCAAATCCGACAGGCTGTGTTGTAAGTGTGTTCTCCTCAAATCAGACAGGCTGTATTGTAAGTGTGTTTCCTCAAATCAGACAGGCTGTGTTGTAAGTGTGTTCTCCTCAAATCAGACAGGCTGTGTTGTAAATGTGTTCTCCTCCAATCAGACAGACTGTGTTGTAAATGTGTTCTCCTCCAATCAGAGAGGCTGTGTTGTAAGTGTGTTCTCAAATCAGACAGGCTGTGTTGTAAATGTGTTCTCCTCAAATCCGACAGGCTGTGTTGTAAGTGTGTTCTCCTCAAATCTGACAGGCTGTGGTGTAAGTGTGTTCTCTTAAAATCAGACAGGCTGTGTTGTAAGTGTGTTCTCTTAAAATCAAACAGTCTGTGTTGTAAGTGTGTTCTCCTCAAATCTGACAGGCTGTGTTGTAAGTGTGTTCTCCTCAAATCAGACAGGCTGTGTTGTAAGTGTGTTCTCAAATCCGACAGGCTGTGTTGTAAGTGTGTTCTCCTCAAATCCGACAGGCTGTGTTGTAAGTGTGTTCTCCTCAAATCAGACAGACTGTGTTGTAAGTGTGTTCTCTTCAAATCAGACAGGCTGTGTTGTAAGTGTGTTCTCCTCAAATCAGACAGGCTGTGTTGTAAGTGTGTTCTCTTCAAATCAGACATGCTGTGTTGTAAGTGTGTTCTCAAATCAGACAGGCTGTGTTGTAAGTATGTTCTCTTCAAATCCGACAGGCTGTGTTGTAAGTGTGTTCTCCTCAAATCCGACAGGCTGTGTTGTAAGTGTGTTGTCCTCAAATCAGACAGGCTGTGTTGTAAGTGTGTTCTCCTCAAATCCGACAGGCTGTGTTGTAAGTGTGTTCTCTTAAAATCAGACAGGCTGTGTTGTAAGTGTGTTGTCTTAAAATCTAACAGGCTGTGTTGTAAGTGTGTTCTCCTCAAATCAGACAGGCTGTGTTGTAAGTGTGTTCTCTTCAAATCAGACAGGCTGTGTTGTAAGTGTGTTGTCCTCAAATCAGACAGGCTGTGTTGTAAGTGTGTTCTCCTCCAATCAGGCAGACTGTGTTGTAAGTGTGTTCTCCTCAAATCAGACAGGCTCTGTTGTAAGTGTGTTCTCTTCAAATCAGACAGGCTGTGTTGTAAGTGTGTTGTCCTCAAATCAGACAGGCTGTGTTGTAAGTGTGTTGTCCTCAAATCAGACAGGCTGAGTTGTAAGTGTGTTCTCCTCAAATCAGACAGGCTGTGTTGTGTGTTCTCCTCATATCCGACAGGCTGTGTTGTAAGTGTGTTCTCCTCAAATCAGACAGGCTGTGTTGTAAGTGTGTTCTCCTCAAATCCGACAGGCTATGTTGTAAGTGTGTTCTCCTCAAATCCGACAGGCTGTGTTGTAAGTGTGTTCTCCTCAAATCCGACACGCTGTGTTGTAAGTGTGTTCTCCTCAAATCCGACAGGCTGTGTTGTAAGTGTGTTCTCCTCCAATCAGACAGACTGTGTTGTAAGTGTGTTCTCCTCAAATCAGACAGGCTCTGTTGTAAGTGTGTTCTCTTCAAATCAGACAGGCTGTGTTGTAAGTGTGTTGTCCTCAAATCAGACAGGCTGTGTTGTAAGTGTGTTCTCCTCAAATCAGACAGGCTGTGTTGTAAATGTGTTCTCTTAAAATCAGACAGGCTGTGTTGTAAGTGTGTTCTCTTAAAATCTGACAGGCTGTGTTGTATGTGTGTTCTCCTCAAATCAGACAGGCTGTGTTGTAAGTGTGTTGTCCTCAAATCAGACAGGCTGTGTTGTAAGTGTGTTCTCCTCCAATCAGACAGACTGTGTTGTAAGTGTGTTCTCCTCAAATCAGACAGGCTCTGTTGTAAGTGTGTTCTCTTCAAATCAGACAGGCTGTGTTGTAAGTGTGTTGTCCTCAAATCAGACAGGCTGTGTTTTAAGTGTGTTCTCTTCAAATCAGACAGACTGTGTTGTAAGTGTGTTATCCTCAAATCCGACAGGCTGTGTTGTAAGTGTGTTCTCCTCAAATCCGACAGGCTGTGTTGTAAGTGTGTTCTCCTCAAATCAGACAGGCTGTGTTGTAAGTGTGTTCTCCTCAAATTCCGACAGGCTGTGTTGTAAGTGTGTTCTCTTCAAATCCGACAGGCTGTGTTGTAAGTGTGTTCTCCTCAAATCAGACAGGCTGTGTTGTAAGTGTGTTCTCCTCAAATCCGACAGGCTGTGTTGTAAGTGTGTTCTCCTCAAATCCGACAGGCTGTGTTGTAAGTGTGTTCTCCTCAAATCCGACAGGCTGTGTTGTAAGTGTGTTCTCCTCAAATCAGACAGGGTGTATTGTAAGTGTGTTCTACTCCAATCAGACAGGCTGTGTTGTAAGTGTGTTCTCCTCAAATCAGACAGGCTGTATTGTAAGTGTGTTCTACTCCAATCAGACAGGCTGTGTTGTAAGTGTGTTCTCCTCAAATCAGACAGGCTGTGTTGTAAGTGTGTTCTCCTCCAATCAGACAGGCTGTGTTGTAAGTGTGTTCTCCTCAAATCAGACAGGCTGTGTTGTAAGTGTGTTCTTAAATCCGACAGGCTGTGTTGTAAGTGTGTTCTCTTCAAATCAGACAGGCTGTGTTGTAAGTGTGTTCTCTTCAAATCAGACAGGCTGTGTTGTAAATGTGTTCTCCTCAAATCAGACAGGCTGTGTTGTGTGTTCTCCTCAAATCCCACTGGCTGTGTTGTAAGTGTGTTCTCCTCAAATCCGACAGGCTGTGTTGTAAGTGTGTTCTCTTCAAATCCGACAGGCTGTGTTGTAAGTGTGTTCTCCCCAAATCCGACAGGCTGTGTTGTAAGTGTGTTCTCCTCAAATTCGACAGGCTGTGTTGTAAGTGTGTTCTCATCAAATCCGACAGGCTGTGTTGTAAGTGTGTTCTCCTCAAATCAGACAGGCTGTGTTGTAAGTGTGTTCTCCTCAAATCCGACAGGCTGTGTTGTAAGTGTGTTCTCCTCAAATCAGACAGGCTGTGTTGTAAGTGTGTTCTCCTCAAATCAGACAGGCTGTATTGTAAGTGTGTTCTTCTCCAATCAGACAGGCTGTGTTGTAAGTGTTTTCTCCTCAAATCAGACAGGCTGTGTTGTAAGTGTGTTCTCCTCCAATCAGACAGGCTGTGTTGTAAGTGTGTTATCCTCAAATCAGACAGGCTGTGTTGTAAATGTGTTCTCCTCAAATCAGACAGGCTGTGTTGTGTGTTCTCCTCAAATCCCACAGGCTGTGTTGTAAGTGTGTTCTCCTCAAATCAGACAGGCTGTGTTGTAAGTGTGTTCTCAAATCAGACAGGCTGTGTTGTAAGTGTGTTCTCCTCAAATCAGACAGGCTGTGTTGTAATTGTGTTCTCCTCCAATCAGACAGGCTGTGTTGTAATTTGTTATCCTCAAATCAGACAGGCTGTGTTGTAAGTGTGTTTTCTTCAAATCAGACAGGCTGTGTTGTAAGTGTGTTTTCTTCAAATCAGACAGGCTGTGTTGTAAGTGTGTTCTCCTCAAATCTGACAGGCTGTGTTGTAAGTGTGTTCTCCTCAAATCAGACAGGCTGTGTTGTAAGTGTGTTCTCCTCAAATCCGACAGGCTGTGTTGTAAGTGTGTTCTCCTCAAATCCGACAGGCTGTGTTGTAAGTGTGTTCTCCTCAAATCAGACAGACTGTGTTGTAAGTGTGTTCTCTTCAAATCAGACAGGCTGTGTTGTAAGTGTGTTCTCCTCAAATCAGACAGGCTGTGTTGTAAGTGTGTTCTCTTCAAATCAGACATGCTGTGTTGTAAGTGTGTTCTCAAATCAGACAGGCTGTGTTGTAAGTGTGTTCTCCTCAAATCCGACAGGCTGTGTTGTAAGTGTGTTCTCCTCAAATCCGACAGGCTGTGTTGTAAGTGTGTTGTCCTCAAATCAGACAGGCTGTGTTGTAAGTGTGTTCTCCTCAAATCCGACAGGCTGTGTTGTAAGTGTGTTCTCTTAAAATCAGACAGGCTGTGTTGTAAGTGTGTTGTCTTAAAATCTGACAGGCTGTGTTGTAAGTGTGTTCTCCTCAAATCAGACAGGCTGTGTTGTAAGTGTGTTCTCCTCAAATCAGACAGGCTGTATTGTAAGTGTGTTCTTCTCCAATCAGACAGGCTGTGTTGTAAGTGTTTTCTCCTCAAATCAGACAGGCTGTGTTGTAAGTGTGTTCTCCTCCAATCAGACAGGCTGTGTTGTAAGTGTGTTATCCTCAAATCAGACAGGCTGTGTTGTAAATGTGTTCTCCTCAAATCAGACAGGCTGTGTTGTGTGTTCTCCTCAAATCCCACAGGCTGTGTTGTAAGTGTGTTCTCCTCAAATCAGACAGGCTGTGTTGTAAGTGTGTTCTCAAATCAGACAGGCTGTGTTGTAAGTGTGTTCTCCTCAAATCAGACAGGCTGTGTTGTAATTGTGTTCTCCTCCAATCAGACAGGCTGTGTTGTAATTTGTTATCCTCAAATCAGACAGGCTGTGTTGTAAGTGTGTTTTCTTCAAATCAGACAGGCTGTGTTGTAAGTGTGTTTTCTTCAAATCAGACAGGCTGTGTTGTAAGTGTGTTCTCCTCAAATCTGACAGGCTGTGTTGTAAGTGTGTTCTCCTCAAATCAGACAGGCTGTGTTGTAAGTGTGTTCTCCTCAAATCCGACAGGCTGTGTTGTAAGTGTGTTCTCCTCAAATCCGACAGGCTGTGTTGTAAGTGTGTTCTCCTCAAATCAGACAGACTGTGTTGTAAGTGTGTTCTCTTCAAATCAGACAGGCTGTGTTGTAAGTGTGTTCTCCTCAAATCAGACAGGCTGTGTTGTAAGTGTGTTCTCTTCAAATCAGACATGCTGTGTTGTAAGTGTGTTCTCAAATCAGACAGGCTGTGTTGTAAGTGTGTTCTCCTCAAATCCGACAGGCTGTGTTGTAAGTGTGTTCTCCTCAAATCCGACAGGCTGTGTTGTAAGTGTGTTGTCCTCAAATCAGACAGGCTGTGTTGTAAGTGTGTTCTCCTCAAATCCGACAGGCTGTGTTGTAAGTGTGTTCTCTTAAAATCAGACAGGCTGTGTTGTAAGTGTGTTGTCTTAAAATCTGACAGGCTGTGTTGTAAGTGTGTTCTCCTCAAATCAGACAGGATGTGTTGTAAGTGTGTTCTCTTCAAATCAGACAGGCAGTGTTGTAAGTGTGTTGTCCTCAAATCAGACAGGCTGTGTTGTAAGTGTGTTCTCCTCCAATCAGGCAGACTGTGTTGTAAGTGTGTTCTCCTCAAATCAGACAGGCTCTGTTGTAAGTGTGTTCTCTTCAAATCAGACAGGCTGTGTTGTAAGTGTGTTGTCCTCAAATCAGACAGGCTGTGTTGTAAGTGTGTTGTCCTCAAATCAGACAGGCTGAGTTGTAAGTGTGTTCTCCTCAAATCAGACAGGCTGTGTTGTGTGTTCTCCTCATATTCGACAGGCTGTGTTGTAAGTGTGTTCTCCTCAAATCAGACAGGCTGTGTTGTAAGTGTGTTCTTAAATCCGACAGGCTGTGTTGTAAGTGTGTTCTCTTCAAATCAGACAGGCTGTGTTGTAAGTGTGTTCTCTTCAAATCAGACAGGCTGTGTTGTAAATGTGTTCTCCTCAAATCAGACAGGCTGTGTTGTGTGTTCTCCTCAAATCCCACTGGCTGTGTTGTGTGTTCTCCCCAAATCCGACAGGCTGTGTTGTAAGTGTGTTCTCTTCAAATCCGACAGGCTGTGTTGTAAGTGTGTTCTCCCCAAATCCGACAGGCTGTGTTGTAAGTGTGTTCTCCTCAAATTCGACAGGCTGTGTTGTAAGTGTGTTCTCATCAAATCCGACAGGCTGTGTTGTAAGTGTGTTCTCCTCAAATCAGACAGGCTGTGTTGTAAGTGTGTTCTCCTCAAATCCGACAGGCTGTGTTGTAAGTGTGTTCTCCTCAAATCAGACAGGCTGTGTTGTAAGTGTGTTCTCCTCAAATCAGACAGGCTGTATTGTAAGTGTGTTCTTCTCCAATCAGACAGGCTGTGTTGTAAGTGTTTTCTCCTCAAATCAGACAGGCTGTGTTGTAAGTGTGTTCTCCTCCAATCAGACAGGCTGTGTTGTAAGTGTGTTATCCTCAAATCAGACAGGCTGTGTTGTAAGTGTGTTTTCTTCAAATCAGACAGGCTGTGTTGTAAATGTGTTCTCCTCAAATCAGACAGGCTGTGTTGTGTGTTCTCCTCAAATCCTACAGGCTGTGTTGTAAGTGTGTTCTCCTCAAATCAGACAGGCTGTGTTGTAAGTGTGTTCTCAAATCAGACAGGCTGTGTTGTAAGTGTGTTCTCCTCAAATCAGACAGGCTGTGTTGTAATTGTGTTCTCCTCCAATCAGACAGGCTGTGTTGTAATTTGTTATCCTCAAATCAGACAGGCTGTGTTGTAAGTGTGTTTTCTTCAAATCAGACAGGCTGTGTTGTAAGTGTGTTTTCTTCAAATCAGACAGGCTGTGTTGTAAGTGTGTTCTCCTCAAATCTGACAGGCTGTGTTGTAAGTGTGTTCTCCTCAAATCAGACAGGCTGTGTTGTAAGTGTGTTCTCCTCAAATCCGACAGGCTGTGTTGTAAGTGTGTTCTCCTCAAATCCGACAGGCTGTGTTGTAAGTGTGTTCTCCTCAAATCAGACAGACTGTGTTGTAAGTGTGTTCTCTTCAAATCAGACAGGCTGTGTTGTAAGTGTGTTCTCCTCAAATCAGACAGGCTGTGTTGTAAGTGTGTTCTCTTCAAATCAGACATGCTGTGTTGTAAGTGTGTTCTCAAATCAGACAGGCTGTGTTGTAAGTGTGTTCTCCTCAAATCCGACAGGCTGTGTTGTAAGTGTGTTCTCCTCAAATCCGACAGGCTGTGTTGTAAGTGTGTTCTCCTCAAATCCGACAGGCTGTGTTGTAAGTGTGTTGTCCTCAAATCAGACAGGCTGTGTTGTAAGTGTGTTCTCCTCAAATCCGACAGGCTGTGTTGTAAGTGTGTTCTCTTAAAATCAGACAGGCTGTGTTGTAAGTGTGTTGTCTTAAAATCTGACAGGCTGTGTTGTAAGTGTGTTCTCCTCAAATCAGACAGGCTGTGTTGTAAGTGTGTTCTCTTCAAATCAGACAGGCAGTGTTGTAAGTGTGTTGTCCTCAAATCAGACAGGCTGTGTTGTAAGTGTGTTCTCCTCCAATCAGGCAGACTGTGTTGTAAGTGTGTTCTCCTCAAATCAGACAGGCTCTGTTGTAAGTGTGTTCTCTTCAAATCAGACAGGCTGTGTTGTAAGTGTGTTGTCCTCAAATCAGACAGGCTGTGTTGTAAGTGTGTTGTCCTCAAATCAGACAGGCTGAGTTGTAAGTGTGTTCTCCTCAAATCAGACAGGCTGTGTTGTGTGTTCTCCTCATATCCGACAGGCTGTGTTGTAAGTGTGTTCTCCTCAAATCAGACAGGCTGTGTTGTAAGTGTGTTCTCCTCAAATCCGACAGGCTGTGTTGTAAGTGTGTTCTCCTCAAATCCGAAAGGCTGTGTTGTAAGTGTGTTCTCCTCAAATCCGACATGCTGTGTTGTAAGTGTGTTCTCCTCAAATCCGACAGGCTGTGTTGTAAGTGTGTTCTCCTCCAATCAGACAGACTGTGTTGTAAGTGTGTTCTCCTCAAATCAGACAGGCTGTGTTGTAAGTGTGTTCTCTTCAAATCAGACAGGCTGTGTTGTAAGTGTGTTGTCCTCAAATCAGACAGGCTGTGTTGTAAGTGTGTTCTCCTCAAATCAGACAGGCTGTGTTGTAAGTGTGTTCTCTTAAAATCAGACAGGCTGTGTTGTAAGTGTGTTCTCTTAAAATCTGACAGGCTGTGTTGTATGTGTGTTCTCCTCAAATCAGACAGGCTGTGTTGTAAGTGTGTTCTCTTCAAATCAGACAGGCTGTGTTGTAAGTGTGTTGTCCTCAAATCAGACAGGCTGTGTTGTAAGTGTGTTCTCCTCCAATCAGACAGACTGTGTTGTAAGTGTGTTCTCCTTAAATCAGACAGGCTCTGTTGTAAGTGTGTTCTCTTCAAATCAGACAGGCTGTGTTGTAAGTGTGTTGTCCTCAAATCAGACAGGCTGTGTTGTAAGTGTGTTCTCTTCAAATCAGACAGGCTGTGTTGTAAGTGTGTTCTCCTCAAATCAGACAGGCTGTGTTGTAAGTGTGTTCTTAAATCCAACAGGCTGTGTTGTAAGTGTGTTCTCTTCAAATCAGACAGGCTGTGTTGTAAGTGTGTTCTCTTCAAATCAGACAGGCTGTGTTGTAAATGTGTTCTCTTCAAATCAGACAGGCTGTGTTGTAAATGTGTTCTCCTCAAATCAGACAGGCTGTGTTGTGTGTTCTCCTCAAATCCCACTGGCTGTGTTGTAAGTGTGTTCTCCTCAAATGCGACAGGCTGTGTTGTAAGTGTGTTCTCTTCAAATCCGACAGGCTGTGTTGTAAGTGTGTTCTCCCCAAATCCGACAGGCTGTGTTGTAAGTGTGTTCTCCTCAAATTCGACAGGCTGTGTTGTAAGTGTGTTCTCCTCAAATCCGACAGGCTGTGTTGTAAGTGTGTTCTCCTCAAATCAGATTGGCTGTGTTGTAAGTGTGTTCTCCTCCAATCAGACAGGCTGTGTTGTAAGTGTGTTATCCTCAAATCAGACAGGCTGTGTTGTAAGTGTGTTTTCTTAAAATCAGACAGGCTGTGTTGTAAATGTGTTCTCCTCAAATCAGACAGGCTGTGTTGTGTGTTCTCCTCAAATCCCACAGGCTGTGTTGTAAGTGTGTTCTCCTCAAATCAGACAGGCTGTGTTGTAAGTGTGTTCTCAAATCAGACAGGCTGTGTTGTAAGTGTGTTCTCCTCCAATCAGACAGGCTGTGTTGTAATTTGTTATCCTCAAATCAGACAGGCTGTGTTGTAAGTGTGTTTTCTTCAAATCAGACAGGCTGTGTTGTAAGTGTGTTTTCTTCAAATCAGACAGGCTGTGTTGTAAATGTGTTCTCCTCAAATCCCACAGGCTGTGTTGTGTGTTCTCCTCAAATCCCACAGGCTGTGTTGTAAGTGTGTTCTCCTCAAATCAGACAGGCTGTGTTGTAAGTGTGTTCTCCTCAAATCAGACGGGTTGTGTTGTAAGTGTGTTTCCTCAAATCAGACGGGCTGTGTTGTAAGTGTGTTCTCCTCAAATCAGACAGGCTGTGTTGTAAGTGTGTTCTTAAATCCGACAGGCTGTGTTGTAAGTGTGTTCTCTTCAAATCAGACAGGCTGTGTTGTAAGTGTGTTCTCTTCAAATCAGACAGGCTGTGTTGTAAATGTGTTCTCCTCAAATCAGACAGGCTGTGTTGTGTGTTCTCCTCAAATCCCACTGGCTGTGTTGTAAGTGTGTTCTCCTCAAATCCGACAGGCTGTGTTGTAAGTGTGTTCTCTTCAAATCCGACAGGCTGTGTTGTAAGTGTGTTCTCCCCAAATCCGACAGGCTGTGTTGTAAGTGTGTTCTCCTCAAATTCGACAGGCTGTGTTGTAAGTGTGTTCTCATCAAATCCGACAGGCTGTGTTGTAAGTGTGTTCTCCTCAAATCAGACAGGCTGTGTTGTAAGTGTGTTCTCCTCAAATCCGACAGGCTGTGTTGTAAGTGTGTTCTCCTCAAATCAGACAGGCTGTGTTGTAAGTGTGTTCTCCTCAAATCAGACAGGCTGTATTGTAAGTGTGTTCTTCTCCAATCAGACAGGCTGTGTTGTAAGTGTTTTCTCCTCAAATCAGACAGGCTGTGTTGTAAGTGTGTTCTCCTCCAATCAGACAGGCTGTGTTGTAAGTGTGTTATCCTCAAATCAGACAGGCTGTGTTGTAAATGTGTTCTCCTCAAATCAGACAGGCTGTGTTGTGTGTTCTCCTCAAATCCCACAGGCTGTGTTGTAAGTGTGTTCTCCTCAAATCAGACAGGCTGTGTTGTAAGTGTGTTCTCAAATCAGACAGGCTGTGTTGTAAGTGTGTTCTCCTCAAATCAGACAGGCTGTGTTGTAATTGTGTTCTCCTCCAATCAGACAGGCTGTGTTGTAATTTGTTATCCTCAAATCAGACAGGCTGTGTTGTAAGTGTGTTTTCTTCAAATCAGACAGGCTGTGTTGTAAGTGTGTTTTCTTCAAATCAGACAGGCTGTGTTGTAAGTGTGTTCTCCTCAAATCTGACAGGCTGTGTTGTAAGTGTGTTCTCCTCAAATCAGACAGGCTGTGTTGTAAGTGTGTTCTCCTCAAATCCGACAGGCTGTGTTGTAAGTGTGTTCTCCTCAAATCCGACAGGCTGTGTTGTAAGTGTGTTCTCCTCAAATCAGACAGACTGTGTTGTAAGTGTGTTCTCTTCAAATCAGACAGGCTGTGTTGTAAGTGTGTTCTCCTCAAATCAGACAGGCTGTGTTGTAAGTGTGTTCTCTTCAAATCAGACATGCTGTGTTGTAAGTGTGTTCTCAAATCAGACAGGCTGTGTTGTAAGTGTGTTCTCCTCAAATCCGACAGGCTGTGTTGTAAGTGTGTTCTCCTCAAATCCGACAGGCTGTGTTGTAAGTGTGTTGTCCTCAAATCAGACAGGCTGTGTTGTAAGTGTGTTCTCCTCAAATCCGACAGGCTGTGTTGTAAGTGTGTTCTCTTAAAATCAGACAGGCTGTGTTGTAAGTGTGTTGTCTTAAAATCTGACAGGCTGTGTTGTAAGTGTGTTCTCCTCAAATCAGACAGGATGTGTTGTAAGTGTGTTCTCTTCAAATCAGACAGGCAGTGTTGTAAGTGTGTTGTCCTCAAATCAGACAGGCTGTGTTGTAAGTGTGTTCTCCTCCAATCAGGCAGACTGTGTTGTAAGTGTGTTCTCCTCAAATCAGACAGGCTCTGTTGTAAGTGTGTTCTCCTCAAATCAGACAGGCTGTGTTGTGTGTTCTCCTCAAATCCCACTGGCTGTGTTGTAAGTGTGTTCTCCTCAAATCCGACAGGCTGTGTTGTAAGTGTGTTCTCTTCAAATCCGACAGGCTGTGTTGTAAGTGTGTTCTCCCCAAATCCGACAGGCTGTGTTGTAAGTGTGTTCTCCTCAAATTCGACAGGCTGTGTTGTAAGTGTGTTCTCATCAAATCCGACAGGCTGTGTTGTAAGTGTGTTCTCCTCAAATCAGACAGGCTGTGTTGTAAGTGTGTTCTCCTCAAATCAGACAGGCTGTGTTGTAAGTGTGTTCTCCTCAAATCAGACAGGCTGTGTTGTAAGTGTGTTCTCCTCAAATCAGACAGGCTGTATTGTAAGTGTGTTCTTCTCCAATCAGACAGGCTGTGTTGTAAGTGTTTTCTCCTCAAATCAGACAGGCTGTGTTGTAAGTGTGTTCTCCTCCAATCAGACAGGCTGTGTTGTAAGTGTGTTATCCTCAAATCAGACAGGCTGTGTTGTAAATGTGTTCTCCTCAAATCAGACAGGCTGTGTTGTGTGTTCTCCTCAAATCCCACAGGCTGTGTTGTAAGTGTGTTCTCCTCAAATCAGACAGGCTGTGTTGTAAGTGTGTTCTCAAATCAGACAGGCTGTGTTGTAAGTGTGTTCTCCTCAAATCAGACAGGCTGTGTTGTAATTGTGTTCTCCTCCAATCAGACAGGCTGTGTTGTAATTTGTTATCCTCAAATCAGACAGGCTGTGTTGTAAGTGTGTTTTCTTCAAATCAGACAGGCTGTGTTGTAAGTGTGTTTTCTTCAAATCAGACAGGCTGTGTTGTAAGTGTGTTCTCCTCAAATCTGACAGGCTGTGTTGTAAGTGTGTTCTCCTCAAATCAGACAGGCTGTGTTGTAAGTGTGTTCTCCTCAAATCCGACAGGCTGTGTTGTAAGTGTGTTCTCCTCAAATCCGACAGGCTGTGTTGTAAGTGTGTTCTCCTCAAATCAGACAGACTGTGTTGTAAGTGTGTTCTCTTCAAATCAGACAGGCTGTGTTGTAAGTGTGTTCTCCTCAAATCAGACAGGCTGTGTTGTAAGTGTGTTCTCTTCAAATCAGACATGCTGTGTTGTAAGTGTGTTCTCAAATCAGACAGGCTGTGTTGTAAGTGTGTTCTCCTCAAATCCGACAGGCTGTGTTGTAAGTGTGTTCTCCTCAAATCCGACAGGCTGTGTTGTAAGTGTGTTGTCCTCAAATCAGACAGGCTGTGTTGTAAGTGTGTTCTCCTCAAATCCGACAGGCTGTGTTGTAAGTGTGTTCTCTTAAAATCAGACAGGCTGTGTTGTAAGTGTGTTGTCTTAAAATCTGACAGGCTGTGTTGTAAGTGTGTTCTCCTCAAATCAGACAGGATGTGTTGTAAGTGTGTTCTCTTCAAATCAGACAGGCAGTGTTGTAAGTGTGTTGTCCTCAAATCAGACAGGCTGTGTTGTAAGTGTGTTCTCCTCCAATCAGGCAGACTGTGTTGTAAGTGTGTTCTCCTCAAATCAGACAGGCTCTGTTGTAAGTGTGTTCTCTTCAAATCAGACAGGCTGTGTTGTAAGTGTGTTGTCCTCAAATCAGACAGGCTGTGTTGTAAGTGTGTTGTCCTCAAATCAGACAGGCTGAGTTGTAAGTGTGTTCTCCTCAAATCAGACAGGCTGTGTTGTGTGTTCTCCTCATATTCGACAGGCTGTGTTGTAAGTGTGTTCTCCTCAAATCAGACAGGCTGTGTTGTAATTGTGTTCTCCTCCAATCAGACAGGCTGTGTTGTAATTTGTTATCCTCAAATCAGACAGGCTGTGTTGTAAGTGTGTTTTCTTCAAATCAGACAGGCTGTGTTGTAAGTGTGTTTTCTTCAAATCAGACAGGCTGTGTTGTAAGTGTGTTCTCCTCAAATCTGACAGGCTGTGTTGTAAGTGTGTTCTCCTCAAATCAGACAGGCTGTGTTGTAAGTGTGTTCTCCTCAAATCCGACAGGCTGTGTTGTAAGTGTGTTCTCCTCAAATCCGACAGGCTGTGTTGTAAGTGTGTTCTCCTCAAATCAGACAGACTGTGTTGTAAGTGTGTTCTCTTCAAATCAGACAGGCTGTGTTGTAAGTGTGTTCTCCTCAAATCAGACAGGCTGTGTTGTAAGTGTGTTCTCTTCAAATCAGACATGCTGTGTTGTAAGTGTGTTCTCAAATCAGACAGGCTGTGTTGTAAGTGTGTTCTCCTCAAATCCGACAGGCTGTGTTGTAAGTGTGTTCTCCTCAAATCCGACAGGCTGTGTTGTAAGTGTGTTCTCCTCAAATCCGACAGGCTGTGTTGTAAGTGTGTTGTCCTCAAATCAGACAGGCTGTGTTGTAAGTGTGTTCTCCTCAAATCCGACAGGCTGTGTTGTAAGTGTGTTCTCTTAAAATCAGACAGGCTGTGTTGTAAGTGTGTTGTCTTAAAATCTGACAGGCTGTGTTGTAAGTGTGTTCTCCTCAAATCAGACAGGCTGTGTTGTAAGTGTGTTCTCTTCAAATCAGACAGGCAGTGTTGTAAGTGTGTTGTCCTCAAATCAGACAGGCTGTGTTGTAAGTGTGTTCTCCTCCAATCAGGCAGACTGTGTTGTAAGTGTGTTCTCCTCAAATCAGACAGGCTCTGTTGTAAGTGTGTTCTCTTCAAATCAGACAGGCTGTGTTGTAAGTGTGTTGTCCTCAAATCAGACAGGCTGTGTTGTAAGTGTGTTGTCCTCAAATCAGACAGGCTGAGTTGTAAGTGTGTTCTCCTCAAATCAGACAGGCTGTGTTGTGTGTTCTCCTCATATCCGACAGGCTGTGTTGTAAGTGTGTTCTCCTCAAATCAGACAGGCTGTGTTGTAAGTGTGTTCTCCTCAAATCCGACAGGCTGTGTTGTAAGTGTGTTCTCCTCAAATCCGAAAGGCTGTGTTGTAAGTGTGTTCTCCTCAAATCCGACATGCTGTGTTGTAAGTGTGTTCTCCTCAAATCCGACAGGCTGTGTTGTAAGTGTGTTCTCCTCCAATCAGACAGACTGTGTTGTAAGTGTGTTCTCCTCAAATCAGACAGGCTGTGTTGTAAGTGTGTTCTCTTCAAATCAGACAGGCTGTGTTGTAAGTGTGTTGTCCTCAAATCAGACAGGCTGTGTTGTAAGTGTGTTCTCCTCAAATCAGACAGGCTGTGTTGTAAGTGTGTTCTCTTAAAATCAGACAGGCTGTGTTGTAAGTGTGTTCTCTTAAAATCTGACAGGCTGTGTTGTATGTGTGTTCTCCTCAAATCAGACAGGCTGTGTTGTAAGTGTGTTCTCTTCAAATCAGACAGGCTGTGTTGTAAGTGTGTTGTCCTCAAATCAGACAGGCTGTGTTGTAAGTGTGTTCTCCTCCAATCAGACAGACTGTGTTGTAAGTGTGTTCTCCTTAAATCAGACAGGCTCTGTTGTAAGTGTGTTCTCTTGAAATCAGACAGGCTGTGTTGTAAGTGTGTTGTCCTCAAATCAGACAGGCTGTGTTGTAAGTGTGTTCTCTTCAAATCAGACAGGCTGTGTTGTAAGTGTGTTCTCCTCAAATCAGACAGGCTGTGTTGTAAGTGTGTTCTTAAATCCAACAGGCTGTGTTGTAAGTGTGTTCTCTTCAAATCAGACAGGCTGTGTTGTAAGTGTGTTCTCTTCAAATCAGACAGGCTGTGTTGTAAATGTGTTCTCTTCAAATCAGACAGGCTGTGTTGTAAATGTGTTCTCCTCAAATCAGACAGGCTGTGTTGTGTGTTCTCCTCAAATCCCACTGGCTGTGTTGTAAGTGTGTTCTCCTCAAATGCGACAGGCTGTGTTGTAAGTGTGTTCTCTTCAAATCCGACAGGCTGTGTTGTAAGTGTGTTCTCCCCAAATCAGACAGGCTGTGTTGTAAGTGTGTTCTCCTCAAATTCGACAGGCTGTGTTGTAAGTGTGTTCTCCTCAAATCCGACAGGCTGTGTTGTAAGTGTGTTCTCCTCAAATCAGATTGGCTGTGTTGTAAGTGTGTTCTCCTCCAATCAGACAGGCTGTGTTGTAAGTGTGTTATCCTCAAATCAGACAGGCTGTGTTGTAAGTGTGTTTTCTTAAAATCAGACAGGCTGTGTTGTAAATGTGTTCTCCTCAAATCAGACAGGCTGTGTTGTGTGTTCTCCTCAAATCCCACAGGCTGTGTTGTAAGTGTGTTCTCCTCAAATCAGACAGGCTGTGTTGTAAGTGTGTTCTCAAATCAGACAGGCTGTGTTGTAAGTGTGTTCTCCTCCAATCAGACAGGCTGTGTTGTAATTTGTTATCCTCAAATCAGACAGGCTGTGTTGTAAGTGTGTTTTCTTCAAATCAGACAGGCTGTGTTGTAAGTGTGTTTTCTTCAAATCAGACAGGCTGTGTTGTAAATGTGTTCTCCTCAAATCCCACAGGCTGTGTTGTGTGTTCTCCTCAAATCCCACAGGCTGTGTTGTAAGTGTGTTCTCCTCAAATCAGACAGGCTGTGTTGTAAGTGTGTTCTCCTCAAATCAGACGGGTTGTGTTGTAAGTGTGTTTCCTCAAATCAGACGGGCTGTGTTGTAAGTGTGTTCTCCTCAAATCAGACAGGCTGTGTTGTAAGTGTGTTCTCTTCAAATCAGACAGGCTGTGTTGTAAGTGTGTTGTCCTCAAATCAGACAGGCTGTGTTGTAAGTGTGTTCTCCTCAAATCAGACAGGCTGTGTTGTAAGTGTGTTCTCTTAAAATCAGACAGGCTGTGTTGTAAGTGTGTTCTCTTAAAATCTGACAGGCTGTGTTGTATGTGTGTTCTCCTCAAATCAGACAGGCTGTGTTGTAAGTGTGTTCTCTTCAAATCAGACAGGCTGTGTTGTAAGTGTGTTGTCCTCAAATCAGACAGGCTGTGTTGTAAGTGTGTTCTCCTCCAATCAGACAGACTGTGTTGTAAGTGTGTTCTCCTTAAATCAGACAGGCTCTGTTGTAAGTGTGTTCTCTTGAAATCAGACAGGCTGTGTTGTAAGTGTGTTGTCCTCAAATCAGACAGGCTGTGTTGTAAGTGTGTTCTCTTCAAATCAGACAGGCTGTGTTGTAAGTGTGTTCTCCTCAAATCAGACAGGCTGTGTTGTAAGTGTGTTCTTAAATCCAACAGGCTGTGTTGTAAGTGTGTTCTCTTCAAATCAGACAGGCTGTGTTGTAAGTGTGTTCTCTTCAAATCAGACAGGCTGTGTTGTAAATGTGTTCTCTTCAAATCAGACAGGCTGTGTTGTAAATGTGTTCTCCTCAAATCAGACAGGCTGTGTTGTGTGTTCTCCTCAAATCCCACTGGCTGTGTTGTAAGTGTGTTCTCCTCAAATGCGACAGGCTGTGTTGTAAGTGTGTTCTCTTCAAATCCGACAGGCTGTGTTGTAAGTGTGTTCTCCCCAAATCAGACAGGCTGTGTTGTAAGTGTGTTCTCCTCAAATTCGACAGGCTGTGTTGTAAGTGTGTTCTCCTCAAATCCGACAGGCTGTGTTGTAAGTGTGTTCTCCTCAAATCAGATTGGCTGTGTTGTAAGTGTGTTCTCCTCCAATCAGACAGGCTGTGTTGTAAGTGTGTTATCCTCAAATCAGACAGGCTGTGTTGTAAGTGTGTTTTCTTAAAATCAGACAGGCTGTGTTGTAAATGTGTTCTCCTCAAATCAGACAGGCTGTGTTGTGTGTTCTCCTCAAATCCCACAGGCTGTGTTGTAAGTGTGTTCTCCTCAAATCAGACAGGCTGTGTTGTAAGTGTGTTCTCAAATCAGACAGGCTGTGTTGTAAGTGTGTTCTCCTCCAATCAGACAGGCTGTGTTGTAATTTGTTATCCTCAAATCAGACAGGCTGTGTTGTAAGTGTGTTTTCTTCAAATCAGACAGGCTGTGTTGTAAGTGTGTTTTCTTCAAATCAGACAGGCTGTGTTGTAAATGTGTTCTCCTCAAATCCCACAGGCTGTGTTGTGTGTTCTCCTCAAATCCCACAGGCTGTGTTGTAAGTGTGTTCTCCTCAAATCAGACAGGCTGTGTTGTAAGTGTGTTCTCCTCAAATCAGACGGGTTGTGTTGTAAGTGTGTTTCCTCAAATCAGACGGGCTGTGTTGTAAGTGTGTTCTCCTCAAATCAGACAGGCTGTGTTGTAAGTGTGTTCTTAAATCCGACAGGCTGTGTTGTAAGTGTGTTCTCTTCAAATCAGACAGGCTGTGTTGTAAGTGTGTTCTCTTCAAATCAGACAGGCTGTGTTGTAAATGTGTTCTCCTCAAATCAGACAGGCTGTGTTGTGTGTTCTCCTCAAATCCCACTGGCTGTGTTGTAAGTGTGTTCTCCTCAAATCAGACAGGCTGTGTTGTAAGTGTGTTCTCTTCAAATCCGACAGGCTGTGTTGTAAGTGTGTTCTCCCCAAATCCGACAGGCTGTGTTGTAAGTGTGTTCTCCTCAAATTCGACAGGCTGTGTTGTAAGTGTGTTCTCATCAAATCCGACAGGCTGTGTTGTAAGTGTGTTCTCCTCAAATCAGACAGGCTGTGTTGTAAGTGTGTTCTCCTCAAATCCGACAGGCTGTGTTGTAAGTGTGTTCTCCTCAAATCAGACAGGCTGTGTTGTAAGTGTGTTCTCCTCAAATCAGACAGGCTGTATTGTAAGTGTGTTCTTCTCCAATCAGACAGGCTGTGTTGTAAGTGTTTTCTCCTCAAATCAGACAGGCTGTGTTGTAAGTGTGTTCTCCTCCAATCAGACAGGCTGTGTTGTAAGTGTGTTATCCTCAAATCAGACAGGCTGTGTTGTAAATGTGTTCTCCTCAAATCAGACAGGCTGTGTTGTGTGTTCTCCTCAAATCCCACAGGCTGTGTTGTAAGTGTGTTCTCCTCAAATCAGACAGGCTGTGTTGTAAGTGTGTTCTCAAATCAGACAGGCTGTGTTGTAAGTGTGTTCTCCTCAAATCAGACAGGCTGTGTTGTAATTGTGTTCTCCTCCAATCAGACAGGCTGTGTTGTAATTTGTTATCCTCAAATCAGACAGGCTGTGTTGTAAGTGTGTTTTCTTCAAATCAGACAGGCTGTGTTGTAAGTGTGTTTTCTTCAAATCAGACAGGCTGTGTTGTAAGTGTGTTCTCCTCAAATCTGACAGGCTGTGTTGTAAGTGTGTTCTCCTCAAATCAGACAGGCTGTGTTGTAAGTGTGTTCTCCTCAAATCCGACAGGCTGTGTTGTAAGTGTGTTCTCCTCAAATCCGACAGGCTGTGTTGTAAGTGTGTTCTCCTCAAATCAGACAGACTGTGTTGTAAGTGTGTTCTCTTCAAATCAGACAGGCTGTGTTGTAAGTGTGTTCTCCTCAAATCAGACAGGCTGTGTTGTAAGTGTGTTCTCTTCAAATCAGACATGCTGTGTTGTAAGTGTGTTCTCAAATCAGACAGGCTGTGTTGTAAGTGTGTTCTCCTCAAATCCGACAGGCTGTGTTGTAAGTGTGTTCTCCTCAAATCCGACAGGCTGTGTTGTAAGTGTGTTGTCCTCAAATCAGACAGGCTGTGTTGTAAGTGTGTTCTCCTCAAATCCGACAGGCTGTGTTGTAAGTGTGTTCTCTTAAAATCAGACAGGCTGTGTTGTAAGTGTGTTGTCTTAAAATCTGACAGGCTGTGTTGTAAGTGTGTTCTCCTCAAATCAGACAGGATGTGTTGTAAGTGTGTTCTCTTCAAATCAGACAGGCAGTGTTGTAAGTGTGTTGTCCTCAAATCAGACAGGCTGTGTTGTAAGTGTGTTCTCCTCCAATCAGGCAGACTGTGTTGTAAGTGTGTTCTCCTCAAATCAGACAGGCTCTGTTGTAAGTGTGTTCTCTTCAAATCAGACAGGCTGTGTTGTAAGTGTGTTGTCCTCAAATCAGACAGGCTGTGTTGTAAGTGTGTTGTCCTCAAATCAGACAGGCTGAGTTGTAAGTGTGTTCTCCTCAAATCAGACAGGCTGTGTTGTGTGTTCTCCTCATATTCGACAGGCTGTGTTGTAAGTGTGTTCTCCTCAAATCAGACAGGCTGTGTTGTAAGTGTGTTCTTAAATCCGACAGGCTGTGTTGTAAGTGTGTTCTCTTCAAATCAGACAGGCTGTGTTGTAAGTGTGTTCTCTTCAAATCAGACAGGCTGTGTTGTAAATGTGTTCTCCTCAAATCAGACAGGCTGTGTTGTGTGTTCTCCTCAAATCCCACTGGCTGTGTTGTAAGTGTGTTCTCCCCAAATCCGACAGGCTGTGTTGTAAGTGTGTTCTCTTCAAATCCGACAGGCTGTGTTGTAAGTGTGTTCTCCCCAAATCCGACAGGCTGTGTTGTAAGTGTGTTCTCCTCAAATTCGACAGGCTGTGTTGTAAGTGTGTTCTCATCAAATCCGACAGGCTGTGTTGTAAGTGTGTTCTCCTCAAATCAGACAGGCTGTGTTGTAAGTGTGTTCTCCTCAAATCCGACAGGCTGTGTTGTAAGTGTGTTCTCCTCAAATCAGACAGGCTGTGTTGTAAGTGTGTTCTCCTCAAATCAGACAGGCTGTATTGTAAGTGTGTTCTTCTCCAATCAGACAGGCTGTGTTGTAAGTGTTTTCTCCTCAAATCAGACAGGCTGTGTTGTAAGTGTGTTCTCCTCCAATCAGACAGGCTGTGTTGTAAGTGTGTTATCCTCAAATCAGACAGGCTGTGTTGTAAGTGTGTTTTCTTCAAATCAGACAGGCTGTGTTGTAAATGTGTTCTCCTCAAATCAGACAGGCTGTGTTGTGTGTTCTCCTCAAATCCTACAGGCTGTGTTGTAAGTGTGTTCTCCTCAAATCAGACAGGCTGTGTTGTAAGTGTGTTCTCAAATCAGACAGGCTGTGTTGTAAGTGTGTTCTCCTCAAATCAGACAGGCTGTGTTGTAATTGTGTTCTCCTCCAATCAGACAGGCTGTGTTGTAATTTGTTATCCTCAAATCAGACAGGCTGTGTTGTAAGTGTGTTTTCTTCAAATCAGACAGGCTGTGTTGTAAGTGTGTTTTCTTCAAATCAGACAGGCTGTGTTGTAAGTGTGTTCTCCTCAAATCTGACAGGCTGTGTTGTAAGTGTGTTCTCCTCAAATCAGACAGGCTGTGTTGTAAGTGTGTTCTCCTCAAATCCGACAGGCTGTGTTGTAAGTGTGTTCTCCTCAAATCCGACAGGCTGTGTTGTAAGTGTGTTCTCCTCAAATCAGACAGACTGTGTTGTAAGTGTGTTCTCTTCAAATCAGACAGGCTGTGTTGTAAGTGTGTTCTCCTCAAATCAGACAGGCTGTGTTGTAAGTGTGTTCTCTTCAAATCAGACATGCTGTGTTGTAAGTGTGTTCTCAAATCAGACAGGCTGTGTTGTAAGTGTGTTCTCCTCAAATCCGACAGGCTGTGTTGTAAGTGTGTTCTCCTCAAATCCGACAGGCTGTGTTGTAAGTGTGTTGTCCTCAAATCAGACAGGCTGTGTTGTAAGTGTGTTCTCCTCAAATCCGACAGGCTGTGTTGTAAGTGTGTTCTCTTAAAATCAGACAGGCTGTGTTGTAAGTGTGTTGTCTTAAAATCTGACAGGCTGTGTTGTAAGTGTGTTCTCCTCAAATCAGACAGGCTGTGTTGTAAGTGTGTTCTCTTCAAATCAGACAGGCAGTGTTGTAAGTGTGTTGTCCTCAAATCAGACAGGCTGTGTTGTAAGTGTGTTCTCCTCCAATCAGGCAGACTGTGTTGTAAGTGTGTTCTCCTCAAATCAGACAGGCTCTGTTGTAAGTGTGTTCTCTTCAAATCAGACAGGCTGTGTTGTAAGTGTGTTGTCCTCAAATCAGACAGGCTGTGTTGTAAGTGTGTTGTCCTCAAATCAGACAGGCTGAGTTGTAAGTGTGTTGTCCTCAAATCAGACAGGCTGTGTTGTGTGTTCTCCTCATATCCGACAGGCTGTGTTGTAAGTGTGTTCTCCTCAAATCAGACAGGCTGTGTTGTAAGTGTGTTCTCCTCAAATCCGACAGGCTGTGTTGTAAGTGTGTTCTCCTCAAATCCGAAAGGCTGTGTTGTAAGTGTGTTCTCCTCAAATCCGACACGCTGTGTTGTAAGTGTGTTCTCCTCAAATCCGACAGGCTGTGTTGTAAGTGTGTTCTCCTCCAATCAGACAGACTGTGTTGTAAGTGTGTTCTCCTCAAATCAGACAGGCTCTGTTGTAAGTGTGTTCTCTTCAAATCAGACAGGCTGTGTTGTAAGTGTGTTGTCCTCAAATCAGACAGGCTGTGTTGTAAGTGTGTTCTCCTCAAATCCGACAGGCTGTGTTGTAAGTGTGTTCTCCTCAAATCAGACAGGCTGTGTTGTAAGTGTGTTCTCCTCAAATCAGACAGGCTGTATTGTAAGTGTGTTCTTCTCCAATCAGACAGGCTGTGTTGTAAGTGTTTTCTCCTCAAATCAGACAGGCTGTGTTGTAAGTGTGTTCTCCTCCAATCAGACAGGCTGTGTTGTAAGTGTGTTATCCTCAAATCAGACAGGCTGTGTTGTAAGTGTGTTTTCTTCAAATCAGACAGGCTGTGTTGTAAATGTGTTCTCCTCAAATCAGACAGGCTGTGTTGTGTGTTCTCCTCAAATCCTACAGGCTGTGTTGTAAGTGTGTTCTCCTCAAATCAGACAGGCTGTGTTGTAAGTGTGTTCTCAAATCAGACAGGCTGTGTTGTAAGTGTGTTCTCCTCAAATCAGACAGGCTGTGTTGTAATTGTGTTCTCCTCCAATCAGACAGGCTGTGTTGTAATTTGTTATCCTCAAATCAGACAGGCTGTGTTGTAAGTGTGTTTTCTTCAAATCAGACAGGCTGTGTTGTAAGTGTGTTTTCTTCAAATCAGACAGGCTGTGTTGTAAGTGTGTTCTCCTCAAATCTGACAGGCTGTGTTGTAAGTGTGTTCTCCTCAAATCAGACAGGCTGTGTTGTAAGTGTGTTCTCCTCAAATCAGACAGGCTGTGTTGTAAGTGTGTTCTCCTCAAATCCGACAGGCTGTGTTGTAAGTGTGTTCTCCTCAAATCAGACAGACTGTGTTGTAAGTGTGTTCTCTTCAAATCAGACAGGCTGTGTTGTAAGTGTGTTCTCCTCAAATCAGACAGGCTGTGTTGTAAGTGTGTTCTCTTCAAATCAGACATGCTGTGTTGTAAGTGTGTTCTCAAATCAGACAGGCTGTGTTGTAAGTGTGTTCTCCTCAAATCCGACAGGCTGTGTTGTAAGTGTGTTCTCCTCAAATCCGACAGGCTGTGTTGTAAGTGTGTTGTCCTCAAATCAGACAGGCTGTGTTGTAAGTGTGTTCTCCTCAAATCCGACAGGCTGTGTTGTAAGTGTGTTCTCTTAAAATCAGACAGGCTGTGTTGTAAGTGTGTTGTCTTAAAATCTGACAGGCTGTGTTGTAAGTGTGTTCTCCTCAAATCAGACAGGCTGTGTTGTAAGTGTGTTCTCTTCAAATCAGACAGGCAGTGTTGTAAGTGTGTTGTCCTCAAATCAGACAGGCTGTGTTGTAAGTGTGTTCTCCTCCAATCAGGCAGACTGTGTTGTAAGTGTGTTCTCCTCAAATCAGACAGGCTCTGTTGTAAGTGTGTTCTCTTCAAATCAGACAGGCTGTGTTGTAAGTGTGTTGTCCTCAAATCAGACAGGCTGTGTTGTAAGTGTGTTGTCCTCAAATCAGACAGGCTGAGTTGTAAGTGTGTTCTCCTCAAATCAGACAGGCTGTGTTGTGTGTTCTCCTCATATCCGACAGGCTGTGTTGTAAGTGTGTTCTCCTCAAATCAGACAGGCTGTGTTGTAAGTGTGTTCTCCTCAAATCCGACAGGCTGTGTTGTAAGTGTGTTCTCCTCAAATCCGAAAGGCTGTGTTGTAAGTGTGTTCTCCTCAAATCCGACACGCTGTGTTGTAAGTGTGTTCTCCTCAAATCCGACAGGCTGTGTTGTAAGTGTGTTCTCCTCCAATCAGACAGACTGTGTTGTAAGTGTGTTCTCCTCAAATCAGACAGGCTCTGTTGTAAGTGTGTTCTCTTCAAATCAGACAGGCTGTGTTGTAAGTGTGTTGTCCTCAAATCAGACAGGCTGTGTTGTAAGTGTGTTCTCCTCAAATCAGACAGGCTGTGTTGTAAGTGTGTTCTCTTAAAATCAGACAGGCTGTGTTGTAAGTGTGTTCTCTGAAAATCTGACAGGCTGTGTTGTATGTGTGTTCTCCTCAAATCAGACAGGCTGTGTTGTAAGTGTGTTCTCTTCAAATCAGACAGGCTGTGTTGTAAGTGTGTTGTCCTCAAATCAGACAGGCTGTGTTGTAAGTGTGTTCTCCTCCAATCAGACAGACTGTGTTGTAAGTGTGTTCTCCTTAAATCAGACAGGCTCTGTTGTAAGTGTGTTCTCTTCAAATCAGACAGGCTGTGTTGTAAGTGTGTTGTCCTCAAATCAGACAGGCTGTGTTGTAAGTGTGTTCTCTTCAAATCAGACAGGCTGTGTTGTAAGTGTGTTCTCCTCAAATCAGACAGGCTGTGTTGTAAGTGTGTTCTTAAATCCAACAGGCTGTGTTGTAAGTGTGTTCTCTTCAAATCAGACAGGCTGTGTTGTAAGTGTGTTCTCTTCAAATCAGACAGGCTGTGTTGTAAATGTGTTCTCCTCAAATCAGACAGGCTGTGTTGTGTGTTCTCCTCAAATCCCACTGGCTGTGTTGTAAGTGTGTTCTCCTCAAATCCGACAGGCTGTGTTGTAAGTGTGTTCTCCTCAAATCAGACAGGCTGTGTTGTAAGTGTGTTCTCCTCAAATCAGACAGGCTGTATTGTAAGTGTGTTCTTCTCCAATCAGACAGGCTGTGTTGTAAGTGTTTTCTCCTCAAATCAGACAGGCTGTGTTGTAAGTGTGTTCTCCTCCAATCAGACAGGCTGTGTTGTAAGTGTGTTATCCTCAAATCAGACAGGCTGTGTTGTAAGTGTGTTTTCTTCAAATCAGACAGGCTGTGTTGTAAATGTGTTCTCCTCAAATCAGACAGGCTGTGTTGTGTGTTCTCCTCAAATCCTACAGGCTGTGTTGTAAGTGTGTTCTCCTCAAATCAGACAGGCTGTGTTGTAAGTGTGTTCTCAAATCAGACAGGCTGTGTTGTAAGTGTGTTCTCCTCAAATCAGACAGGCTGTGTTGTAATTGTGTTCTCCTCCAATCAGACAGGCTGTGTTGTAATTTGTTATCCTCAAATCAGACAGGCTGTGTTGTAAGTGTGTTTTCTTCAAATCAGACAGGCTGTGTTGTAAGTGTGTTTTCTTCAAATCAGACAGGCTGTGTTGTAAGTGTGTTCTCCTCAAATCTGACAGGCTGTGTTGTAAGTGTGTTCTCCTCAAATCAGACAGGCTGTGTTGTAAGTGTGTTCTCCTCAAATCCGACAGGCTGTGTTGTAAGTGTGTTCTCCTCAAATCCGACAGGCTGTGTTGTAAGTGTGTTCTCCTCAAATCAGACAGACTGTGTTGTAAGTGTGTTCTCTTCAAATCAGACAGGCTGTGTTGTAAGTGTGTTCTCCTCAAATCAGACAGGCTGTGTTGTAAGTGTGTTCTCTTCAAATCAGACATGCTGTGTTGTAAGTGTGTTCTCAAATCAGACAGGCTGTGTTGTAAGTGTGTTCTCCTCAAATCCGACAGGCTGTGTTGTAAGTGTGTTCTCCTCAAATCCGACAGGCTGTGTTGTAAGTGTGTTGTCCTCAAATCAGACAGGCTGTGTTGTAAGTGTGTTCTCCTCAAATCCGACAGGCTGTGTTGTAAGTGTGTTCTCTTAAAATCAGACAGGCTGTGTTGTAAGTGTGTTGTCTTAAAATCTGACAGGCTGTGTTGTAAGTGTGTTCTCCTCAAATCAGACAGGCTGTGTTGTAAGTGTGTTCTCTTCAAATCAGACAGGCAGTGTTGTAAGTGTGTTGTCCTCAAATCAGACAGGCTGTGTTGTAAGTGTGTTCTCCTCCAATCAGGCAGACTGTGTTGTAAGTGTGTTCTCCTCAAATCAGACAGGCTCTGTTGTAAGTGTGTTCTCTTCAAATCAGACAGGCTGTGTTGTAAGTGTGTTGTCCTCAAATCAGACAGGCTGTGTTGTAAGTGTGTTGTCCTCAAATCAGACAGGCTGAGTTGTAAGTGTGTTGTCCTCAAATCAGACAGGCTGTGTTGTGTGTTCTCCTCATATCCGACAGGCTGTGTTGTAAGTGTGTTCTCCTCAAATCAGACAGGCTGTGTTGTAAGTGTGTTCTCCTCAAATCCGACAGGCTGTGTTGTAAGTGTGTTCTCCTCAAATCCGAAAGGCTGTGTTGTAAGTGTGTTCTCCTCAAATCCGACACGCTGTGTTGTAAGTGTGTTCTCCTCAAATCCGACAGGCTGTGTTGTAAGTGTGTTCTCCTCCAATCAGACAGACTGTGTTGTAAGTGTGTTCTCCTCAAATCAGACAGGCTCTGTTGTAAGTGTGTTCTCTTCAAATCAGACAGGCTGTGTTGTAAGTGTGTTGTCCTCAAATCAGACAGGCTGTGTTGTAAGTGTGTTCTCCTCAAATCAGACAGGCTGTGTTGTAAGTGTGTTCTCTTAAAATCAGACAGGCTGTGTTGTAAGTGTGTTCTCTTAAAATCTGACAGGCTGTGTTGTATGTGTGTTCTCCTCAAATCAGACAGGCTGTGTTGTAAGTGTGTTCTCTTCAAATCAGACAGGCTGTGTTGTAAGTGTGTTGTCCTCAAATCAGACAGGCTGTGTTGTAAGTGTGTTCTCCTCCAATCAGACAGACTGTGTTGTAAGTGTGTTCTCCTTAAATCAGACAGGCTCTGTTGTAAGTGTGTTCTCTTCAAATCAGACAGGCTGTGTTGTAAGTGTGTTGTCCTCAAATCAGACAGGCTGTGTTGTAAGTGTGTTCTCTTCAAATCAGACAGGCTGTGTTGTAAGTGTGTTCTCCTCAAATCAGACAGGCTGTGTTGTAAGTGTGTTCTTAAATCCAACAGGCTGTGTTGTAAGTGTGTTCTCTTCAAATCAGACAGGCTGTGTTGTAAGTGTGTTCTCCTCAAATTCGACAGGCTGTGTTGTAAGTGTGTTCTCCTCAAATCCGACAGGCTGTGTTGTAAGTGTGTTCTCCTCAAATCAGATAGGCTGTGTTGTAAGTGTGTTCTCCTCCAATCAGACAGGCTGTGTTGTAAGTGTGTTATCCTCAAATCAGACAGGCTGTGTTGTAAGTGTGTTTTCTTAAAATCAGACAGGCTGTGTTGTAAATGTGTTCTCCTCAAATCAGACAGGCTGTGTTGTGTGTTCTCCTCAAATCCCACAGGCTGTGTTGTAAGTGTGTTCTCCTCAAATCAGACAGGCTGTGTTGTAAGTGTGTTCTCAAATCAGACAGGCTGTGTTGTAAGTGTGTTCTCCTCCAATCAGACAGGCTGTGTTGTAATTTGTTATCCTCAAATCAGACAGGCTGTGTTGTAAGTGTGTTTTCTTCAAATCAGACAGGCTGTGTTGTAAGTGTGTTTTCTTCAAATCAGACAGGCTGTGTTGTAAATGTGTTCTCCTCAAATCCCACAGGCTGTGTTGTGTGTTCTCCTCAAATCCCACAGGCTGTGTTGTAAGTGTGTTCTCCTCAAATCAGACAGGCTGTGTTGTAAGTGTGTTCTCCTCAAATCAGACAGGCTGTGTTGTAAGTGTGTTCTCCTCAAATCAGACGGGTTGTGTTGTAAGTGTGTTTCCTCAAATCAGACGGGCTGTGTTGTAAGTGTGTTCTCCTCAAATCCGACAGGCTGTGTTGTAAGTGTGTTCTCCTCAAATCAGACAGGCTGTGTTGTAAATGTGTTCTTCTCCAATCAGACAGGCTGTGTTGTAAATGTGTTCTCCTCCAATCAGACAGGCTGTGTTGTAAGTGTGTTCTCCTCAAATCAGACAGGCTGTGTTGTAAGTGTGTTCTCCTCAAATCAGACAGGCTGTGTTTTAAGTGTGTTCTCTTCAAATCAGACAGGCTGTGTTGTAAATGTGTTCTCCTCAAATCAGACAGGCTGTGTTGTAAGTGTGTTCTCTTAAAATCAGACAGGCTGTATTGTAAGTGTGTTCTCCTCAAATCAGACAGGCTGTATTGTAAGTGTGTTCTCCTCAAATCAGACAGGCTGTGTTGTAAGTGTGTTCTCCTCAAATCCGACAGGCTGTGTTATAAGTGTGTTCTCCTCAAATCTGACAGGCTGTGTTGTAAGTGTGTTCTCCTCAAATCAGACAGGCTGTGTTGTAAGTGTGTTCTCCTCAAATCAGACATGCTGTGTTGTAAGTGTGTTCTCCTCAAATCAGACAGGCTGTGTTGTAAGTGTGTTCTCCTCAAATCAGACAGGCTGTGTTTTAAGTGTGTTCTCCTCAAATCAGACAGGCTGTGTTGTAAGTGTGTTCTCCTCAAATCAGACAGGCTGTGTTGTAAGTGTGTTTTCTTCAAATCAGACAGGCTGTGTTGTAAGTGTGTTTTCTTCAAATCAGACAGGCTGTGTTGTAAGTGTGTTTTCTTCAAATCAGACAGGCTGTGTTGTAAATGTGTTCTCCTCAAATCAGACAGGCTGTGTTGTGTGTTCTCCTCAAATCCCACAGGCTGTGTTGTAAGTGTGTTCTCCTCAAATCAGACAGGCTGTGTTGTAAGTGTGTTCTCCTCAAATCAGACAGGCTGTGTTGTAAGTGTGTTCTCCTCAAATCAGACAGGCTGTGTTGTAAGTGTGTTCTCCTCAAATCTGACAGGTTGTGTTGTAAATGTGTTCTCCTCCAATCAGACAGGCTGTGTTGTAAGTGTGTTCTCCTCAAATCAGACAGGCTGTGTTGTAAGTGTGTTCTCCTCAAATCAGACAGGCTGTGTTGTAAGTGTGTTCTCTTCAAATCAGACAGGCTGTGTTGTAAATGTGTTCTCTTAAAATCAGACAGGCTGTGTTGTAAGTGTGTTCTCTTAAAATCAGACAGGCTGTATTGTAAGTGTGTTCTCCTCAAATCAGACAGGCTGTATTGTAAGTGTGTTCTCCTCAAATCAGACAGGCTGTGTTGTAAGTGTGTTCTCCTCAAATCCGACAGGCTGTGTTGTAAGTGTGTTCTCCTCAAATCAGACATGCTGTGTTGTAAGTGTGTTCTCCTCAAATCAGACAGGCTGTGTTGTAAGTGTGTTCTCCTCAAATCAGACAGGCTGTGTTGTAAGTGTGTTCTCCTCAAATCAGACAGGCTGTGTTGTAAGTGTGTTCTCCTCAAATCAGACAGGCTGTGTTGTAAGTGTGTTCTCCTCCAATCAGACAGGCTGTGTTGTAAGTGTGTTATCCTCAAATCAGACAGGCTGTGTTGTAAGTGTGTTCTCCTCAAATCAGACAGGCTGTGTTGTAAGTGTGTTCTCTTAAAATCAGACAGGCTGTGTTGTAAGTGTGTTCTCCTCAAATCCGACAGGCTGTGTTGTAAGTGTGTTCTCAAATCAGACAGGCTGTGTTGTAAATGTGTTTTCCTCCAATCAGACAGGCTGTGTTGTAAGTGTGTTCTCCTCAAATCAGACAGGCTGTGTTGTAAGTGTGTTCTCCTCAAATCAGACAGGCTGTGTTGTAAGTGTGTTCTCTTCAAATCAGACAGGCTGTGTTGTAAATGTGTTCTCCTCAAATCAGACAGGCTGTGTTGTAAGTGTGTTCTCTTAAAATCAGACAGGCTGTGTTGTAAGTGTGTTCTCCTCAAATCAGACAGGCTGTATTGTAAGTGTGTTCTCCTCAAATCAGACAGGCTGTGTTGTAAGTGTGTTCTCCTCAAATCCGACAGGCTGAGTTGTAAGTGTGTTCTCCTCAAATCAGACAGGCTGTGTTGTGTGTTCTCCTCATATCCGACAGGCTGTGTTGTAAGTGTGTTCTCCTCAAATCAGACAGGCTGTGTTGTAAGTGTGTTCTCCTCAAATCCGACAGGCTGTGTTGTAAGTGTGTTCTCCTCAAATCCGAAAGGCTGTGTTGTAAGTGTGTTCTCCTCAAATCCGACACGCTGTGTTGTAAGTGTGTTCTCCTCAAATCCGACAGGCTGTGTTGTAAGTGTGTTCTCCTCCAATCAGACAGACTGTGTTGTAAGTGTGTTCTCCTCAAATCAGACAGGCTCTGTTGTAAGTGTGTTCTCTTCAAATCAGACAGGCTGTGTTGTAAGTGTGTTGTCCTCAAATCAGACAGGCTGTGTTGTAAGTGTGTTCTCCTCAAATCAGACAGGCTGTGTTGTAAGTGTGTTCTCTTAAAATCAGACAGGCTGTGTTGTAAGTGTGTTCTCTGAAAATCTGACAGGCTGTGTTGTATGTGTGTTCTCCTCAAATCAGACAGGCTGTGTTGTAAGTGTGTTCTCTTCAAATCAGACAGGCTGTGTTGTAAGTGTGTTGTCCTCAAATCAGACAGGCTGTGTTGTAAGTGTGTTCTCCTCCAATCAGACAGACTGTGTTGTAAGTGTGTTCTCCTTAAATCAGACAGGCTCTGTTGTAAGTGTGTTCTCTTCAAATCAGACAGGCTGTGTTGTAAGTGTGTTGTCCTCAAATCAGACAGGCTGTGTTGTAAGTGTGTTCTCTTCAAATCAGACAGGCTGTGTTGTAAGTGTGTTCTCCTCAAATCAGACAGGCTGTGTTGTAAGTGTGTTCTTAAATCCAACAGGCTGTGTTGTAAGTGTGTTCTCTTCAAATCAGACAGGCTGTGTTGTAAGTGTGTTCTCTTCAAATCAGACAGGCTGTGTTGTAAATGTGTTCTCCTCAAATCAGACAGGCTGTGTTGTGTGTTCTCCTCAAATCCCACTGGCTGTGTTGTAAGTGTGTTCTCCTCAAATCCGACAGGCTGTGTTGTAAGTGTGTTCTCCTCAAATCAGACAGGCTGTGTTGTAAGTGTGTTCTCCTCAAATCAGACAGGCTGTATTGTAAGTGTGTTCTTCTCCAATCAGACAGGCTGTGTTGTAAGTGTTTTCTCCTCAAATCAGACAGGCTGTGTTGTAAGTGTGTTCTCCTCCAATCAGACAGGCTGTGTTGTAAGTGTGTTATCCTCAAATCAGACAGGCTGTGTTGTAAGTGTGTTTTCTTCAAATCAGACAGGCTGTGTTGTAAATGTGTTCTCCTCAAATCAGACAGGCTGTGTTGTGTGTTCTCCTCAAATCCTACAGGCTGTGTTGTAAGTGTGTTCTCCTCAAATCAGACAGGCTGTGTTGTAAGTGTGTTCTCAAATCAGACAGGCTGTGTTGTAAGTGTGTTCTCCTCAAATCAGACAGGCTGTGTTGTAATTGTGTTCTCCTCCAATCAGACAGGCTGTGTTGTAATTTGTTATCCTCAAATCAGACAGGCTGTGTTGTAAGTGTGTTTTCTTCAAATCAGACAGGCTGTGTTGTAAGTGTGTTTTCTTCAAATCAGACAGGCTGTGTTGTAAGTGTGTTCTCCTCAAATCTGACAGGCTGTGTTGTAAGTGTGTTCTCCTCAAATCAGACAGGCTGTGTTGTAAGTGTGTTCTCCTCAAATCCGACAGGCTGTGTTGTAAGTGTGTTCTCCTCAAATCCGACAGGCTGTGTTGTAAGTGTGTTCTCCTCAAATCAGACAGACTGTGTTGTAAGTGTGTTCTCTTCAAATCAGACAGGCTGTGTTGTAAGTGTGTTCTCCTCAAATCAGACAGGCTGTGTTGTAAGTGTGTTCTCTTCAAATCAGACATGCTGTGTTGTAAGTGTGTTCTCAAATCAGACAGGCTGTGTTGTAAGTGTGTTCTCCTCAAATCCGACAGGCTGTGTTGTAAGTGTGTTCTCCTCAAATCCGACAGGCTGTGTTGTAAGTGTGTTGTCCTCAAATCAGACAGGCTGTGTTGTAAGTGTGTTCTCCTCAAATCCGACAGGCTGTGTTGTAAGTGTGTTCTCTTAAAATCAGACAGGCTGTGTTGTAAGTGTGTTGTCTTAAAATCTGACAGGCTGTGTTGTAAGTGTGTTCTCCTCAAATCAGACAGGCTGTGTTGTAAGTGTGTTCTCTTCAAATCAGACAGGCAGTGTTGTAAGTGTGTTGTCCTCAAATCAGACAGGCTGTGTTGTAAGTGTGTTCTCCTCCAATCAGGCAGACTGTGTTGTAAGTGTGTTCTCCTCAAATCAGACAGGCTCTGTTGTAAGTGTGTTCTCTTCAAATCAGACAGGCTGTGTTGTAAGTGTGTTGTCCTCAAATCAGACAGGCTGTGTTGTAAGTGTGTTGTCCTCAAATCAGACAGGCTGAGTTGTAAGTGTGTTGTCCTCAAATCAGACAGGCTGTGTTGTGTGTTCTCCTCATATCCGACAGGCTGTGTTGTAAGTGTGTTCTCCTCAAATCAGACAGGCTGTGTTGTAAGTGTGTTCTCCTCAAATCCGACAGGCTGTGTTGTAAGTGTGTTCTCCTCAAATCCGAAAGGCTGTGTTGTAAGTGTGTTCTCCTCAAATCCGACACGCTGTGTTGTAAGTGTGTTCTCCTCAAATCCGACAGGCTGTGTTGTAAGTGTGTTCTCCTCCAATCAGACAGACTGTGTTGTAAGTGTGTTCTCCTCAAATCAGACAGGCTCTGTTGTAAGTGTGTTCTCTTCAAATCAGACAGGCTGTGTTGTAAGTGTGTTGTCCTCAAATCAGACAGGCTGTGTTGTAAGTGTGTTCTCCTCAAATCAGACAGGCTGTGTTGTAAGTGTGTTCTCTTAAAATCAGACAGGCTGTGTTGTAAGTGTGTTCTCTTAAAATCTGACAGGCTGTGTTGTATGTGTGTTCTCCTCAAATCAGACAGGCTGTGTTGTAAGTGTGTTCTCTTCAAATCAGACAGGCTGTGTTGTAAGTGTGTTGTCCTCAAATCAGACAGGCTGTGTTGTAAGTGTGTTCTCCTCCAATCAGACAGACTGTGTTGTAAGTGTGTTCTCCTTAAATCAGACAGGCTCTGTTGTAAGTGTGTTCTCTTCAAATCAGACAGGCTGTGTTGTAAGTGTGTTGTCCTCAAATCAGACAGGCTGTGTTGTAAGTGTGTTCTCTTCAAATCAGACAGGCTGTGTTGTAAGTGTGTTCTCCTCAAATCAGACAGGCTGTGTTGTAAGTGTGTTCTTAAATCCAACAGGCTGTGTTGTAAGTGTGTTCTCTTCAAATCAGACAGGCTGTGTTGTAAGTGTGTTCTCCTCAAATTCGACAGGCTGTGTTGTAAGTGTGTTCTCCTCAAATCCGACAGGCTGTGTTGTAAGTGTGTTCTCCTCAAATCAGATAGGCTGTGTTGTAAGTGTGTTCTCCTCCAATCAGACAGGCTGTGTTGTAAGTGTGTTATCCTCAAATCAGACAGGCTGTGTTGTAAGTGTGTTTTCTTAAAATCAGACAGGCTGTGTTGTAAATGTGTTCTCCTCAAATCAGACAGGCTGTGTTGTGTGTTCTCCTCAAATCCCACAGGCTGTGTTGTAAGTGTGTTCTCCTCAAATCAGACAGGCTGTGTTGTAAGTGTGTTCTCAAATCAGACAGGCTGTGTTGTAAGTGTGTTCTCCTCCAATCAGACAGGCTGTGTTGTAATTTGTTATCCTCAAATCAGACAGGCTGTGTTGTAAGTGTGTTTTCTTCAAATCAGACAGGCTGTGTTGTAAGTGTGTTTTCTTCAAATCAGACAGGCTGTGTTGTAAATGTGTTCTCCTCAAATCCCACAGGCTGTGTTGTGTGTTCTCCTCAAATCCCACAGGCTGTGTTGTAAGTGTGTTCTCCTCAAATCAGACAGGCTGTGTTGTAAGTGTGTTCTCCTCAAATCAGACAGGCTGTGTTGTAAGTGTGTTCTCCTCAAATCAGACGGGTTGTGTTGTAAGTGTGTTTCCTCAAATCAGACGGGCTGTGTTGTAAGTGTGTTCTCCTCAAATCCGACAGGCTGTGTTGTAAGTGTGTTCTCCTCAAATCAGACAGGCTGTGTTGTAAATGTGTTCTTCTCCAATCAGACAGGCTGTGTTGTAAATGTGTTCTCCTCCAATCAGACAGGCTGTGTTGTAAGTGTGTTCTCCTCAAATCAGACAGGCTGTGTTGTAAGTGTGTTCTCCTCAAATCAGACAGGCTGTGTTTTAAGTGTGTTCTCTTCAAATCAGACAGGCTGTGTTGTAAATGTGTTCTCCTCAAATCAGACAGGCTGTGTTGTAAGTGTGTTCTCTTAAAATCAGACAGGCTGTATTGTAAGTGTGTTCTCCTCAAATCAGACAGGCTGTATTGTAAGTGTGTTCTCCTCAAATCAGACAGGCTGTGTTGTAAGTGTGTTCTCCTCAAATCCGACAGGCTGTGTTATAAGTGTGTTCTCCTCAAATCTGACAGGCTGTGTTGTAAGTGTGTTCTCCTCAAATCAGACAGGCTGTGTTGTAAGTGTGTTCTCCTCAAATCAGACATGCTGTGTTGTAAGTGTGTTCTCCTCAAATCAGACAGGCTGTGTTGTAAGTGTGTTCTCCTCAAATCAGACAGGCTGTGTTTTAAGTGTGTTCTCCTCAAATCAGACAGGCTGTGTTGTAAGTGTGTTCTCCTCAAATCAGACAGGCTGTGTTGTAAGTGTGTTTTCTTCAAATCAGACAGGCTGTGTTGTAAGTGTGTTTTCTTCAAATCAGACAGGCTGTGTTGTAAGTGTGTTTTCTTCAAATCAGACAGGCTGTGTTGTAAATGTGTTCTCCTCAAATCAGACAGGCTGTGTTGTGTGTTCTCCTCAAATCCCACAGGCTGTGTTGTAAGTGTGTTCTCCTCAAATCAGACAGGCTGTGTTGTAAGTGTGTTCTCCTCAAATCAGACAGGCTGTGTTGTAAGTGTGTTCTCCTCAAATCAGACAGGCTGTGTTGTAAGTGTGTTCTCCTCAAATCTGACAGGTTGTGTTGTAAATGTGTTCTCCTCCAATCAGACAGGCTGTGTTGTAAGTGTGTTCTCCTCAAATCAGACAGGCTGTGTTGTAAGTGTGTTCTCCTCAAATCAGACAGGCTGTGTTGTAAGTGTGTTCTCTTCAAATCAGACAGGCTGTGTTGTAAATGTGTTCTCTTAAAATCAGACAGGCTGTGTTGTAAGTGTGTTCTCTTAAAATCAGACAGGCTGTATTGTAAGTGTGTTCTCCTCAAATCAGACAGGCTGTATTGTAAGTGTGTTCTCCTCAAATCAGACAGGCTGTGTTGTAAGTGTGTTCTCCTCAAATCCGACAGGCTGTGTTGTAAGTGTGTTCTCCTCAAATCAGACATGCTGTGTTGTAAGTGTGTTCTCCTCAAATCAGACAGGCTGTGTTGTAAGTGTGTTCTCCTCAAATCAGACAGGCTGTGTTGTAAGTGTGTTCTCCTCAAATCAGACAGGCTGTGTTGTAAGTGTGTTCTCCTCAAATCAGACAGGCTGTGTTGTAAGTGTGTTCTCCTCCAATCAGACAGGCTGTGTTGTAAGTGTGTTATCCTCAAATCAGACAGGCTGTGTTGTAAGTGTGTTCTCCTCAAATCAGACAGGCTGTGTTGTAAGTGTGTTCTCTTAAAATCAGACAGGCTGTGTTGTAAGTGTGTTCTCCTCAAATCCGACAGGCTGTGTTGTAAGTGTGTTCTCAAATCAGACAGGCTGTGTTGTAAATGTGTTTTCCTCCAATCAGACAGGCTGTGTTGTAAGTGTGTTCTCCTCAAATCAGACAGGCTGTGTTGTAAGTGTGTTCTCCTCAAATCAGACAGGCTGTGTTGTAAGTGTGTTCTCTTCAAATCAGACAGGCTGTGTTGTAAATGTGTTCTCCTCAAATCAGACAGGCTGTGTTGTAAGTGTGTTCTCTTAAAATCAGACAGGCTGTGTTGTAAGTGTGTTCTCCTCAAATCAGACAGGCTGTATTGTAAGTGTGTTCTCCTCAAATCAGACAGGCTGTGTTGTAAGTGTGTTCTCCTCAAATCCGACAGGCTGTGTTGTAAGTGTGTTCTCCTCAAATCCGACAGGCTGTGTTGTAAGTGTGTTCTCCTCAAATCAGACATGCTGTGTTGTAAGTGTGTTCTCCTCAAATCAGACAGGCTGTGTTGTAAGTGTGTTCTCCTCAAATCAGACAGGCTGTGTTGTAAGTGTGTTCTCCTCAAATCAGACAGGCTGTGTTGTAAGTGTGTTCTCCTCCAATCAGACAGGCTGTGTTGTAAGTGTGTTATCCTCAAATCAGACAGGCTGTGTTGTAAGTGTGTTCTCCTCAAATCAGACAGGCTGTGTTGTAAGTGTGTTCTCTTAAAATCAGACAGGCTGTGTTGTAAGTGTGTTCTCCTCAAATCCGACAGGCTGTGTTGTAAGTGTGTTCTCCTCAAATCAGACAGGCTGTGTTGTAAATGTGTTTTCCTCCAATCAGACAGGCTGTGTTGTAAATGTGTTCTCCTCCAATCAGACAGGCTGTGTTGTAAGTGTGTTCTCCTCAAATCAGACATGCTGTGTTGTAAGTGTGTTCTCCTCAAATCAGACAGGCTGTGTTGTAAATGTGTTCTCCTCAAATCAGACAGGCTGTGTTGTAAGTGTGTTCTCCTCAAATCAGACTGGCTGTGTTGTAAGTGTGTTCTCCTTAAATCTGACAGGCTGTGTTATAAGTGTGTTCTCCTCAAATCTGACAGGCTGTGTTGTAAGTGTGTTCTCCTCAAATCAGACAGGCTGTGTTGTAAGTGTGTTCTCCTCAAATCAGACAGGCTGTGTTGTAAGTGTGTTCTCCTCAAATCTGACAGGCTGTGTTGTAAATGTGTTCTCCTCCAATCAGACAGGCTGTGTTGTAAGTGTGTTCTCCTCAAATCAGACAGGCTGTGTTGTAAGTGTGTTCTCCTCAAATCAGACAGGCTGTGTTGTAAGTGTGTTCTCTTCAAATCAGACAGGCTGTGTTGTAAATGTGTTCTCTTAAAATCAGACAGGCTGTGTTGTAAGTGTGTTCTCTTAAAATCAGACAGGCTGTATTGTAAGTGTGTTCTCCTCAAATCAGACAGGCTGTATTGTAAGTGTGTTCTCCTCAAATCAGACAGGCTGTGTTGTAAGTGTGTTCTCCTCAAATCCGACAGGCTGTGTTGTAAGTGTGTTCTCCTCAAATCAGACATGCTGTGTTGTAAGTGTGTTCTCCTCAAATCAGACAGGCTGTGTTGTAAGTGTGTTCTCCTCAAATCAGACAGGCTGTGTTGTAAGTGTGTTCTCCTCAAATCAGACAGGCTGTGTTGTAAGTGTGTTCTCCTCAAATCAGACAGGCTGTGTTGTAAGTGTGTTCTCCTCCAATCAGACAGGCTGTGTTGTAAGTGTGTTATCCTCAAATCAGACAGGCTGTGTTGTAAGTGTGTTCTCCTCAAATCAGACAGGCTGTGTTGTAAGTGTGTTCTCTTAAAATCAGACAGGCTGTGTTGTAAGTGTGTTCTCCTCAAATCCGACAGGCTGTGTTGTAAGTGTGTTCTCCTCAAATCAGACAGGCTGTGTTGTAAATGTGTTTTCCTCCAATCAGACAGGCTGTGTTGTAAGTGTGTTCTCCTCAAATCAGACAGGCTGTGTTGTAAGTGTGTTCTCCTCAAATCAGACAGGCTGTGTTGTAAGTGTGTTCTCTTCAAATCAGACAGGCTGTGTTGTAAATGTGTTCTCCTCAAATCAGACAGGCTGTGTTGTAAGTGTGTTCTCTTAAAATCAGACAGGCTGTGTTGTAAGTGTGTTCTCCTCAAATCAGACAGGCTGTATTGTAAGTGTGTTCTCCTCAAATCAGACAGGCTGTGTTGTAAGTGTGTTCTCCTCAAATCCGACAGGCTGTGTTGTAAGTGTGTTCTCCTCAAATCCGACAGGCTGTGTTGTAAGTGTGTTCTCCTCAAATCAGACATGCTGTGTTGTAAGTGTGTTCTCCTCAAATCAGACAGGCTGTGTTGTAAGTGTGTTCTCCTCAAATCAGACAGGCTGTGTTGTAAGTGTGTTCTCCTCAAATCAGACAGGCTGTGTTGTAAGTGTGTTCTCCTCCAATCAGACAGGCTGTGTTGTAAGTGTGTTATCCTCAAATCAGACAGGCTGTGTTGTAAGTGTGTTCTCTTAAAATCAGACAGGCTGTGTTGTAAGTGTGTTCTCCTCAAATCCGACAGGCTGTGTTGTAAGTGTGTTCTCCTCAAATCAGACAGGCTGTGTTGTAAATGTGTTTTCCTCCAATCAGACAGGCTGTGTTGTAAATGTGTTCTCCTCCAATCAGACAGGCTGTGTTGTAAGTGTGTTCTCCTCCAATCAGACATGCTGTGTTGTAAGTGTGTTCTCCTCAAATCAGACAGGCTGTGTTGTAAATGTGTTCTCCTCAAATCAGACATGCTGTGTTGTAAGTGTGTTCTCCTCAAATCAGACAGGCTGTGTTGTAAGTGTGTTCTCCTCAAATCAGACAGGCTGTGTTGTAAGTGTGTTCTCCTCAAATCAGACAGGCTGTGTTGTAAGTGTGTTCTCCTCAAATCAGACAGGCTGTGTTGTAAGTGTGTTCTCCTCCAATCAGACAGGCTGTGTTGTAAGTGTGTTATCCTCAAATCAGACAGGCTGTGTTGTAAGTGTGTTCTCTTAAAATCAGACAGGCTGTGTTGTAAGTGTGTTCTCCTCAAATCCGACAGGCTGTGTTGTAAGTGTGTTCTCAAATCAGACAGGCTGTGTTGTAAATGTGTTTTCCTCCAATCAGACAGGCTGTGTTGTAAGTGTGTTCTCCTCAAATCAGACAGGCTGTGTTGTAAGTGTGTTCTCCTCAAATCAGACAGGCTGTGTTGTAAGTGTGTTCTCTTCAAATCAGACAGGCTGTGTTGTAAATGTGTTCTCCTCAAATCAGACAGGCTGTGTTGTAAGTGTGTTCTCTTAAAATCAGACAGGCTGTGTTGTAAGTGTGTTCTCCTCAAATCAGACAGGCTGTATTGTAAGTGTGTTCTCCTCAAATCAGACAGGCTGTGTTGTAAGTGTGTTCTCCTCAAATCCGACAGGCTGTGTTGTAAGTGTGTTCTCCTCAAATCCGACAGGCTGTGTTGTAAGTGTGTTCTCCTCAAATCAGACATGCTGTGTTGTAAGTGTGTTCTCCTCAAATCAGACAGGCTGTGTTGTAAGTGTGTTCTCCTCAAATCAGACAGGCTGTGTTGTAAGTGTGTTCTCCTCAAATCAGACAGGCTGTGTTGTAAGTGTGTTCTCCTCCAATCAGACAGGCTGTGTTGTAAGTGTGTTATCCTCAAATCAGACAGGCTGTGTTGTAAGTGTGTTCTCCTCAAATCAGACAGGCTGTGTTGTAAGTGTGTTCTCTTAAAATCAGACAGGCTGTGTTGTAAGTGTGTTCTCCTCAAATCCGACAGGCTGTGTTGTAAGTGTGTTCTCCTCAAATCAGACAGGCTGTGTTGTAAATGTGTTTTCCTCCAATCAGACAGGCTGTGTTGTAAATGTGTTCTCCTCCAATCAGACAGGCTGTGTTGTAAGTGTGTTCTCCTCAAATCAGACATGCTGTGTTGTAAGTGTGTTCTCCTCAAATCAGACAGGCTGTGTTGTAAATGTGTTCTCCTCAAATCAGACAGGCTGTGTTGTAAGTGTGTTCTCTTAAAATCAGACAGGCTGTGTTGTAAGTGTGTTCTCCTCAAATCAGACAGGCTGTGTTGTAAGTGTGTTCTCCTTAAATCTGACAGGCTGTGTTATAAGTGTGTTCTCCTCAAATCTGACAGGCTGTGTTGTAAGTGTGTTCTCCTCAAATCAGACAGGCTGTGTTGTAAGTGTGTTCTCCTCAAATCAGACAGGCTGTGTTGTAAGTGTGTTCTCCTCAAATCAGACAGGCTGTGTTGTAAGTGTGTTCTCCTCAAATCTGACAGGCTGTGTTGTAAATGTGTTCTCCTCCAATCAGACAGGCTGTGTTGTAAGTGTGTTCTCCTCAAATCAGACAGGCTGTGTTGTAAGTGTGTTCTCCTCAAATCAGACAGGCTGTGTTGTAAGTGTGTTCTCTTCAAATCAGACAGGCTGTGTTGTAAATGTGTTCTCTTAAAATCAGACAGGCTGTGTTGTAAGTGTGTTCTCTTAAAATCAGACAGGCTGTATTGTAAGTGTGTTCTCCTCAAATCAGACAGGCTGTATTGTAAGTGTGTTCTCCTCAAATCAGACAGGCTGTGTTGTAAGTGTGTTCTCCTCAAATCCGACAGGCTGTGTTGTAAGTGTGTTCTCCTCAAATCAGACATGCTGTGTTGTAAGTGTGTTCTCCTCAAATCAGACAGGCTGTGTTGTAAGTGTGTTCTCCTCAAATCAGACAGGCTGTGTTGTAAGTGTGTTCTCCTCAAATCAGACAGGCTGTGTTGTAAGTGTGTTCTCCTCAAATCAGACAGGCTGTGTTGTAAGTGTGTTCTCCTCCAATCAGACAGGCTGTGTTGTAAGTGTGTTATCCTCAAATCAGACAGGCTGTGTTGTAAGTGTGTTCTCCTCAAATCAGACAGGCTGTGTTGTAAGTGTGTTCTCTTAAAATCAGACAGGCTGTGTTGTAAGTGTGTTCTCCTCAAATCCGACAGGCTGTGTTGTAAGTGTGTTCTCCTCAAATCAGACAGGCTGTGTTGTAAATGTGTTTTCCTCCAATCAGACAGGCTGTGTTGTAAGTGTGTTCTCCTCAAATCAGACAGGCTGTGTTGTAAGTGTGTTCTCCTCAAATCAGACAGGCTGTGTTGTAAGTGTGTTCTCTTCAAATCAGACAGGCTGTGTTGTAAATGTGTTCTCCTCAAATCAGACAGGCTGTGTTGTAAGTGTGTTCTCTTAAAATCAGACAGGCTGTGTTGTAAGTGTGTTCTCCTCAAATCAGACAGGCTGTATTGTAAGTGTGTTCTCCTCAAATCAGACAGGCTGTGTTGTAAGTGTGTTCTCCTCAAATCCGACAGGCTGTGTTGTAAGTGTGTTCTCCTCAAATCCGACAGGCTGTGTTGTAAGTGTGTTCTCCTCAAATCAGACATGCTGTGTTGTAAGTGTGTTCTCCTCAAATCAGACAGGCTGTGTTGTAAGTGTGTTCTCCTCAAATCAGACAGGCTGTGTTGTAAGTGTGTTCTCCTCAAATCAGACAGGCTGTGTTGTAAGTGTGTTCTCCTCAAATCAGACAGGCTGTGTTGTAAGTGTGTTCTCTTAAAATCAGACAGGCTGTGTTGTAAGTGTGTTCTCCTCAAATCCGACAGGCTGTGTTGTAAGTGTGTTCTCCTCAAATCAGACAGGCTGTGTTGTAAATGTGTTTTCCTCCAATCAGACAGGCTGTGTTGTAAATGTGTTCTCCTCCAATCAGACAGGCTGTGTTGTAAGTGTGTTCTCCTCAAATCAGACATGCTGTGTTGTAAGTGTGTTCTCCTCAAATCAGACAGGCTGTGTTGTAAATGTGTTCTCCTCAAATCAGACAGGCTGTGTTGTAAGTGTGTTCTCTTAAAATCAGACAGGCTGTGTTGTAAGTGTGTTCTCCTTAAATCTGACAGGCTGTGTTATAAGTGTGTTCTCCTCAAATCTGACAGGCTGTGTTGTAAGTGTGTTCTCAAATCCGACAGGCTGTGTTGTAAGTGTGTTCTCCTCAAATCAGACATGCTGTGTTGTAAGTGTGTTCTCCTCAAATCAGACAGGCTGTGTTGTAAGTGTGTTCTCCTCAAATCAGACAGGCTGTGTTGTAAGTGTGTTCTCCTCAAATCAGACAGGCTGTGTTGTAAGTGTGTTCTCCTCAAATCAGACAGGCTGTGTTGTAAGTGTGTTCTCCTCAAATCCGACAGGCTGTGTTGTAAGTGTGTTCTCCTCAAATCCGACAGGCTGTGTTGTAAGTGTGTTCTCCTCAAATCCGACAGGCTGTGTTGTATGTGTGTTCTCCTCAAATCAGACAGGCTGTGTTGTAAGTGTGTTCTCTTCAAATCAGACAGGCTGTGTTGTAAGTGTGTTCTCTTCAAATCAGACAGGCTGTGTTGTGTGTTCTCTTCAAATCATACAGGCTGTGTTGTAAGTGTGTTCTCTTCAAATCAGACAGGCTGTGTCGTAAGTGTGTTCTCTTCAAATCAGACAGGCTGTGTTGTAAGTGTGTTCTCTTCAAATCAGACAGGCTGTGTCGTACATGTATTCTACTCCAATCAGACTGTGTTGACTCAGAAGTTTAAATTATAGATCAGGTTTTGTGTGTTGATTCTAGTAATAAGTAAATAAACAAACTAACAAATATGAGAAGGCTTTGGTATTATTTTCATATTCACTGTATGTATTTGCATTCATATCTAATTTATGAAAAAAAAAAGCAGTGCATTATGTTTTATCTCTTTATTTCTGTAGAATGTGCAAATAGAATGAAAAAATGTATATCTTGCCAAGCAACTATTTTACAAAAACTTGGAAAAGGTAAGCAGTCATAGTATGTGAAGTGTAATTAGCATTCTCAGTTCTATTGTTTGCATATTAAATAACACAGACAGAATAGCCACCATTTTAAGAGTTATCCATGGATTTCCTTTTTACTTGTATCTTGCTTATATTTGAACCGTTTTATTTCTGTTATGAAAATTTTGATTTCAGGTTATGATTTTATGGAATTATTGAGGATCATACTTCCTAATCATTGCCATTCATGCATGCAAACTCCTGACCTTTGAACTCTAGTCTGTATCCTCTTCACGTTAATTTTGCCTAGATTTTGCAAATTTTCACATTTATTTAAATAATTTCTTTGTTAATATTGAATCAAATTTAAGAAATTTCTTATTGGCTACAAATCAGGCTCACAATTTTGGCAAAATATTGGGAAAAAAATTATTTTGTGAAAATTGGCAAATTTACAATGACTGAAGTTTGAAGAGGATAGTGACAATATCCCTTCACTGTGCTGTTATTTTCTATTTTACATTAGATGGTACTCAGCTGAGAAGAATTAGCAACCCCCCTACACATGCACACAGTTCTGAAGTGGCTCAACAAAGCCAAGCTGCCACCAATAGTGCTAGACGGATGCCAGGTGCTTATTTTACTCCCTTAAGTCAAACTTAACTAATACCAATCAATAGAGTATCGATCAAAATATGATACTCTATAAATTGGTGTAAAGTCAGTATGGCTTCACTGTAAAATGACAGATTATTCGTAAATCTGCTCTATTTAGTTTTTCTTTCACTGCCTCTATTCACTTTCTAGGTTTGACCTTGGTCATATTGCTGTCTCTTTTCTGTCTTAGTATTTTTGACTCCCATGTGCGAAGCACAAAATGGGAGTCTTTGCAGTTAGTGTGTCTGTATGTGTGTGTGTATGTGTGTATGTGTGTATGTGTGTATGTGTGTGTGTGTGTATGTGTGTCCGACTGTTCCACTGCTATCTCAAGAACCATACATCGGTTTTTGATGAAACTTGGTGCATAGATGCTCTGGGCCAATGCGCAGATTTGATTAGGTTTTGGTAAAAATCCATGCTCGTTAATTACCTAATTTGCATGATAATTAGCTATTTTTTAGTGGTTCCATGACTGTTCCACTGATATCTAAACAACCACTCATTGGATTTTGATGAAACTTGGTACATAGATGCTCTGAACTAATGCTAGGTTTTGATTAGTTTTTGGTAATAATCCGTGGATACTAATTACCTAATTTACATAATGATTAATCAATTTTCGGTTTTTCCACTGATATCTCAAGTACTAATCATCACATTTCAATGAAACTTGGTACATAGATGTCATACGACACTGCACAGACCTGATAGTTTTTATGGTAATATCAGTACATATTAATTACCTAATTTGCATAATTAATTAATTTTCAGCATTTGATATAAGTAGTTAGCATTACATTTCAATGAAACTTGGTACTTACATACTCAAGGACTATGCAGAGATTGATTGTTTTTGATAAATATTTGTGCATATTAATCACCTAATTTGCATAATTAGTTAATTTTCAGCTTTTCCATGGGTATCTCAAGTACTAATCATCGCATTTCAATGAAACTTGGTACATAGATCCTTTAGGACTATGCAGAGACCTGATTTGTTTTAGGGTAAATAATTGTGCATATTAATTACCTAATTTGCATAATTATTTTTCAGCTTTTCTACTGATATCTAAAGTACTAATCATCACATTTCAATGAATCTAGAATTATGCAGACCCAATTAGTTTCCGGTAAATATTTGTGCATATTAATCACCTAATTTGCATAATTAACCAACTTTCACACTGATATCTCAGGTACTATACATCACATATCAATGAATGTACATGGATGCTGTAGGACAATAGACAGACCTGAATAATTGTGGGTTAAAATCTGTACATATTAATTACCTAATTTGCATAATTAACCAATTTTAAGCTTTCACACTGATATCTAAAGTACCGTAAAAACTCCAAAATTTCGACCGGTTTTAAATAATTGGTGTTAGAAATGTGACGTGTTTTTAGAGTCAAAATTAAGGTGCATTTTCGTGCGGTCGAATTTTTCAGGATAGAAATCAGCAAATGAAAAAATGGGGATGATAGATATTGTGCTTCATTAGTTTTTAAAAAATGCAATGTCCGTCAATTGACGTAAACTTCCTCATGTTTCACGGTAAAAGCAAAGGTCGTGGCCGAGTTGTAACTCAAAATCTAAACAAAGTCATCAATCAGTGAGTATTATGACAAGCAAAACAAAACATCAAGACGCGGAGAAGAGGTCAGCACAAAACTAATAGGTCAAAAGACAAAGCTGTCTCGCACTACCTAGGAAAACTTGCGAATGTTCGAAGTACAGGTACCCATTGGACAAAAGATACATGGAAGTTTAGCAAACTATCTCCCCGACCCAGTGCAATGTATCCGGTTAGAATCAAAGCTCACGTGTCCCTTATTTGAGGGACCAAATTCTGCCGTAAATTCGCCCTTGGATTAAAAAATAAAATGGGATTTAAGAAAATAAAATGGGACTTTTAAGGTGTATTTTGGCATCATTTTTCGAACATTTCAATCAATCCTGCCGGCTAAAATAGAGTAAGTTTTACCGTAGTCATCATCGTCCGCCTGCACGGTGTTGTTTCGTTCGGATATTCCTCCCTCTACAACACCGTGCGGTAATTCTATTCATAACCGTGTATGTCACGTGGTTGCGCGATAGAAAGTTTACCGACCAATAGAAAGCTTTGTTACAATGACTGCCAGAAACGGCTGGAGCTTTGCATTCCTGATGTCTTCGGCTTCATTTCTGCCGATATATGTTGCAGTGACATCATGAACTTTGAGGTATAACACCTACTCTTCTATAGTACCCAACAGTGGTGACAACACTATTACCACGCTCGACAGTCGCAAGGCCGGTAAAGCATAATAACATAAGGATTTACTATTTCCAGTGCGACTAAAAACGAGCACATCAGACACGGCACTAAGTATAGTTTGAATAGCTTTAGTCTGAATATCAGTGAGTTGCATGATGTATGGATATCGTCGCTGTATTGCCTTGACATCCAAGCCAACACAGCTTCCACTGTGCGCAGCGAAATTTATTCTCGAGTCAGACATTTTCACCGCCTGGCAATCATCATGGTGAAAACAAAGTCCGATAAATTCTAAGAAAACGGTGTTTTGGGATGGTCGTTGACACCTCTGAACAGTGTAACAAGATTACCCTACATATGCAACATATTTAAATTTGATTGTTTAGGATTTCTTCAAAGTTAAGGTCGTGCTGTTTTCTCAAATTTAGTCGTTTTCACCGGCTTTTCGACCGGTACTTCACAGCAGCTCGCACAGAGCCCATAGAAATACATGGCAGAGTGGAGCGCGTGGGGCATCTCGTGATGAATTTGATAGCTTGGCCAAGCGCGTTGAAGAAAGAAGCAATATGATTGGCTGTTGGTAAATTGATTCTAAACTGTGAGGGCATTGTCACATACACATATTCCTAATGAAATACTTCAAGGTGATAGCGGAGTGCTTCGCCGGAACATTCACCTTGAAAATTCAAGATGCGTAGTCATTGACGTCTGTCTATTCAAGAGTACACGTGTATGATTTTTATCGTGACTAGCGTGAGCGGGTAAGCTTCCTTTCGAGAATGAGCTGTTATCACTGTGAACAATGTTAAATTATTCTTCAGATGATCAGTTTATTTTTTAAAAACAACTAATTTTTTTATTTAAAAAAAATCATGCCGTTTTCGCATCAAAATCCAAGCCAAAATATCGTACTACAACATCAATCTCTTCCGCATTGCGTTCAATAACATTAACATATTTAAATAAGTTATGGTAATTTGAACACGTTGGCATCATCCAGCTTTTTGATTGGTTAATTAGCGATTTGACCTATTTGACCTAAGAGAACATGGCGGATATCCTACAGCATCAAACGTTTATACGAGACCGGAATCATTCGCTTACGATGAAACTAAGTTGACTTTTATTTGTATTTCATAACCATTCAACAAATTTATTTTGTGTACATTATTATAATCACTACTGAGTACAGTAATAATCAACAATTCAGAAACGCAGCATGCCGAGATTTTTGTGTTCGTTTTTATTTGAAACTTCGTTTATTTAGAATATATTTTCGTTACCAATAAAATAAAAATCTCTCAGTCAATCAGAAACCCGGATTCATGCCTTCGAGGAAGGTCCCGTTTGAACGCTCACATCGTTTTTTTTTTCGTTTGGGGGAAAACTAAAACTGGTCGCAATTTTTGAATAAGAATGAGTCGGCAATTTTTAGTGGAGTCGAAAATTTGGAGGTAAATAAAACACCGAAACCCGGCAAATAAATAGGCGGTCGATTTTTCAGAGGGGTCGAAATTTTGGAGTTTTCACGATGCTAATTATTCCATTTCAATGAAACTTAGTACAAAGATGCTCTAGGACAATGTACAAACCTAATTAGTTTGGGGTAAAAATCTGTTCATATTAATTCCCTAATAAGCATAATAATTCATAATTTTTTGGTTCTAATCACATTTCAATTAAACTTGGAGACATAGATTTTCTGTTACATTGCGCAGACCTCATTAGTTTTACACTCAAATCTGGTCATATTAATTTTCTGATTTGCATAATTAGTTTTCAGCTAAGTAATTTCGAATTATATTTAATGTGTCTCCAATACTCTCAGCACATGGGAGTTCTTTCTAAGCTTTCTTTGATCCAGTTTAATGTTGCAGTGATTTGAATACCACTTTACAAGTTTATAACTTGCCCATAATGATAATGATGTAGCATGGTATAAGAGTTATCATGTCTGTCCTTGTTAAAATTAGTTTAGTTTCCATAATTGTCATTCTTTCTTAAATTTGTTTATATATTAACAAAGTCTAGACCAATTTTGATGGTTCTGTGTCTTGCACAATATTGGAACTTCAATTAAATGAAAGCTGGAACAGCCGCCATTATTTGCAGTCGCTGAAGATCATTGCACTTTGGACTTTTATTACATGTTTTAGACTTACCTAACATTTCACATAATAATCTTGCAGTGCATTGTAAAGATCTCTTAAATTGTGTTATACTATTGCACTATTGCTGAAAACTAACATTGGACGCAAAGAAAATAAAAAGATCTCTTAAATTGTGTTATACTATTGTACTATTGCTGAAAACTAACATTGGACGCAAAGAAAATAAAAAGATCTCTTAAATTGTGTTATACCTTTGTACTATTGCTGAAAACTAACATTGGACGCAAAGAAAATAAAAAGATACCTTAATTTGGGGGGGAAAAGTTGTTGGTTCACATTTATTCAAAATTTAGATGAAACCCATTCCAGTTTATTGAGTTATGCACTCATATCACTGTTTTCCATCAGGTGGGCAAGTGCAGAAATAGGGTAAATACACAGCATTTACATGCATATACTGCATATTTTCTGTCAGTGATTTCTTCAACCCCGTCAGTTTAAGTCACACCCTCAAGTTGTGTACACGTTGTCATGTCTCTTGGGCGGGGAATTTAATATGCCAAGAATGATAATGTCAATTTCACATATTCAAACTGTACTCCTCCCCTTAGTGGAAAACATTAATAGGTACATTACACTAGATATAATAAACTAACTCACAATTCTATGCCATAATGTATGGAATATAGGGGTATCTGGTGTCATGTATTGTGTTTAAACTAACAATATTTGATTTGTCTGATTAGTTTCTATGGTAATGTTAATTGTTATTTTCTGAGTGCTTTTTATTAACTTTTATCTTGTTGCTCAAAATTTGCTCTATTAATAACGTTCATGACTGGCATGTCTGTGACCAAAATAAGTCATATTTTAATAGTTTGTTGTGTTACTACACATTTTTATATGTGTGTGCTTCTAATAGAGCAAGTACGATATATACCAATTTATAGTGGTGATGTAAACCAATTACACTTGAAAAATTAAGGGTTTGATAGCAAGTATAAGAGAAAATTTACATATTTGGTGCCAAATAATCACAGAGCATAGCTTAGTTTTATGAAAATTGTCTATCTTGTCTTTTTTGAAAAAAAATTAAATTAGTTTTAATCCAAATAATTCATTTACTTGTTATAGATGGAATGCAGATGAAAGGACCAGCTGTCAACACTGAAGAATTTAGACAGTTAGAGGAGAAGATGCGTGAGATGGAGGAATCCCAATTATGTACCATATGCATGGAAACAAGAAGAAACGTAGTGTTCTTATGTGGACATAGTACTTGTAGGAAGTGCGCCAAACCACTCAAAAACTGCCCTATGTGTAGAAAACCAATCACAAAGAAAATAAATATTTACCAGTAGCAGAATAATTATTATCCCGAACTTCAAGATTTTTTTGACCCTGCTGACTTAATGACGGGGCTCTACACAATGGATGCCATTTTGTACTAATGAAGGGGTGGTGTTCTGCTTCCAGTGGATATATCTGTGTATAAGACAATTGATGTTGTTGAATAATGTGATTATCAATCCATGCTATGAGCAAAAAGCTCAGCTTAGCATTCAATCTCTCCAGGAGCTCTACTATATAGATGATACTACGTTAAGGTAGTACTTCATGGGAACTACATAAAGACTGAGATGACTACCTCCCAATGAACTTGATACTGTCTTGTTATTTACTTGATGAGTAAAGTCAGAGAATATGAATGAAGATTGCTTACATAAACCATGTATTGATGATATCATGTATGAAATGATCAGCAATGTGGAATTCAAATCTACGGTCCAAATTAACTATTGAAGATTTGAAAATGTCACCAGAAGGTCAAACATGTTGATGTGAATTTTGTGCATTCAACCTAGAATATAAACATATATATATAGCACATACACACAGATACAGCCAACTTGTTGAACAAAACAAATGCTATCTGATTCTACAATCAGTCTTTGGTGAATGGAACTATCTATCTTTACTGGCCATACAGTCTGCCTACCACATTGATTTGAATACTGCTCATAACATACCGTGCATTCTCAATATTATTGCAGTAGATGAGTTCAAATTATTTTTAGAATAATTGGCATAATCTTGTTTCCAAGATTGCCAAAACACGTACATAGGATGTACAAGACAATTTTAGTTTTATTTATAATTCACACTTATGCAAGATGTGTAACGTGTTTGTACAAGGTCAATTCTGCCCTCACGATTCTGAGAATCAGAAATGTCAAGAGAAATTCGAAATTTTAGGCTTCAACTTTGTACAAGTTGAAAAATGTCATTATCAGTAGAGTGGTGGCTTAAAATGTACTCGTCACTCAACTTTGCAATTCGTGACTTCCTGTGAAGAATATATGCAGTGATCCACTCACAATATGCCCATAACAAAATGTCCAGATTATATGCAGTAAAGCACTTGAAATTTATCATTCCACAAACTACTGAAAAGCATATTTGGCATTCCACTCCACTAATGCCTAGCTACAATGCTAGTAATTTCTCATTATGGTCGCCATAGATTTGATTGGTTGAATGAGCATGTGGTGTCATTATAAACAAGAGTTATGGGGAATTTCCCAGCATGCACAGAATTTAAACTATCCAAGGAACATAGTATTTTCTTTTCCAAGATGCCAATGACATCCAAAAGTGTGTGTGATATTTGCATAAATCTGAATGGGTAATGAGATGTACTAACACTGTTCCCAACTACATGTTAGATGAGTGGTATATATTGAATGAAACACCACATAGATTCTGGGCATCAGTGGAACAAATGAAACACCACATAGATTCTAGGTGTCAATGGAATGGTGTGTAGTGAATGAAACACCACATAGATTCTAGGCATCAGTGGAACAAATGAAACACCACATAGATTCTAGGTGTCAATGGAGTGGTGTGTAGTGAATGAAACACCACATAGATTCTGGGCATCAGTGGAACAAATGAAACACCACATAGATTCTAGGTGTCAATGGAGTGGTGTGTGGTGAATGAAACACCACATAGATTCTAGGTGTCAATGGAGTGGTGTGTGGTGAATGAAACACCACATAGATTCTAGGCATCAGTGAAACAAATGAAACACCACATAGATTCTAGGTGTCAATGGAGTGGTGTGTAGTGAATGAAACACCACATAGATTCTAGGCATCAGTGGAACAAATGAAACACCACATAGATTCTAGGCGTGAGTGGAGTGGAGTGGAGTGGTGTGTAGTGAATGAAACACCACATAGATTCTAGGCATCAGTGGAACAAATGAAACACCACGTAGATTCTAGGTGTCAATGGAATGGTGTGTAGTGAATGGAACACCACATAGATTCTAGGCATCAGTGAAACAAATGAAACATCACATAGATTCTAGGCATCAGTGGAACAAATGAAACACCACATAGATTCTAGGTGTCAATGGAGTGGTGTGTAGTGAATGAAACACCACATAGATTCTAGGCATCAGTGGAACAAATGAAACACCACATAGATTCTAGGCGTCAGTGGAGTGGAGTGGTGTGTAGTGAATGAAACACCACATAGATTCTAGGCGTTAGTGGAGTGGTGTGTAGTGAATGCTACACCACAGATTCCGGGCATCAGTGGAACAAATGAAACACCACATAGATTCTAGGCATCAGTGGAACAAATGAAACACCACATAGATTCTAGGCGTCAGTGGAGTGGAGTGGTGTGTAGTGAATGAAACACCACATAGATTCGAGGCGTCAGTGGAGTTGTGTGTAGTGAATGAAACACCACATAGATTCTTGTCATTATATAGGTGGAGTGCCATGTAGTTTGGGGGCGTAATTGAATAATTACATTTGACGGTCAAAATAAAACACTTTTTATACTCTTTTTTTTTTTCTTCTCTGTAAATGTATAATTATTAAAGCCATCATGACCCATTTGTAATATTTATTCATCTGTTTCATCTAATTAACATTTGATGTAAATAAATAAGGTTAGGTTTGTGGCTGCACTGTGATTTGTCATGTGATCAGTGTAGTAATGTAAACAATAATTGTCTGAATTAGTAGAAATACACACATGGTCCTATCCTAGACATGTACAGTGCTATGCATAACAAAAAATGACATCTTCCAGAGGATTTTCTATTAGGGTAAATTAAATTAAATTAAATTATGTTTGAAATTACGAAAAAACAGTCGTCATAACATTTGTACTTTTGTTTGTAATTTGTCTGTAGTTGCATGTATTCACTGGCTTCTGACACTTTCCATACTCCGGTCATACCATTATTGAAATTAGAGGGGCACACAAATGATGAGCATCAACTTTTTTTTAAAATTTATCTTGTGTATTTATTTAAAGCCTGTTTTTTACATTGATTTGAATTCCTTAACTCTTCTAACATTATCCATTGAAAGTGTCACTTCAACATCACTTCAATTGAAAACCATTGTCCAGAATAATTTCCCATTTGCTTACGTTATTACGGGTCTAAGATACTAAAAAAGCTATGCCATTAAGCTATTTATAAGAAAAAAAAGTTATTTGTATATGTTGGAGCAGTGCTTCAAACTAACTGTTAATTTTTATTGACTTTCCTAAATTTGACAAAGAAATAATTTATCCCCTCCTAAAATATATAAAATGTTTGTATTTAATCTTCTGTCTGGAGTCATGTGGTGTTACAATGCCAATATGTTGGTTTAGTCCTGCTTTTCTCATTTCACAATTTTGAATAATCTCATGAGCCAATCGAATAACAATTTGGTATACAATACTGTTTTTCTCTCATTCATTCATGGAAGCTTTCAACAGGCAATACGGTAAATTTTATCAACAGTTGTGATACCATATTAGTCCTTAAAGAACTATAATTGTAAACTGCCTAACTGGAATAGCCCATGTTTTCAAATTCCATCAAAAAAACAATTCTCACTGTCAACATAACTTGCATGGTGATCTCCACAATTAACTAATACTAATTTTTATTAATTTTACATAAGGCCGTTCTTAAGGAAACTCACCAAGCACTGTATAAAGTAATGCAACAAAAATAACAAGTACAAATGCCACGATAATTGTGGGTACAAAATAACTTTGAAAACGTCATGTTCATTATAGATATAGAATCAGTGAATGTCTTTTAAATGACACTAATCATGCTATGTGCAGATTCCATCCAAGGAATATTGAAATATGGACTGGATAAGAGTAAGAAAGTATTCTGTTGATATTTTTACTCACAAGTACTGTATCATTTTATTTAAACTCAACTCCTTGCACATTTATTTTTACAGCTATGAATTTTAATTATTGTTCTTCACGGAATATACCTGTACATTAGCATGCATTGAGAGTCAGTAAAATCAGTGTACAGAGAATACAAACATGTCTTAAATTATCTTTATTATGATGTGTTTGGTTACATTACGCTACTGTTTGTCTGTGATGTGTGAAGGGTCCATTGTTGAAAGTATTGCTTTCCCCTGATAGCATAGTGTAGCACTGCATTTTAGCTCCGCTGTCAACTTTGTCTAGCGGAGCTTATCATATGCGTGATTGTCCATCGTCGTTCGTATCGATGTTTTACTTTTTTGACTTCTACTTGAAAACTACAAGTTAGAATGCTTTGATACTTGGAGTATATGTATCTTGGGTAGACCTCTCTTAGATTTGTTCATTTCATGACATCTTCAATTCTCTAAATTTGGTGAATATTTTTGTCATTTTTGGTAAAAAGTGATATTTTCGACTTCTCGTTAACTTCAATTGCTTTGATATTACATATACAGGTACTACATGTGGACCTCTCAGATTTGTTCATTTTGTTATATCTTTAATTCCCTAATTTTGGTGAAAATTTTTGACTCCCCTGTGCGAAGCACAAAAGGGAGTCTTTGCAGCTAACCTGTCTGTATGTATGTATGTACACATGTATGTATGTCACTTTTTTTGTTCCACCGTTATCTCAAGAACCACTAATCAAATTTTGATGAAACTTAGTACATAGATGCTCTGTAATAATGCGCAGAGTTGATTAGGTTTTGGTGAAAACCATGAATATTAATTAGCTAATTTGCATAATAATTAGCTGATTTTTAGCTGTTCCATGACTGTTCCACTGATATCTGAAGAACCACTCATTGGATTTTGATGAAACTTTGCACATGGATGCTCTGAACTAATACGCATATTTGATTAGTTTTGGGTAAAAATTCATGAATATTAATAACCTAATTTGCATGATAATTAACCGATTTTCAGCTGTTCCATGACTCTTCCACTTATATTTAAAGAACTACTCATTGGATTTTGATGAAACTTGGCACATGGATGCTCTGAACTAATGTGCAGATTTGATTAGTTTTGGGTGAAAATCGGTTTATATTAATTACCTAATTTACATAATTAATCAATTTTCGGCTTTTCCACTGATATCTCAAGTACTAATCATAACATTTCAATAAAACTTGGTGCATAGATGACATATGACACTTCACAGACCTGATAGTTTTTAATTAATTACCTAATTTGCATAATTAATTAATTTTCAGCTTTTGATATTTCAAGCAATAATGATCACATTTCAATGAAACCTGGTACATAGTTACTTGAGGACTGTGCAGAGACCTAATTAGTTTTTGGGTAAATATTTGTGCATATTAATTACCTTATTAGCATAATTAGTTAATTTTCAGCTTTTCACCTGATATTTCAAGTACTAATCATCACATTTCAATGAGACTTGCAACATAGATCTTCTGTTTTGGGGTAAATAATTTCGCATATTAATTACCTAATTTCATAATTAGTTAATTTTTTGCTGTTCCATGGCTGTTGCACTGATATCTAAAGAACTACTCATTGAATTTTAATGACACTTTTAAAGAGTACTCATCACCACATTTCAATGAATCTAGGACTATACACCATATTAGGTTTTGGTAAATATTTATGCTTCTTAATCACCTAATTAACATAATTAATTAATACTTGTATATCAAGTACTGATCATCACATTTGAATAAAATTTGGTACATAAATGCTCTAGGACAATAGGCAGCCTGATTAATTTTGGGTTAAAATCTGTTCATATTAATTCACTAATTAGCATAATAATATTTTTTTGATTCTAACCACATTTCAACGAAACTTGGTACATAGATATTATATTACGAAAATCTTTTACATTGTGCAGACCTTATTAGTTTTACACTTAAATCTGTTCATATTTGCATAAGCTTTTCCATCAATATCTCAAGTTCAAGTAATTTTGAATTAATTTGGAATGTGTCTCCAATACTCTCAGCACACGGGAGTTCTTTCTAAGCCTTCTTTGATTATCATTTTTGGTAAAAAGTGATATTTTCGACTTCTTATTAAAAACCACAAGTCCAATTGCTTTGATATTATACATATAGGTACTACATGTGCACCTCTCTCATATTTGTTCATTTCTTAATATCTTCAATTCTCTAATTTTGATGAATATTTTTGGTAAAAAGTGATATTTTTGAATTCTTGTTGAAAACGGCAAGTCCGGTTGCTTTGATACTATACATATTGTTCATTTTCTAATGATGTCTTCAGTTCTTTTATTGAAATGTGCATTGCTAGCAGCGGAGCTATCTCAACCGACAGGCTTCTTGTTTAGAAGGAGTAATGTAACAGAAACGTTAAAGGGTCATGGTCGTCACCATATATGTGATATATATGGGACTCGCATGAACAAAGATGGCAACTTTGACTGTTGTGTAGGCCAACGAGTACAAACTGAGACGTTACCAAGATTTAATTAGTTAATTTTTTTGTGATTGGATGGCATCGAAGAAGTCATTGATAGTACTTGTGCATGTTGGGCTCAGGTCAAAAATCTTATTCATGATTTCTGGTTTATAAACCTTTACAGGGAAAATATGCTAATAGAAATCCACCAAAGCTATTTACAATCAGGCTGGTGGTTTTTAAGAAGTTGTATTTGCTTATTGACAGAGGGACAATGAACAGTCACCTACATAGATAGACTACAGGTTTATTACATCCGTGTAGAAAATTGTACATTTAGCCATCTTTTCTGCAGTCCAAGTTTTCCCTGTACTCGTCTTTTCTGTTTGGGAGCAAACATCAGGTGGAGGCTCTGTCATGGCAGGGTTAGCAACAACAATTAGCAATTGTACTTGGACACACGTGTCCAAATTTGTAATATTTAGCTCACAGTAAGTGAAGCTAAGCATTGCTGTTGACCTCCAGTTTGGTTATCTAGAGAATTATTGGTAACTTAGTGGCTACAACCAAGTATAGTTGAAGTATAGCCTCACCATAGCTGTATCAATCATGGCTTTGTAGCTGACATATAGCCATACAATGTAGGCATTGTTAATAACATCAACCTAAACATACTGCCTAACCTGCCCCGGCAACCAGTGAAGCTAGATTCTCTTGCGCCAAGCTTTAATTTGCTTTTGCCAATAGGGCAAGGTAACATTTCTAATGGCCAATTCATCTTTGCATTGTGACTTGGTGTTAGAAGGATGGTATAATGTTGTCACATCTTGTGAATTCTCTTTAGTTTGACAGAATTAGGGTTTACAACACTATGCAGTGATCTCTTTAGATAACAGAAAGACACGTGTAATCAGTGCTATAACCAAAGCATCATACATGAAATATGATTGATATATTAGATGACCATATATAGTCATGTGACCTCATTATTATACCTAATTGTAATATCTCAAACACTGTTGCAGTGCTGCAGTGAAGACAATTGACGAGATTTGACTCCCATGTCACATGACCATATATATGCATACAACCTCAATAATAAATACATTACTGAAATATTCTAGAGATACTGCAGGTGATAACATGAGGTCACTGCTCTATAGAAAATTTTAAATTTATTCGCCACAAACAAAATGATGGGAACTGAAGAACTCATTTAATGTTAAATAAAGCAATCATTTCCAAGTGTACAACATAATTTAAACAATACAAAAATTCAACCAGGCTAGTCACCTAGACAAATGTGTTAAGGTTATTCAAATTAGTTAACACACTATTGCGTGGCGATAACAAGATGACGTATGCATATAAGTTCATAAATAGGTAGGTGAACAGATTTAAAGTAGAATATATTTGGAAACAATGTTACTGTTATTTTTTTAGAAGACTGTGAAGCTAAATAATACAAATGTTTGACGAGAAGCAAATGCGTTCAGTCAATGTCGATGTATGGTGTCTACACCCTGTGCTAACTGAGTATGATACATTGGACACGCACCAATAATATTGATATTCCAGGCCGAAAGGTCATATTCTAAAATTGGAATGAATAACAGACGATTTATATAGGCTTAAAAATACGTCAGTTGAAATAAATTTCGCCATTCTCAACATAAACCCAAACAATATGTTATTATGAGAGGCAACGTTCCTAACACAGCTGTATCAATTATATGTAAGGCGGCTATTTAGAATAACGCCTAGATATTTAATATCGCTAACAATTGTTGGAAAAACACATCATGACATATATGAAGGCAATCAGGGTTGATCGTGTTACAAAATCTCATAATTTTAGATTTAGAAGCATTCACCTGCATACGTGCAATTGACTTAATGCAGTAACTCGTACCATCGAGGTATGACTGAAGTAAAATCCAGTCCTCGTCACCAAACTTCATCACTAATTATTGTTATACTACTTTTTGTCTCGTCTCCATTGTTCTAACTATGTTTCTTACTTTCGTTAGCGGACAGTTTCAACCTAATTAATTATGCATTCTTGTTAATGGTACTGTTTTATCAATAGATTAACAAGCCGGGACTGTTAATAATGAATGGGTTAATTTAAATATTCATGAGCACAACAGGAGTGAAAAGCTGATTAACATAACAGGTGGCCACTGAATGAAAACAAAGAACAAGGTGGAATTTTCATTTAATTATTTAAATACGCAATGACGATTATACGATACATTTTAAAAACGTATTTCAAGTTTTATATTTCCTTTTACAAAATTCACGGACACTTGGGAAGAATCGGTTATGACAGTGGTATTAGATTTGTCCTCGTCTGTTGGGGTGGTGGATATGTCATGCGTTTTCGCTTCTTTCGCAGTTTTCGGTTTGGGTGGCTGCAGTGCGTCTGACACCGCTTTCGTCTGCTCGTCGCTCGTCCGCTTGTAGCTTCTAATTGCTAGACTGGAGTGACCCGTTCTTTCTGCTATTAGCTGCTCGTCGAAATTTTGCCGGAACAGCGTGGTTGCCTGTGTAACCTGTTTAAAATAAAATACAATGTATCAATATGAAAGTACAATAGCTTGTAACAGTCCACCTCATAGCAATGTAAAATATCAATATATTGTTATAGTACTTTCAATCGTTCAGCTTTTTTAAAACACGCCAAAGCCGTTTGCATTAAATCTTTATCGCGTGAAATGAATCCGACATATCGTGCCAGTGAATATAATATTTAAATGGTATTCCACCAAACAGTTTGCATGAAAAAATGGAGTTAACGAGTAGTGATTATTTTCTACATAAAGTTATGACTATTTATCGTGAGCGAGGGAATCGAACATTGCATTACTAAAGTGCAAATTCAAATACGTACCTTTCCTGAATGCCCAGTATGATAACCTTTTATCCCAGCGAGATCAGTCATCTGCTTTGCTCTTTCCACTCATTCCATGTTTTAACGCCCCATTTTGTAGCGCTGTGAGTTGTCTGGTTGTTTGCGTGACTACTGGTATTCGGTGACTTGTTTGCTGTCAACTGGAGGCAAAAAACGGAATTCTTTCTGAATATCGCTCAGTTTAAAGTCCTCGGCGTCGTCCACATCAATTTGGGACAATCAGTTTTCCAAATCCCAGTCAATTTCCGGAGCAGCAAATTCTTGAGCGGACATGATTCTGGCGGATCTCCGGAGTTCACCCAACAACGGCTACACTGTTCTCACGAATAAGCACCAAATTCACGTGATCGAATGTTTTATATGCAATTCTACGTGGTCTACATGGTAATACAATAAAGTCCACTGTTGGTGGATTCTATTGTTAAACAAAACAAACTCTGCTGAGTAAATGCCGATTGGCACTGATTGACACTATTTTATTCAAGCCCCTTCACTAAATGAAATCAAATCATTATCGCTTGGCCTGGTTATGTAATTTTACAATGGAATATCCACAACTGCGTTCTGGAAAATAAACTCAAATTGCGTAGAGTAGTTTTTGCCCAACGATAAATGAAAATAAATGAATAAAAAATGTCACGTATAACAGAAAAAAAGAATGTTTTCTCATTTTCCCTTCTCGCTACCTCAATGTTAACAATGTCGGCGCTCGCCGCTGTGTCTGCGGAAGTACTATTCGAGATTGCATGATGAGAAAAAAGTCTGAATGGGTAAGTTTCGTTGTAAACTGTAAACATTGTTAAATTATTTTTTAAAAGATCGTACAACAACATTGACAAATCACTTCCGTATTGCCTTCAATTACATTAACATATTTAAATGAGCTATGGTAATTTGAATATCATCATGTAAATGACAGCTTTGCCTCACACACAATAAAACATGATGATATGTACGGATATATGCGAGTATGTTTCATGGAATAATATGCCACTTCTTTGCTTCAATTCCAACTACTTGAAATAATCAATTGCTGTTTATCGTCATTCGATATCCCACAATGTCTCGATTGCGTGTATAGTATTCTAACTAACTACTATTTCGCAAAATTTGCCCAGCCTTGCTAATACCAGTAATTTAAGTCAACTCCCATATTGTCCTTCACAGTGAAGGTTAATGCATATATATTGTAAATTACACAGAGGTAACACTACAATACATTAACCTTTACATTCCCTTGCATTACACAACAATCTTTGAGCTGAGGCAGTTATGATTCACAACCATCACCTGTTCTCTTGTGTACTGTGTATCTATATGCTCTCTGCATTGTAATCAGCGAACGGGTGTTATCCAAACCTGTCAGAAAATCTTGCTAATTAGTTGAGTCACAAGCGCTAATGTTTTGTTAAGTTTTTTACGCATAAAAAGCGAAACAAATATTGGTTGATGGTTCACATCTTTCATACTATTTATATTATTTAATGAAAAAAAACTCAAATAGGCTACATATTGCAGTGGAGATAAATGAAAAAAAAATATACAAATGATATGCAAATTATTTTCATATACCACTATGTAATGTAATATTTTGTGTTGTGTGTTTATATTATTGAAACGAAATAAAAACATTGTTTAAATACAAAAGAATATAAGTTCATATACGGGGAAGTAGTAGAATAGCAGAACAACGTAGCTGACTTATATGCGCAGGTAGATGTACAGATTTAACGTAGCAGGTCATATTCTAAAATTGGAATGAATAACAGGCGATTTATATAAGCTTAAAATACGTCAGTTGAAACAAATTTCGCCATTCTCAACATAAACCCAAACAATATGTTATTATGAGACGCAACGTTCCTAACACAGCTGTATCAATTATATGTAAGGCGGCTATTTAGAATAACGCCTAGATATTTAATCTCGCTAACAATTGTTGGAAAAACACATCATGACATATATGAAGGCAATCAGGGTTGATCGTGTTACAAAATCTCATAATTTTGGATTTAGAAGCATTCACCTGCATACGTGCAGTTGACTTAATGCAGTAACTCGTAGCATCGAGGTATGACCGAAGTAAAATCCAGTCCTCGTCACCAAACTCCATCACTAATTATTGAAAAACTCGGCAACACCGTTCACAGCAGGCAGAGCCTGTTATTAGATTTAGTGCTTTGAATTATTCATGAGCAAATGACAGTGCAGGAAATATGTTTACGGTATATACTGTATATAGATTGTCATACGTTGAGCGTTGTGCACTGGCAATGTAACCAATTGCCGAATCTTTCAATTTTGGAGTTTTTGTTTAAAGTCCGAAACAATCACACGAAAGTGTTGGTTTACAGATATAAACCTGGATAAACTGTTTGCGGGGTTGGTCGTTTCTTACTGTTCTATTTGTTCACTGATGACTGTATTATTCCCCTTATATCAATGTAAATAAACGGTGTATTTGTTCATCATTATGGGAAAAACAAGTGTTGCAAGATAACCTTTTCAATAGAAGATTAAATATCAATAAAAACGTTTACATTCTCTGCGTACACATACATATGCAAATAGTTAATCTACTAGGAGGGTTACCCTGTAAACATCTGGTTGACCCAGAAATAGACAAAACTGGGGGAGGGGGGCAGGGGGAGTTATAGTTTTAACAAGACACTATTTTATTCAAGCCCCTTCGCTAAATGAAATCAAATCATTATCGCTTGGCCTGGTTATGTAATTTTACAATGGAATATCCACAACTGCGTTCTGGAAAATAAGCTCAAATTGCCCAGAGTATTTTTTGCCCAACGATAAATGAAAATAAATGAATAAAAATTTCACATAAACAGAGAAAAAAAAGATGTTTTCTCGTTTTCCCTTCTCGCTACCTCAATGTTATGTACTGTGTATCCATATGATCTATGCATTGTAATCCCTAGTGAAAGGGTGTGGTCCAAACCTGTCAGAAAATCATGCTAATTAGTTGAGTCACAAGCGCTAATGTTTTGTTAAGTTTTTTACGCATAAAAAGCGAAACAAATATTGGTTGATGGTTCACATCTTTCATACTATTTATATTATTTAATGAAAAAAAACTCAAATAGGCTACATATTGCAGTGGAGATAAATGAAAAAAAAATATACAAATGATATGCAAATTATTTTCATATACCACTATGTAATGTAATATTTTGTGTTGTGTGTTTATATTATTGAAACGAAATAAAAACATTGTTTAAATACAAAAGAATATAAGTTCATATACGGGGAAGTAGTAGAATAGCAGAACAACGTAGCTGACTTATATGCGCAGGTAGATGTACAGATTTAACGTAGCAGGTCATATTCTAAAATTGGAATGAATAACAGGCGATTTATATAAGCTTAAAATACGTCAGTTGAAACAAATTTCGCCATTCTCAACATAAACCCAAACAATATGTTATTATGAGACGCAACGTTCCTAACACAGCTGTATCAATTATATGTAAGGCGGCTATTTAGAATAACGCCTAGATATTTAATCTCGCTAACAATTGTTGGAAAAACACATCATGACATATATGAAGGCAATCAGGGTTGATCGTGTTACAAAATCTCATAATTTTGGATTTAGAAGCATTCACCTGCATACGTGCAGTTGACTTAATGCAGTAACTCGTAGCATCGAGGTATGACCGAAGTAAAATCCAGTCCTCGTCACCAAACTCCATCACTAATTATTGAAAAACTCGGCAACACCGTTCACAGCAGGCAGAGCCTGTTATTAGATTTAGTGCTTTGAATTATTCATGAGCAAATGACAGTGCAGGAAATATGTTTACGGTATATACTGTATATAGATTGTCATACGTTGAGCGTTGTGCACTGGCAATGTAACCAATTGCCGAATCTTTCAATTTTGGAGTTTTTGTTTAAAGTCCGAAACAATCACACGAAAGTGTTGGTTTACAGATATAAACCTGGATAAACTGTTTGCGGGGTTGGTCGTTTCTTACTGTTCTATTTGTTCACTGATGACTGTATTATTCCCCTTATATCAATGTAAATAAACGGTGTATTTGTTCATCATTATGGGAAAAACAAGTGTTGCAAGATAACCTTTTCAATAGAAGATTAAATATCAATAAAAACGTTTACATTCTCTGCGTACACATACATATGCAAATAGTTAATCTACTAGGAGGGTTACCCTGTAAACATCTGGTTGACCCAGAAATAGACAAAACTGGGGGAGGGGGGCAGGGGGAGTTATAGTTTTAACAAGACACTATTTTATTCAAGCCCCTTCGCTAAATGAAATCAAATCATTATCGCTTGGCCTGGTTATGTAATTTTACAATGGAATATCCACAACTGCGTTCTGGAAAATAAGCTCAAATTGCCCAGAGTATTTTTTGCCCAACGATAAATGAAAATAAATGAATAAAAATTTCACATAAACAGAGAAAAAAAAGATGTTTTCTCGTTTTCCCTTCTCGCTACCTCAATGTTATGTACTGTGTATCCATATGATCTATGCATTGTAATCCCTAGTGAAAGGGTGTGGTCCAAACCTGTCAGAAAATCATGCTAATTATTTGAGTCACAAGCGCTATTGAAACAAGTTTTTTTACACATAAAAAGCGAATAAAATATTGGTCGATGGTTCAGATATTTTATGCTATTTATATTATTTAATGAAAAAAACTCAAATATGTAGACAACATATTGCGTTGGAGATAAATGGAAAAAAAACAATATGCAAATGAGGATCAGGCTGAATGCAATTGGTGGGCTGCTAATGCTACGGCACATGTACACTAACCGAATCATTTTATTTACTCATTGCGAGCTGTTCTCATTTTCATTCAACATTCAGAATGCCGGATATTGGTTGTGCCAACAAGTTGGGAGCTGTTCTGTGTGACACACAGCAGCCACTCGAAGAGCGAGTCCGCGCAATCTTTACGCTTCGCAACATTGGAGGAAAAGATGCCATCGACAATCTAAACAAGTGCTTAGGTGATCGCTCGGCATTGTTAAAACATGAAGCGGCCTATTGTATGGGACAAATGCAAGACCCACACGCAATACCATATCTGATGAATGTGTTGGAAGATACGGAACAAGAGACCATAGTTCGCCACGAAGCAGGTATGTTGCAAATCGCAAGCAATATTCTTGGTGACGCATTTTTTTTATTCGTTCAAATATTATATTAAATTAGGACTCAGCAGTTACACTTGTATAACTACCCTGATAATGTGATAGGGCCATTACGCCAGTACCTTCAGAACAGTATTTCTGCCAAAACAGCCAAAATGCGAAATGGATCCTCTTTGCAGGCTCTATTTGTATGGTTTCGAACATTTCCTCACATTATTTAGATTTAAGCATCGATTTTGAGGGGTTTTCAATAGATGTTCCTAGCTGCACATACTGACACTGAATTTGAAAAAAGTCGTAATTCAATAACTTAAAAAAGGACACTATTTGGTGACACACTCTTATGTATCTTTCCTAATAGAGCAGAGGTAGCGACACGAAATTTTACACGGGGGCGAGATCTACTCACTAACCCGTGTATTCTAACTGTAGCATTACACTAAAAAGTAGTCTGCAACGTATCAGCAACCTTGCTGTACGCATCCAATGTGGCTTGAACAGACATGAACCTGTCTCCATTGCAAGATCAGCTCTTGGTTGGCCAACCATTTAAGACAGACAAACTAAACACTTTAATAAACTAGTTTACAAATGCAAGCAATATTTAGTCCCACCATATTTATCTGACCTTCTCATTTCAAACTCTGCCATCCATTCCTACAACACCAGAAATCGATTTCATATTTCAAAATCTCACAATCGCTCTTTTAAATATCCCGCAGCTACAGCTGCTAATAATATTGTATAATTTTATCTTACTACTTTGTTGTCAATTCATATTTTACCCCATTTATGCATTTTATCGTTTTGTTCAGACTGCTATGTTATTGTCATTTTTTTATTGTAACTTTATCATATTATTTCGTAGTCATTTTATCATTTTATTTTATACCCTATTTATGCTTTTCTTTATTGTGTTCTCGTCATTTTTGCAGTGGATTGTTTAATTCTATGTTAAATTTTATATCTATATGCTGTGCATGAACAACCATATATGGATGTACTGTTCTGAATGAATAAATTACAAATTACAACCTCACTCGGGGGTCCGGGGGCATGCCCCCCCGAAATTTTTTTTTAATCTAGACCTTCTGAAACGCTATTTCCTGCACTTTTAGGGGCAAATGTTGCTGTCACAGAGGGTTTCAGCTCGATTTTGAAATGGCGTCGTCCCCCAACATTTTTTCGAGGGGAGACTGCCCCCTTTGCCCCTCCCTATGACGCCGCCACTGTAGAGAAAATCTTCCCCATCAACTGAAACCAATGATTCTTTGTCAATTTCCTGTCACTAAAGGTGGTTTAGTGGTACCTATCGTCATCAACTCCGGACTATATACATTTTAATTTCTTCTTCAAAACTGTGTACCAGAATATTTTTTTATTTACCAGTTATTTACAGTACAGATACAGTATTTTTAATATACTATTTATTAGAAGTAATCCTATTATAAAATAGGTTCATTTCGTGACAACAAATTGAGATTTAATTTTAGTGAATATTGTTATTTCTTATTTTTGTTAATTCTGTTGCACTATGATGTACCATGCATGGCCACAGCGCTCTGGGAATTTTCTCATTTTATGACAGAAACTGTAATATTAAAAACAAATAAAAATTGCTATAAACACGACTAAATTGGAAGGGGTTTGTCAGATTTGTACGTATCATGAACCTATTGCGTTATTTGAAGCAAAAAATGTTATTCTAGTAAACAAAAAGATTTTCTACTTTTGAAATAAAATGCTCAGACAAAACGTGTTTTTTCTTCAAAACCGTAAGCCAGCAAGAATAAATATGTACTGATGTACTGACGCCAAGCCCCAGAGTGTAACAATAAATCTTGCCTACGTGACTGAATTTCCCCAAATGTACGCCATTTAGGCGACAAATCACGTGATCCAGCATGACGTGTGACATGACCAAAATAGTACGATCCAACTGGCGATATCACCGTATAGCGCGTGTTAAGACTGCATCAATTCAAGTCAATCTGCTCCATGCCGTGCTGCTTATAGTAGCACATGTTTCTTTTTCAATCATTTTAACATTTGTTTAAATAAATCGAAGTATCTTTCAGTAAAATAAAAACCTTCGACCATTGTCTCGTATGCCGAATTTAACACACAATTTAAACATCGCTTGTTACAATATCAAAACAAAATTTTATGAACAATATTGTTGTCGTAACACTTTGTTTTACACATTCGATTTAGATTTCGTCTGATGAAAACTATTTTTATTATACGTATAATCACTGTAGACAAAATAGTGTACATGTGTACACGATATATGTATTGATTTATTGAAGAAATGCTGATTTGTTTGCTTCAAAAACATGACAATCAAAATCCAATGCGTTAGTCATACATGTTCTGTAAGGCAGTTGTTTCATCTACTTACAGCGGAAGCTCTTGGTGCTATTGGTTCAGATACAGCAGTCAATATACTAAAGAAGTATGCTACAGACCAAAACGTAGAGGTAATGTATATTGTTACTGTAATGAACAATGATCTAATATACTCTAGACTCATTTTGATTCCGACATGGACACATTTTATCTTGCCGTTACCCTCTAAATCATTTCTACAAGAACATAAGGAGCGAATATACTGAAATATAACAACTTTATAAATAAAGTATCTTTCGACTATAAGTATCTATAAGGTATCTAGTAAATCTACTATTTTATAGAAATTTTCAGTTTTGCTTTTAGCATTCACACTTTTTGTAAGAAACAAAAACAAATTAATGTAAAATTATTTACAGGTACAACCTTTCGAGCATGTATCACTTTATTTGCTATTCGTGTGTGTCCATTCTACATCCATGATCCGTGAATATTGTTTCTATAATTTATCTTTATCCAATGATTTAATTCAATGTATAACTACATTACTACAGCTGGACATGCGCTGATGCGTTCATTTTGTTTTAAATGATAGATTGCAGAAACCTGTCAACTGGCACTGGACAGAATAGAGTGGGTGAATAATGAAGAACAAGAGCAGCTACCCGAAAGTCCCTATCCAACCGTGGACCCAGCTCCTGCTGCAAAGGACAACAACGTTGAGTCTTTGAGAAAGACTTTACTGGATGACAAACTATCTATGTTTGAGAGATACAGAGCAATGTTTGCGTTGAGAAATAAGGGCTGCAAGCAATCCGTACTTGCTTTGGCTGAAGGTTTGTATAGTTTATAACTTTACGAGATACAATTTAGACTCATTCATTCAATAAATTAAACAAATGTTAATGATATTCAAGAAAGAGTGACATTCACGAATATTGAAGTCACTGGTGTTTCTCGGATGTGAATTGCAATATCCCAAAACGTATACAGCATGTTTGGAAAGTAGAGCAGTCTGTACTCTTATTGTTACATCGGAATTTCAGGTATGGGAGCGTATCACCCGCCTATTACACTCGCACAATAATATTGTCAAAAACCTAGTAGTTGATCATGCAAAATATCGCAAATTTGAAGTCATGACAGTCTGATCTAAGACATGATTGCCTTGCTTATTCACATATTAATGTGAACACGTACTGCCTTACCAACGACATCGTATTAAAAAATGATCAATAGTTGTATTGTTTAATGATCGACTCATTACACAGTTATTACTTTAAATAGTTCACAAACGGCACAAAAATAAATGATAGGTATAAGCAAATTGCAGTATACTATCTAGTTTGTGAGTTTCCTTGATAGCCCAGCTATTGACATTACATGCAAATGAGGTTGACATAAGTCCAGCTTTCCCATATAAAAACATACTATTGTACCAGCCAAAACCCGAAGTAGACGTTTACTAAAAATTGTTCTTTGAGTAAATTACATTTATTTCTATGTTTAGGTCTGGGTTGCAGTAGCATACTGTTTCGACACGAGATTGCATATGCACTTGGCCAGATGGAAAACGAAGGTGGTGCAAACCAGCTGATCGCATCTTTGCAGAATTCCAATGAGAGCCCACTGGTTAGACATGAATGTGCAACAGCCCTGGCAGCAATTGGTAGAGCAGACTGCGTACAGGCATTGAATGATAACATCAATGATGGCGAGAGTGTTGTGAGTGAGAGTTGTGAGCTCGGATTAAATATGTATATGTATTCACTCATGAAATAAGTTGTGTTGAGTTGAATTGAGTTGAGTTGAGTTAAGTTGAGTTGAGTTAAGTTAAAGTAAGTTGAGTTAAGTTAAAGTGAGTTAAGTTAAAGTAAGTTAAGTTGAGTTAAGTTGAGTTGAGTTGAGTTAAGTTAAGTTAAGTTAAGTTAAGTTAAGTTAAGTTGAGTTGAGTTGAGTTGAGTTGAGTTGAGTTGAGTTGAGTTGAGTTGAGTTGAGTTGAGTTGAGTTGAGTTGAGTTGAGTTGAGTTGAGTTGAGTTTTGAGTTGTTGAGTTGTTGAGTTGAATTAAGTTGAGTTAAGTTAAGTTAAGTTAAGTTAAGTTAAGTTGAGTTGAGTTGAGTTGAGTTGAGTTGAATTAAGTTGAGTTAAGTTAAGTTAAGTTAAGTTAAGTTAAGTTGAGTTGAGTTGAGTTGAATTAAGTTGAGTTAAGTTAAGTTAAGTAAAATACTAATAGTCAGATATTGATTTGAGATATTCGCGAACGTGTTTATTCCACAATCTATTTCGCCATTACTGCTATATCAAATTGGCATAAATCGACTCAACTTTCGTTACAAATCAAACAATAAAATAACGTTCCAGACAAATCCAAACGATCGTTATCTGTGATCTGAGTGGTTGAATCGATATAGTCATGTTAAATAGTAATTATATTTTGAAACAAGTAATCTACTGTACTATTTCTAGTCACCGTTGTGCTATCAATAAATTAGGATTATGACAATACTTTAGTTGTGTCATTTTGTTTGTGTGTTATACTTAGTTGGCTGGTAAATATAACTACAGGCATATTCAAAACATATAAACGCGTAACACGATGGATTCTAACTGACAGCAGCAAAACACTTCCTGAATAGACAGATTTGAAAAATGAATGCGAAACCTAAAAGTAGATGGGCTACATTAATTCATATAAAGCCAGTGCGACCTTTAGAAATTGTATTATTTGTATGTTGTCCAGAATGAATATTTTACAAATGCATGTACAGATACTATAGAGATACGCGTTTTCAATATTTGATGAAGTTTGTGAATTTACACTATCAATATTTACCTTACGAAAATGAAGCTGGTATAGTAAATAAACTGCGTATTTCCGCTGACCGAGTGAATCCACATTGATTTGACACCCCCTCTCGTAGATATGATAGCCTAGCAACCGGGAAACTTGGCACATCCCAAACAAATTTATTGAATAACATTTTAAATTAAATGTGACAACTGTGTATTTTCGAGATGGGCGCGTTCAAGATATTGAATGTTGTTCATGTATATTCAAATCAGCAGTTAAATATTTAAAATATACGTTATTGTGGCACTATTTTATCTGAAGCCCCAGAAGTCATGACGATACGATATACATTGCGTTGATTGCTATATTGTGAAAAATAAATTACTTGGACTTGATTAAAATAAAATATTTACAGTGGTATGTATAATGCTTTCAGAAAAGCGATTTTCTCGTTATGAACGTAAAACATTGATAAATTTGAAAAAATTCCGTTGACCAGAACGATCGCCGTGCAGTCATCGCATATGAATACACTCTCTTGTGCTCGTCGTTGATTGGTCGGTCGATTAATCACAGTGGTAGTATTTTTAAAGATGTTTTACTTTGACCCACATCGTAGAAAACCGCGGGAATTATTATAGCCAAGCCAGTTGTCTCAATTGAATTTGAATGAAACGTTCGATGAATGTTAAATATTAGTCATAAAAAAATGCATTGTGTAAATTCGAATATTTTATAGTTAATGTAATCGATTGTAAGAGTTTTGAGTTTTTTAAAAATTAGACCATCAAACTGAACACAATTGGTAGCTGGCTGATGTTGGTGGCTTTCACTGCCATAGCTTATTTCTCACTGTTTCCTCGTCAAGGTAATATTCCTGATTAGGTACGTTGCCTGAATTTGGTATGTAACCACTGGCTAAATATTACGTTCTCGTTCACTGTCGTATGCTGCTACCCTTTCGTTGACGGTGTAATAAAAACACTGACTCTCCACGGCTTCCATTGTTTTCTGCAGCGAGAGCCACGAGGGAGAACTTTCAAAAGCTGACCGACGTCGACACAGTAACATAAATTATATGGAAAAACATTTGGAATACTTGGAATGCACATAACATTATGTTTTGTACTAAATTGCGCTGAAACGAATGAATTACGTTTATTTACACTGCCCTGATGTTCTGTGTGAAAATATAAAATAGCAACAATCACGTGATTGATATTTTCATTTGGAACACAGTAGTTTTCATTTTTATAACAATATAAATGAATGGATAACTCAATTTCTTGTATGCTAAATGTGGTTACCATTACACTTAAGAACAAGTACACGTCCACCAGCAATGATAAACACTAACAAATATCACATTTTATTAGGAAAATATTTATTATATACGAGTCGCTATACAAATTTAATCCTTTCTCTTATAACACATTTTATCAACTCTATTTTAAAATAAACAAAAACTAAGCAATATAACTATTTAACCATCTTGTATGAATCCAGTGCCCGCCTACCTGTACTCTACTTGGAATCGCGGTAAAGGACGTGAACGACCACACAGTGTACAAGTGATTTCATTCAAGGATGTGATTATCCTGGCCAATCATAGGTGTCCCAACTAAATACTTCGCAGACTATTACTAAGTGATCTGACTTTCAATGCGTCACCTGCTCCTGGAGATTGTATTGGCCAATCATGTTCAATTGGTTCTGTTGGTGTACACGTGTTTGGCTTTGTTTCCAATGTTAACACAAGATTCATATATTAAATATATCGTAAGTGGATGACGTTATATTACAAACGTGGAATTTGAATTTGTGTTGACTTTGTAAACAAGTGAAGTGCGAGCAATATCTAGTTACTGTCCATCACCTGGAAAATCTCCAGAGAATGCCCGTGCACTGTTAAAGCAGAGTGTTTCTATTTTGCTTTGAAGCAAATGACAAAGGTGTTAAAAGAGAAAGACATGGCCAAAACAAAACAAAACAAAACGTACCAAACAAAACGGTTACTGCGACATGATGAACAATTACCGAAATGTACCATAGATTGTGAAATAGAATCCAGCAGTAAAACTTAAGTGTAATCACACAAGTGACATTCAGTGCAAGAATTGTTCTTTATTACAAATATTTATCATACGTATAGGCATAGCCAATACAATTGTACTTTATTACAAATATTTATCATACGTATAGGCATAGCCAATACAATTGTACTTTATTACAAATATTTATCATACGTATAGGCCTAGCCAATACAATTGTACTTTATTACAAATATTTATCATACGTATAGGCATAGCCAATACAATTGTACTTTATTACAAATATTTATCATACGTATAGGCATAGCCAATACAATTGTACTTTATTACAAATATTTATCATACGTATAGGCATAGCCAATACAATTATACTTTATTACAAATATTTATCATATGTATAGGCATAGCCAATACAATTGTACTTTATTACAAATATTTATCATACGTATAGGCATAGCCAATACAATTGTACTTTATTACAAATATTTATCATACGTATAGGCATAGCCAATACAATTGTACTTTATTACAAATATTTATCATACGTATAGGCATAGCCAATACAATTATACTTTATTACAAATATTTATCATATGTATAGGCATAGCCAATACAATTGTACTTTATTACAAATATTTATCATACGTATAGGCATAGCCAATACAATTGTACTTTATTACAAATATTTATCATACGTATAGGCATAGCCAATACAATTATACTTTATTACAAATATTTATCATATGTATAGGCATAGCCAATACAATTGTACTTTATTACAAATATTTATCATACGTATAGGCATAGCCAATACAATTATACTTTATTACAAATATTTATCATATGTATAGGCATAGCCAATACAATTGTACATTATTACAAATATTTATCATACGTATAGGCATAGTCAATACAATTGTACTTTATTACAAATATTTATCATACGTATAGGCATAGCCAATACAATTGTACTTTATTACAAATATTTATCATACGTATAGGCATAGCCAATACAATTGTACTTTATTACAAATATTTATCATACGTATAGGCATAGCCAATACAATTATACTTTATTACAAATATTTATCATATGTATAGGCATAGCCAATACAATTGTACTTTATTACAAATATTTATCATACGTATAGGCAGAGCCAATACAATTGTACACTATTACAACTATTTATCATACATATGTCATCTTAGCTGATTCAACAAGTCACGAGGGACCCCGACTCACTGTGTAGAGAATCGAAATGTCACAATAGTGGTCGAAGCTTTTATCGAACGTCCATCAAATGAGGTGCACAAAATCATAGATCAAAGCTTGAACTACAGCGATGATGCATCCCATAAATCCATGGGCTGAGACAGATTGTTTACAAAAAGCGATACTATAATATCTTTATTCATTGATATTGAAACAAAAACAAGTCTTTATCCCAATATGTGAACAGTGCTACATAAGCTATTATATTGTGACCGTACCTGATGCAGCATATGTTTTGTTTACATTACGTAAAATGTGTTGTAGACCTGTTGTACCGGACAGAACATCACGCACCAAGATACATTGTATGAAATATTATATTTCATACAGGCTGTGATATATTTCATGCAATCAGACAGGCTGTGTTGTAAGTGAGTTCTCCTACAATCAGACAGACTGTGTTGTAAGTGTGTTCTCCTCAAATCAGAAAAGGCTGTGTAAGTGTGTTGTCGTCAAATCAGACAAGCTGTGTTGTAAGTGTGTTCTTTTCAAATCAGACAGGCTGTGTTGTAAGTGTGTACTCTTCAAATCAGACAAGCTGTGTTGTAAGTGTGTTCTCTTCAAATCAGACAGGCTGTATTGTAAGTCTGTTCTCTTCAAATCAGACAGGCTGTGTTGTAAGTGTGTTCTCTTCAAATCAGACAGGCTGTGTTGTTAATGTGTTCTCTTCAAATCAGACAGGCTATGTTGTAATTGTGTTCTCTTCAAATCAGACAGGCTGTGATGTAAGTGTGTTCTCTTCAAATCAGACAGGCTGTGTTATAAGTGTGTTCTCATCCAATAAGACAGGCTGTGTTGTAAGCGGGTTCTCCTTAAATCGGACAGGCTGTGTTGTAAGTGTGTTCTATTCAAATCAGACAGGCTGTGTTGTTAATGTGTTCTCTTCAAATCAGACAGGCTATGTTGTAATTGTGTTCTCTTCAAATCAGACAGGCTGTGATGTAAGTGTGTTCTCTTCAAATCAGACAGGCTGTGTTATAAGTGTGTTCTCATCCAATAAGACAGGCTGTGTTGTAAGCGGGTTCTCCTTAAATCGGACAGGCTGTGTTGTAAGTGTGTTCTATTCCAATCAGAAAGTCTGTGTTGTAAGTGTGTTCTCTTCACATCAGACAGGCTGTGTTGTAAGTATGTTCTCTTCAAATCATACAGGCTGTGTTGTAAGTGTGTTCTCTTCAAATCAGACAGGCTGTGTTGTAAGTGTGTTCTCTTCAAATCAGACAGGCTGTGTTATAAGTGTGTTCTCATCCAATAAGACAGGCTGTGTTGTAAGTGTGTTCTCCTCAAATCAGACAGGCTATGCTGTAAATGTGTTCTCTTCAAATCAGACAGGCTGTGTTATAAGTGTGTTCTCTTCAAATCAGACAGGCTGTGTTGTAAGTGTGTTCCCTTCAAACCAAACAGGCTATGTTGTAAGTGTATTCTCTTCAATTCAGACAGGCTGTGATGTAAGTGTGTTCTCCTCCAATAAGACAGGCTGTGTTGTAAGCGTGTTCTCATTAAATCGGACAGGCTGAGTTGTAAGTGTGTTCTCCCCAAATCCAACAGGCTGTGTTTTAAGTGTGTTCTCCTCAAATCGGACAGGCTGTGTTGTGTGTTCTCTTCAAATCGGACAGGCTGTGTTGTAAGTGTGTTCTCGTCAAATCAGACAAGCTGTGTTGTAAGTGTGTTCTCCTCAAATCCGACAGGCTGTGTTGTAAGTGTGTTCTCTTCAAATCAGACAGGCTGTGTTGTACGTGTGTTCTCTTCAAATCAGACAGGCTGTGTTGTAAGTGTGTTCTCCTCAAATCAGACAGGCTGTGTTGTAAGTGTGTTCTCTTCAAATCAGACAAGCTGTGTTGTAAGTGTGTTCTCTTCACATCAGACATGCTGTGTTGTAAGTGTGTTCTACTCCAATCAGACAGGCTGTGTTGTAAGTGTGTTCTCCTCAAATCAGACAGGCTGTGTTATAAGTGTGTTCTCCTCAAATGAGACAGGCTGTGTTGTAAGTCTGTTCTCCTCAAATCAGACAGGCTGTGTTGTAAGTGTGTTCTCTTCAAATCAGACAGGCTGTGTTGTAAGTGTGTTCTCCTCAAATCAGACAGGCTGTGTTGTAAGTGTGTTCTCCTCAAATCCGACAGGCTGTGTTGTAAGTGTGTTCTCTTCAAATCAGACAGGCTGTGTTGTAAGTGTGTTCTCTTCAAATCAGACATGCTGTATTGTAAGTGTGTTCTCCCCAAATCCGACAGGCTGTGTTGTAAGTGTGTTCTCCTCAAATCTGACAGGCTGTGTTGTAAGTGTGTTCTCTTCAAATCAGACAGGCTGTGTTGTAAGTGTGTTCTCCTCAAATCAGACAGGCTGTGTTGTAAGTGTGTTCTCTTCAATTCAGACAGGCTGTGCTGTGTGTTCTCCTCAAATCAGACAGGCTGTGTTGTAAGTGTGTTCTCTTCAAATCAGACAGGCTGTGTTGTAAGTGTGTTCTCCTCAAATCCGACAGGCCGTGTTGTAAGTGTGTTCTCAAATCCGACAGGCTGTGTTGTTAGTGTGTTCTCCTCAAATCCGACAGGCTGTGTTGTGTGTTCTCCTCAAATCAGACAGGCTGTGTTGTAAGTGTATTCTCTTCAAATCAGACAGACTGTGTTGTAAGTGTGTTCTCTTCAAATCAGACAGGCTGTGTTTTAAGTGTGTTCTCTTCAAATCAGACAGGCTGTGTTGTACGTGTGTTCTCTTCAAATCAGACAGGCTGTGTTGTAAGTGTGTTCTCCTCCAATCCGACAGGCTGTGTTGTAAGTGTGTTCTCTTCAATTCAGACAGGCTGTGTTGTAAGTGTGTTCTCTTCAAATCAGACAGGCTGTGTTGTAAGTGTGTTCTCCTCAAATCAGACAGGCTGTGTTGTAAGTGTGTTCTCTTCAAATCAGACAAGCTGCGTTGTAAGTGTGTTCTCTTCACATCAGACATGCTGTGTTGTAAGTGTGTTCTCCTCAAATCAGACAGGCTGTGTTGTAAGTGTGTTCTCTTCAATTCAGACAGGCTGTGTTGTGTGTTCTCCTCAAATCAGACAGGCTGTGTTGTAAGTGTATTCTCCTCAAATCAGACAGGCTGTGTTGTAAGTGTGTTCTCCTCAAATGAGACAGGCTGTGTTGTAAGTCTGTTCTCCTCAAATCAGACAGGCTGTGTTGTAAGTGTGTTCTCTTCAAATCAGACAGGCTGTGTTGTAAGTGTGTTCTCCTAAAATCAGACAGGCTGTGTTGTAAATGTGTTCTCCTCAAATCAGACAGGCTGTGTTGTAAGTGCGTTCTCCTCAAATCCGTCAGGCTGTGTTGTAAGTGTGTTCTCTTCAAATCTGACAGGCTGTGTTGTAAGTGTGTTCTCTTCAAATCTGACAGGCTGTGTTGTAAGTGTGTTCTCCTCAAATCCGACAGGCTGTGTTGTAAGTGTGTTCTCCTCAAATCCGACAGGCTGTGTTGTAAGTGTGTTCTCCTCAAATCTGACAGGCTGTGTTGTAAGTGTGTTCTCCTCCAATCAGACAAGCTGTGTTGTAAGTGTATTCTCTTCAAATCAGACAGGCTGTGATGTAAGTGTGTTCTCCTCCAATAAGACAGGTTGTGTTGTAAGCGTGTTCTCCTTAAATCGGACAGGCTGTGTTGTAAGTGTGTTCTCTTCAAATTAGACAGGCTGTGTTGTAAGTATGTTCTACTCCAATAAGACAGACTGTGTTGTGTGTTCTCAAATCCGACAGGCTGTGTTGTAAGTGTGTTCTCCTCAAATCCGACAGGCTGTGTAGTAAGTGTGTTCTCTTCAAATCAGACAGGCTGTGTTGTAAGTGTGTTCTCCTCAAATCAGACAGGCTGTGTTGTTAAGTGTGTTCTCCTCAAATCCGACAGGCTGTGTTGTAAGTGTGTTCTCCTCAAATCCGACAGGCTGTGTTGTAAGTGTGTTCTCCTCAAATCGGACAGGCTGTGTTGTGTGTTCACTTCAAATCGGACAGGCTGTGTTGTAAGTGTGTTCTCCTCAAATCAGACAGGCTGTGTTGTAAGTGTGTTCTCCTCAAATCCGACAGGCTGTGTTGTAAGTGTGTTCTCTTCAAATCAGACAGGCTGTGTTGTAAGTGTGTTCTCTTCAAATCAGACAGGCTGTGTTGTAAGTGTGTACTCCTCAAATCAGACAGGCTGTGTTGTAAGTGTGTTCTCTTCAAATCAGACAAGCTGTGTTGTAAGTGTTTTCTCTTCACATCAGACATGCTGTGTTGTAAGTGTGTTCTACTCCAATCAGACAGGCTGTGTTGTAAGTGTGTTCTCCTCAAATCAGACAGGCTGTGTTGTAAGTGTGTTCTCCTCAAATGAGACAGGCTGTGTTGTAAGTCTGTTCTCCTCAAATCAGACAGGCTGTGTTGTAAGTGTGTTCTCTTCAAATCAGACAGGCTGTGTTGTAAGTGTGTTCTCCTCAAATCAGACAGGCTGTGTTGTAAGTGCGTTCTCCTCAAATCAGACAGGCTGTGTTGTAAGTGCGTTCTCCTCAAATCCGACAGGCAGTGTTGTAAGTGTGTTCTCTTCAAATCAGACAGGCTGTGTTGTAAGTGTGTTCTCTTCAAATCAGACATGCTGTATTGTAAGTGTGTTCTCCCCAAATCCGACAGGCTGTGTTGTAAGTGTGTTCTCCTCAAATCTGACAGGCTGTGTTGTAAGTGTGTTCTCCTCAAATCAGACAGGATGTATTGTAAGTGTGTTCTACTCCAATCAGACAGGCTGTGTTGTAAGTGTGTTCTCCTCAAATCAGACAGGCTGTATTGTAAGTGTGTTCTACTCCAATCAGACAGGCTGTGTTGTAAGTGTGTTCTCCTCAAATCAGACAGGCTGTGTTGTAAGTGTGTTCTCCTCCAATCAGACAGGCTGTGTTGTAAGTGTGTTCTCCTCAAATCAGACAGGCTGTGTTTTAAGTGTGTTCTCCTCAAATCAGACAGGCTATGCTGTAAGTGTATTCTCCTCACATCAGACAGGCTGTGTTGTATGTGTTTTGTCCTCAAATCAGACAAGCTGTGTTGTAAGTGTGTTCTCTTCAAATCAGACAGGCTGTGTTGTAAGTGTGTACTCTTCAAATCAGACAGGCTGTGTTGTAAGTGTGTACTCTTCAAATCAGACAGGCTGTGTTGTAAGTGTTTTCTCTTCAAATCAGACAAGCTGTGTTGTAAGTGTTTTCTCTTCAAATCAGACAGGCTGTGTTGTACGTGTGTTCTCTTCAAATCAGACAGGCTGTGTTGCACGTGTGTTCTCTTCAAATCAGACAGGCTGTGTTGCAAGTGTGTTCTCTTCAAATCAGACAGGCTGTGTTGTAAGTGTGTGCTGTTCAAATCAGACAGGCAGTGTTGTAAGTGTGTTCTCTTCAAATCAGACAGGCTGTGTTGTAAGTGTGTTCTACTCCAATCAGAAAGTCTGTGTTGTAAGTGCGTTGTCCTCAAATCAGACAAGCTGCGTTGTAAGTGTGTTCTCTTCAAATCAGACAGGCTGTGTTGTAAGTGTGTTCTACTCCAATCAGAAAGTCTGTGTTGTAAGTGCGTTGTCCTCAAATCAGACAAGCTGCGTTGTACGTGTGTTCTCCTCAAATCCGACAGGCTGTGTTGTGTGTTCTCCTCAAATCAGACAGGCTGTGTTGTAAGTGTATTCTCTTCAAATCAGACAGACTGTGTTGTAAGTGTGTTCTCTTCAAATCAGACAGGCTGTGTTTTAAGTGTGTTCTCTTCAAATCAGACAGGCTGTGTTGTACGTGTGTTCTCTTCAAATCAGACAGGCTGTGTTGTAAGTGTGTTCTCCTCAAATCCGACAGGCTGTGTTGTAAGTGTGTTCTCTTCAATTCAGACAGGCTGTGTTGTAAGTGTGTTCTCTTCAAATCAGACAGGCTGTGTTGTAAGTGTGTTCTCCTCAAATCAGACAGGCTGTGTTGTAAGTGTGTTCTCTTCAAATCAGACAAGCTGCGTTGTAAGTGTGTTCTCTTCACATCAGACATGCTGTGTTGTAAGTGTGTTCTCCTCAAATCAGACAGGCTGTGTTGTAAGTGTGTTCTCTTCAATTCAGACAGGCTGTGTTGTGTGTTCTCCTCAAATCAGACAGGCTGTGTTGTAAGTGTATTCTCCTCAAATCAGACAGGCTGTGTTGTAAGTGTGTTCTCCTCAAATGAGACAGGCTGTGTTGTAAGTCTGTTCTCCTCAAATCAGACAGGCTGTGTTGTAAGTGTGTTCTCTTCAAATCAGACAGGCTGTGTTGTAAGTGTGTTCTCCTAAAATCAGACAGGCTGTGTTGTAAATGTGTTCTCCTCAAATCAGACAGGCTGTGTTGTAAGTGCGTTCTCCTCAAATCCGTCAGGCTGTGTTGTAAGTGTGTTCTCTTCAAATCTGACAGGCTGTGTTGTAAGTGTGTTCTCTTCAAATCTGACAGGCTGTGTTGTAAGTGTGTTCTCCTCAAATCCGACAGGCTGTGTTGTAAGTGTGTTCTCCTCAAATCCGACAGGCTGTGTTGTAAGTGTGTTCTCCTCAAATCTGACAGGCTGTGTTGTAAGTGTGTTCTCCTCCAATCAGACAAGCTGTGTTGTAAGTGTATTCTCTTCAAATCAGACAGGCTGTGATGTAAGTGTGTTCTCCTCCAATAAGACAGGTTGTGTTGTAAGCGTGTTCTCCTTAAATCGGACAGGCTGTGTTGTAAGTGTGTTCTCTTCAAATTAGACAGGCTGTGTTGTAAGTATGTTCTACTCCAATAAGACAGACTGTGTTGTGTGTTCTCAAATCCGACAGGCTGTGTTGTAAGTGTGTTCTCCTCAAATCCGACAGGCTGTGTAGTAAGTGTGTTCTCTTCAAATCAGACAGGCTGTGTTGTAAGTGTGTTCTCCTCAAATCAGACAGGCTGTGTTGTTAAGTGTGTTCTCCTCAAATCCGACAGGCTGTGTTGTAAGTGTGTTCTCCTCAAATCCGACAGGCTGTGTTGTAAGTGTGTTCTCCTCAAATCGGACAGGCTGTGTTGTGTGTTCACTTCAAATCGGACAGGCTGTGTTGTAAGTGTGTTCTCCTCAAATCAGACAGGCTGTGTTGTAAGTGTGTTCTCCTCAAATCCGACAGGCTGTGTTGTAAGTGTGTTCTCTTCAAATCAGACAGGCTGTGTTGTAAGTGTGTTCTCTTCAAATCAGACAGGCTGTGTTGTAAGTGTGTACTCCTCAAATCAGACAGGCTGTGTTGTAAGTGTGTTCTCTTCAAATCAGACAAGCTGTGTTGTAAGTGTTTTCTCTTCACATCAGACATGCTGTGTTGTAAGTGTGTTCTACTCCAATCAGACAGGCTGTGTTGTAAGTGTGTTCTCCTCAAATCAGACAGGCTGTGTTGTAAGTGTGTTCTCCTCAAATGAGACAGGCTGTGTTGTAAGTCTGTTCTCCTCAAATCAGACAGGCTGTGTTGTAAGTGTGTTCTCTTCAAATCAGACAGGCTGTGTTGTAAGTGTGTTCTCCTCAAATCAGACAGGCTGTGTTGTAAGTGCGTTCTCCTCAAATCAGACAGGCTGTGTTGTAAGTGCGTTCTCCTCAAATCCGACAGGCAGTGTTGTAAGTGTGTTCTCTTCAAATCAGACAGGCTGTGTTGTAAGTGTGTTCTCTTCAAATCAGACATGCTGTATTGTAAGTGTGTTCTCCCCAAATCCGACAGGCTGTGTTGTAAGTGTGTTCTCCTCAAATCTGACAGGCTGTGTTGTAAGTGTGTTCTCCTCAAATCAGACAGGATGTATTGTAAGTGTGTTCTACTCCAATCAGACAGGCTGTGTTGTAAGTGTGTTCTCCTCAAATCAGACAGGCTGTATTGTAAGTGTGTTCTACTCCAATCAGACAGGCTGTGTTGTAAGTGTGTTCTCCTCAAATCAGACAGGCTGTGTTGTAAGTGTGTTCTCCTCCAATCAGACAGGCTGTGTTGTATGTGTGTTCTCCTCAAATCAGACAGGCTGTGTTTTAAGTGTGTTCTCCTCAAATCAGACAGGCTATGCTGTAAGTGTATTCTCCTCACATCAGACAGGCTGTGTTGTATGTGTTTTGTCCTCAAATCAGACAAGCTGTGTTGTAAGTGTGTTCTCTTCAAATCAGACAGGCTGTGTTGTAAGTGTGTACTCTTCAAATCAGACAGGCTGTGTTGTAAGTGTGTACTCTTCAAATCAGACAGGCTGTGTTGTAAGTGTTTTCTCTTCAAATCAGACAAGCTGTGTTGTAAGTGTTTTCTCTTCAAATCAGACAGGCTGTGTTGTACGTGTGTTCTCTTCAAATCAGACAGGCTGTGTTGCACGTGTGTTCTCTTCAAATCAGACAGGCTGTGTTGCAAGTGTGTTCTCTTCAAATCAGACAGGCTGTGTTGTAAGTGTGTGCTGTTCAAATCAGACAGGCAGTGTTGTAAGTGTGTTCTCTTCAAATCAGACAGGCTGTGTTGTAAGTGTGTTCTACTCCAATCAGAAAGTCTGTGTTGTAAGTGCGTTGTCCTCAAATCAGACAAGCTGCGTTGTACGTGTGTTCTCTTCACATCAGACAGGCTGTGTTTTAAGTGTATTCTATTCAAATCATACAGACTGTGTTGTAAGTGTGTTCTCATCCAATAAGACAGTCTGTGTTGTAAGTGTGTTCTCTTCAAATCAGACAGGCTGTGTTGTAAGTATGTTCTACTCCAATAAGACAGACTGTGTTGTGTGTTCTCAAATCCGACAGGCTGTGTTGTAAGTGTGTTCTCCTCAAATCCGACAGGCTGTGTTGTAAGTGTGTTCTCTTCAAATCAGACAGGCTGTGTTGTAAGTGTGTTCTCCTCAAATCAGACAGGCTGTGTTGTAAGTGTGTTCTCTTCAAATCAGACAGGCTGTGTTGTAAGTGTGTTCTCCTCAAATCCGACAGGCCGTGTTGTAAGTGTGTTCTCAAATCCGACAGGCTGTGTTGTTAGTGTGTTCTCCTCAAATCCGACAGGCTGTGTTGTGTGTTCTCCTCAAATCAGACAGGCTGTGTTGTAAGTGTATTCTCTTCAAATCAGACAGACTGTGTTGTAAGTGTGTTCTCTTCAAATCAGACAGGCTGTGTTTTAAGTGTGTTCTCTTCAAATCAGACAGGCTGTGTTGTACGTGTGTTCTCTTCAAATCAGACAGGCTGTGTTGTAAGTGTGTTCTCCTCAAATCCGACAGGCTGTGTTGTAAGTGTGTTCTCTTCAATTCAGACAGGCTGTGTTGTAAGTGTGTTCTCTTCAAATCAGACAGGCTGTGTTGTAAGTGTGTTCTCCTCAAATCAGACAGGCTGTGTTGTAAGTGTGTTCTCTTCAAATCAGACAAGCTGCGTTGTAAGTGTGTTCTCTTCACATCAGACATGCTGTGTTGTAAGTGTGTTCTCCTCAAATCAGACAGGCTGTGTTGTAAGTGTGTTCTCTTCAATTCAGACAGGCTGTGTTGTGTGTTCTCCTCAAATCAGACAGGCTGTGTTGTAAGTGTATTCTCCTCAAATCAGACAGGCTGTGTTGTAAGTGTGTTCTCCTCAAATGAGACAGGCTGTGTTGTAAGTCTGTTCTCCTCAAATCAGACAGGCTGTGTTGTAAGTGTGTTCTCTTCAAATCAGACAGGCTGTGTTGTAAGTGTGTTCTCCTAAAATCAGACAGGCTGTGTTGTAAATGTGTTCTCCTCAAATCAGACAGGCTGTGTTGTAAGTGCGTTCTCCTCAAATCAGACAGGCTGTGTTGTAAGTGTGTTCTCCTCAAATCAGACAGGCTGTGTTGTAAGTGCGTTCTCCTCAAATCAGACAGGCTGTGTTGTAAGTGCGTTCTCCTCAAATCCGACAGGCAGTGTTGTAAGTGTGTTCTCTTCAAATCAGACAGGCTGTGTTGTAAGTGTGTTCTCTTCAAATCAGACATGCTGTATTGTAAGTGTGTTCTCCCCAAATCCGACAGGCTGTGTTGTAAGTGTGTTCTCCTCAAATCTGACAGGCTGTGTTGTAAGTGTGTTCTCCTCAAATCAGACAGGATGTATTGTAAGTGTGTTCTACTCCAATCAGACAGGCTGTGTTGTAAGTGTGTTCTCCTCAAATCAGACAGGCTGTATTGTAAGTGTGTTCTACTCCAATCAGACAGGCTGTGTTGTAAGTGTGTTCTCCTCAAATCAGACAGGCTGTGTTGTAAGTGTGTTCTCCTCCAATCAGACAGGCTGTGTTGTAAGTGTGTTCTCCTCAAATCAGACAGGCTGTGTTTTAAGTGTGTTCTCCTCAAATCAGACAGGCTATGCTGTAAGTGTATTCTCCTCACATCAGACAGGCTGTGTTGTATGTGTTTTGTCCTCAAATCAGACAAGCTGTGTTGTAAGTGTGTTCTCTTCAAATCAGACAGGCTGTGTTGTAAGTGTGTACTCTTCAAATCAGACAGGCTGTGTTGTAAGTGTGTACTCTTCAAATCAGACAGGCTGTGTTGTAAGTGTTTTCTCTTCAAATCAGACAAGCTGTGTTGTAAGTGTTTTCTCTTCAAATCAGACAGGCTGTGTTGTACGTGTGTTCTCTTCAAATCAGACAGGCTGTGTTGCACGTGTGTTCTCTTCAAATCAGACAGGCTGTGTTGCAAGTGTGTTCTCTTCAAATCAGACAGGCTGTGTTGTAAGTGTGTGCTGTTCAAATCAGACAGGCAGTGTTGTAAGTGTGTTCTCTTCAAATCAGTCAGGCTGTGTTGTAAGTGTGTTCTACTCCAATCAGAAAGTCTGTGTTGTAAGTGCGTTGTCCTCAAATCAGACAAGCTGCGTTGTACGTGTGTTCTCTTCACATCAGACAGGCTGTGTTTTAAGTGTATTCTATTCAAATCATACAGACTGTGTTGTAAGTGTGTTCTCATCCAATAAGACAGTCTGTGTTGTAAGTGTGTTCTCTTCAAATCAGACAGGCTGTGTTGTAAGTATGTTCTACTCCAATAAGACAGACTGTGTTGTGTGTTCTCAAATCCGACAGGCTGTGTTGTAAGTGTGTTCTCCTCAAATCCGACAGGCTGTGTTGTAAGTGTGTTCTCTTCAAATCAGACAGGCTGTGTTGTAAGTGTGTTCTCCTCAAATCAGACAGGCTGTGTTGTAAGTGTGTTCTCTTCAAATCAGACAGGCTGTGTTGTAAGTGTGTTCTCCTCAAATCCGACAGGCCGTGTTGTAAGTGTGTTCTCAAATCCGACAGGCTGTGTTGTTAGTGTGTTCTCCTCAAATCCGACAGGCTGTGTTGTGTGTTCTCCTCAAATCAGACAGGCTGTGTTGTAAGTGTATTCTCTTCAAATCAGACAGACTGTGTTGTAAGTGTGTTCTCTTCAAATCAGACAGGCTGTGTTTTAAGTGTGTTCTCTTCAAATCAGACAGGCTGTGTTGTACGTGTGTTCTCTTCAAATCAGACAGGCTGTGTTGTAAGTGTGTTCTCCTCAAATCCGACAGGCTGTGTTGTAAGTGTGTTCTCTTCAATTCAGACAGGCTGTGTTGTAAGTGTGTTCTCTTCAAATCAGACAGGCTGTGTTGTAAGTGTGTTCTCCTCAAATCAGACAGGCTGTGTTGTAAGTGTGTTCTCTTCAAATCAGACAAGCTGCGTTGTAAGTGTGTTCTCTTCACATCAGACATGCTGTGTTGTAAGTGTGTTCTCCTCAAATCAGACAGGCTGTGTTGTAAGTGTGTTCTCTTCAATTCAGACAGGCTGTGTTGTGTGTTCTCCTCAAATCAGACAGGCTGTGTTGTAAGTGTATTCTCCTCAAATCAGACAGGCTGTGTTGTAAGTGTGTTCTCCTCAAATGAGACAGGCTGTGTTGTAAGTCTGTTCTCCTCAAATCAGACAGGCTGTGTTGTAAGTGTGTTCTCTTCAAATCAGACAGGCTGTGTTGTAAGTGTGTTCTCCTAAAATCAGACAGGCTGTGTTGTAAATGTGTTCTCCTCAAATCAGACAGGCTGTGTTGTAAGTGCGTTCTCCTCAAATCCGTCAGGCTGTGTTGTAAGTCTGTTCTCTTCAAATCTGACAGGCTGTGTTGTAAGTGTGTTCTCTTCAAATCTGACAGGCTGTGTTGTAAGTGTGTTCTCCTCAAATCCGACAGGCTGTGTTGTAAGTGTGTTCTCCTCAAATCTGACAGGCTGTGTTGTAAGTGTGTTCTCCTCCAATCAGACAAGCTGTGTTGTAAGTGTATTCTCTTCAAATCAGACAGGCTGTGATGTAAGTGTGTTCTCCTCCAATAAGACAGGTTGTGTTGTAAGCGTGTTCTCCTTAAATCGGACAGGCTGTGTTGTAAGTGTGTTCTCTTCAAATTAGACAGGCTGTGTTGTAAGTATGTTCTACTCCAATAAGACAGACTGTGTTGTGTGTTCTCAAATCCGACAGGCTGTGTTGTAAGTGTGTTCTCCTCAAATACGACAGGCTGTGTAGTAAGTGTGTTCTCTTCAAATCAGACAGGCTGTGTTGTAAGTGTGTTCTCCTCAAATCAGACAGGCTGTGTTGTTAAGTGTGTTCTCCTCAAATCCGACAGGCTGTGTTGTAAGTGTGTTCTCCTCAAATCCGACAGGCTGTGTTGTAAGTGTGTTCTCCTCAAATCGGACAGGCTGTGTTGTGTGTTCACTTCAAATCGGACAGGCTGTGTTGTAAGTGTGTTCTCCTCAAATCAGACAGGCTGTGTTGTAAGTGTGTTCTCCTCAAATCCGACAGGCTGTGTTGTAAGTGTGTTCTCTTCAAATCAGACAGGCTGTGTTGTAAGTGTGTTCTCTTCAAATCAGACAGGCTGTGTTGTAAGTGTGTACTCCTCAAATCAGACAGGCTGTGTTGTAAGTGTGTTCTCTTCAAATCAGACAAGCTGTGTTGTAAGTGTTTTCTCTTCACATCAGACATGCTGTGTTGTAAGTGTGTTCTACTCCAATCAGACAGGCTGTGTTGTAAGTGTGTTCTCCTCAAATCAGACAGGCTGTGTTGTAAGTGTGTTCTCCTCAAATGAGACAGGCTGTGTTGTAAGTCTGTTCTCCTCAAATCAGACAGGCTGTGTTGTAAGTGTGTTCTCTTCAAATCAGACAGGCTGTGTTGTAAGTGTGTTCTCCTCAAATCAGACAGGCTGTGTTGTAAGTGCGTTCTCCTCAAATCAGACAGGCTGTGTTGTAAGTGCGTTCTCCTCAAATCCGACAGGCAGTGTTGTAAGTGTGTTCTCTTCAAATCAGACAGGCTGTGTTGTAAGTGTGTTCTCTTCAAATCAGACATGCTGTATTGTAAGTGTGTTCTCCCCAAATCCGACAGGCTGTGTTGTAAGTGTGTTCTCCTCAAATCTGACAGGCTGTGTTGTAAGTGTGTTCTCCTCAAATCAGACAGGATGTATTGTAAGTGTGTTCTACTCCAATCAGACAGGCTGTGTTGTAAGTGTGTTCTCCTCAAATCAGACAGGCTGTATTGTAAGTGTGTTCTACTCCAATCAGACAGGCTGTGTTGTAAGTGTGTTCTCCTCAAATCAGACAGGCTGTGTTGTAAGTGTGTTCTCCTCCAATCAGACAGGCTGTGTTGTAAGTGTGTTCTCCTCAAATCAGACAGGCTGTGTTTTAAGTGTGTTCTCCTCAAATCAGACAGGCTATGCTGTAAGTGTATTCTCCTCACATCAGACAGGCTGTGTTGTATGTGTTTTGTCCTCAAATCAGACAAGCTGTGTTGTAAGTGTGTTCTCTTCAAATCAGACAGGCTGTGTTGTAAGTGTGTACTCTTCAAATCAGACAGGCTGTGTTGTAAGTGTGTACTCTTCAAATCAGACAGGCTGTGTTGTAAGTGTTTTCTCTTCAAATCAGACAAGCTGTGTTGTAAGTGTTTTCTCTTCAAATCAGACAGGCTGTGTTGTACGTGTGTTCTCTTCAAATCAGACAGGCTGTGTTGCACGTGTGTTCTCTTCAAATCAGACAGGCTGTGTTGCAAGTGTGTTCTCTTCAAATCAGACAGGCTGTGTTGTAAGTGTGTGCTGTTCAAATCAGACAGGCAGTGTTGTAAGTGTGTTCTCTTCAAATCAGACAGGCTGTGTTGTAAGTGTGTTCTACTCCAATCAGAAAGTCTGTGTTGTAAGTGCGTTGTCCTCAAATCAGACAAGCTGCGTTGTACGTGTGTTCTCTTCACATCAGACAGGCTGTGTTTTAAGTGTATTCTATTCAAATCATACAGACTGTGTTGTAAGTGTGTTCTCATCCAATAAGACAGTCTGTGTTGTAAGTGTGTTCTCTTCAAATCAGACAGGCTGTGTTGTAAGTATGTTCTACTCCAATAAGACAGACTGTGTTGTGTGTTCTCAAATCCGACAGGCTGTGTTGTAAGTGTGTTCTCCTCAAATCCGACAGGCTGTGTTGTAAGTGTGTTCTCTTCAAATCAGACAGGCTGTGTTGTAAGTGTGTTCTCCTCAAATCAGACAGGCTGTGTTGTAAGTGTGTTCTCCTCAAATCAGACAGGCTGTGTTGTAAGTGTGTTCTCCTCAAATCAGACAGGCTGTGTTGTAAGTGTGTTCTCCTCAAATCCGACAGGCTGTGTTGTAAGTGTGTTCTCCTCAAATCCGACAGGCTGTGTTGTAAGTGTGTTCTCCTCAAATCGGACAGGCTGTGTTGTGTGTTCTCTTCAAATCGGACAGGCTGTGTTGTAAGTGTGTTCTCGTCAAATCAGACAGGCTGTGTTGTAAGTGTGTTCTCCTCAAATCCGACAGGCTGTGTTGTAAGTGTGTTCTCTTCAAATCAGACAGGCTGTGTTGTAAGTGTGTTCTCTTCAAATCAGACAGGCTGTGTTGTAAGTGTGTTCTCCTCAAATCAGACAGGCTGAGTTGTAAGTGTGTTCTCTTCAAATCAGACAAGCTGTGTTGTAAGTGTGTTCTCTTCACATCAGACATGCTGTGTTGTAAGTGTGTTCTACTCCAATCAGACAGGCTGTGTTGTAAGTGTGTTCTCCTCAAATCAGACAGGCTGTGTTATAAGTGTGTTCTCCTCAAATGAGACAGGCTGTGTTGTAAGTCTGTTCTCCTCAAATCAGACAGGCTGTGTTGTAAGTGTGTTCTCTTCAAATCAGACAGGCTGTGTTGTAAGTGTGTTCTCCTCAAATCAGACAGGCTGTATTGTAAGTGTGTTCTCTTCAATTCAGACAGGCTGTGTTGTGTGTTCTCCTCAAATCAGACAGGCTGTGTTGTAAGTGTGTTCTCTTCAAATCAGACAGGCTGTGTTGTAAGTGTGTTCTCCTCAAATCCGACAGGCCGTGTTGTAAGTGTGTTCTCAAATCCGACAGGCTGTGTTGTAAGTGTGTTCTCCTCAAATCCGACAGGCTGTGTTGTGTGTTCTCCTCAAATCAGACAGGCTGTGTTGTAAGTGTGTTCTCTTCAAATCAGACAGATTGTGTTGTAAGTGTGTTCTCTTCAAATCAGACAGGCTGTGTTTTAAGTGTGTTCTCTTCAAATCAGACAGGCTGTGTTGTACGTGTGTTCTCTTCAAATCAGACAGGCTGTGTTGTAAGTGTGTTCTCCTCAAATCCGACAGGCTGTGTTGTAAGTGTGTTCTCTTCAAATCAGACAGGCTGTGTTGTAAGTGTGTTCTCGTCAAATCAGACAGGCTGTGTTGTAAGTGTGTTCTCCTCAAATCAGACAGGCTGTGTTGTAAGTGTGTTCTCTTCAAATCAGACAAGCTGCGTTGTAAGTGAGTTCTCTTCACATCAGACATGCTGTGTTGTAAGTGTGTTCTACTCCAATCAGACAGGCTGTGTTGTAAGTGTATTCTCCTCAAATCAGACAGGCTGTGTTGTAAGTGTGTTCTCCTCAAATGAGACAGGCTGTGTTGTAAGTCTGTTCTCCTCAAATCAGACAGGCTGTGTTGTAAGTGTGTTCTCTTCAAATCAGACAGGCTGTGTTGTAAGTGTGTTCTCCTCAAATCAGACAGGCTGTGTTGTAAGTGTGTTCTCCTCAAATCAGACAGGCTGTGTTGTAAGTGCGTTCTCCTCAAATCCGATAGGCTGTGTTGTAAGTGTGTTCTCTTCAAATCTGACAGGCTGTGTTGTAAGTGTGTTCTCTTCAAATGTGACAGGCTGTGTTGTAAGTGTGTTCTCCTCAAATCCGACAGGCTGTGTTGTAAGTGTGTTCTTCTCAAATCCGACAGGCTGTGTTGTAAGTGTGTTCTCCTCAAATCTGACAGGCTGTGTTGTAAGTGTGTTCTCCTCCAATCAGACAAGCTGTGTTGTAAGTGTATTCTCTTCAAGTCAGACAGGCTGTGATGTAAGTGTGTTCTCCTCCAATAAGACAGGCTGTGTTGTAAGCGTGTTCTCCTTAAATCGGACAGGCTGTGATGTAAGTGTGTTCTCTTCAAATCAGACAGGCTGTGTTGTAAGTATGTTCTACTCCAATAAGACAGACTGTGTTGTGTGTTCTCAAATCCGACAGGCTGTGTTGTAAGTGTGTTCTCCTCAAATCAGACAGGCTGTGTTGTAAGTGTGTTCTCTTCAAATCAGACAGGCTGTGTTGTAAGTGTGTTCTCCTCAAATCAGACAGGCTGTGTTGTTAAGTGTGTTCTCCTCAAATCCGACAGGCTGTGTTGTAAGTGTGTTCTCCTCAAATCGGACAGGCTGTGTTGTAAGTGTGTTCTCCTCAAATCGGACAGGCTGTGTTGTGTGTTCTCTTCAAATCGGACAGGCTGTGTTGTAAGTGTGTTCTCCTCAAATCAGACAGGCTGTGTTGTAAGTGTGTTCTCCTCGAATCCGACTGGCTGTGTTGTAAGTGTGTTCTCTTCAAATCAGACAGGCTGTGTTGTAAGTGTGTTCTCTTCAAATCAGACAGGCTGTGTTGTAAGTGTGTTCTCTTCAAATCAGACAAGCTGTGTTGTAAGTGTGTTCTCTTCACATCAGACATGCTGTGTTGTAAGTGTGTTCTACTCCAATCAGACAGGCTGTGTTGTAAGTGTGTTCTGCTCAAATCAGACAGGCTGTGTTGTAAGTGTGTTCTCCTCCAATAAGACAGGCTGTGTTGTAAGCGTGTTCTCCTTAAATCGGACAGGCTGTGTTGTAAGTGTGTTCTCTTCAAATTAGACAGGCTGTGTTGTAAGTATGTTCTACTCCAATAAGACAGACTGTGTTGTGTGTTCTCAAATCCGACAGGCTGTGTTGTAAGTGTGTTCTCCTCAAATCCGACAGGCTGTGTAGTAAGTGTGTTCTCTTCAAATCAGACAGGCTGTGTTGTAAGTGTGTTCTCCTCAAATCAGACAGGCTGTGTTGTTAAGTGTGTTCTCCTCAAATCCGACAGGCTGTGTTGTAAGTGTGTTCTCCTCAAATCCGACAGGCTGTGTTGTAAGTGTGTTCTCCTCAAATCGGACAGGCTGTGTTGTGTGTTCACTTCAAATCGGACAGGCTGTGTTGTAAGTGTGTTCTCCTCAAATCAGACAGGCTGTGTTGTAAGTGTGTTCTCCTCAAATCCGACAGGCTGTGTTGTAAGTGTGTTCTCTTCAAATCAGACAGGCTGTGTTGTAAGTGTGTTCTCTTCAAATCAGACAGGCTGTGTTGTAAGTGTGTACTCCTCAAATCAGACAGGCTGTGTTGTAAGTGTGTTCTCTTCAAATCAGACAAGCTGTGTTGTAAGTGTTTTCTCTTCACATCAGACATGCTGTGTTGTAAGTGTGTTCTACTCCAATCAGACAGGCTGTGTTGTAAGTGTGTTCTCCTCAAATCAGACAGGCTGTGTTGTAAGTGTGTTCTCCTCAAATGAGACAGGCTGTGTTGTAAGTCTGTTCTCCTCAAATCAGACAGGCTGTGTTGTAAGTGTGTTCTCTTCAAATCAGACAGGCTGTGTTGTAAGTGTGTTCTCCTCAAATCAGACAGGCTGTGTTGTAAGTGCGTTCTCCTCAAATCAGACAGGCTGTGTTGTAAGTGCGTTCTCCTCAAATCCGACAGGCAGTGTTGTAAGTGTGTTCTCTTCAAATCAGACAGGCTGTGTTGTAAGTGTGTTCTCTTCAAATCAGACATGCTGTATTGTAAGTGTGTTCTCCCCAAATCCGACAGGCTGTGTTGTAAGTGTGTTCTCCTCAAATCTGACAGGCTGTGTTGTAAGTGTGTTCTCCTCAAATCAGACAGGATGTATTGTAAGTGTGTTCTACTCCAATCAGACAGGCTGTGTTGTAAGTGTGTTCTCCTCAAATCAGACAGGCTGTATTGTAAGTGTGTTCTACTCCAATCAGACAGGCTGTGTTGTAAGTGTGTTCTCCTCAAATCAGACAGGCTGTGTTGTAAGTGTGTTCTCCTCCAATCAGACAGGCTGTGTTGTAAGTGTGTTCTCCTCAAATCAGACAGGCTGTGTTTTAAGTGTGTTCTCCTCAAATCAGACAGGCTATGCTGTAAGTGTATTCTCCTCACATCAGACAGGCTGTGTTGTATGTTTTTTGTGCTCAAATCAGACAAGCTGTGTTGTAAGTGTGTTCTCTTCAAATCAGACAGGCTGTGTTGTAAGTGTGTACTCTTCAAATCAGACAGGCTGTGTTGTAAGTGTGTACTCTTCAAATCAGACAGGCTGTGTTGTAAGTGTTTTCTCTTCAAATCAGACAAGCTGTGTTGTAAGTGTTTTCTCTTCAAATCAGACAGGCTGTGTTGTACGTGTGTTCTCTTCAAATCAGACAGGCTGTGTTGCACGTGTGTTCTCTTCAAATCAGACAGGCTGTGTTGCAAGTGTGTTCTCTTCAAATCAGACAGGCTGTGTTGTAAGTGTGTGCTGTTCAAATCAGACAGGCAGTGTTGTAAGTGTGTTCTCTTCAAATCAGACAGGCTGTGTTGTAAGTGTGTTCTACTCCAATCAGAAAGTCTGTGTTGTAAGTGCGTTGTCCTCAAATCAGACAAGCTGCGTTGTAAGTGTGTTCTCTTCACATCAGACAGGCTGTGTTTTAAGTGTATTCTATTCAAATCATACAGACTGTGTTGTAAGTGTGTTCTCATCCAATAAGACAGGCTGTGTTGTAAGTGTGTTCTCTTCAAATCAGACAGGCTGTGTTGTAAGTATGTTCTACTCCAATAAGACAGACTGTGTTGTGTGTTCTCAAATCCGACAGGCTGTGTTGTAAGTGTGTTCTCCTCAAATCCGACAGGCTGTGTTGTAAGTGTGTTCTCTTCAAATCAGACAGGCTGTGTTGTAAGTGTGTTCTCCTCAAATCAGACAGGCTGTGTTGTAAGTGTGTTCTCCTCAAATCAGACAGGCTGTGTTGTAAGTGTGTTCTCCTCAAATCAGACAGGCTGTGTTGTAAGTGTGTTCTCCTCAAATCCGACAGGCTGTGTTGTAAGTGTGTTCTCCTCAAATCCGACAGGCTGTGTTGTAAGTGTGTTCTCCTCAAATCGGACAGGCTGTGTTGTGTGTTCTCTTCAAATCGGACAGGCTGTGTTGTAAGTGTGTTCTCGTCAAATCAGACAGGCTGTGTTGTAAGTGTGTTCTCCTCAAATCCGACAGGCTGTGTTGTAAGTGTGTTCTCTTCAAATCAGACAGGCTGTGTTGTAAGTGTGTTCTCTTCAAATCAGACAGGCTGTGTTGTAAGTGTGTTCTCCTCAAATCAGACAGGCTGAGTTGTAAGTGTGTTCTCTTCAAATCAGACAAGCTGTGTTGTAAGTGTGTTCTCTTCACATCAGACATGCTGTGTTGTAAGTGTGTTCTACTCCAATCAGACAGGCTGTGTTGTAAGTGTGTTCTCCTCAAATCAGACAGGCTGTGTTATAAGTGTGTTCTCCTCAAATGAGACAGGCTGTGTTGTAAGTCTGTTCTCCTCAAATCAGACAGGCTGTGTTGTAAGTGTGTTCTCTTCAAATCAGACAGGCTGTGTTGTAAGTGTGTTCTCCTCAAATCAGACAGGCTGTATTGTAAGTGTGTTCTCTTCAATTCAGACAGGCTGTGTTGTGTGTTCTCCTCAAATCAGACAGGCTGTGTTGTAAGTGTGTTCTCTTCAAATCAGACAGGCTGTGTTGTAAGTGTGTTCTCCTCAAATCCGACAGGCCGTGTTGTAAGTGTGTTCTCAAATCCGACAGGCTGTGTTGTAAGTGTGTTCTCCTCAAATCCGACAGGCTGTGTTGTGTGTTCTCCTCAAATCAGACAGGCTGTGTTGTAAGTGTGTTCTCTTCAAATCAGACAGATTGTGTTGTAAGTGTGTTCTCTTCAAATCAGACAGGCTGTGTTTTAAGTGTGTTCTCTTCAAATCAGACAGGCTGTGTTGTACGTGTGTTCTCTTCAAATCAGACAGGCTGTGTTGTAAGTGTGTTCTCCTCAAATCCGACAGGCTGTGTTGTAAGTGTGTTCTCTTCAAATCAGACAGGCTGTGTTGTAAGTGTGTTCTCTTCAAATCAGACAGGCTGTGTTGTAAGTGTGTTCTCCTCAAATCAGACAGGCTGTGTTGTAAGTGTGTTCTCTTCAAATCAGACAAGCTGCGTTGTAAGTGAGTTCTCTTCACATCAGACATGCTGTGTTGTAAGTGTGTTCTACTCCAATCAGACAGGCTGTGTTGTAAGTGTATTCTCCTCAAATCAGACAGGCTGTGTTGTAAGTGTGTTCTCCTCAAATGAGACAGGCTGTGTTGTAAGTCTGTTCTCCTCAAATCAGACAGGCTGTGTTGTAAGTGTGTTCTCTTCAAATCAGACAGGCTGTGTTGTAAGTGTGTTCTCCTCAAATCAGACAGGCTGTGTTGTAAGTGTGTTCTCCTCAAATCAGACAGGCTGTGTTGTAAGTGCGTTCTCCTCAAATCCGATAGGCTGTGTTGTAAGTGTGTTCTCTTCAAATCTGACAGGCTGTGTTGTAAGTGTGTTCTCTTCAAATCTGACAGGCTGTGTTGTAAGTGTGTTCTCCTCAAATCCGACAGGCTGTGTTGTAAGTGTGTTCTTCTCAAATCCGACAGGCTGTGTTGTAAGTGTGTTCTCCTCAAATCTGACAGGCTGTGTTGTAAGTGTGTTCTCCTCCAATCAGACAAGCTGTGTTGTAAGTGTATTCTCTTCAAATCAGACAGGCTGTGATGTAAGTGTGTTCTCCTCCAATAAGACAGGCTGTGTTGTAAGCGTGTTCTCCTTAAATCGGACAGGCTGTGATGTAAGTGTGTTCTCTTCAAATCAGACAGGCTGTGTTGTAAGTATGTTCTACTCCAATAAGACAGACTGTGTTGTGTGTTCTCAAATCCGACAGGCTGTGTTGTAAGTGTGTTCTCCTCAAATCCGACAGGCTGTGTTGTAAGTGTGTTCTCTTCAAATCAGACAGGCTGTGTTGTAAGTGTGTTCTCCTCAAATCAGACAGGCTGTGTTGTTAAGTGTGTTCTCCTCAAATCCGACAGGCTGTGTTGTAAGTGTGTTCTCCTCAAATCGGACAGGCTGTGTTGTAAGTGTGTTCTCCTCAAATCATACAGGCTGTGTTGTAAGTGTGTTCTCTTCAAATCAGACAGGCTGTGTTGTAAGTGTGTTCTCTTCAAATCAGACAGGCTGTGTTATAAGTGTGTTCTCATCCAATAAGACAGGCTGTGTTGTAAGTGTGTTCTCCTCAAATCAGACAGGCTATGCTGTAAATGTGTTCTCTTCAAATCAGACAGGCTGTGTTATAAGTGTGTTCTCTTCAAATCAGACAGGCTGTGTTGTAAGTGTGTTCCCTTCAAACCAAACAGGCTATGTTGTAAGTGTATTCTCTTCAATTCAGACAGGCTGTGATGTAAGTGTGTTCTCCTCCAATAAGACAGGCTGTGTTGTAAGCGTGTTCTCATTAAATCGGACAGGCTGAGTTGTAAGTGTGTTCTCTTCACATCAGACAGGCTGTGTTGTAAGTGTGTTCTCTTCATATCAGACAGACTGTGTTGTAAGTGTGTTCTCTTCAAGTCAGACAGGCTGTGCTGTAAGTGTGTTCTCCTCAAATCACACAGGATGTGATAAAAGAGTGTTCTCCTCCAATAAGACAGACTGTGTTGTAAGTGCGTTTTACTTCAATCAGACAGGCTGTGTTGTAAGTGTGTTATCCTTCAATCAGACAGGCTGTGTTATAAGTGTGTTCTTTTCAAATAAAACAGGCTGTGTTGTAAGTGTGTACCCCTCCAATCAGACAAGCTGTGTGGTAAGTGTATTCTACTCCAATCAGACAGGCTGTGTTGTAAGTGTGTTCTCCTTCAATCAGACAAGCTGTGTTGTAAGTGTGTTCTACTTAAATCAGAAAAGCTGTGTTGTAAGTGCGTTCTCCTCAAATCAGACAGGCTGTGTTGTAAGTGTGTTCACTTTCAGTCAGTTAGACAGGCTGTGTTGTAAGTGTGTTCTCCTCAAATCAGACAGGCTGTGTTGTATGTGTACTGTGTTCTATTCCAATCAGACAGCCTGTGTTGTAAGTATGTTCTCCCCCATTAAGATAGGCTTTGTTGTAAGTGTGTTCTCCTCCAATCAGACAAGCTGTGTTGTAAGTGTGTTCTACTCCAATCAGAAAGGCTGTGTTGTAAGTATGTTCTCCTCCAATCAGACAGGGTGTGTTGTGTGTTCTCCTCACATCAGACAGGCTGTGTTGTATGTGTGTTGTCCTCAAATCAGACAAGCTGTGTTGTAAGTGTGTTCTCTTCAAATCAGTCAGGCTGTGTTGTAAGTGTGTACTCTTCAAATCAGACAGGCTGTGTTGTAAGTGTGTACTCTTCAAATCAGACAGGCTGTGTTGTAAGTGTGTGCTCTTCAAATCAGACAGGCAGTGTTGTAAGTGTGTTCTCTTCAAATCAGACAGGCTGTGTTGTAAGTGTGTTCTACTCCAATCAGAAAGTCTGTGTTGTAAGTGCGTTGTCCTCAAATCAGACAAGCTGCGTTGTAAGTGTGTTCTCTTCACATCAGACAGGCTGTGTTGTAAGTGTATTCTCTTCAAATCATACAGACTGTGTTGTAAGTGTGTTATCATCCAATAAGACAGGCTGTGTTGTAAGTGTGTTCTCTTCAAATCAGACAGGCTGTGTTGTAAGTATGTTCTACTCCAATAAGACAGACTGTGTTGTGTGTTCTCAAATCCGACTGGCTGTGTTGTAAGTGTGTTCTCCTCAAATCCGACAGGCTGTGTTGTAAGTGTGTTCTCTTCAAATCAGACAGGCTGTGTTGTAAGTGTGTTCTCCTCAAATCAGACAGGCTGTGTTGTAAGTGTGTTCTCCTCAAATCAGACAGGCTGTGTTGTAAGTGTGTTCTCCTCAAATCAGACAGGCTGTGTTGTAAGTGTGTTCTCCTGAAATCCGACAGGCTGTGTTGTAAGTGTGTTCTCCTCAAATCCAACAGGCTGTGTTTTAAGTGTGTTCTCCTCAAATCGGACAGGCTGTGTTGTGTGTTCTCTTCAAATCGGACAGGCTGTGTTGTAAGTGTGTTCTCGTCAAATCAGACAAGCTGTGTTGTAAGTGTGTTCTCCTCAAATCCGACAGGCTGTGTTGTAAGTGTGTTCTCTTCAAATCAGACAGGCTGTGTTGTAAGTGTGTTCTCTTCAAATCAGACAGGCTGTGTTGTAAGTGTGTTCTCCTCAAATCAGACAGGCTGTGTTGTAAGTGTGTTCTCTTCAAATCAGACAAGCTGTGTTGTAAGTGTGTTCTCTTCACATCAGACATGCTGTGTTGTAAGTGTGTTCTACTCCAATCAGACAGGCTGTGTTGTAAGTGTGTTCTCCTCAAATCAGACAGGCTGTGTTATAAGTGTGTTCTCCTCAAATGAGACAGGCTGTGTTGTAAGTCTGTTCTCCTCAAATCAGACAGGCTGTGTTGTAAGTGTGTTCTCTTCAAATCAGACAGGCTGTGTTGTAAGTGTGTTCTCCTCAAATCAGACAGGCTGTGTTGTAAGTGTGTTCTCCTCAAATCCGACAGGCTGTGTTGTAAGTGTGTTCTCTTCAAATCAGACAGGCTGTGTTGTAAGTGTGTTCTCTTCAAATCAGACATGCTGTATTGTAAGTGTGTTCTCCCCAAATCCGACAGGCTGTGTTGTAAGTGTGTTCTCCTCAAATCTGACAGGCTGTGTTGTAAGTGTGTTCTCTTCAAATCAGACAGGCTGTGTTGTAAGTGTGTTCTCCTCAAATCAGACAGGCTGTGTTGTAAGTGTGTTCTCTTCAATTCAGACAGGCTGTGTTGTGTGTTCTCCTCAAATCAGACAGGCTGTGTTGTAAGTGTGTTCTCTTCAAATCAGACAGGCTGTGTTGTAAGTGTGTTCTCCTCAAATCCGACAGGCCGTGTTGTAAGTGTGTTCTCAAATCCGACAGGCTGTGTTGTTAGTGTGTTCTCCTCAAATCCGACAGGCTGTGTTGTGTGTTCTCCTCAAATCAGACAGGCTGTGTTGTAAGTGTATTCTCTTCAAATCAGACAGACTGTGTTGTAAGTGTGTTCTCTTCAAATCAGACAGGCTGTGTTTTAAGTGTGTTCTCTTCAAATCAGACAGGCTGTGTTGTACGTGTGTTCTCTTCAAATCAGACAGGCTGTGTTGTAAGTGTGTTCTCCTCAAATCCGACAGGCTGTGTTGTAAGTGTGTTCTCTTCAATTCAGACAGGCTGTGTTGTAAGTGTGTTCTCTTCAAATCAGACAGGCTGTGTTGTAAGTGTGTTCTCCTCAAATCAGACAGGCTGTGTTGTAAGTGTGTTCTCTTCAAATCAGACAAGCTGCGTTGTAAGTGTGTTCTCTTCACATCAGACATGCTGTGTTGTAAGTGTGTTCTACTCCAATCAGACAGGCTGTGTTGTAAGTGTATTCTCCTCAAATCAGACAGGCTGTGTTGTAAGTGTGTTCTCCTCAAATGAGACAGGCTGTGTTGTAAGTCTGTTCTCCTCAAATCAGACAGGCTGTGTTGTAAGTGTGTTCTCTTCAAATCAGACAGGCTGTGTTGTAAGTGTGTTCTCCTAAAATCAGACAGGCTGTGTTGTAAATGTGTTCTCCTCAAATCAGACAGGCTGTGTTGTAAGTGCGTTCTCCTCAAATCCGTCAGGCTGTGTTGTAAGTGTGTTCTCTTCAAATCTGACAGGCTGTGTTGTAAGTGTGTTCTCTTCAAATCTGACAGGCTGTGTTGTAAGTGTGTTCTCCTCAAATCCGACAGGCTGTGTTGTAAGTGTGTTCTCCTCAAATCCGACAGGCTGTGTTGTAAGTGTGTTCTCCTCAAATCTGACAGGCTGTGTTGTAAGTGTGTTCTCCTCCAATCAGACAAGCTGTGTTGTAAGTGTATTCTCTTCAAATCAGACAGGCTGTGATGTAAGTGTGTTCTCCTCCAATAAGACAGGTTGTGTTGTAAGCGTGTTCTCCTTAAATCGGACAGGCTGTGTTGTAAGTGTGTTCTCTTCAAATTAGACAGGCTGTGTTGTAAGTATGTTCTACTCCAATAAGACAGACTGTGTTGTGTGTTCTCAAATCCGACAGGCTGTGTTGTAAGTGTGTTCTCCTCAAATCCGACAGGCTGTGTAGTAAGTGTGTTCTCTTCAAATCAGACAGGCTGTGTTGTAAGTGTGTTCTCCTCAAATCAGACAGGCTGTGTTGTTAAGTGTGTTCTCCTCAAATCCGACAGGCTGTGTTGTAAGTGTGTTCTCCTCAAATCCGACAGGCTGTGTTGTAAGTGTGTTCTCCTCAAATCGGACAGGCTGTGTTGTGTGTTCACTTCAAATCGGACAGGCTGTGTTGTAAGTGTGTTCTCCTCAAATCAGACAGGCTGTGTTGTAAGTGTGTTCTCCTCAAATCCGACAGGCTGTGTTGTAAGTGTGTTCTCTTCAAATCAGACAGGCTGTGTTGTAAGTGTGTTCTCTTCAAATCAGACAGGCTGTGTTGTAAGTGTGTACTCCTCAAATCAGACAGGCTGTGTTGTAAGTGTGTTCTCTTCAAATCAGACAAGCTGTGTTGTAAGTGTTTTCTCTTCACATCAGACATGCTGTGTTGTAAGTGTGTTCTACTCCAATCAGACAGGCTGTGTTGTAAGTGTGTTCTCCTCAAATCAGACAGGCTGTGTTGTAAGTGTGTTCTCCTCAAATGAGACAGGCTGTGTTGTAAGTCTGTTCTCCTCAAATCAGACAGGCTGTGTTGTAAGTGTGTTCTCTTCAAATCAGACAGGCTGTGTTGTAAGTGTGTTCTCCTCAAATCAGACAGGCTGTGTTGTAAGTGCGTTCTCCTCAAATCAGACAGGCTGTGTTGTAAGTGCGTTCTCCTCAAATCCGACAGGCAGTGTTGTAAGTGTGTTCTCTTCAAATCAGACAGGCTGTGTTGTAAGTGTGTTCTCTTCAAATCAGACATGCTGTATTGTAAGTGTGTTCTCCCCAAATCCGACAGGCTGTGTTGTAAGTGTGTTCTCCTCAAATCTGACAGGCTGTGTTGTAAGTGTGTTCTCCTCAAATCAGACAGGATGTATTGTAAGTGTGTTCTACTCCAATCAGACAGGCTGTGTTGTAAGTGTGTTCTCCTCAAATCAGACAGGCTGTATTGTAAGTGTGTTCTACTCCAATCAGACAGGCTGTGTTGTAAGTGTGTTCTCCTCAAATCAGACAGGCTGTGTTGTAAGTGTGTTCTCCTCCAATCAGACAGGCTGTGTTGTAAGTGTGTTCTCCTCAAATCAGACAGGCTGTGTTTTAAGTGTGTTCTCCTCAAATCAGACAGGCTATGCTGTAAGTGTATTCTCCTCACATCAGACAGGCTGTGTTGTATGTGTTTTGTCCTCAAATCAGACAAGCTGTGTTGTAAGTGTGTTCTCTTCAAATCAGACAGGCTGTGTTGTAAGTGTGTACTCTTCAAATCAGACAGGCTGTGTTGTAAGTGTGTACTCTTCAAATCAGACAGGCTGTGTTGTAAGTGTTTTCTCTTCAAATCAGACAAGCTGTGTTGTAAGTGTTTTCTCTTCAAATCAGACAGGCTGTGTTGTACGTGTGTTCTCTTCAAATCAGACAGGCTGTGTTGCACGTGTGTTCTCTTCAAATCAGACAGGCTGTGTTGCAAGTGTGTTCTCTTCAAATCAGACAGGCTGTGTTGTAAGTGTATTCTATTCAAATCATACAGACTGTGTTGTAAGTGTGTTCTCATCCAATAAGACAGTCTGTGTTGTAAGTGTGTTCTCTTCAAATCAGACAGGCTGTGTTGTAAGTATGTTCTACTCCAATAAGACAGACTGTGTTGTGTGTTCTCAAATCCGACAGGCTGTGTTGTAAGTGTGTTCTCCTCAAATCCGACAGGCTGTGTTGTAAGTGTGTTCTCTTCAAATCAGACAGGCTGTGTTGTAAGTGTGTTCTCCTCAAATCAGACAGGCTGTGTTGTAAGTGTGTTCTCCTCAAATCAGACAGGCTGTGTTGTAAGTGTGTTCTCCTCAAATCAGACAGGCTGTGTTGTAAGTGTGTTCTCCTCAAATCCGACAGGCTGTGTTGTAAGTGTGTTCTCCTCAAATCCGACAGGCTGTGTTGTAAGTGTGTTCTCCTCAAGTCGGACAGGCTGTGTTGTGTGTTCTCTTCAAATCGGACAGGCTGTGTTGTAAGTGTGTTCTCGTCAAATCAGACAGGCTGTGTTGTAAGTGTGTTCTCCTCAAATCCGACAGGCTGTGTTGTAAGTGTGTTCTCTTCAAATCAGACAGGCTGTGTTGTAAGTGTGTTCTCTTCAAATCAGACAGGCTGTGTTGTAAGTGTGTTCTCCTCGAATCAGACAGGCTGAGTTGTAAGTGTGTTCTCTTCAAATCAGACAAGCTGTGTTGTAAGTGTGTTCTCTTCACATCAGACATGCTGTGTTGTAAGTGTGTTCTACTCCAATCAGACAGGCTGTGTTGTAAGTGTGTTCTCCTCAAATCAGACAGGCTGTGTTATAAGTGTGTTCTCCTCAAATGAGACAGGCTGTGTTGTAAGTCTGTTCTCCTCAAATCAGACAGGCTGTGTTGTAAGTGTGTTCTCTTCAAATCAGACAGGCTGTGTTGTAAGTGTGTTCTCCTCAAATCAGACAGGCTGTATTGTAAGTGTGTTCTCTTCAATTCAGACAGGCTGTGTTGTGTGTTCTCCTCAAATCAGACAGGCTGTGTTGTAAGTGTGTTCTCTTCAAATCAGACAGGCTGTGTTGTAAGTGTGTTCTCCTCAAATCCGACAGGCCGTGTTGTAAGTGTGTTCTCAAATCCGACAGGCTGTGTTGTAAGTGTGTTCTCCTCAAATCCGACAGGCTGTGTTGTGTGTTCTCCTCAAATCAGACAGGCTGTGTTGTAAGTGTGTTCTCTTCAAATCAGACAGATTGTGTTGTAAGTGTGTTCTCTTCAAATCAGACAGGCTGTGTTTTAAGTGTGTTCTCTTCAAATCAGACAGGCTGTGTTGTACGTGTGTTCTCTTCAAATCAGACAGGCTGTGTTGTAAGTGTGTTCTCCTCAAATCCGACAGGCTGTGTTGTAAGTGTGTTCTCTTCAAATCAGACAGGCTGTGTTGTAAGTGTGTTCTCGTCAAATCAGACAGGCTGTGTTGTAAGTGTGTTCTCCTCAAATCAGACAGGCTGTGTTGTAAGTGTGTTCTCTTCAAATCAGACAAGCTGCGTTGTAAGTGAGTTCTCTTCACATCAGACATGCTGTGTTGTAAGTGTGTTCTACTCCAATCAGACAGGCTGTGTTGTAAGTGTATTCTCCTCAAATCAGACAGGCTGTGTTGTAAGTGTGTTCTCCTCAAATGAGACAGGCTGTGTTGTAAGTCTGTTCTCCTCAAATCAGACAGGCTGTGTTGTAAGTGTGTTCTCTTCAAATCAGACAGGCTGTGTTGTAAGTGTGTTCTCCTCAAATCAGACAGGCTGTGTTGTAAGTGTGTTCTCCTCAAATCAGACAGGCTGTGTTGTAAGTGCGTTCTCCTCAAATCCGATAGGCTGTGTTGTAAGTGTGTTCTCTTCAAATCTGACAGGCTGTGTTGTAAGTGTGTTCTCTTCAAATGTGACAGGCTGTGTTGTAAGTGTGTTCTCCTCAAATCCGACAGGCTGTGTTGTAAGTGTGTTCTTCTCAAATCCGACAGGCTGTGTTGTAAGTGTGTTCTCCTCAAATCTGACAGGCTGTGTTGTAAGTGTGTTCTCCTCCAATCAGACAAGCTGTGTTGTAAGTGTATTCTCTTCAAGTCAGACAGGCTGTGATGTAAGTGTGTTCTCCTCCAATAAGACAGGCTGTGTTGTAAGCGTGTTCTCCTTAAATCGGACAGGCTGTGATGTAAGTGTGTTCTCTTCAAATCAGACAGGCTGTGTTGTAAGTATGTTCTACTCCAATAAGACAGACTGTGTTGTGTGTTCTCAAATCCGACAGGCTGTGTTGTAAGTGTGTTCTCCTCAAATCAGACAGGCTGTGTTGTAAGTGTGTTCTCTTCAAATCAGACAGGCTGTGTTGTAAGTGTGTTCTCCTCAAATCAGACAGGCTGTGTTGTTAAGTGTGTTCTCCTCAAATCCGACAGGCTGTGTTGTAAGTGTGTTCTCCTCAAATCGGACAGGCTGTGTTGTAAGTGTGTTCTCCTCAAATCGGACAGGCTGTGTTGTGTGTTCTCTTCAAATCGGACAGGCTGTGTTGTAAGTGTGTTCTCCTCAAATCAGACAGGCTGTGTTGTAAGTGTGTTCTCCTCGAATCCGACTGGCTGTGTTGTAAGTGTGTTCTCTTCAAATCAGACAGGCTGTGTTGTAAGTGTGTTCTCTTCAAATCAGACAGGCTGTGTTGTAAGTGTGTACTCCTCAAATCAGACAGGCTGTGTTGTAAGTGTGTTCTCTTCAAATCAGACAAGCTGTGTTGTAAGTGTGTTCTCTTCACATCAGACATGCTGTGTTGTAAGTGTGTTCTACTCCAATCAGACAGGCTGTGTTGTAAGTGTGTTCTGCTCAAATCAGACAGGCTGTGTTGTAAGTGTGTTCTCCTCCAATAAGACAGGCTGTGTTGTAAGCGTGTTCTCCTTAAATCGGACAGGCTGTGTTGTAAGTGTGTTCTCTTCAAATTAGACAGGCTGTGTTGTAAGTATGTTCTACTCCAATAAGACAGACTGTGTTGTGTGTTCTCAAATCCGACAGGCTGTGTTGTAAGTGTGTTCTCCTCAAATCCGACAGGCTGTGTAGTAAGTGTGTTCTCTTCAAATCAGACAGGCTGTGTTGTAAGTGTGTTCTCCTCAAATCAGACAGGCTGTGTTGTTAAGTGTGTTCTCCTCAAATCCGACAGGCTGTGTTGTAAGTGTGTTCTCCTCAAATCCGACAGGCTGTGTTGTAAGTGTGTTCTCCTCAAATCGGACAGGCTGTGTTGTGTGTTCACTTCAAATCGGACAGGCTGTGTTGTAAGTGTGTTCTCCTCAAATCAGACAGGCTGTGTTGTAAGTGTGTTCTCCTCAAATCCGACAGGCTGTGTTGTAAGTGTGTTCTCTTCAAATCAGACAGGCTGTGTTGTAAGTGTGTTCTCTTCAAATCAGACAGGCTGTGTTGTAAGTGTGTACTCCTCAAATCAGACAGGCTGTGTTGTAAGTGTGTTCTCTTCAAATCAGACAAGCTGTGTTGTAAGTGTTTTCTCTTCACATCAGACATGCTGTGTTGTAAGTGTGTTCTACTCCAATCAGACAGGCTGTGTTGTAAGTGTGTTCTCCTCAAATCAGACAGGCTGTGTTGTAAGTGTGTTCTCCTCAAATGAGACAGGCTGTGTTGTAAGTCTGTTCTCCTCAAATCAGACAGGCTGTGTTGTAAGTGTGTTCTCTTCAAATCAGACAGGCTGTGTTGTAAGTGTGTTCTCCTCAAATCAGACAGGCTGTGTTGTAAGTGCGTTCTCCTCAAATCAGACAGGCTGTGTTGTAAGTGCGTTCTCCTCAAATCCGACAGGCAGTGTTGTAAGTGTGTTCTCTTCAAATCAGACAGGCTGTGTTGTAAGTGTGTTCTCTTCAAATCAGACATGCTGTATTGTAAGTGTGTTCTCCCCAAATCCGACAGGCTGTGTTGTAAGTGTGTTCTCCTCAAATCTGACAGGCTGTGTTGTAAGTGTGTTCTCCTCAAATCAGACAGGATGTATTGTAAGTGTGTTCTACTCCAATCAGACAGGCTGTGTTGTAAGTGTGTTCTCCTCAAATCAGACAGGCTGTATTGTAAGTGTGTTCTACTCCAATCAGACAGGCTGTGTTGTAAGTGTGTTCTCCTCAAATCAGACAGGCTGTGTTGTAAGTGTGTTCTCCTCCAATCAGACAGGCTGTGTTGTAAGTGTGTTCTCCTCAAATCAGACAGGCTGTGTTTTAAGTGTGTTCTCCTCAAATCAGACAGGCTATGCTGTAAGTGTATTCTCCTCACATCAGACAGGCTGTGTTGTATGTGTTTTGTGCTCAAATCAGACAAGCTGTGTTGTAAGTGTGTTCTCTTCAAATCAGACAGGCTGTGTTGTAAGTGTGTACTCTTCAAATCAGACAGGCTGTGTTGTAAGTGTGTACTCTTCAAATCAGACAGGCTGTGTTGTAAGTGTTTTCTCTTCAAATCAGACAAGCTGTGTTGTAAGTGTTTTCTCTTCAAATCAGACAGGCTGTGTTGTACGTGTGTTCTCTTCAAATCAGACAGGCTGTGTTGCACGTGTGTTCTCTTCAAATCAGACAGGCTGTGTTGCAAGTGTGTTCTCTTCAAATCAGACAGGCTGTGTTGTAAGTGTGTGCTGTTCAAATCAGACAGGCAGTGTTGTAAGTGTGTTCTCTTCAAATCAGACAGGCTGTGTTGTAAGTGTGTTCTACTCCAATCAGAAAGTCTGTGTTGTAAGTGCGTTGTCCTCAAATCAGACAAGCTGCGTTGTAAGTGTGTTCTCTTCACATCAGACAGGCTGTGTTTTAAGTGTATTCTATTCAAATCATACAGACTGTGTTGTAAGTGTGTTCTCATCCAATAAGACAGGCTGTGTTGTAAGTGTGTTCTCTTCAAATCAGACAGGCTGTGTTGTAAGTATGTTCTACTCCAATAAGACAGACTGTGTTGTGTGTTCTCAAATCCGACAGGCTGTGTTGTAAGTGTGTTCTCCTCAAATCCGACAGGCTGTGTTGTAAGTGTGTTCTCTTCAAATCAGACAGGCTGTGTTGTAAGTGTGTTCTCCTCAAATCAGACAGGCTGTGTTGTAAGTGTGTTCTCCTCAAATCAGACAGGCTGTGTTGTAAGTGTGTTCTCCTCAAATCAGACAGGCTGTGTTGTAAGTGTGTTCTCTTCAAATCAGTCAGGCTGTGTTGTAAATGTGTTCTCCTCAAATCAGACAGGCTGTGTTGTAAGTGTGTTCTCCTCAAATCAGACAGACTGTGTTGTAAGTGTGTTCTCCTCAAATCAGACAGGCTGTGTTGTGTGTTCTCCTCAAATCAGACAGGCTATGTTGTAAGTGTGTTCTCTTCAAATCAGACAGACAGTGTTTTAAGTGTGTTCTCTTCAAATCAGACAGGCTGTGTTTTAAGTGTGTTCTCTTCAAATCAGACAGGCTGTGTTGTACGTGTGTTCTCTTCAAATCAGACAGGCTGTGTTGTAAGTGTGTTCTGCTCAAATCCGACAGGCTGTGTTGTAAGTGTGTTCTCTTCAAATCAGACAGGCTGTGTTGTAAGTGTGTTCTCCTCAAATCAGACAGGCTGTGTTGTAAGTGTGTTCTCTTCAAATCAGACAAGCTGTGTTGTATGTGTGTTCTCTTCACATCAGACATGCTGTGTTGTAAGTGTGTTCTACTCCAATCAGACAGGCTGTGTTGTAAGTGTGTTCTCCTCAAATCAGACAGGCTGTGTTGTAAGTGTGTTCTCCTCAAATGAGACAGGCTGTGTTGTAAGTCTGTTCTCCTCAAATCAGACAGGCTGTGTTGTAAGTGTGTTCTCTTCAAATCAGACAGGCTGTGTTGTAAGTGCGTTCTCCTCAAATCCGACAGGCTGTGTTGTAAGTGTGTTCTCTTCAAATCAGACAGGCTTTTTTGTAAGTGTGTTCTCTTCAAATCAGACAGACTGTGTTGTAAGTGTGTTCTCCTCAAATCAGACAGGCTGTGTTGTGTGTTCTCTTCAAATCGGACAGGCTGTGTTGTAAGTGTGTTCTCCTCAAATCAGACAGGCTGTGTTGTAAGTGTGTTCTCCTCGAATCCGACTGGCTGTGTTGTAAGTGTGTTCTCTTCAAATCAGACAGGCTGTGTTGTAAGTGTGTTCTCTTCAAATCAGACAGGCTGTGTTGTAAGTGTGTACTCCTCAAATCAGACAGGCTGTGTTGTAAGTGTGTTCTCTTCAAATCAGACAAGCTGTGTTGTAAGTGTGTTCTCTTCACATCAGACATGCTGTGTTGTAAGTGTGTTCTACTCCAATCAGACAGGCTGTGTTGTAAGTGTGTTCTGCTCAAATCAGACAGGCTGTGTTGTAAGTGTGTTCTCCTCCAATAAGACAGGCTGTGTTGTAAGCGTGTTCTCCTTAAATCGGACAGGCTGTGTTGTAAGTGTGTTCTCTTCAAATTAGACAGGCTGTGTTGTAAGTATGTTCTACTCCAATAAGACAGACTGTGTTGTGTGTTCTCAAATCCGACAGGCTGTGTTGTAAGTGTGTTCTCCTCAAATCCGACAGGCTGTGTAGTAAGTGTGTTCTCTTCAAATCAGACAGGCTGTGTTGTAAGTGTGTTCTCCTCAAATCAGACAGGCTGTGTTGTTAAGTGTGTTCTCCTCAAATCCGACAGGCTGTGTTGTAAGTGTGTTCTCCTCAAATCCGACAGGCTGTGTTGTAAGTGTGTTCTCCTCAAATCGGACAGGCTGTGTTGTGTGTTCACTTCAAATCGGACAGGCTGTGTTGTAAGTGTGTTCTCCTCAAATCAGACAGGCTGTGTTGTAAGTGTGTTCTCCTCAAATCCGACAGGCTGTGTTGTAAGTGTGTTCTCTTCAAATCAGACAGGCTGTGTTGTAAGTGTGTTCTCTTCAAATCAGACAGGCTGTGTTGTAAGTGTGTACTCCTCAAATCAGACAGGCTGTGTTGTAAGTGTGTTCTCTTCAAATCAGACAAGCTGTGTTGTAAGTGTTTTCTCTTCACATCAGACATGCTGTGTTGTAAGTGTGTTCTACTCCAATCAGACAGGCTGTGTTGTAAGTGTGTTCTCCTCAAATCAGACAGGCTGTGTTGTAAGTGTGTTCTCCTCAAATGAGACAGGCTGTGTTGTAAGTCTGTTCTCCTCAAATCAGACAGGCTGTGTTGTAAGTGTGTTCTCTTCAAATCAGACAGGCTGTGTTGTAAGTGTGTTCTCCTCAAATCAGACAGGCTGTGTTGTAAGTGCGTTCTCCTCAAATCAGACAGGCTGTGTTGTAAGTGCGTTCTCCTCAAATCCGACAGGCAGTGTTGTAAGTGTGTTCTCTTCAAATCAGACAGGCTGTGTTGTAAGTGTGTTCTCTTCAAATCAGACATGCTGTATTGTAAGTGTGTTCTCCCCAAATCCGACAGGCTGTGTTGTAAGTGTGTTCTCCTCAAATCTGACAGGCTGTGTTGTAAGTGTGTTCTCCTCAAATCAGACAGGATGTATTGTAAGTGTGTTCTACTCCAATCAGACAGGCTGTGTTGTAAGTGTGTTCTCCTCAAATCAGACAGGCTGTATTGTAAGTGTGTTCTACTCCAATCAGACAGGCTGTGTTGTAAGTGTGTTCTCCTCAAATCAGACAGGCTGTGTTGTAAGTGTGTTCTCCTCCAATCAGACAGGCTGTGTTGTAAGTGTGTTCTCCTCAAATCAGACAGGCTGTGTTTTAAGTGTGTTCTCCTCAAATCAGACAGGCTATGCTGTAAGTGTATTCTCCTCACATCAGACAGGCTGTGTTGTATGTGTTTTGTGCTCAAATCAGACAAGCTGTGTTGTAAGTGTGTTCTCTTCAAATCAGACAGGCTGTGTTGTAAGTGTGTACTCTTCAAATCAGACAGGCTGTGTTGTAAGTGTGTACTCTTCAAATCAGACAGGCTGTGTTGTAAGTGTTTTCTCTTCAAATCAGACAAGCTGTGTTGTAAGTGTTTTCTCTTCAAATCAGACAGGCTGTGTTGTACGTGTGTTCTCTTCAAATCAGACAGGCTGTGTTGCACGTGTGTTCTCTTCAAATCAGACAGGCTGTGTTGCAAGTGTGTTCTCTTCAAATCAGACAGGCTGTGTTGTAAGTGTGTGCTGTTCAAATCAGACAGGCAGTGTTGTAAGTGTGTTCTCTTCAAATCAGACAGGCTGTGTTGTAAGTGTGTTCTACTCCAATCAGAAAGTCTGTGTTGTAAGTGCGTTGTCCTCAAATCAGACAAGCTGCGTTGTAAGTGTGTTCTCTTCACATCAGACAGGCTGTGTTTTAAGTGTATTCTATTCAAATCATACAGACTGTGTTGTAAGTGTGTTCTCATCCAATAAGACAGGCTGTGTTGTAAGTGTGTTCTCTTCAAATCAGACAGGCTGTGTTGTAAGTATGTTCTACTCCAATAAGACAGACTGTGTTGTGTGTTCTCAAATCCGACAGGCTGTGTTGTAAGTGTGTTCTCCTCAAATCCGACAGGCTGTGTTGTAAGTGTGTTCTCTTCAAATCAGACAGGCTGTGTTGTAAGTGTGTTCTCCTCAAATCAGACAGGCTGTGTTGTAAGTGTGTTCTCCTCAAATCAGACAGGCTGTGTTGTAAGTGTGTGCTCTTCAAATCAGACAGGCTGTGTTGTAAGTGTGTTCTCCTCAAATCAGACAGGCTGTGTTGTAAGTGTGTTCTCTTCAAATCAGACAAGCTGTGTTGTAAGTGTGTTCTCTTCACATCAGACATGCTGTGTTGTAAGTGTGTTCTTCTCCAATCAGACAGGCTGTGTTGTAAGTGTGTTCTCCTCAAATCCGACAGGATGTGTTGTAAGTGTGTTCTCTTCAAATCAGACAGGCTGTGTTGTAATTGTGTTCTCTTCAAATCAGACATGCTGTATTGTAAGTGTGTTCTCCCCAAATCCGACAGGCTGTGTTGTAAGTGTATTCTCCTCAAATCTGACAGGCTGTGTTGTAAGTGTGTTCTCCTCAAATCAGACAGGCTGTGTTGTAAGTGTGTGCTCTTCAAATCAGACAGACTGTGTTGTGTGTTCTCCTCAAATCAGACAGGCTGTGTTGTAAGTGTGTTCTCAAATCCGACAGGCTGTGTTGTAAGTGTGTTCTCCTCAAATCCGACAGGCTGTGTTGTAAGTGTGTTCTCTTCAAATCAGACAGGCTGTGTTGTAAATGTGTTCTCCTCAAATCAGACAGGCTGTGTTGTAAGTGTGTTCTCCTCAAATCAGACAGACTGTGTTGTAAGTGTGTTCTCCTCAAATCAGACAGGCTGTGTTGTGTGTTCTCCTCAAATCAGACAGGCTATGTTGTAAGTGTGTTCTCTTCAAATCAGACAGACTGTGTTTTAAGTGTGTTCTCTTCAAATCAGACAGGCTGTGTTTTAAGTGTGTTCTCTTCAAATCAGACAGGCTGTGTTGTACGTGTGTTCTCTTCAAATCAGACAGGCTGTGTTGTAAGTGTGTTCTGCTCAAATCCGACAGGTTGTGTTGTAAGTGTGTTCTCTTCAAATCAGACAGGCTGTGTTGTAAGTGTGTTCTCCTCAAATCAGACAGGCTGTGTTGTAAGTGTGTTCTCTTCAAATCAGACAAGCTGTGTTGTAAGTGTGTTCTCTTCACATCAGACATGCTGTGTTGTAAGTGTGTTCTACTCCAATCAGACAGGCTGTGTTGTAAGTGTGTTCTCCTCAAATCAGACAGGCTGTGTTGTAAGTGTGTTCTCCTCAAATGAGACAGGCTGTGTTGTAAGTCTGTTCTCCTCAAATCAGACAGGCTGTGTTGTAAGTGTGTTCTCTTCAAATCAGACAGACTGTGTTGTAAGTGTGTTCTCCTCAAATCAGACAGGCTGTGTTGTGAGTTCTCCTCAAATCAGACAGGCTGTGTTGTAAGTGTGTTCTCTTCAAATCAGACAGAATGTGTTGTGAGTGTGTTCTCTTCAAATCAGACAGGCTGTGTTTTAAGTGTGTTCTCTTCAAATCAGATAGGCTGTGTTGTACGTGTGTTCTCTTCAAATCAGACAGGCTGTGTTGTAAGTGTGTTCTGCTCAAATCCGACAGGCTGTGTTGTAAGTGTGTTCTCATCAAATCAGACAGGCTGTGTTGTAAGTGTGTTCTCTTCAAATCAGACAGGCTGTGTTGTAAGTGTGTTCTCCTCAAATCAGACAGGCTGTGTTGTAAGTGTGTTCTCTTCAAATAAGACAAGCTGTGTTGTAAGTGTGTTCTCTTCACATCAGACATGCTGTGTTGTAAGTGTGTTCTTCTCCAATCAGACAGGCTGTGTTGTAAGTGTGTTCTCCTCAAATCAGACAGGCTGTGTTGTAAGTGTGTTCTCCTCAAATGAGACAGGCTGTGTTGTAAGTCTGTTCTCCTCAAATCAGACAGGCTGTGTTGTAAGTGTGTTCTCCTCAAATCAGACAGGCTGTGTTGTAAGTGTGTTCTCCTCAAATCAGACAGGCTGTGTTGTAAGTGCGTTCTCCTCAAATCCGACAGGCTGTGTTGTAAGTGTGTTCTCTTCAAATCAGACAGGCTTTTTTGTAAGTGTGTTCTCTTCAAATCAGACATGCTGTATTGTCAGTGTGTTCTCCCCAAATCCGACAGGCTGTGTTGTAAGTGTGTTCTCCTCAAATCTGACAGGCTGTGTTGTAAGTGTGTTCTCTTCAAATCAGACATGCTGTGTTGTAAGTGTGTTCTCAAATCCGACAGGCTGTGTTGTAAGTGTGTTCTCTTCAAATCAGACAGGCTGTGTTGTAAGTGTGTTCTCCTAAAATCAGACAGACTGTGTTGTAAGTGTGTTCTCCTCAAATCAGACAGGCTGTGTTGTGTGTTCTCCTCAAATCAGACAGGCTGTGTTGTAAGTGTGTTCTCTTCAAATCAGACAGACTGTGTTGTAAGTGTGTTCTCTTCAAATCAGACAGGCTGTGTTGTACGTGTGTTCTCTTCAAATCAGACAGGCTGTGTTGTAAGTGTGTTCTCCTCAAATCCGACAGGCTGTGTTGTAAGTGTGTCCTCCTCAAATCCGACAGGCTGTGTTGTAAGTGTGTTCTCTTCAAATCAGACAGGCTGTGTTGTAAGTGTGTTCTCCTTAAATTAGACAGGCTGTGTTGTAAGTGTGTTCTCTTCAAATCAGACAGGCTGTGTTGTAAGTGTGTTCTCCTCAAATCAGACAGACTGTGTTGTAAGTGTGTTCTCCTCAAATCCGACAGGCTGTGTTGTAAGTGTGTTCTCCTCAAATCCGACAGGCTGTGTTGTAAGTGTGTTCTCCTCAAATCTGACAGGCTGTGTTGTGTGTTCTCTTCAAATCGGACAGGCTGTGTTGTAAGTGTGTTCTCCTCAAATCAGACTGGCTGTGTTGTAAGTGTGTTCTCCTCAAATCCGACAGGCTGTGTTGTAAGTGTGTTCTCTTCAAATCAGACAGGCTGTGTTGTAAGTGTGTTCTCTTCAAATCAGACATGCTGTGTTGTAAGTGTGTTCTTCTCCAATCAGACAGGCTGTGTTGTAAGTGTGTTCTCCTCAAATCAGACAGGCTGTGTTGTAAGTGTGTTCTCCTCAAATGAGACAGGCTGTGTTGTAAGTCTGTTCTCCTCAAATCAGACAGGCTGTGTTGTAAGTGTGTTCTCCTCAAATCAGACAGGCTGTGTTGTAAGTGTGTTCTCCTCAAATCAGACAGGCTGTGTTGTAAGTGCGTTCTCCTCAAACCCGACAGGCTGTGTTGTAAGTGTGTTCTCTTCAAATCAGACAGGCTTTTTTGTAAGTGTGTTCTCTTCAAATCAGACATGCTGTATTGTCAGTGTGTTCTCCCCAAATCCGACAGGCTGTGTTGTAAGTGTGTTCTCCTCAAATCTGACAGGCTGTGTTGTAAGTGTGTTCTCTTCAAATCAGACATGCTGTGTTGTAAGTGTGTTCTCAAATCCGACAGGCTGTGTTGTAAGTGTGTTCTCTTCAAATCAGACAGGCTGTGTTGTAAGTGTGTTCTCCTAAAATCAGACAGACTGTGTTGTAAGTGTGTTCTCCTCAAATCAGACAGGCTGTGTTGTGTGTTCTCCTCAAATCAGACAGGCTGTGTTGTAAGTGTGTTCTCTTCAAATCAGACAGACTGTGTTGTAAGTGTGTTCTCTTCAAATCAGACAGGCTGTGTTGTACGTGTGTTCTCTTCAAATCAGACAGGCTGTGTTGTAAGTGTGTTCTCCTCAAATCCGACAGGCTGTGTTGTAAGTGTGTCCTCCTCAAATCCGACAGAGTGTGTTGTAAGTGTGTTCTCTTCAAATCAGACAGGCTGTGTTGTAAGTGTGTTCTCCTTAAATTAGACAGGCTGTGTTGTAAGTGTGTTCTCTTCAAATCAGACAGGCTGTGTTGTAAGTGTGTTCTCCTCAAATCAGACAGACTGTGTTGTAAGTGTGTTCTCCTCAAATCCGACAGGCTGTGTTGTAAGTGTGTTCTCCTCAAATCCGACAGGCTGTGTTGTAAGTGTGTTCTCCTCAAATCTGACAGGCTGTGTTGTGTGTTCTCTTCAAATCGGACAGGCTGTGTTGTAAGTGTGTTCTCCTCAAATCAGACTGGCTGTGTTGTAAGTGTGTTCTCCTCAAATCCGACAGGCTGTGTTGTAAGTGTGTTCTCTTCAAATCAGACAGGCTGTGTTGTAAGTGTGTTCTCTTCAAATCAGACATGCTGTGTTGTAAGTGTGTTCTCCTCAAATCAGACAGGCTGTGTTGTAAGTGTGTTCTCTTCAAATCAGACAAGCTGTGTTGTAAGTGTGTTCTCTTCACATCAGACATGCTGTGTTGTAAGTGTGTTCTACTCCAATCAGACAGGATGTGTTGTAAGTGTGCTCTCCTCAAATCAGACAGGCTGTGTTGTAAGTGTGTTCTCCTCAAATGAGACAGTCTGTGTTGTAAGTCTGTTCTCCTCAAATCAGACATGCTGTGTTGTAAAAGTGTTCTCTTCAAATCAGACAGGCTGTGTTGTAAGTGTGTTCTCCTCAAATCAGACAGGCTGTGTTGTAAGTGCGTTCTCCTCAAATCAGACAGACTGTGTTGTAAGTGTGTTCTCCTCAAATCCGACAGGCTGTGTTGTAAGTGTGTTCTCTTCAAATCAGACAGGCTGTGTTGTAAGTGTGTTCTCTTCAAATCAGACATGCTGTATTGTATGTGTGTTCTCCCCAAATCCGACAGGCTGTGTTGTAAGTGTGTTCTCCTCAAATCTGACAGGCTGTGTTGTAAGTGTGTTCTCTTCAAATCAGACAGGCTGTGTTGTAAGTGTGTTCTCCTCAAATCAGACAGGCTGTGTTGTAAGTGTGTGCTCTTCAAATCAGACAGGCTGTGTTGTGTGTTCTCCTGAAATCAGACAGGCTGTGTTGTAAGTGTGTTCTCAAATCCGACAGGCTGTGTTGTAAGTGTGTTCTCCTCAAATCCGACAGGTTGTGTTGTAAGTGTGTTCTCTTCAAATCAGACAGGCTGTGTTGTAAGTGTGTTCTCCTCAAATCAGACAGGCTGTGTTGTAAGTGTGTTCTCCTCAAATCAGACAGACTGTGTTGTAAGTGTGTTCTCCTCAAATCAGACAGGCTGTGTTGTGTGTTCTCCTCAAATCAGACACTCTGTGTTGTAAGTGTGTTCTCTTCAAATCAGACAGACTGTGTTGTAAGTGTGTTCTCTTCAAATCAGACAGGCTGTGTTTTAAGTGTGTTTTCTTCAAATCAGACAGGCTGTGTTGTACGTGTGTTCTCTTCAAATCAGACAGGCTGTGTTGTAAGTGTGTTCTGCTCAAATCCGACAGGCTGTGTTGTAAGTGTGTTCTCTTCAAATCAGACAGGCTGTGTTGTAAGCGTGTTCTCTTCAAATCAGACAGGCTGTGTTGTAAGTGTGTTCTCCTCAAATCAGACAGGCTGTGTTGTAAGTGTGTTCTCTTCAAATCAGACAAGCTGTGTTGTAAGAGTGTTCTCTTCACATCAGACATGCTGTGTTGTAAGTGTGTTCTACTCCAATCAGACAGGCTGTGTTGTAAGTGTGTTCTCCTCAAATCAGACAGGCTGTGTTGTAAGTGTGTTCTCCTCAAATGAGACAGGCTGTGTTGTAAGTCTGTTCTCCTCAAATCAGACAGGCTGTGTTGTAAGTGTGTTCTCTTCAAATCAGACAGGCTGTGTTGTAAGTGTGTTCTCCTCAAATCAGACAGGCTGTGTTGTAAGTGTGTTCTCCTCAAATCAGACAGGCTGTGTTGTAAGTGCGTTCTCCTCAAATCCGACAGGCTGTGTAGTAAGTGCGTTCTCTTCAAATCAGACAGGCTGTGTTGTAAGTGTGTTCTCTTCAAATCAGACATGCTGTATTGTAAGTGTGTTCTCCCCAAATCCGACAGGCTGTGTTGTAAGTGTGTTCTCCTCAAATCTGACAGGCTGTGTTGTAAGTGTGTTCTCTTCAAATCAGACAGGCTGTGTTGTAAGTGTGTTCTCCTCAAATCCGACAGGCTGTGTTGTAAGTGTGTTCTCTTCAAATCAGACAAGCTGTGTTGTAAGTGTGTTCTCCTCAAATCAGACAGGCTGTGTTGTAAGTGTGTTTTCCTCAAATCAGACAGACTGTGTTGTAAGTGTGTTCTCCTCAAATCAGACAGGCTGTGTTGTGTGTTCTCCTCAAATGAGACAGGCTGTGTTGTAAGTGTGTTCTCTTCAAATCAGGCAGACTGTGTTGTAAGTGTGTTCTCTTCAAATCAGACAGGCTGTGTTGTACGTGTGTTCTCTTCAAATCAGACAGGCTGTGTTGTAAGTGTGTTCTCTCCAAATCAGACAGGCTGTGTTGTAAGTATGTTCCACTCCAATAAGACAGACTGTGTTGTGTGTTCTCAAATCCGACAGGCTGTGTTGTAAGTGTGTTCTCCTCAAATCCGACAGGCTGTGTTGTAAGTGTGTTCTCTTCAAATCAGACAGGCTGTGTTGCAAGTGTGTTCTCCTCAAATCAGACAGGCTGTGTTGTAAGTGTGTTCTCCTCAAATCAGACAGGCTGTGTTGTAAGTGTGTTCTCTTCAAATCAAACAGGCTGTGTTGTAAGTGTGTTCTCTTCAAATCGACAGGCTATGTTGTAAGTGTGTTCTCTTCAAATCAGACAAGCTGTGTTGTAAGTGTTTTCTCTTCAAATCAGACAGGCTGTGTTGTACGTGTGTTCTCTTCAAATCAGACAGGCTGTGTTGTACGTGTGTTCTCTTCAAATCAGACAGGCTGTGTTGTAAGTGTGTTCTCTTCAAATCAGACAGTCTGTGTTGTAAGTGTGTTCTCTTCAAATGAGACAGGCTGTGTTGTAAGTGTGTTCCCCTCAAATCAGACAGGCTGTGTTGTAGGTGTGTTCACCTCAAATCCGACAGGCTGTGTTGTAAGTGTGTTCTCTTCAAATCAGACAGGCTGTGTTGTAAGTGTGTTCTCTTCAAATCAGACAGGCTGTGTTGTAAGTGTGTTCTCTTCAAATCAGACAGGCTGTGTTGTAAGTGTGTTCCCCTCAAATCAGACAGGCTGTGTTGTAAGTGTGTTCTCTTCAAATCAGACATGCTGTCTTGTAAGTGTGTTCTCTCCAAATCCGACAGGCTGTGTTGTAAGTGTGTTCTCTTCAAATCAGACAGGCTGTGTTGTAAGTGTGTTCTCCTCAAATCAGACAGGCTGTGTTGTAAGTGTGTTCTCTTCAAATCAGACAAGCTGTGTTGTAAGTGTGTTCTCTTCACATCAGACATGCTGTGTTGTAAGTGTTTTCTACTCCAATCAGACAGGCTGTGTTGTAAGTCTGTTCTCCTCAAATCAGACAGGCTGTGTTGTAAGTGTGTTCTCCTCAAATCCGACAGGCTGTGTTGTAAGTGTGTTTTCCTCAAATCCGACAGGCTGTGTTGTAAGTGTGTTCTCCTCAAATCCGACAGGCTGTGTTGTAAGTGTGTTCTCTTCTAATCAGACAGGCTGTGTTGTAAGTGTGTTCTCCTCAAATCAGACAGGCTGTGTTGTGTGTTCTCTTCAAATCAGACAGGCTGTGTTGTAAGTGTGTTCTCCTCTAATCCGACAGGCTTTGTTGTAAGTGTGTTCTCGTCAAATCCGACAGGCTGTGTTGTAAGTGTGTTCTCCTCAAATGCGACAGGCTGTGTTGTAATTGTGTTCTCCTCAAATCAGACAGGCTGTGTTGTAAGTGTGTTCTCCTCAAATCAGACAGACTGTGTTGTAAGTGTGTTCTCCTCAAATCAGACAGGCTGTGTTGTAAGTGTGTTATCTTCAAATCAGACAGGCTGTGTTGTAAGTGTGTTCTCCTTAAATCAGACAGGCTGTGTTGTAAGTGTGATCTCCTCAAATCCGACGGGCTGTGTTGTAAGTGTGTTCTCCTCAAATCCGACGGGCTGTGTTGTAAGTGTGTTCTCTTCAAATCAGACAGGCTGTGTTGTGTGTTCTCTTCAAATCAGACAGGCTGTGTTGTAAATGTGTTCTCTTCAAATCAGACAGGCTGTGTTGTTAGTGTGTTCTCCTCAAATCAGACAGGCTGTGTTGTAAGTGTGTTCTCCTCAAATCAGACAGACTGTGTTGTAAGTGTGTTCTCCTCAAATCAGACAGGCTGTGTTGTGTGTTCTCTTCAAATCAGACAGGCTGTGTTGTATGTGTGTTCTCTTCAAATCAGACAGACTGTGTTGTAAGTGTGTTCTCTTCAAATCAGACAGGCTGTGTTTTAAGTGTGTTCTCTGCAAATCAGACAGGCTGTGTTGTACGTGTGTTCTCTTCAAATCAGACAGGCTGTGATGTAAGTGTGTTCTCCTCAAATCCGACAGGCTGTGTTGTAAGTGTGTTCTCCTCAATTCCGACAGGCTGTGTTGTAAGTGTGTTGTCTTCAAATCAGACAGGCTGTGTTGTAAGTGTGTTCTCCTCAAATCAGACAGGCTGTGTTGTAAGTGTGTTCTCCTCAAATCAGACAGGCTGTGTTGTAAGTGTGTTCTCCTCAAATCAGACAGACTGTGTTGTAAGTGTGTTCTCAAATCAGACAGGCTGTGTTGTAAGTATCTTCTCTTCAAATCAGACAGACTGTGTTGTAAGTGTGTTCTCTTCAAATCAGACAGGCTGTGTTGTAAGTGTTTTCTCTTCAAATCAGACAAGCTGTGTTGTAAGTGTTTTCTCTTCAAATCAGACAGGCTGTGTTGTACGTGTGTTCTCTTCAAATCAGACAGGCTGTGTTGTACGTGTGTTCTCTTCAAATCAGACAGGCTGTGTTGCAAGTGTGTTCTCTTCAAATCAGACAGGCTGTGTTGTAAATGTGTTCCCCTTAAATCAGACAGGCTGTGTTGTAGGTGTGTTCTCCTCAAATCCGACAGGCTGTGTTGTAAGTGTGTTCTCTTCAAATCAGACAGGCTGTGTTGTAAGTGTGTTCTCTTCAAATCAGACAGGCTGTGATGTAAGTGTGTTCTCCTCAAATCAGACAGGCTGTGTTGTAAGTGTGTTCCCCTCAAATCAGACAGGCTGTGTTGTAAGTGTGTTCTCTTCAAATCAGACATGCTGTGTTGTAAGTGTGTTCTCCCTAAATCCGACAGGCTGTGTTGTAAGTGTGTTCTCTTCAAATCAGACAGGCTGTGTTGTAAGTGTGTTCTCCTCAAATCAGACAGGCTGTGTTGTAAGTGTGTTCTCTTCGAATCAGACAAGCTGTGTTGTAAGTGTGTTCTCTTCACATCAGACATGCTGTGTTGTAAGTGTGTTCTACTCCAAACAGACAGGCTGTGTTGTAAGTCTGTTCTCCTCAAATCAGACAGGCTGTATAGTAAGTCTGTTCTCCTCAAATCAGACAGGCTGTGTTGTAAGTGTGTTCTCTTCAAATCAGACAGGCTGTGTTGTAAGTGTGTTCTCCTCAAATCAGACAGGCTGTGTTGTGTGTTCTCTTCAAATCAGACAGGCTGTGTTGTAAGTGTGTTCTCCTCAAATCCGACAGGCTGTGTTGTAAGTGTGTTCTCCTCAAATCCGACAGGCTGTGTTGTAAGTGTGTTCTCCTCAAATCCGACAGGCTGTGTTGTAAGTGTGTTCTCTTCAAATCAGACAGGCTGTGTTGTAAGTGTGTTAACTTTAAATCAGACAGGCTGTGTTGTAAGTGTGTTCTCCTTAAATCAGACAGGCTGTGTTGTAAGTGTGATCTCCTCAAATCCGACGGGCTGTGTTGTAAGTGTGTTCTCCTCAAATCCGACGGGCTGTGTTGTAAGTGTGTTCTCTTCAAATCAGACAGGCTGTGTTGTGTGTTCTCTTCAAATCAGACAGGCTGTGTTGTAAATGTGTTCTCTTCAAATCAGACAGGCTGTGTTGTAAGTGTGTTCTCCTCAAATCAGACAGGCTGTGTTGTAAGTGTGTTCTCCTCAAATCAGACAGACTGTGTTGTAAGTGTGTTCTCCTCAAATCAGACAGGCTGTGTTGTGTGTTCTCTTCAAATCAGACAGGCTGTGTTGTAAGTGTGTTCTCTTCAAATCAGACAGACTGTGTTGTAAGTGTGTTCTCTTCAAATCAGACAGGCTGTGTTTTAAGTGTGTTCTCTGCAAATCAGACAGGCTGTGTTGTACGTGTGTTCTCTTCAAATCAGACAGGCTGTGTTGTAAGTGTGTTCTCCTCAAATCCGACAGGCTGTGTTGTAAGTGTGTTCTCCTCAAATCCGACAGGCTGTGTTGTAAGTGTGTTGTCTTCAAATCAGACAGGCTGTGTTGTAAGTGTGTTCTCCTCAAATCAGACAGGCTGTGTTGTAAGTGTGTTCTCCTCAAATCAGACAGACTGTGTTGTAAGTGTGTTCTCCTCAAATCAGACAGGCTGTGTTGTAAGTGTCTTCTCTTCAAATCAGACAGACTGTGTTGTAAGTGTGTTCTCTTCAAATCAGACAGGCTGTGTTGTAAGTGTTTTCTCTTCAAATCAGACAAGCTGTGTTGTAAGTGTTTTCTCTTCAAATCAGACAGGCTGTGTTGTACGTGTGTTCTCTTCAAATCAGACAGGCTGTGTTGTACGTGTGTTCTCTTCAAATCAGACAGGCTGTGTTGCAAGTGTGTTCTCTTCAAATCAGACAGGCTGTGTTGTAAGTGTGTTCCCCTTAAATCAGACAGGCTGTGTTGTAGGTGTGTTCTCCTCAAATGCGACAGGCTGTGTTGTAAGTGTGTTCTCCTCAAATCAGACAGGCTGTGTTGTAAGTGTGTTATCTTCAAATCAGACAGGCTGTGTTGTAAGTGTGTTCTCCTTAAATCAGACAGGCTGTGTGGTAAGTGTGATCTCCTCAAATCCGACGGGCTGTGTTGTAAGTGTGTTCTCCTCAAATCCGACGGGCTGTGTTGTAAGTGTGTTCTCTTCAAATCAGACAGGCTGTGTTGTGTGTTCTCTTCAAATCAGACAGGCTGTGTTGTAAATGTGTTCTCTTCAAATCAGACAGGCTGTGTTGTTAGTGTGTTCTCCTCAAATCAGACAGGCTGTGTTGTAAGTGTGTTCTCCTCAAATCAGACAGACTGTGTTGTAAGTGTGTTCTCCTCAAATCAGACAGGCTGTGTTGTGTGTTCTCTTCAAATCAGACAGGCTGTGTTGTATGTGTGTTCTCTTCAAATCAGACAGACTGTGTTGTAAGTGTGTTCTCTTCAAATCAGACAGGCTGTGTTTTAAGTGTGTTCTCTGCAAATCAGACAGGCTGTGTTGTACGTGTGTTCTCTTCAAATCAGACAGGCTGTGATGTAAGTGTGTTCTCCTCAAATCCGACAGGCTGTGTTGTAAGTGTGTTCTCCTCAAATCCGACAGGCTGTGTTGTAAGTGTGTTGTCTTCAAATCAGACAGGCTGTGTTGTACGTGTGTTCTCTTCAAATCAGACAGGCTGTGTTGTAAGTGTGTTCTCTTCAAATCAGACAGTCTGTGTTGTAAGTGTGTTCTCTTCAAATGAGACAGGCTGTGTTGTAAGTGTGTTCCCCTCAAATCAGACAGGCTGTGTTGTAGGTGTGTTCACCTCAAATCCGACAGGCTGTGTTGTAAGTGTGTTCTCTTCAAATCAGACAGGCTGTGTTGTAAGTGTGTTCTCTTCAAATCAGACAGGCTGTGTTGTAAGTGTGTTCTCTTCAAATCAGACAGGCTGTGTTGTAAGTGTGTTCCCCTCAAATCAGACAGGCTGTGTTGTAAGTGTGTTCTCTTCAAATCAGACATGCTGTCTTGTAAGTGTGTTCTCTCCAAATCCGACAGGCTGTGTTGTAAGTGTGTTCTCTTCAAATCAGACAGGCTGTGTTGTAAGTGTGTTCTCCTCAAATCAGACAGGCTGTGTTGTAAGTGTGTTCTCTTCAAATCAGACAAGCTGTGTTGTAAGTGTGTTCTCTTCACATCAGACATGCTGTGTTGTAAGTGTGTTCTACTCCAATCAGACAGGCTGTGTTGTAAGTCTGTTCTCCTCAAATCAGACAGGCTGTGTTGTAAGTGTGTTCTCCTCAAATCCGACAGGCTGTGTTGTAAGTGTGTTTTCCTCAAATCCGACAGGCTGTGTTGTAAGTGTGTTCTCCTCAAATCCGACAGGCTGTGTTGTAAGTGTGTTCTCTTCTAATCAGACAGGCTGTGTTGTAAGTGTGTTCTCCTCAAATCAGACAGGCTGTGTTGTGTGTTCTCTTCAAATCAGACAGGCTGTGTTGTAAGTGTGTTCTCCTCTAATCCGACAGGCTGTGTTGTAAGTGTGTTCTCGTCAAATCCGACAGGCTGTGTTGTAAGTGTGTTCTCCTCAAATGCGACAGGCTGTGTTGTAATTGTGTTCTCCTCAAATCAGACAGGCTGTGTTGTAAGTGTGTTCTCCTCAAATCAGACAGACTGTGTTGTAAGTGTGTTCTCCTCAAATCAGACAGGCTGTGTTGTAAGTGTGTTATCTTCAAATCAGACAGGCTGTGTTGTAAGTGTGTTCTCCTTAAATCAGACAGGCTGTGTTGTAAGTGTGATCTCCTCAAATCCGACGGGCTGTGTTGTAAGTGTGTTCTCCTCAAATCCGACGGGCTGTGTTGTAAGTGTGTTCTCTTCAAATCAGACAGGCTGTGTTGTGTGTTCTCTTCAAATCAGACAGGCTGTGTTGTAAATGTGTTCTCTTCAAATCAGACAGGCTGTGTTGTTAGTGTGTTCTCCTCAAATCAGACAGGCTGTGTTGTAAGTGTGTTCTCCTCAAATCAGACAGACTGTGTTGTAAGTGTGTTCTCCTCAAATCAGACAGGCTGTGTTGTGTGTTCTCTTCAAATCAGACAGGCTGTGTTGTATGTGTGTTCTCTTCAAATCAGACAGACTGTGTTGTAAGTGTGTTCTCTTCAAATCAGACAGGCTGTGTTTTAAGTGTGTTCTCTGCAAATCAGACAGGCTGTGTTGTACGTGTGTTCTCTTCAAATCAGACAGGCTGTGATGTAAGTGTGTTCTCCTCAAATCCGACAGGCTGTGTTGTAAGTGTGTTCTCCTCAATTCCGACAGGCTGTGTTGTAAGTGTGTTGTCTTCAAATCAGACAGGCTGTGTTGTAAGTGTGTTCTCCTCAAATCAGACAGGCTGTGTTGTAAGTGTGTTCTCCTCAAATCAGACAGGCTGTGTTGTAAGTGTGTTCTCCTCAAATCAGACAGACTGTGTTGTAAGTGTGTTCTCAAATCAGACAGGCTGTGTTGTAAGTATCTTCTCTTCAAATCAGACAGACTGTGTTGTAAGTGTGTTCTCTTCAAATCAGACAGGCTGTGTTGTAAGTGTTTTCTCTTCAAATCAGACAAGCTGTGTTGTAAGTGTTTTCTCTTCAAATCAGACAGGCTGTGTTGTACGTGTGTTCTCTTCAAATCAGACAGGCTGTGTTGTACGTGTGTTCTCTTCAAATCAGACAGGCTGTGTTGCAAGTGTGTTCTCTTCAAATCAGACAGGCTGTGTTGTAAATGTGTTCCCCTTAAATCAGACAGGCTGTGTTGTAGGTGTGTTCTCCTCAAATCCGACAGGCTGTGTTGTAAGTGTGTTCTCTTCAAATCAGACAGGCTGTGTTGTAAGTGTGTTCTCTTCAAATCAGACAGGCTGTGATGTAAGTGTGTTCTCCTCAAATCAGACAGGCTGTGTTGTAAGTGTGTTCCCCTCAAATCAGACAGGCTGTGTTGTAAGTGTGTTCTCTTCAAATCAGACATGCTGTGTTGTAAGTGTGTTCTCCCTAAATCCGACAGGCTGTGTTGTAAGTGTGTTCTCTTCAAATCAGACAGGCTGTGTTGTAAGTGTGTTCTCCTCAAATCAGACAGGCTGTGTTGTAAGTGTGTTCTCTTCGAATCAGACAAGCTGTGTTGTAAGTGTGTTCTCTTCACATCAGACATGCTGTGTTGTAAGTGTGTTCTACTCCAATCAGACAGGCTGTGTTGTAAGTCTGTTCTCCTCAAATCAGACAGGCTGTGTTGTAAGTCTGTTCTCCTCAAATCAGACAGGCTGTGTTGTAAGTGTGTTCTCTTCAAATCAGACAGGCTGTGTTGTAAGTGTGTTCTCCTCAAATAAGACAGGCTGTGTTGTGTGTTCTCTTCAAATCAGACAGGCTGTGTTGTAAGTGTGTTCTCCTCAAATCCGACAGGCTGTGTTGTAAGTGTGTTCTCCTCAAATCCGACAGGCTGTGTTGTAAGTGTGTTCTCCTCAAATCCGACAGGCTGTGTTGTAAGTGTGTTCTCTTCAAATCAGACAGGCTGTGTTGTAAGTGTGTTAACTTCAAATCAGACAGGCTGTGTTGTAAGTGTGTTCTCCTTAAATCAGACAGGCTGTGTTGTAAGTGTGATCTCCTCAAATCCGACGGGCTGTGTTGTAAGTGTGTTCTCCTCAAATCCGACGGGCTGTGTTGTAAGTGTGTTCTCTTCAAATCAGACAGGCTGTGTTGTGTGTTCTCTTCAAATCAGACAGGCTGTGTTGTAAATGTGTTCTCTTCAAATCAGACAGGCTGTGTTGTAAGTGTGTTCTCCTCAAATCAGACAGGCTGTGTTGTAAGTGTGTTCTCCTCAAATCAGACAGACTGTGTTGTAAGTGTGTTCTCCTCAAATCAGACAGGCTGTGTTGTGTGTTCTCTTCAAATCAGACAGGCTGTGTTGTAAGTGTGTTCTCTTCAAATCAGACAGACTGTGTTGTAAGTGTGTTCTCTTCAAATCAGACAGGCTGTGTTTTAAGTGTGTTCTCTGCAAATCAGACAGGCTGTGTTGTACGTGTGTTCTCTTCAAATCAGACAGGCTGTGTTGTAAGTGTGTTCTCCTCAAATCCGACAGGCTGTGTTGTAAGTGTGTTCTCCTCAAATCCGACAGGCTGTGTTGTAAGTGTGTTGTCTTCAAATCAGACAGGCTGTGTTGTAAGTGTGTTCTCCTCAAATCAGACAGGCTGTGTTGTTAGTGTGTTCTCCTCAAATCAGACAGACTGTGTTGTAAGTGTGTTCTCCTCAAATCAGACAGGCTGTGTTGTAAGTGTCTTCTCTTCAAATCAGACAGACTGTGTTGTAAGTGTGTTCTCTTCAAATCAGACAGGCTGTGTTGTAAGTGTTTTCTCTTCAAATCAGACAAGCTGTGTTGTAAGTGTTTTCTCTTCAAATCAGACAGGCTGTGTTGTACGTGTGTTCTCTTCAAATCAGACAGGCTGTGTTGTACGTGTGTTCTCTTCAAATCAGACAGGCTGTGTTGCAAGTGTGTTCTCTTCAAATCAGACAGGCTGTGTTGTAAGTGTGTTCCCCTTAAATCAGACAGGCTGTGTTGTAGGTGTGTTCTCCTCAAATGCGACAGGCTGTGTTGTAAGTGTGTTCTCCTCAAATCAGACAGGCTGTGTTGTAAGTGTGTTATCTTCAAATCAGACAGGCTGTGTTGTAAGTGTGTTCTCCTCAAATCCGACGGGCTGTGTTGTAAGTGTGTTCTCTTCAAATCAGACAGGCTGTGTTGTGTGTTCTCTTCAAATCAGACAGGCTGTGTTGTAAATGTGTTCTCTTCAAATCAGACAGGCTGTGTTGTTAGTGTGTTCTCCTCAAATCAGACAGGCTGTGTTGTAAGTGTGTTCTCCTCAAATCAGACAGACTGTGTTGTAAGTGTGTTCTCCTCAAATCAGACAGGCTGTGTTGTGTGTTCTCTTCAAATCAGACAGGCTGTGTTGTATGTGTGTTCTCTTCAAATCAGACAGACTGTGTTGTAAGTGTGTTCTCTTCAAATCAGACAGGCTGTGTTTTAAGTGTGTTCTCTGCAAATCAGACAGGCTGTGTTGTACGTGTGTTCTCTTCAAATCAGACAGGCTGTGATGTAAGTGTGTTCTCCTCAAATCCGACAGGCTGTGTTGTAAGTGTGTTCTCCTCAAATCCGACAGGCTGTGTTGTAAGTGTGTTGTCTTCAAATCAGACAGGCTGTGTTGTAAGTGTGTTCTCCTCAAATCAGACAGGCTGTGTTGTAAGTGTGTTCTCCTCAAATCAGACAGGCTGTGTTGTAAGTGTGTTCTCCTCAAATCAGACAGACTGTGTTGTAAGTGTGTTCTCAAATCAGACAGGCTGTGTTGTAAGTATCTTCTCTTCAAATCAGACAGACTGTGTTGTAAGTGTGTTCTCTTCAAATCAGACAGGCTGTGTTGTAAGTGTTTTCTCTTCAAATCAGACAAGCTGTGTTGTAAGTGTTTTCTCTTCAAATCAGACAGGCTGTGTTGTACGTGTGTTCTCTTCAAATCAGACAGGCTGTGTTGTACGTGTGTTCTCTTCAAATCAGACAGGCTGTGTTGCAAGTGTGTTCTCTTCAAATCAGACAGGCTGTGTTGTAAATGTGTTCCCCTTAAATCAGACAGGCTGTGTTGTAGGTGTGTTCTCCTCAAATCCGACAGGCTGTGTTGTAAGTGTGTTCTCTTCAAATCAGACAGGCTGTGTTGTAAGTGTGTTCTCTTCAAATCAGACAGGCTGTGATGTAAGTGTGTTCTCCTCAAATCAGACAGGCTGTGTTGTAAGTGTGTTCCCCTCAAATCAGACAGGCTGTGTTGTAAGTGTGTTCTCTTCAAATCAGACATGCTGTGTTGTAAGTGTGTTCTCCCTAAATCCGACAGGCTGTGTTGTAAGTGTGTTCTCTTCAAATCAGACAGGCTGTGTTGTAAGTGTGTTCTCCTCAAATCAGACAGGCTGTGTTGTAAGTGTGTTCTCTTCGAATCAGACAAGCTGTGTTGTAAGTGTGTTCTCTTCACATCAGACATGCTGTGTTGTAAGTGTGTTCTACTCCAATCAGACAGGCTGTGTTGTAAGTCTGTTCTCCTAAAATCAGACAGGCTGTGTTGTAAGTCTGTTCTCCTCAAATCAGACAGGCTGTGTTGTAAGTGTGTTCTCTTCAAATCAGACAGGCTGTGTTGTAAGTGTGTTCTCCTCAAATCAGACAGGCTGTGTTGTGTGTTCTCTTCAAATCAGACAGGCTGTGTTGTAAGTGTGTTCTCCTCAAATCCGACAGGCTGTGTTGTAAGTGTGTTCTCCTCAAATCCGACAGGCTGTGTTGTAAGTGTGTTCTCCTCAAATCCGACAGGCTGTGTTGTAAGTGTGTTCTCTTCAAATCAGACAGGCTGTGTTGTAAGTGTGTTAACTTCAAATCAGACAGGCTGTGTTGTAAGTGTGTTCTCCTTAAATCAGACAGGCTGTGTTGTAAGTGTGATCTCCTCAAATCCGACGGGCTGTGTTGTAAGTGTGTTCTCCTCAAATCCGACGGGCTGTGTTGTAAGTGTGTTCTCTTCAAATCAGACAGGCTGTGTTGTGTGTTCTCTTCAAATCAGACAGGCTGTGTTGTAAATGTGTTCTCTTCAAATCAGACAGGCTGTGTTGTAAGTGTGTTCTCCTCAAATCAGACAGGCTGTGTTGTAAGTGTGTTCTCCTCAAATCAGACAGACTGTGTTGTAAGTGTGTTCTCCTCAAATCAGACAGGCTGTGTTGTGTGTTCTCTTCAAATCAGACAGGCTGTGTTGTAAGTGTGTTCTCTTCAAATCAGACAGACTGTGTTGTAAGTGTGTTCTCTTCAAATCAGACAGGCTGTGTTTTAAGTGTGTTCTCTGCAAATCAGACAGGCTGTGTTGTACGTGTGTTCTCTTCAAATCAGACAGGCTGTGTTGTAAGTGTGTTCTCCTCAAATCCGACAGGCTGTGTTGTAAGTGTGTTCTCCTCAAATCCGACAGGCTGTGTTGTAAGTGTGTTGTCTTCAAATCAGACAGGCTGTGTTGTAAGTGTGTTCTCCTCAAATCAGACAGGCTGTGTTGTAAGTGTGTTCTCCTCAAATCAGACAGACTGTGTTGTAAGTGTGTTCTCCTCAAATCAGACAGGCTGTGTTGTAAGTGTCTCCTCTTCAAATCAGACAGACTGTGTTGTAAGTGTGTTCTCTTCAAATCAGACAAGCTGTGTTGTAAGTGTTTTCTCTTCAAATCAGACAGGCTGTGTTGTACGTGTGTTCTCTTCAAATCAGACAGGCTGTGTTGTACGTGTGTTCTCTTCAAATCAGACAGGCTGTGTTGCAAGTGTGTTCTCTTCAAATCAGACAGGCTGTGTTGTAAGTGTGTTCCCCTTAAATCAGACAGGCTGTGTTGTAGGTGTGTTCTCCTCAAATGCGACAGGCTGTGTTGTAAGTCTGTTCTCTTCAAATCAGACAGGCTGTGTTGTAAGTGTGTTCTCTTCAAATCAGACAGGCTGTGATGTAAGTGTATTCTCCTCAAATCAGACAGGCTGTGTTGTAAGTGTGTTCCCCTCAAATCAGACAGGCTGTGTTGTAAGTGTGTTCTCTTCAAATCAGACATGCTGTGTTGTAAGTGTTTTCTCCCTAAATCCGACAGGCTGTGTTGTAAGTGTGTTCTCTTCAAATCAGACAGGCTGTGTTGTAAGTGTGTTCTCCTCAAATCAGACAGGCTGTGTTGTAAGTGTGTTCTCTTCGAATCAGACAAGCTGTGTTGTAAGTGTGTTCTCTTCACATCAGACATGCTGTGTTGTAAGTGTGTTCTACTCCAATCAGACAGGCTGTGTTGTAAGTCTGTTCTCCTCAAATCAGACAGGCTGTGTTGTAAGTGTGTTCCCCTCAAATCAGACAGGCTGTGTTGTAAGTGTGTTCTCTTCAAATCAGACATGCTGTGTTGTAAGTGTGTTCTCCCTAAATCCGACAGGCTGTGTTGTAAGTGTGTTCTCCTCAAATCAGACAGGCTGTGTTGTGTGTTCTCTTCAAATCAGACAGGCTGTGTTGTAAGTGTGTTCTCCTCAAATCCGACAGGCTGTGTTGTAAGTGTGTTCTCCTCAAATCCGACAGGCTGTGTTGTAAGTGTGTTCTCCTCAAATCCGACAGGCTGTGTTGTAAGTGTGTTCTCTTCAAGTCAGACAGGCTGTGTTGTAAGTGTGTTAACTTCAAATCAGACAGGCTGTGTTGTAAGTGTGTTCTCCTTAAATCAGACAGGCTGTGTTGTTAGTGTGATCTCCTCAAATCCGACGGGCTGTGTTGTAAGTGTGTTCTCCTCAAATCCGACGGGCTGTGTTGTAAGTGTGTTCTCTTCAAATCAGACAGGCTGTGTTGTGTGTTCTCTTCAAATCAGACAGGCTGTGTTGTAAATGTGTTCTCTTCAAATCAGACAGGCTGCGTTGTAAGTGTATTCTCCTCAAATCAGACAGGCTGTGTTGTAAGTGTGTTCTCCTCAAAACCGACAGGCTGTGTTGTAAGTGTATTGTCCTCAAATCAGACAGACTGTGTTGTAAGTGTGTTCTCCTCAAATCAGACATGCTGTGTTGTGTGTTCTCTTCAAATCAGATAGGCTGTGTTGTAAGTGTGTTCTCTTCAAATCAGACAGACTGTGTTGTAAGTGTGTTCTCTTCAAATCAGACAGGCTGTGTTTTAAGTGTGTTCTCTGCAAATCAGACAGGCTGTGTTGTACGTGTGTTCTCTTCAAATCAGACAGGCTGTGTTGTAAGTGTGTTCTCCTCAAATCCGACAGGCTGTGTTGTAAGTGTGTTCTCCTCAAATCCGACAGGCTGTGTTGTAAGTGTGTTGTCTTCAAATCAGACAGGCTGTGTTGTAAGTGTGTTCTACTCAAATCAGACAGGCTGTGTTGTAAGTGTGTTCTCCTCAAATCAGACAGGCTGTGTTGTAAGTGTGTTCTCCTCAAATCAGACAGACTGTGTTGTAAGTGTGTTCTCCTCAAATCAGACAGGCTGTGTTGTAAGTGTGTTCTCTTCAAATCAGACAGGCTGTGTTGTAAGTGTTTTCTTTTCAAATCAGACAAGCTGTATTGTAAGTGTTTTCTCTTCAAATCAGACAGGCTGTGTTGTACGTGTGTTCTCTTCAAATCAGACAGGCTGTGTTGTAAGTGTGTTCTCCTCAAATCCGACAGGCTGTGTTGTAAGTGTGTTCTCCTCAAATCCGACAGGCTGTGTTGTAAGTGTTTTGTCTTCAAATCAGACAGGCTGTGTTGTAAGTGTGCTCTCCTCAAATCAGACAGGCTGTGTTGCAAGTGTGTTCTCCTCAAATCAGACAGACTGTGTTGTAAGTGTGTTCTCCTCAAATCAGACAGGCTGTGTTGTAAGTGTCTTCTCTTCAAATCAGACAGACTGTGTTGTAAGTGTGTTCTCTTCAAATCAGACAGGCTGTGTTGTAAGTGTTTTCTCTTCAAATCAGACAAGCTGTGTTGTAAGTGTTTTCTCTTCAAATCAGACAGGCTGTGTTGTACGTGTGTTCTCTTCAAATCAGACAGGCTGTGTTGTACGTGTGTTCTCTTCAAATCAGACATGCTGTGTTGTAAGTGTGTTCTCCCTAAATCCGACAGGCTGTGTTGTAAGTGTGTTCTCTTCAAATCAGACAGGCTGTGTTGTAAGTGTGTTCTCCTCAAATCAGACAGGCTGTGTTGTAAGTGTGTTCTCTTCGAATCAGACAAGCTGTGTTGTAAGTGTGTTCTCTTCACATCAGACATGCTGTGTTGTAAGTGTGTTCTACTCCAATCAGACAGGCTGTGTTGTAAGTCTGTTCTCCTCAAATCAGACAGGCTGTGTTGTAAGTGTGTTCTCTTCAAATCAGACAGGCTGTGATGTAAGTGTATTCTCCTCAAATCAGACAGGCTGTGTTGTAAGTGTGTTCCCCTCAAATCAGACAGGCTGTGTTGTAAGTGTGTTCTCTTCAAATCAGACATGCTGTGTTGTAAGTGTTTTCTCCCTAAATCCGACAGGCTGTGTTGTAAGTGTGTTCTCTTCAAATCAGACAGGCTGTGTTGTAAGTGTGTTCTCCTCAAATCAGACAGGCTGTGTTGTAAGTGTGTTCTCTTCGAATCAGACAAGCTGTGTTGTAAGTGTGTTCTCTTCACATCAGACATGCTGTGTTGTAAGTGTGTTCTACTCCAATCAGACAGGCTGTGTTGTAAGTCTGTTCTCCTCAAATCAGACAGGCTGTGTTGTAAGTGTGTTCCCCTCAAATCAGACAGGCTGTGTTGTAAGTGTGTTCTCTTCAAATCAGACATGCTGTGTTGTAAGTGTGTTCTCCCTAAATCCGACAGGCTGTGTTGTAAGTGTGTTCTCCTCAAATCAGACAGGCTGTGTTGTGTGTTCTCTTCAAATCAGACAGGCTGTGTTGTAAGTGTGTTCTCCTCAAATCCGACAGGCTGTGTTGTAAGTGTGTTCTCCTCAAATCCGACAGGCTGTGTTGTAAGTGTGTTCTCCTCAAATCCGACAGGCTGTGTTGTAAGTGTGTTCTCTTCAAGTCAGACAGGCTGTGTTGTAAGTGTGTTAACTTCAAATCAGACAGGCTGTGTTGTAAGTGTGTTCTCCTTAAATCAGACAGGCTGTGTTGTTAGTGTGATCTCCTCAAATCCGACGGGCTGTGTTGTAAGTGTGTTCTCCTCAAATCCGACGGGCTGTGTTGTAAGTGTGTTCTCTTCAAATCAGACAGGCTGTGTTGTGTGTTCTCTTCAAATCAGACAGGCTGTGTTGTAAATGTGTTCTCTTCAAATCAGACAGGCTGCGTTGTAAGTGTATTCTCCTCAAATCAGACAGGCTGTGTTGTAAGTGTGTTCTCCTCAAATCCGACAGGCTGTGTTGTAAGTGTATTGTCCTCAAATCAGACAGACTGTGTTGTAAGTGTGTTCTCCTCAAATCAGACATGCTGTGTTGTGTATTCTCTTCAAATCAGATAGGCTGTGTTGTAAGTGTGTTCTCTTCAAATCAGACAGACTGTGTTGTAAGTGTGTTCTCTTCAAATCAGACAGGCTGTGTTTTAAGTGTGTTCTCTGCAAATCAGACAGGCTGTGTTGTACGTGTGTTCTCTTCAAATCAGACAGGCTGTGTTGTAAGTGTGTTCTCCTCAAATCCGACAGGCTGTGTTGTAAGTGTGTTCTCCTCAAATCCGACAGGCTGTGTTGTAAGTGTGTTGTCTTCAAATCAGACAGGCTGTGTTGTAAGTGTGTTCTACTCAAATCAGACAGGCTGTGTTGTAAGTGTGTTCTCCTCAAATCAGACAGGCTGTGTTGTAAGTGTGTTCTCCTCAAATCAGACAGACTGTGTTGTAAGTGTGTTCTCCTCAAATCAGACAGGCTGTGTTGTAAGTGTGTTCTCTTCAAATCAGACAGGCTGTGTTGTAAGTGTTTTCTTTTCAAATCAGACAAGCTGTATTGTAAGTGTTTTCTCTTCAAATCAGACAGGCTGTGTTGTACGTGTGTTCTCTTCAAATCAGACAGGCTGTGTTGTAAGTGTGTTCTCCTCAAATCCGACAGGCTGTGTTGTAAGTGTGTTCTCCTCAAATCCGACAGGCTGTGTTGTAAGTGTTTTGTCTTCAAATCAGACAGGCTGTGTTGTAAGTGTGCTCTCCTCAAATCAGACAGGCTGTGTTGCAAGTGTGTTCTCCTCAAATCAGACAGACTGTGTTGTAAGTGTGTTCTCCTCAAATCAGACAGGCTGTGTTGTAAGTGTCTTCTCTTCAAATCAGACAGACTGTGTTGTAAGTGTGTTCTCTTCAAATCAGACAGGCTGTGTTGTAAGTGTTTTCTCTTCAAATCAGACAGGCTGTGTTGTAAGTGTTTTCTCTTCAAATCAGACAGGCTGTGTTGTACGTGTGTTCTCTTCAAATCAGACAGGCTGTGTTGTACGTGTGTTCTCTTCAAATCAGACAGGCTGTGTTGCAAGTGTGTTCTCTTCAAATCAGACAGGCTGTGTTGTAAGTGTGTTCTCTTCAAATCAGACATGCTGTGCTGTAAGTGTGTTCTCCCTAAATCCGACAGGCTGTGTTGTAAGTGTGTTCTCTTCAAATCAGACAGGCTGTGTTGTAAGTGTGTTCTCCTCAAATCAGACAGGCTGTGTTGTAAGTGTGTTCTCTTCGAATCAGACAAGCTGTGTTGTAAGTGTGTTCTCTTCACATCAGACATGCTGTGTTGTAAGTGTGTTCTACTCCAATCAGACAGGCTGTGTTGTAAGTCTGTTCTCCTCAAATCAGACAGGCTGTGTTGTAAGTGTGTTCACCTCAAATCAGACAGGCTGTGTTGTAAGTGTGTTCTCTTCAAATCAGACATGCTGTGTTGTAAGTGTGTTCTCCCTAAATCCGACAGGCTGTGTTGTAAGTGTGTTCTCCTCAAATCAGACAGGCTGTGTTGTGTGTTCTCTTCAAATCAGACAGGCTGTGTTGTAAGTGTGTTCTCCTCAAATCCGACAGGCTGTGTTGTAAGTGTGTTCTCCTCAAATCCGACAGGCTGTGTTGTAAGTGTGTTCTCCTCAAATCCGACAGGCTGTGTTGTAAGTGTGTTCTCTTCAAATCAGACAGGCTGTGTTGTAAGTGTGTTAACTTCAAATCAGACAGGCTGTGTTGTAAGTGTGTTCTCCTTAAATCAGACAGGCTGTGTTGTTAGTGTGATCTCCTCAAATCCGACGGGCTGTGTTGTAAGTGTGTTCTCCTCAAATCCGACGGGCTGTGTTGTAAGTGTGTTCTCTTCAAATCAGACAGGCTGTGTTGTGTGTTCTCTTCAAATCAGACAGGCTGTGTTGTAAATGTGTTCTCTTCAAATCAGACAGGCTGTGTTGTAAGTGTATTCTCCTCAAATCAGACAGGCTGTATTGTAAGTGTGTTCTCCTCAAATCAGACAGACTGTGTTGTAAGTGTGTTCTCCTCAAATCAGACAGGCTGTGTTGTGTGTTCTCTTCAAATCAGATAGGCTGTGTTGTAAGTGTGTTCTCTTCAAATCAGACAGACTGTGTTGTAAGTGTGTTCTCTTCAAATCAGACAGGCTGTGTTTTAAGTGTGTTCTCTGCAAATCAGACAGGCTGTGTTGTACGTGTGTTGTCTTCAAATCAGACAGGCTGTGTTGTAAGTGTTTTGTCTTCAAATCAGACAGGCTGTGTTGTAAGTGTGTTCTCCTCAAATCAGACAGGCTGTGTTGTGTGTTCTCTTCAAATCAGACAGGCTGTGTTGTAAATGTGTTCTCTTCAAATCAGACAGGCTGCGTTGTAAGTGTATTCTCCTCAAATCAGACAGGCTGTGTTGTAAGTGTGTTCTCCTCAAATCCGACAGGCTGTGTTGTAAGTGTATTGTCCTCAAATCAGACAGACTGTGTTGTAAGTGTGTTCTCCTCAAATCAGACATGCTGTGTTGTGTGTTCTCTTCAAATCAGATAGGCTGTGTTGTAAGTGTGTTCTCTTCAAATCAGACAGACTGTGTTGTAAGTGTGTTCTCTTCAAATCAGACAGGCTGTGTTTTAAGTGTGTTCTCTGCAAATCAGACAGGCTGTGTTGTACGTGTGTTCTCTTCAAATCAGACAGGCTGTGTTGTAAGTGTGTTCTCCTCAAATCCGACAGGCTGTGTTGTAAGTGTGTTCTCCTCAAATCCGACAGGCTGTGTTGTAAGTGTGTTGTCTTCAAATCAGACAGGCTGTGTTGTAAGTGTGTTCTACTCAAATCAGACAGGCTGTGTTGTAAGTGTGTTCTCCTCAAATCAGACAGGCTGTGTTGTAAGTGTGTTCTCCTCAAATCAGACAGACTGTGTTGTAAGTGTGTTCTCCTCAAATCAGACAGGCTGTGTTGTAAGTGTGTTCTCTTCAAATCAGACAGGCTGTGTTGTAAGTGTTTTCTTTTCAAATCAGACAAGCTGTATTGTAAGTGTTTTCTCTTCAAATCAGACAGGCTGTGTTGTACGTGTGTTCTCTTCAAATCAGACAGGCTGTGTTGTAAGTGTGTTCTCCTCAAATCCGACAGGCTGTGTTGTAAGTGTGTTCTCCTCAAATCCGACACGCTGTGTTGTAAGTGTTTTGTCTTCAAATCAGACAGGCTGTGTTGTAAGTGTGCTCTCCTCAAATCAGACAGGCTGTGTTGCAAGTGTGTTCTCCTCAAATCAGACAGACTGTGTTGTAAGTGTGTTCTCCTCAAATCAGACAGGCTGTGTTGTAAGTGTCTTCTCTTCAAATCAGACAGACTGTGTTGTAAGTGTGTTCTCTTCAAATCAGACAGGCTGTGTTGTAAGTGTTTTCTCTTCAAATCAGACAAGCTGTGTTGTAAGTGTTTTCTCTTCAAATCAGACAGGCTGTGTTGTACGTGTGTTCTCTTCAAATCAGACAGGCTGTGTTGTACGTGTGTTCTCTTCAAATCAGACAGGCTGTGTTGCAAGTGTGTTCTCTTCAAATCAGACAGGCTGTGTTGTAAGTGTGTTCTCTTCAAATCAGACATGCTGTGTTGTAAGTGTGTTCTCCCTAAATCCGACAGGCTGTGTTGTAAGTGTGTTCTCTTCAAATCAGACAGGCTGTGTTGTAAGTGTGTTCTCCTCAAATCAGACAGGCTGTGTTGTAAGTGTGTTCTCTTCGAATCAGACAAGCTGTGTTGTAAGTGTGTTCTCTTCACATCAGACATGCTGTGTTGTAAGTGTGTTCTACTCCAATCAGACAGGCTGTGTTGTAAGTCTGTTCTCCTCAAATCAGACAGGCTGTGTTGTAAGTGTGTTCTCTTCAAATCAGACAGGCTGTGATGTAAGTGTATTCTCCTCAAATCAGACAGGCTGTGTTGTAAGTGTGTTCCCCTCAAATCAGACAGGCTGTGTTGTAAGTGTGTTCTCTTCAAATCAGACATGCTGTGTTGTAAGTGTTTTCTCCCTAAATCCGACAGGCTGTGTTGTAAGTGTGTTCTCTTCAAATCAGACAGGCTGTGTTGTAAGTGTGTTCTCCTCAAATCAGACAGGCTGTGTTGTAAGTGTGTTCTCTTCGAATCAGACAAGCTGTGTTGTAAGTGTGTTCTCTTCACATCAGACATGCTGTGTTGTAAGTGTGTTCTACTCCAATCAGACAGGCTGTGTTGTAAGTCTGTTCTCCTCAAATCAGACAGGCTGTGTTGTAAGTGTGTTCCCCTCAAATCAGACAGGCTGTGTTGTAAGTGTGTTCTCTTCAAATCAGACATGCTGTGTTGTAAGTGTGTTCTCCCTAAATCCGACAGGCTGTGTTGTAAGTGTGTTCTCCTCAAATCAGACAGGCTGTGTTGTGTGTTCTCTTCAAATCAGACAGGCTGTGTTGTAAGTGTGTTCTCCTCAAATCCGACAGGCTGTGTTGTAAGTGTGTTCTCCTCAAATCCGACAGGCTGTGTTGTAAGTGTGTTCTCCTCAAATCCGACAGGCTGTGTTGTAAGTGTGTTCTCTTCAAGTCAGACAGGCTGTGTTGTAAGTGTGTTAACTTCAAATCAGACAGGCTGTGTTGTAAGTGTGTTCTCCTTAAATCAGACAGGCTGTGTTGTTAGTGTGATCTCCTCAAATCCGACGGGCTGTGTTGTAAGTGTGTTCTCCTCAAATCCGACGGGCTGTGTTGTAAGTGTGTTCTCTTCAAATCAGACAGGCTGTGTTGTGTGTTCTCTTCAAATCAGACAGGCTGTGTTGTAAATGTGTTCTCTTCAAATCAGACAGGCTGCGTTGTAAGTGTATTCTCCTCAAATCAGACAGGCTGTGTTGTAAGTGTGTTCTCCTCAAATCCGACAGGCTGTGTTGTAAGTGTGTTGTCTTCAAATCAGACAGGCTGTGTTGTAAGTGTGTTCTACTCAAATCAGACAGGCTGTGTTGTAAGTGTGTTCTCCTCAAATCAGACAGGCTGTGTTGTAAGTGTGTTCTCCTCAAATCAGACAGACTGTGTTGTAAGTGTGTTCTCCTCAAATCAGACAGGCTGTGTTGTAAGTGTGTTCTCTTCAAATCAGACAGGCTGTGTTGTAAGTGTTTTCTTTTCAAATCAGACAAGCTGTATTGTAAGTGTTTTCTCTTCAAATCAGACAGGCTGTGTTGTACGTGTGTTCTCTTCAAATCAGACAGGCTGTGTTGTAAGTGTGTTCTCCTCAAATCCGACAGGCTGTGTTGTAAGTGTGTTCTCCTCAAATCCGACAGGCTGTGTTGTAAGTGTTTTGTCTTCAAATCAGACAGGCTGTGTTGTAAGTGTGCTCTCCTCAAATCAGACAGGCTGTGTTGCAAGTGTGTTCTCCTCAAATCAGACAGACTGTGTTGTAAGTGTGTTCTCCTCAAATCAGACAGGCTGTGTTGTAAGTGTCTTCTCTTCAAATCAGACAGACTGTGTTGTAAGTGTGTTCTCTTCAAATCAGACAGGCTGTGTTGTAAGTGTTTTCTCTTCAAATCAGACAAGCTGTGTTGTAAGTGTTTTCTCTTCAAATCAGACAGGCTGTGTTGTACGTGTGTTCTCTTCAAATCAGACAGGCTGTGTTGTACGTGTGTTCTCTTCAAATCAGACAGGCTGTGTTGCAAGTGTGTTCTCTTCAAATCAGACAGGCTGTGTTGTAAGTGTGTTCTCTTCAAATCAGACATGCTGTGTTGTAAGTGTGTTCTCCCTAAATCCGACAGGCTGTGTTGTAAGTGTGTTCTCTTCAAATCAGACAGGCTGTGTTGTAAGTGTGTTCTCCTCAAATCAGACAGGCTGTGTTGTAAGTGTGTTCTCTTCGAATCAGACAAGCTGTGTTGTAAGTGTGTTCTCTTCACATCAGACATGCTGTGTTGTAAGTGTGTTCTACTCCAATCAGACAGGCTGTGTTGTAAGTCTGTTCTCCTCAAATCAGACAGGCTGTGTTGTAAGTGTGTTCACCTCAAATCAGACAGGCTGTGTTGTAAGTGTGTTCTCTTCAAATCAGACATGCTGTGTTGTAAGTGTGTTCTCCCTAAATCCGACAGGCTGTGTTGTAAGTGTGTTCTCCTCAAATCAGACAGGCTGTGTTGTGTGTTCTCTTCAAATCAGACAGGCTGTGTTGTAAGTGTGTTCTCCTCAAATCCGACAGGCTGTGTTGTAAGTGTGTTCTCCTCAAATCCGACAGGCTGTGTTGTAAGTGTGTTCTCCTCAAATCCGACAGGCTGTGTTGTAAGTGTGTTCTCTTCAAATCAGACAGGCTGTGTTGTAAGTGTGTTAACTTCAAATCAGACAGGCTGTGTTGTAAGTGTGTTCTCCTTAAATCAGACAGGCTGTGTTGTTAGTGTGATCTCCTCAAATCCGACGGGCTGTGTTGTAAGTGTGTTCTCCTCAAATCCGACGGGCTGTGTTGTAAGTGTGTTCTCTTCAAATCAGACAGGCTGTGTTGTGTGTTCTCTTCAAATCAGACAGGCTGTGTTGTAAATGTGTTCTCTTCAAATCAGACAGGCTGTGTTGTAAGTGTATTCTCCTCAAATCAGACAGGCTGTATTGTAAGTGTGTTCTCCTCAAATCAGACAGACTGTGTTGTAAGTGTGTTCTCCTCAAATCAGACAGGCTGTGTTGTGTGTTCTCTTCAAATCAGATAGGCTGTGTTGTAAGTGTGTTCTCTTCAAATCAGACAGACTGTGTTGTAAGTGTGTTCTCTTCAAATCAGACAGGCTGTGTTTTAAGTGTGTTCTCTGCAAATCAGACAGGCTGTGTTGTACGTGTGTTGTCTTCAAATCAGACAGGCTGTGTTGTAAGTGTTTTGTCTTCAAATCAGACAGGCTGTGTTGTAAGTGTGTTCTCCTCAAATCAGACAGGCTGTGTTGCAAGTGTGTTCTCCTCAAATCAGACAGACTGTGTTGTAAGTGTGTTCTCCTCAAATCAGACAGGCTGTGTTGTAAGTGTCTTCTCTTCAAATCAGACAGACTGTGTTGTAAGTGTGTTCTCTTCAAATCAGACAGGCTGTGTTGTAAGTGTTTTCTCTTCAAATCAGACAAGCTGTGTTGTAAGTGTTTTCTCTTCAAATCAGACAGGCTGTGTTGTACGTGTGTTCTCTTCAAATCAGACAGGCTGTGTTGTACGTGTGTTCTCTTCAAATCAGACAGGCTGTGTTGCAAGTGTGTTCTCTTCAAATCAGACAGGCTGTGTTGTAAGTGTGTTCCCCTTAAATCAGACAGGCTGTGTTGTAGGTGTGTTCTCCTCAAATGCGATAGGCTGTGTTGTAAGTCTGTTCTCTTCAAATCAGACAGGCTGTGTTGTAAGTGTGTTCTCTTCAAATCAGACAGGCTGTGATGTAAGTGTATTCTCCTCAAATCAGACAGGCTGTGTTGTAAGTGTGTTCCCCTCAAATCAGACAGGCTGTGTTGTAAGTGTGTTCTCTTCAAATCAGACATGCTGTGTTGTAAGTGTGTTCTCCCTAAATCCGACAGGCTGTGTTGTAAGTGTGTTCTCTTCAAATCAGACAGGCTGTGTTGTAAGTGTGTTCTCCTCAAATCAGACAGGCTGTGTTGTAAGTGTGTTCCCCTCAAATCAGACAGGCTGTGTTGTAAGTGTGTTCTCTTCAAATCAGACATGCTGTGTTGTAAGTGTTTTCTCCCTAAATCCGACAGGCTGTGTTGTAAGTGTGTTCTCTTCAAATCAGACAGGCTGTGTTGTAAGTGTGTTCTCCTCAAATCAGACAGGCTGTGTTGTAAGTGTGTTCTCTTCGAATCAGACAAGCTGTGTTGTAAGTGTGTTCTCTTCACATCAGACATGCTGTGTTGTAAGTGTGTTCTACTCCAATCAGACAGGCTGTGTTGTAAGTCTGTTCTCCTCAAATCAGACAGGCTGTGTTGTAAGTGTGTTCCCCTCAAATCAGACAGGCTGTGTTGTAAGTGTGTTCTCTTCAAATCAGACATGCTGTGTTGTAAGTGTGTTCTCCCTAAATCCGACAGGCTGTGTTGTAAGTGTGTTCTCCTCAAATCAGACAGGCTGTGTTGTGTGTTCTCTTCAAATCAGACAGGCTGTGTTGTAAGTGTGTTCTCCTCAAATCCGACAGGCTGTGTTGTAAGTGTGTTCTCCTCAAATCCGACAGGCTGTGTTGTAAGTGTGTTCTCCTCAAATCCGACAGGCTGTGTTGTAAGTGTGTTCTCTTCAAGTCAGACAGGCTGTGTTGTAAGTGTGTTAACTTCAAATCAGACAGGCTGTGTTGTAAGTGTGTTCTCCTTAAATCAGACAGGCTGTGTTGTTAGTGTGATCTCCTCAAATCCGACGGGCTGTGTTGTAAGTGTGTTCTCCTCAAATCCGACGGGCTGTGTTGTAAGTGTGTTCTCTTCAAATCAGACAGGCTGTGTTGTGTGTTCTCTTCAAATCAGACAGGCTGTGTTGTAAATGTGTTCTCTTCAAATCAGACAGGCTGCGTTGTAAGTGTATTCTCCTCAAATCAGACAGGCTGTGTTGTAAGTGTGTTCTCCTCAAATCCGACAGGCTGTGTTGTAAGTGTATTGTCCTCAAATCAGACAGACTGTGTTGTAAGTGTGTTCTCCTCAAATCAGACATGCTGTGTTGTGTGTTCTCTACAAATCAGATAGGCTGTGTTGTAAGTGTGTTCTCTTCAAATCAGACAGACTGTGTTGTAAGTGTGTTCTCTTCAAATCAGACAGGCTGTGTTTTAAGTGTGTTCTCTGCAAATCAGACAGGCTGTGTTGTACGTGTGTTCTCTTCAAATCAGACAGGCTGTGTTGTAAGTGTGTTCTCCTCAAATCCGACAGGCTGTGTTGTAAGTGTGTTCTCCTCAAATCCGACAGGCTGTGTTGTAAGTGTGTTGTCTTCAAATCAGACAGGCTGTGTTGTAAGTGTGTTCTACTCAAATCAGACAGGCTGTGTTGTAAGTGTGTTCTCCTCAAATCAGACAGGCTGTGTTGTAAGTGTGTTCTCCTCAAATCAGACAGACTGTGTTGTAAGTGTGTTCTCCTCAAATCAGACAGGCTGTGTTGTAAGTGTGTTCTCTTCAAATCAGACAGGCTGTGTTGTAAGTGTTTTCTTTTCAAATCAGACAAGCTGTATTGTAAGTGTTTTCTCTTCAAATCAGACAGGCTGTGTTGTACGTGTGTTCTCTTCAAATCAGACAGGCTGTGTTGTAAGTGTGTTCTCCTCAAATCCGACAGGCTGTGTTGTAAGTGTGTTCTCCTCAAATCCGACAGGCTGTGTTGTAAGTGTTTTGTCTTCAAATCAGACAGGCTGTGTTGTAAGTGTGCTCTCCTCAAATCAGACAGGCTGTGTTGCAAGTGTGTTCTCCTCAAATCAGACAGACTGTGTTGTAAGTGTGTTCTCCTCAAATCAGACAGGCTGTGTTGTAAGTGTCTTCTCTTCAAATCAGACAGACTGTGTTGTAAGTGTGTTCTCTTCAAATCAGACAGGCTGTGTTGTAAGTGTTTTCTCTTCAAATCAGACAAGCTGTGTTGTAAGTGTTTTCTCTTCAAATCAGACAGGCTGTGTTGTACGTGTGTTCTCTTCAAATCAGACAGGCTGTGTTGTACGTGTGTTCTCTTCAAATCAGACAGGCTGTGTTGCAAGTGTGTTCTCTTCAAATCAGACAGGCTGTGTTGTAAGTGTGTTCTCTTCAAATCAGACATGCTGTGTTGTAAGTGTGTTCTCCCTAAATCCGACAGGCTGTGTTGTAAGTGTGTTCTCTTCAAATCAGACAGGCTGTGTTGTAAGTGTGTTCTCCTCAAATCAGACAGGCTGTGTTGTAAGTGTGTTCTCTTCGAATCAGACAAGCTGTGTTGTAAGTGTGTTCTCTTCACATCAGACATGCTGTGTTGTAAGTGTGTTCTACTCCAATCAGACAGGCTGTGTTGTAAGTCTGTTCTCCTCAAATCAGACAGGCTGTGTTGTAAGTGTGTTCACCTCAAATCAGACAGGCTGTGTTGTAAGTGTGTTCTCTTCAAATCAGACATGCTGTGTTGTAAGTGTGTTCTCCCTAAATCCGACAGGCTGTGTTGTAAGTGTGTTCTCCTCAAATCAGACAGGCTGTGTTGTGTGTTCTCTTCAAATCAGACAGGCTGTGTTGTAAGTGTGTTCTCCTCAAATCCGACAGGCTGTGTTGTAAGTGTGTTCTCCTCAAATCCGACAGGCTGTGTTGTAAGTGTGTTCTCCTCAAATCCGACAGGCTGTGTTGTAAGTGTGTTCTCTTCAAATCAGACAGGCTGTGTTGTAAGTGTGTTAACTTCAAATCAGACAGGCTGTGTTGTAAGTGTGTTCTCCTTAAATCAGACAGGCTGTGTTGTTAGTGTGATCTCCTCAAATCCGACGGGCTGTGTTGTAAGTGTGTTCTCCTCAAATCCGACGGGCTGTGTTGTAAGTGTGTTCTCTTCAAATCAGACAGGCTGTGTTGTGTGTTCTCTTCAAATCAGACAGGCTGTGTTGTAAATGTGTTCTCTTCAAATCAGACAGGCTGTGTTGTAAGTGTATTCTCCTCAAATCAGACAGGCTGTATTGTAAGTGTGTTCTCCTCAAATCAGACAGACTGTGTTGTAAGTGTGTTCTCCTCAAATCAGACAGGCTGTGTTGTGTGTTCTCTTCAAATCAGATAGGCTGTGTTGTAAGTGTGTTCTCTTCAAATCAGACAGACTGTGTTGTAAGTGTGTTCTCTTCAAATCAGACAGGCTGTGTTTTAAGTGTGTTCTCTGCAAATCAGACAGGCTGTGTTGTACGTGTGTTGTCTTCAAATCAGACAGGCTGTGTTGTAAGTGTTTTGTCTTCAAATCAGACAGGCTGTGTTGTAAGTGTGTTCTCCTCAAATCAGACAGGCTGTGTTGCAAGTGTGTTCTCCTCAAATCAGACAGACTGTGTTGTAAGTGTGTTCTCCTCAAATCAGACAGGCTGTGTTGTAAGTGTCTTCTCTTCAAATCAGACAGACTGTGTTGTAAGTGTGTTCTCTTCAAATCAGACAGGCTGTGTTGTAAGTGTTTTCTCTTCAAATCAGACAAGCTGTGTTGTAAGTGTTTTCTCTTCAAATCAGACAGGCTGTGTTGTACGTGTGTTCTCTTCAAATCAGACAGGCTGTGTTGTACGTGTGTTCTCTTCAAATCAGACAGGCTGTGTTGCAAGTGTGTTCTCTTCAAATCAGACAGGCTGTGTTGTAAGTGTGTTCCCCTTAAATCAGACAGGCTGTGTTGTAGGTGTGTTCTCCTCAAATGCGATAGGCTGTGTTGTAAGTCTGTTCTCTTCAAATCAGACAGGCTGTGTTGTAAGTGTGTTCTCTTCAAATCAGACAGGCTGTGATGTAAGTGTATTCTCCTCAAATCAGACAGGCTGTGTTGTAAGTGTGTTCCCCTCAAATCAGACAGGCTGTGTTGTAAGTGTGTTCTCTTCAAATCAGACATGCTGTGTTGTAAGTGTGTTCTCCCTAAATCCGACAGGCTGTGTTGTAAGTGTGTTCTCTTCAAATCAGACAGGCTGTGTTGTAAGTGTGTTCTCCTCAAATCAGACAGGCTGTGTTGTAAGTGTGTTCTCTTCGAATCAGACAAGCTGTGTTGTAAGTGTGTTCTCTTCACATCAGACATGCTGTGTTGTAAGTGTGTTCTACTCCAATCAGACAGGCTGTGTTGTAAGTCTGTTCTCCTCAAATCAGACAGGCTGTGTTGTAAGTGTGTTCCCCTCAAATCAGACAGGCTGTGTTGTAAGTGTGTTCGCTTCAAATCAGACATGCTGTGTTGTAAGTGTGTTCTCCCTAAATCCGACAGGCTGTGTTGTAAGTGTGTTCTCTTCAAATCAGACAGGCTGTGTTGTAAGTGTGTTCTCTTCGAATCAGACAAGCTGTGTTGTAAGTGTGTTCTCTTCACATCAGACATGCTGTGTTGTAAGTGTGTTCTACTCCAATCAGACAGGCTGTGTTGTAAGTCTGTTCTCCTCAAATCAGACAGGCTGTGTTGTAAGTGTGTTCCCCTCAAATCAGACAGGCTGTGTTGTAAGTGTGTTTTCTTCAAATCAGACATGCTGTGTTGTAAGTGTGTTCTCCCTAAATCCGACAGGCTGTGTTGTAAGTGTGTTCTCCTCAAATCAGACAGGCTGTGTTGTGTGTTCTCTTCAAATCAGACAGGCTGTGTTGTAAGTGTGTTCTCCTCAAATCCGACAGGCTGTGTTGTAAGTGTGTTCTCCTCAAATCCGACAGGCTGTGTTGTAAGTGTGTTCTCCTCACATCCGACAGGCTGTGTTGTAAGTGTGTTCTCTTCAAATCAGACAGGCTGTGTTGTAAGTTTGTTAACTTCAAATCAGACAGGCTGTGTTGTAAGTGTGTTCTCCTTAAATCAGACAGGCTGTTTTGTAAGTGTGATCTCCTCAAATCCGACGGGCTGTGTTGTAAGTGTGTTCTCCTCAAATCCGACGGGCTGTGTTGTAAGTGTGTTCTCTTCAAATCAGAGAGGCTGTGTTGTGTGTTCTCTTCAAATCAGACAGGCTGTGTTGTAAATGTGTTCTCTTCAAATCAGACAGGCTGTGTTGTAAGTGTGTTCTCCTCAAATCAGACAGGCTGTGTTGTAAGTGTGTTCTCCTCAAATCAGACAGACTGTGTTGTAAGTGTGTTCTCCTCAAATCAGACAGGCTGTGTTGTGTGTTCTCTTCAAATCAGACAGGCTGTGTTGTAAGTGTGTTCTCTTCAAATCAGACAGACTGTGTTGTAAGTGTGTTCTCTTCAAATCAGACAGGCTGTGTTTAAAGTGTGTTCTCTGCAAATCAGACAGGCTGTGTTGTACGTGTGTTCTCTTCAAATCAGACAGGCTGTGTTGTAAGTGTGTTCTCCTCAAATCCGACAGGCTGTGTTGTAAGTGTGTTCTCCTCAAATCCGACAGGCTGTGTTGTAAGTGTGTTGTCTTCAAATCAGACAGGCTGTGTTGTAAATGTGTTCTCCTCAAATCAGACAGGCTGTGTTGTAAGTGTGTTCTCCTCAAATCAGACAGGCTGTGTTGTAAGTGTGTTCTCCTCAAATCAGACAGACTGTGTTGTAAGTGTGTTCTCCTCAAATCAGACAGGCTGTGTTGTAAGTGTGTTGTCTTCAAATCAGACAGGCTGTGTTGTAAGTGTGTTCTCCTCAAATCAGACAGGCTGTGTTGTAAGTGTGTTCTCTTCGAATCAGACAAGCTGTGTTGTAAGTGTGTTCTCTTCACATCAGACATGTTGTGTTGTAAGTGTGTTCTACTCCAATCAGACAGGCTGTGTTGTAAGTGTGTTCTCTTCAAATCAGACAGGCTGTGATGTAAGTGTATTCTCCTCAAATCAGACAGGCTGTGTTGTAAGTGTGTTCCCCTCAAATCAGACAGGCTGTGTTGTAAGTGTGTTCTCTTCAAATCAGACATGCTGTGTTGTAAGTGTGTTCTCCCTAAATCCGACAGGCTGTGTTGTAAGTGTGTTCTCTTCAAATCAGACAGGCTGTGTTGTAAGTGTGTTCTCCTCAAATCAGACAGGCTGTGTTGTAAGTGTGTTCTCTTCGAATCAGACAAGCTGTGTTGTAAGTGTGTTCTCTTCACATCAGACATGCTGTGTTGTAAGTGTGTTCTACTCCAATCAGACAGGCTGTGTTGTAAGTCTGTTCTCCTCAAATCAGACAGGCTGTGTTGTAAGTGTGTTCCCCTCAAATCAGACAGGCTGTGTTGTAAGTGTGTTCTCTTCAAATCAGACATGCTGTGTTGTAAGTGTGTTCTCCCTAAATCCGACAGGCTGTGTTGTAAGTGTGTTCTCTTCAAATCAGACAGGCTGTGTTGCAAGTGTGTTCTCCTCAAATCAGACAGGCTGTGTTGTAAGTGTGTTCTCTTCGAATCAGACAAGCTGTGATGTAAGTGTGTTCTCTTCACATCAGACAGGCTGTGTTGTAAGTCTGTTCTCCTCAAATCAGACAGGCTGTGTTGTAAGTCTGTTCTCCTCAAATCAGACAGGCTGTGTTGTAAGTGTGTTCTCCTCAAATCCGACAGGCTGTGTTGTAAGTGTGTTCTCCTCAAATCCGACAGGCTGTGTTGTAAGTGTGTTTTCCTCAAATCCGACAGGCTGTGTTGTAAATGTGTTCTCTTCAAATCTGACAGGCTGTGTTGTAAGTGTGTTCTCTTCAAATCAGACAGGCTGTGTTGTAAGTGTGTTCTCCTCAAATCCGACAGGCTGTGTTGTAAGTGTGTTCTCCTCAAATCAGACAGGCTGTGTTGTAAGTGTGTTCTCTTCGAATCAGACAAGCTGTGTTGTAAGTGTGTTCTCTTCACATCAGACATGCTGTGTTGTAAGTGTGTTCTACTCCAATCAGACAGGCTGTGTTGTAAGTCTGTTCTCCTCAAATCAGACAGGCTGTGTTGTAAGTGTGTTCCCCTCAAATAAGACAGGCTGTGTTGTAAGTGTGTTCTCTTCAAATCAGACATGCTGTGTTGTAAGTGTGTTCTCCCTAAATCCGACAGGCTGTGTTGTAAGTGTGTTCTCCTCAAATCAGACAGGCTGTGTTGTGTGTTCTCTTCAAATCAGACAGGCTGTGTTGTAAGTGTGTTCTCCTCAAATCCGACAGGCTGTGTTGTAAGTGTGTTCTCCTCAAATCCGACAGGCTGTGTTGTAAGTGTGTTCTCCTCACATCCGACAGGCTGTGTTGTAAGTGTGTTCTCTTCAAATCATACAGGCTGTGTTGTAAGTGTGTTAACTTCAAATCAGACAGGCTGTGTTGTAAGTGTGTTCTCCTTAAATCAGACAGGCTGTGTTGTAAGTGTGATCTCCTCAAATCCGACGGGCTGTGTTGTAAGTGTGTTCTCCTCAAATCCGACGGGCTGTGTTGTAAGTGTGTTCTCTTCAAATCAGACAGGCTGTGTTGTGTGTTCTCTTCAAATCAGACAGGCTGTGTTGTAAATGTGTTCTCTTCAAATCAGACAGGCTGTGTTGTAAGTGTGTTCTCCTCAAATCAGACAGGCTGTGTTGTAAGTGTGTTCTCCTCAAATCAGACAGACTGTGTTGTAAGTGTGTTCTCCTCAAATCAGACAGGCTGTGTTGTGTGTTCTCTTCAAATCAGACAGGCTGTGTTGTAAATGTGTTCTCTTCAAATCAGACAGACTGTGTTGTAAGTGTGTTCTCTTCAAATCAGACAGGCTGTGTTTTAAATGTGTTCTCTGCAAATCAGACAGGCTGTGTTGTACGTGTGTTCTCTTCAAATCAGACAGGCTGTGTTGTAAGTGTGTTCTCCTCAAATCCGACAGGCTGTGTTGTAAGTGTGTTCTCCTCAAATCCGACAGGCTGTGTTGTAAGTGTGTTGTCTTCAAATCAGACAGGCTGTGTTGTAAGTGTGTTCTCCTCAAATCAGACAAGCTGTGTTGTAAGTGTGTTCTCCTCAAATCAGACAGGCTGTGTTGTAAGTGTGTTCTCCTCAAATCAGACAGACTGTGTTGTAAGTGTGTTCTCCTCAAATCAGACAGGCTGTGTTGTAAGTGTGTTCTCTTCAAATCAGACAGGCTGTGTTGTAAGTGTTTTCTCTTCAAATCAGACAAGCTGTGTTGTAAGTGTTTTCTCTTCAAATCAGACAGGCTGTGTTGTACGTGTGTTCTCTTCAAATCAGACAGGCTGTGTTGTACGTGTGTTCTCTTCAAATCAGACAGGCTGTGTTGCAAGTGTGTTCTCTTCAAATCAGACAGGCTGTGTTGTAAGTGTGTTCCCCTTAAATCAGACAGGCTGTTTTGTAGGTGTGTTCTCCTCAAATGCGACAGGCTGTGTTGTAAGTGTGTTCTCTTCAAATCAGACAGGCTGTGTTGTAAGTGTGTTCTCTTCAAATCAGACAGGCTGTGATGTAAGTGTATTCTCCTCAAATCAGACAGGCTGTGTTGTAAGTGTGTTCCCCTCAAATCAGACAGGCTGTGTTGTAAGTGTGTTCTCCTCAAATCAGACATGCTGTGTTGTAAGTGTGTTCTCCCTAAATCCGACAGGCTGTGTTGTAAGTGTGTTCTCTTCAAATCAGACAGGCTGTGTTGTAAGTGTGTTCTCCTCAAATCAGACAGGCTGTGTTGTAAGTGTGTTCTCTTCAAATCAGACAGGCTGTGTTGTACGTGTGTTCTCTTCAAATCAGACAGGCTGTGTTGTAAGTGTGTTCTCTTCAAATCAGACAGGCTGTGTTGTAGGTGTGTTCTCCTCAAGTACGACAGTCTGTGTTGTAAGTGTGTTCTCTTCAAATCAGACAGGCTGTGTTGTAAGTGTGTTCTCTTCAAATCAGACAGGCTGTGATGTAAGTGTATTCTCCTCAAATCAGACAGGCTGTGTTGTAAGTGTGTTCCCCTCAAATCAGACAGGCTGTGTTGTAAGTGTGTTCTCCTCAAATCAGACATGCTGTGTTGTAAGTGTGTTCTCCCTAAATCCGACAGGCTGTGTTGTAAGTGTGTTCTCTTCAAATCAGACAGGCTGTGTTGTAAGTGTGTTCTCCTCAAATCAGACAAGCTGTGTTGTAAGTGTGTTCTCTTCACATCAGACATGCTGTGTTGTAAGTGTGTTCTACTCCAATCAGACAGGCTGTGTTGTAAGTCTGTTCTCCTCAAATCAGACAGGCTGTGTTGTAAGTGTGTTCCCCTCAAATCAGACAGGCTGTGTTGTAAGTGTGTTCTCTTCAAATCAGACATGCTGTGTTGTAAGTGTGTTCTCCCTAAATCCGACAGGCTGTGTTGTAAGTGTGTTCTCTTCAAATCAGACAGGCTGTGTTGTAAGTGTGTTCTCCTCAAATCAGACAGGCTGTGTTGTAAGTGTGTTCTCTTCGAATCAGACAAGCTGTGATGTAAGTGTGTTCTCTTCACATCAGACATGCTGTGTTGTAAGTGTGTTCTACTCCAATCAGACAGGCTGTGTTGTAAGTCTGTTCTCCTCAAATCAGACAGGCTGTGTTGTAAGTGTGTTCCCCTCAAATCAGACAGGCTGTGTTGTAAGTGTGTTCTCTTCAAATCAGACATGCTGTGTTGTAAGTGTGTTCTCCCTAAATCCGACAGGCTGTGTTGTAAGTGTGTTCTCTTCAAATCAGACAGGCTGTGTTGTAAGTGTGTTCTCCTCAAATCAGACAGGCTGTGTTGTAAGTGTGTTCTCTTCGAATCAGACAAGCTGTGATGTAAGTGTGTTCTCTTCACATCAGACATGCTGTGTTGTAAGTGTGTTCTACTCCAATCAGACAGGCTGTGTTGTAAGTCTGTTCTCCTCAAATCAGACAGGCTGTGTTGTAAGTCTGTTCTCCTCAAATCAGACAGGCTGTGTTGTACGTGTGTTGTCTTCAAATCAGACAGGCTGTGTTGCAAGTGTGTTCTCTTCAAATCAGACAGGCTGTGTTGTAAATGTGTTCCCCTTAAATCAGACAGGCTGTGTTGTAGGTGTGTTCTCCTCAAATGCGACAGGCTGTGTTGTAAGTGTGTTCTCTTCAAATCAGACAGGCTGTGTTGTAAGTGTTTTCTCTTCAAATCAGACAGGCTGTGATGTAAGTGTATTCTCCTCAAATCAGACAGGCTGTGTTGTAAGTGTGTTCCCCTCAAATCAGACAGGCTGTGTTGTAAGTGTGTTCTCCTCAAATCAGACATGCTGTGTTGTAAGTGTGTTCTCCCTAAATCCGACAGGCTGTGTTGTAAGTGTGTTCTCTTCCAATAAGACAGGCTGTGTTGTAAGTGTGTTCTCCTCAAATCAGACAGGCTGTGTTGTAAGTGTGTTCTCTTCAAATCAGACAGGCTGTGTTGTACGTGTGTGCTCTTCAAATCAGACAGGCTGTGTTGCAAGTGTGTTCTGTTCAAATCAGACAGGCTGTGTTGTAAGTGTGTTCCCCTTAAATCAGACAGGCTGTGTTGTAGGTGTGTTCTCCTCAAATGCGACAGGCTGTGTTGTAAGTGTGTTCTCTTCAAATCAGACAGGCTGTGTTGTAAGTGTGTTCTCCCTAAATCCGACAGGCTGTGTTGTAAGTGTGTTCTCTTCAAATCAGACAGGCTGTGTTGTAAGTGTGTTCTCCTCAAATCAGACAAGCTGTGTTGTAAGTGTGTTCTCTTCACATCAGACATGCTGTGTTGTAAGTGTGTTCTACTCCAATCAGACAGGCTGTTTTGTAAGTCTGTTCTCCTCAAATCAGACAGGCTGTGTTGTAAGTGTGTTCCCCTCAAATCAGACAGGCTGTGTTGTAAGTGTGTTCTCTTCAAATCAGACATGCTGTGTTGTAAGTGTGTTCTCCCTAAATCCGACAGGCTGTGTTGTAAGTGTGTTCTCTTCAAATCAGACAGGCTGTGTTGTAAGTGTGTTCTCCTCAAATCAGACAGGCTGTGTTGTAAGTGTGTTCTCTTCGAATCAGACAAGCTGTGATGTAAGTGTGTTCTCTTCACATCAGACATGCTGTGTTGTAAGTGTGTTCTACTCCAATCAGACAGGCTGTGTTGTAAGTCTGTTCTCCTCAAATCAGACAGGCTGTGTTGTAAGTCTGTTCTCCTCAAATCAGACAGGCTGTGTTGTAAGTGTGTTCTCCTCAAATCCGACAGGCTGTGTTGTAAGTGTGTTCTCCTCAAATCCGACAGGCTGTGTTGTAAGTGTGTTTTCCTCAAATCCGACAGGCTGTGTTGTAAATGTGTTCTCTTCAAATCTGACAGGCTGTGTTGTAAGTGTGTTCTCCTCAAATCAGACAGGCTGTGTTGTAAGTGTGTTCTGCTCAAATCAGACAGGCTGTGTTGTAAGTGTGTTCTCCTCAAATCCGACAGGCTGTGTTGTAAGTGTGTTCTCCTCAAATCCGACAGGCTGTGTTGTAAGTGTGTTTTCCTCAAATCCGACAGGCTGTGTTGTAAATGTGTTCTCTTCAAATCTGACAGGCTGTGTTGTAAGTGTGTTCTCCTCAAATCAGACAGGCTGTGTTGTAAGTGTGTTCTGCTCAAATCAGACAGGTTGTGTTGTGAGTGTGTTCTCCTCAAATCTGACAGGCTGTGTTGTAAGTGTGTTCTCTTCAAATCTGACAGGCTGTGTTGTAAGTGTGTTCTCCTCAAATCCGACAGGCTGTGTTGTAAGTGTGTTCTCCTCAAATCCGACAGGCTGTGTTGTAAGTGTGTTCTTCTCAAATCCGACAGGCTGTGTTGTGTGTTCTCTTCAAATCGGACAGGCTGTGTTGTAAGTGTGTTCTCCTCAATTCAGACAGGCTGTGTTGTAAGTGTGTTCTCTTCAAATCAGACAGGCTGTGTTGTAAGTGTGTTCTCCTCTAATAAGACAGGCTGTGTTGTAAGTGTGTTCTCCTCAAATCCGACAGGCTGTGTTGTAAGTGTGTTCTCTTCAAATCAGACAGGCTGTGTTGTAAGTGTGTTCTCTTCAAATCAGACAGGCTGTGTTGTAAGTGTGTTCTCTTCAAATCAGACAGGCTGTGTTGTAAGTGTGTTCTCCTCAAATCAGACAGGCTGTGTTGTAAGTGAGTTCTGCTCAAATCAGACAGGCTGTGTTGTGAGTGTGTGTTCTCCTCAAATCTGACAGACTGTGTTGTAAGTGTGTTCTCCTCAAATCCGACAGGCTGTGTTGTAAGTGTGTTCTCCTCAAATCCGACAGGCTGTGTTGTAAGTGTGTTCCCTTCAAATCAGACAGGCTGTGTTGTAAGTGTGTTCTCTTCAAATCAGACAGGCTGTGTTGTAAGTGTGTTCTCTTCACATCAGACATGCTGTGTTGTAAGTCTGTTCTACTCCAATCAGACAGGCTGTGTTGTAAGTGTGTTCTCCTCAAATCAGACAGGCTGTGTTGTAAATGTGTTCTCCTCAAATCTGACAGGCTGTGTTGTAAGTGTGTTCTCTTCAAATCAGACAGGCTGTGTTGTAAGTGTGTTCTCCACAAATCCGACAGGCCGTGTTGTAAGTGTGCTCTTCAAATCAGACAGGCTGTGTTGTAAGTGTGTTCTCTTCAAATCAGACAGGCTGTGTCGTAAGTATGTTCTCCTCCAATAAGACAGACTGTGTTGTGTGTTCTCAAATCCGACAGGCTGTGTTGTAAGTGTGTTCTCCTCAAATCCGACAGGCTGTGTTGTAAATGTGTTCTCTTCAAATCAGACAGGCTGTGTTGTAAGTGTGTTCTCCTCAAATCAGACAGGCTGTGTTGTAAGTGTGTTCTCCTCAAATCAGACAGACTGTGTTGTAAGTGTGTTCTCCTCAAATCAGACAGGCTGTGTTGTGTGTTCTCTTCAAATCAGACAGGCTGTGTTGTAGGTGTGTTCTCCTCAAATCCGACGGGCTGTGTTGTAAGTGTGTTCTCTTCAAATCAGACAGGCTGTGTTGTAAGTGTGTTCTCTTCAAATCAGACAGGCTGTGTTGTAAGTGTGTTCTCCTCAAATCAGACAGGCTGTGTTGTAAGTGTGTTCCCCTCAAATCAGACAGGCTGTTTTGTAAGTGTGTTCTCTTCAAATCAGACATGCTGTGTTGTAAGTGTGTTCTCCCTAAATCCGACAGGCTGTGTTGTAAGTGTGTTCTCTTCAAATCAGACAGGCAGTGTTGTAAGTGTGTTTTCCTCAAATCAGACAGGCTGTGTTGTGTGTTCTCTTCAAATCAGACATGCTGTGTTGTAAGTGTGTTCTCCTCAAATCCGACAGGCTGTGTTGTAAGTGTGTTCTCCTCAAATCCGACAGGCTGTGTTGTAAGTGTGTTCTCCTCAAATCAGACAGGCTGTGTTGTAAGTGTGTTCTCTTCAAATCAGACAGGCTGTGTTGAAAGTGTGTTCTCCTCAAATCCGACAGGCTGTGTTGTAAGTGTGATCTCTTCAAATCAGACAGGCTGTGTTGTAAGTGTGTTCTCCTCAAATCAGACTGGCTGTGTTGTAAGTGTGTTCTCCTCAAATCAGACAGTCTGTGTTGCAAGTGTGTTCTCTTCAAATCAGACAGGCTGGTTTGTAAGTGTGTTCTCCTCAAATCAGACAGGCTGTGTTGTGAGTGTGTTCCCCTCAAATCAGACAGGCTGTTTTGTAAGTGTGTTCTCTTCAAATCAGACATGCTGTGTTGTAAGTGTGTTCTCCCTAAATCCGACAGGCTGTGTTGCAAGTGTGTTCTCTTCAAATCAGACAGGCTGTGTTGTAAGTGTGTTCCCCTCAAATCAGACAGGCTGTGTTGTAGGTGTGTTCTCCTCAAATCCGACGGGCTGTGTTGTAAGTGTGTTCTCTTCGAATCAGACAAGCTGTGTTGTAAGTGTGTTCTCTTCACATCAGACATGCTGTGTTGTAAGTGTGTTCTACTCCAATCAGACAGGCTGTGTTGTAAGTCTGTTCTCCTCAAATCAGACAGGCTGTGTTGTAAGTGTGTTCCCCTCAAATAAGACAGGCTGTGTTGTAAGTGTGTTCTCTTCAAATCAGACATGCTGTGTTGTAAGTGTGTTCTCCCTAAATCCGACAGGCTGTGTTGTAAGTGTGTTCTCCTCAAATCAGACAGGCTGTGTTGTGTGTTCTCTTCAAATCAGACAGGCTGTGTTGTAAGTGTGTTCTCCTCAAATCCGACAGGCTGTGTTGTAAGTGTGTTCTCCTCAAATCCGACAGGCTGTGTTGTAAGTGTGTTCTCCTCACATCCGACAGGCTGTGTTGTAAGTGTGTTCTCTTCAAATCATACAGGCTGTGTTGTAAGTGTGTTAACTTCAAATCAGACAGGCTGTGTTGTAAGTGTGTTCTCCTTAAATCAGACAGGCTGTGTTGTAAGTGTGATCTCCTCAAATCCGACGGGCTGTGTTGTAAGTGTGTTCTCCTCAAATCCGACGGGCTGTGTTGTAAGTGTGTTCTCTTCAAATCAGACAGGCTGTGTTGTGTGTTCTCTTCAAATCAGACAGGCTGTGTTGTAAATGTGTTCTCTTCAAATCAGACAGGCTGTGTTGTAAGTGTGTTCTCCTCAAATCAGACAGGCTGTGTTGTAAGTGTGTTCTCCTCAAATCAGACAGACTGTGTTGTAAGTGTGTTCTCCTCAAATCAGACAGGCTGTGTTGTGTGTTCTCTTCAAATCAGACAGGCTGTGTTGTAAATGTGTTCTCTTCAAATCAGACAGACTGTGTTGTAAGTGTGTTCTCTTCAAATCAGACAGGCTGTGTTTTAAATGTGTTCTCTGCAAATCAGACAGGCTGTGTTGTACGTGTGTTCTCTTCAAATCAGACAGGCTGTGTTGTAAGTGTGTTCTCCTCAAATCCGACAGGCTGTGTTGTAAGTGTGTTCTCCTCAAATCCGACAGGCTGTGTTGTAAGTGTGTTGTCTTCAAATCAGACAGGCTGTGTTGTAAGTGTGTTCTCCTCAAATCAGACAAGCTGTGTTGTAAGTGTGTTCTCCTCAAATCAGACAGGCTGTGTTGTAAGTGTGTTCTCCTCAAATCAGACAGACTGTGTTGTAAGTGTGTTCTCCTCAAATCAGACAGGCTGTGTTGTAAGTGTGTTCTCTTCAAATCAGACAGGCTGTGTTGTAAGTGTTTTCTCTTCAAATCAGACAAGCTGTGTTGTAAGTGTTTTCTCTTCAAATCAGACAGGCTGTGTTGTACGTGTGTTCTCTTCAAATCAGACAGGCTGTGTTGTACGTGTGTTCTCTTCAAATCAGACAGGCTGTGTTGCAAGTGTGTTCTCTTCAAATCAGACAGGCTGTGTTGTAAGTGTGTTCCCCTTAAATCAGACAGGCTGTTTTGTAGGTGTGTTCTCCTCAAATGCGACAGGCTGTGTTGTAAGTGTGTTCTCTTCAAATCAGACAGGCTGTGTTGTAAGTGTGTTCTCTTCAAATCAGACAGGCTGTGATGTAAGTGTATTCTCCTCAAATCAGACAGGCTGTGTTGTAAGTGTGTTCCCCTCAAATCAGACAGGCTGTGTTGTAAGTGTGTTCTCCTCAAATCAGACATGCTGTGTTGTAAGTGTGTTCTCCCTAAATCCGACAGGCTGTGTTGTAAGTGTGTTCTCTTCAAATCAGACAGGCTGTGTTGTAAGTGTGTTCTCCTCAAATCAGACAGGCTGTGTTGTAAGTGTGTTCTCTTCAAATCAGACAGGCTGTGTTGTACGTGTGTTCTCTTCAAATCAGACAGGCTGTGTTGTAAGTGTGTTCTCTTCAAATCAGACAGGCTGTGTTGTAGGTGTGTTCTCCTCAAATGCGACAGTCTGTGTTGTAAGTGTGTTCTCTTCAAATCAGACAGGCTGTGTTGTAAGTGTGTTCTCTTCAAATCAGACAGGCTGTGATGTAAGTGTATTCTCCTCAAATCAGACAGGCTGTGTTGTAAGTGTGTTCCCCTCAAATCAGACAGGCTGTGTTGTAAGTGTGTTCTCCTCAAATCAGACATGCTGTGTTGTAAGTGTGTTCTCCCTAAATCCGACAGGCTGTGTTGTAAGTGTGTTCTCTTCAAATCAGACAGGCTGTGTTGTAAGTGTGTTCTCCTCAAATCAGACAAGCTGTGTTGTAAGTGTGTTCTCTTCACATCAGACATGCTGTGTTGTAAGTGTGTTCTACTCCAATCAGACAGGCTGTGTTGTAAGTCTGTTCTCCTCAAATCAGACAGGCTGTGTTGTAAGTGTGTTCCCCTCAAATCAGACAGGCTGTGTTGTAAGTGTGTTCTCTTCAAATCAGACATGCTGTGTTGTAAGTGTGTTCTCCCTAAATCCGACAGGCTGTGTTGTAAGTGTGTTCTCTTCAAATCAGACAGGCTGTGTTGTAAGTGTGTTCTCCTCAAATCAGACAGGCTGTGTTGTAAGTGTGTTCTCTTCGAATCAGACAAGCTGTGATGTAAGTGTGTTCTCTTCACATCAGACATGCTGTGTTGTAAGTGTGTTCTACTCCAATCAGACAGGCTGTGTTGTAAGTCTGTTCTCCTCAAATCAGACAGGCTGTGTTGTAAGTGTGTTCCCCTCAAATCAGACAGGCTGTGTTGTAAGTGTGTTCTCTTCAAATCAGACATGCTGTGTTGTAAGTGTGTTCTCCCTAAATCCGACAGGCTGTGTTGTAAGTGTGTTCTCTTCAAATCAGACAGGCTGTGTTGTAAGTGTGTTCTCCTCAAATCAGACAGGCTGTGTTGTAAGTGTGTTCTCTTCGAATCAGACAAGCTGTGATGTAAGTGTGTTCTCTTCACATCAGACATGCTGTGTTGTAAGTGTGTTCTACTCCAATCAGACAGGCTGTGTTGTAAGTCTGTTCTCCTCAAATCAGACAGGCTGTGTTGTAAGTCTGTTCTCCTCAAATCAGACAGGCTGTGTTGTACGTGTGTTGTCTTCAAATCAGACAGGCTGTGTTGCAAGTGTGTTCTCTTCAAATCAGACAGGCTGTGTTGTAAATGTGTTCCCCTTAAATCAGACAGGCTGTGTTGTAGGTGTGTTCTCCTCAAATGCGACAGGCTGTGTTGTAAGTGTGTTCTCTTCAAATCAGACAGGCTGTGTTGTAAGTGTTTTCTCTTCAAATCAGACAGGCTGTGATGTAAGTGTATTCTCCTCAAATCAGACAGGCTGTGTTGTAAGTGTGTTCCCCTCAAATCAGACAGGCTGTGTTGTAAGTGTGTTCTCCTCAAATCAGACATGCTGTGTTGTAAGTGTGTTCTCCCTAAATCCGACAGGCTGTGTTGTAAGTGTGTTCTCTTCAAATCAGACAGGCTGTGTTGTAAGTGTGTTCTCCTCAAATCAGACAGGCTGTGTTGTAAGTGTGTTCTCTTCAAATCAGACAGGCTGTGTTGTACGTGTGTGCTCTTCAAATCAGACAGGCTGTGTTGCAAGTGTGTTCTGTTCAAATCAGACAGGCTGTGTTGTAAGTGTGTTCCCCTTAAATCAGACAGGCTGTGTTGTAGGTGTGTTCTCCTCAAATGCGACAGGCTGTGTTGTAAGTGTGTTCTCTTCAAATCAGACAGGCTGTGTTGTAAGTGTGTTCTCCCTAAATCCGACAGGCTGTGTTGTAAGTGTGTTCTCTTCAAATCAGACAGGCTGTGTTGTAAGTGTGTTCTCCTCAAATCAGACAAGCTGTGTTGTAAGTGTGTTCTCTTCACATCAGACATGCTGTGTTGTAAGTGTGTTCTACTCCAATCAGACAGGCTGTGTTGTAAGTCTGTTCTCCTCAAATCAGACAGGCTGTGTTGTAAGTGTGTTCCCCTCAAATCAGACAGGCTGTGTTGTAAGTGTGTTCTCTTCAAATCAGACATGCTGTGTTGTAAGTGTGTTCTCCCTAAATCCGACAGGCTGTGTTGTAAGTGAGTTCTCTTCAAATCAGACAGGCTGTGTTGTAAGTGTGTTCTCCTCAAATCAGACAGGCTGTGTTGTAAGTGTGTTCTCTTCGAATCAGACAAGCTGTGATGTAAGTGTGTTCTCTTCACATCAGACATGCTGTGTTGTAAGTGTGTTCTACTCCAATCAGACAGGCTGTGTTGTAAGTCTGTTCTCCTCAAATCAGACAGGCTGTGTTGTAAGTCTGTTCTCCTCAAATCAGACAGGCTGTGTTGTAAGTGTGTTCTCCTCAAATCCGACAGGCTGTGTTGTAAGTGTGTTCTCCTCAAATCCGACAGGCTGTGTTGTAAGTGTGTTTTCCTCAAATCCGACAGGCTGTGTTGTAAATGTGTTCTCTTCAAATCTGACAGGCTGTGTTGTAAGTGTGTTCTCCTCAAATCAGACAGGCTGTGTTGTAAGTGTGTTCTGCTCAAATCAGACAGGCTGTGTTGTAAGTGTGTTCTCCTCAAATCCGACAGGCTGTGTTGTAAGTGTGTTCTCCTCAAATCCGACAGGCTGTGTTGTAAGTGTGTTTTCCTCAAATCCGACAGGCTGTGTTGTAAATGTGTTCTCTTCAAATCTGACAGGCTGTGTTGTAAGTGTGTTCTCCTCAAATCAGACAGGCTGTGTTGTAAGTGTGTTCTGCTCAAATCAGACAGGTTGTGTTGTGAGTGTGTTCTCCTCAAATCTGACAGGCTGTGTTGTAAGTGTGTTCTCTTCAAATCTGACAGGCTGTGTTGTAAGTGTGTTCTCCTCAAATCCGACAGGCTGTGTTGTAAGTGTGTTCTCCTCAAATCCGACAGGCTGTGTTGTAAGTGTGTTCTCCTCAAATCCGACAGGCTGTGTTGTGTGTTCTCTTCAAATCGGACAGGCTGTGTTGTAAGTGTGTTCTCCTCAATTCAGACAGGCTGTGTTGTAAGTGTGTTCTCTTCAAATCAGACAGGCTGTGTTGTAAGTGTGTTCTCCTCTAATAAGACAGGCTGTGTTGTAAGTGTGTTCTCCTCAAATCCGACAGGCTGTGTTGTAAGTGTGTTCTCTTCAAATCAGACAGGCTGTGTTGTAAGTGTGTTCTCTTCAAATCAGACAGGCTGTGTTGTAAGTGTGTTCTCTTCAAATCAGACAGGCTGTGTTGTAAGTGTGTTCTCCTCAAATCAGACAGGCTGTGTTGTAAGTGAGTTCTGCTCAAATCAGACAGGCTGTGTTGTGAGTGTGTGTTCTCCTCAAATCTGACAGACTGTGTTGTAAGTGTGTTCTCCTCAAATCCGACAGGCTGTGTTGTAAGTGTGTTCTCCTCAAATCCGACAGGCTGTGTTGTAAGTGTGTTCCCTTCAAATCAGACAGGCTGTGTTGTAAGTGTGTTCTCTTCAAATCAGACAGGCTGTGTTGTAAGTGTGTTCTCTTCACATCAGACATGCTGTGTTGTAAGTCTGTTCTACTCCAATCAGACAGGCTGTGTTGTAAGTGTGTTCTCCTCAAATCAGACAGGCTGTGTTGTAAATGTGTTCTCCTCAAATCTGACAGGCTGTGTTGTAAGTGTGTTCTCTTCAAATCAGACAGGCTGTGTTGTAAGTGTGTTCTCCACAAATCCGACAGGCCGTGTTGTAAGTGTGCTCTTCAAATCAGACAGGCTGTGTTGTAAGTGTGTTCTCTTCAAATCAGACAGGCTGTGTCGTAAGTATGTTCTCCTCCAATAAGACAGACTGTGTTGTGTGTTCTCAAATCCGACAGGCTGTGTTGTAAGTGTGTTCTCCTCAAATCCGACAGGCTGTGTTGTAAATGTGTTCTCTTCAAATCAGACAGGCTGTGTTGTAAGTGTGTTCTCCTCAAATCAGACAGGCTGTGTTGTAAGTGTGTTCTCCTCAAATCAGACAGACTGTGTTGTAAGTGTGTTCTCCTCAAATCAGACAGGCTGTGTTGTGTGTTCTCTTCAAATCAGACAGGCTGTGTTGTAGGTGTGTTCTCCTCAAATCCGACGGGCTGTGTTGTAAGTGTGTTCTCTTCAAATCAGACAGGCTGTGTTGTAAGTGTGTTCTCTTCAAATCAGACAGGCTGTGTTGTAAGTGTGTTCTCCTCAAATCAGACAGGCTGTGTTGTAAGTGTGTTCCCCTCAAATCAGACAGGCTGTTTTGTAAGTGTGTTCTCTTCAAATCAGACATGCTGTGTTGTAAGTGTGTTCTCCCTAAATCCGACAGGCTGTGTTGTAAGTGTGTTCTCTTCAAATCAGACAGGCAGTGTTGTAAGTGTGTTTTCCTCAAATCAGACAGGCTGTGTTGTGTGTTCTCTTCAAATCAGACATGCTGTGTTGTAAGTGTGTTCTCCTCAAATCCGACAGGCTGTGTTGTAAGTGTGTTCTCCTCAAATCCGACAGGCTGTGTTGTAAGTGTGTTCTCCTCAAATCAGACAGGCTGTGTTGTAAGTGTGTTCTCTTCAAATCAGACAGGCTGTGTTGAAAGTGTGTTCTCCTCAAATCCGACAGGCTGTGTTGTAAGTGTGATCTCTTCAAATCAGACAGGCTGTGTTGTAAGTGTGTTCTCCTCAAATCAGACTGGCTGTGTTGTAAGTGTGTTCTCCTCAAATCAGACAGTCTGTGTTGTAAGTGTGTTCTCTTCAAATCAGACAGGCTGGTTTGTAAGTGTGTTCTCCTCAAATCAGACAGGCTGTGTTGTGAGTGTGTTCCCCTCAAATCAGACAGGCTGTTTTGTAAGTGTGTTCTCTTCAAATCAGACATGCTGTGTTGTAAGTGTGTTCTCCCTAAATCCGACAGGCTGTGTTGCAAGTGTGTTCTCTTCAAATCAGACAGGCTGTGTTGTAAGTGTGTTCCCCTCAAATCAGACAGGCTGTGTTGTAGGTGTGTTCTCCTCAAATCCGACGGGCTGTGTTGTAAGTGTGTTCTCTTCAAATCAGACAGGCTGTGTTGTAAGTGTGTTCTCTTCAAATCAGACAGGCTGTGTTGTAAGTGTGTTCTCCTCAAATCAGACAGGCTGTGTTGTAAGTGTGTTCCCCTCAAATCAGACAGGCTGTTTTGTAAGTGTGTTATCTTCAAATCCGACAGGCTGTGTTGTAAGTGTGTTCTCCCTAAATCCGACAGGCTGTGTTGTAAGTGTGTTCTCTTCAAATCAGACAGGCTGTGTTGTAAGTGTGTTCTCCTCAAATCAGACAGGCTGTGTTGTAAGTGTGTTCTCCTCAAATCAGACAGGCTGTGTTGTAAGTGTGTTCTCTACGAATCAGACAAGCTGTGTTGTAAGTGTGTTCTCTTCACATCAGACATGCTGTGTTGTAAGTGTGTTCTACTCCAATCAGACAGGCTGTGTTGTAAGTCTGTTCTCCTCAAATCAGACAGGCTGTGTTGTAAGTGTGTTCCCCTCAAATAAGACAGGCTGTGTTGTAAGTGTGTTCTCTTCAAATCAGACATGCTGTGTTGTAAGTGTGTTCTCCCTAAATCCGACAGGCTGTGTTGTAAGTGTGTTCTCCTCAAATCAGACAGGCTGTGTTGTGTGTTCTCTTCAAATCAGACAGGCTGTGTTGTAAGTGTGTTCTCCTCAAATCCGACAGGCTGTGTTGTAAGTGTGTTCTCCTCAAATCCGACAGGCTGTGTTGTAAGTGTGTTCTCCTCACATCCGACAGGCTGTGTTGTAAGTGTGTTCTCTTCAAATCAGACAGGCTGTGTTGTAAGTGTGTTAACTTCAAATCAGACAGGCTGTGTTGTAAGTGTGTTCTCCTTAAACCAGACAGGCTGTGTTGTAAGTGTGATCTCCTCAAATCCGACGGGCTGTGTTGTAAGTGTGTTCTCCTCAAATCCGACGGGCTGTGTTGTAAGTGTGTTCTCTTCAAATCAGACAGGCTGTGTTGTGTGTTCTCTTCAAATCAGACAGGCTGTGTTGCAAATGTGTTCTCTTCAAATCAGACAGGCTGTGTTGTAAGTGTGTTCTCCTCAAATCAGACAGGCTGTGTTGTAAGTGTGTTCTGCTCAAATCAGACAGACTGTGTTGTAAGTGTGTTCTCCTCAAATCAGACAGGCTGTGTTGTGTGTTCTCTTCAAATCAGACAGGCTGTGTTGTAAGTGTGTTCTCTTCAAATCAGACAGACTGTGTTGTAAGTGTGTTCTCTTCAAATCAGACAGGCTGTGTTTTAAGTGTGTTCTCTGCAAATCAGACAGGCTGTGTTGTACGTGTGTTCTCTTCAAATCAGACAGGCTGTGTTGTAAGTGTGTTCTCCTCAAATCCAACAGGCTGTGTTGTAAGTGTGTTCTCCTCAAATCCGACAGGCTGTGTTGTAAGTGTGTTGTCTTCAAATCAGACAGACTGTGTTGTAAGTGTGTTCTCCTCAAATCAGACAGGCTGTGTTGTAAGTGTGTTCTCCTCAAATCAGACAGGCTGTGTTGTAAGTGTGTTCTCCTCAAATCAGACAGACTGTGTTGTAAGTGTGTTCTCCTCAAATCAGACAGGCTGTGTTGTAAGTGTGTTCTCTTCAAATCAGACATTCTGTGTTGTAAGTGTGTTCTCTTCAAATCAGACAGTCTGTGTTGTAAGTGTGTTCTCTTCAAATCAGACAGGCTGGTTTGTAAGTGTGTTCTCCTCAAATCAGACAGGCTGTGTTGTGAGTGTGTTCCCCTCAAATCAGACAGGCTGTTTTGTAAGTGTGTTCTCTTCAAATCAGACATGCTGTGTTGTAAGTGTGTTCTCCCTAAATCCGACAGGCTGTGTTGCAAGTGTGTTCTCTTCAAATCAGACAGGCTGTGTTGTAAGTGTGTTCCCCTCAAATCAGACAGGCTGTGTTGTAGGTGTGTTCTCCTCAAATCCGACGGGCTGTGTTGTAAGTGTGTTCTCTTCAAATCAGACAGGCTGTGTTGTAAGTGTGTTCTCTTCAAATCAGACAGGCTGTGTTGTAAGTGTGTTTTCCTCAAATCAGACAGGCTGTGTTGTAAGTGTGTTCCCCTCAAATCAGACAGGCTGTTTTGTAAGTGTGTTATCTTCAAATCAGACATGCTGTGTTGTAAGTGTGTTCTCCCTAAATCCGACAGGCTGTGTTGTAAGTGTGTTCTCTTCAAATCAGACAGGCTGTGTTGTAAGTGTGTTCTCCTCAAATCAGACAGGCTGTGTTGTAAGTGTGTTCTCCTCAAATCAGACAGGCTGTGTTGTAAGTGTGTTCTCTTCGAATCAGACAAGCTGTGTTGTAAGTGTGTTCTCTTCACACCAGACATGCTGTGTTGTAAGTGTGTTCTACTCCAATCAGACAGGCTGTGTTGTAAGTCTGTTCTCCTCAAATCAGACAGGCTGTGTTGTAAGTGTGTTCCCCTCAAATAAGACAGGCTGTGTTGTAAGTGTGTTCTCTTCAAATCAGACATGCTGTGTTGAAAGTGTGTTCTCCCTAAATCCGACAGGCTGTGTTGTAAGTGTGTTCTCTTCAAATCAGACATGCTGTGTTGTAAGTGTGTTCTCCCTAAATCCGACAGGCTGTGTAGCAAGTGTGTTCTCTTCAAATCAGACAGGCTGTGTTGTAAGTGTGTTCCCCTCAAATCAGACAGGCTGTGTTGTAGGTGTGTTCTCCTCAAATCCGACGGGCTGTGTTGTAAGTGTGTTCTCTTCAAATCAGACAGGCTGTGTTGTAAGTGTGTTCTCTTCAAATCAGACAGGCTGTGTTGTAAGTGTGTTTTCCTCAAATCAGACAGGCTGTGTTGTAAGTGTGTTCCCCTCAAATCAGACAGGCTGTTTTGTAAGTGTGTTATCTTCAAATCAGACATGCTGTGTTGTAAGTGTGTTCTCCCTAAATCCGACAGGCTGTGTTGTAAGTGTGTTCTCTTCAAATCAGACAGGCTTTGTTGTAAGTGTGTTCTCCTCAAATCAGACAGGCTGTGTTGTAAGTGTGTTCTCCTCAAATCAGACAGGCTGTGTTGTAAGTGTGTTCTCTTCGAATCAGACAAGCTGTGTTGTAAGTGTGTTCTCTTCACATCAGACATGCTGTGTTGTAAGTGTGTTCTACTCCAATCAGACAGGCTGTGTTGTAAGTCTGTTCTTCTCAAATCAGACAGGCTGTGTTGTAAGTGTGTTCCCCTCAAATAAGACAGGCTGTGTTGTAAGTGTGTTCTCTTCAAATCAGACATGCTGTGTTGTAAGTGTGTTCTCCCTAAATCCGACAGGCTGTGTTGTAAGTGTGTTCTCCTCAAATCAGACAGGCTGTGTTGTGTGTTCTCTTCAAATCAGACAGGCTGTGTTGTAAGTGTGTTCTCCTCAAATCCGACAGGCTGTGTTGTAAGTGTGTTCTCCTCAAATCCGACAGGCTGTGTTGTAAGTGTGTTCTCCTCACATCCGACAGGCTGTGTTGTAAGTGTGTTCTCTTCAAATCAGACAGGCTGTGTTGTAAGTGTGTTAACTTCAAATCAGACAGGCTGTGTTGTAAGTGTGTTCTCCTTAAATCAGACAGGCTGTGTTGTAAGTGTGATCTCCTCAAATCCGACGGGCTGTGTTGTAAGTGTGTTCTCCTCAAATCCGACGGGCTGTGTTGTAAGTGTGTTCTCTTCAAATCAGACAGGCTGTGTTGTGTGTTCTCTTCAAATCAGACAGGCTGTGTTGTAAATGTGTTCTCTTCAAATCAGACAGGCTGTGTTGTAAGTGTGTTCTCCTCAAATCAGACAGGCTGTGTTGTAAGTGTGTTCTCCTCAAATCAGACAGACTGTGTTGTAAGTGTGTTCTCCTCAAATCAGACAGGCTGTGTTGTGTGTTCTCTTCAAATCAGACAGGCTGTGTTGTAAGTGTGTTATCTTCAAATCAGACAGACTGTGTTGTAAGTGTGTTCTCTTCAAATCAGACAGGCTGTGTTGTAAGTGTGTTCTCCTCAAATCCGACAGGATGTGTTGTAAGTGTGTTCTCCTCAAATCCGACAGGCTGTGTTGTAAGTGTGTTGTCTTCAAATCAGACAGACTGTGTTGTAAGTGTGTTCTCCTCAAATCAGACAGGCTGTGTTGTAAGTGTGTTCTCCTCAAATCAGACAGGCTGTGTTGTAAGTGTGTTCTCCTCAAATCAGACAGACTGTGTTGTAAGTGTGTTCTCCTCAAATCAGACAGGCTGTGTTGTAAGTGTGTTCTCTTCAAATCAGACAGGCTGTGTTGTAAGTGTTTTCTCTTCAAATCAGACAAGCTGTGTTGTAAGTGTGTTCTCCTCAAATCCGACGGGCTGTGTTGTACGTGTGTTCTCTTCAAATCAGACAGGCTGTGTTGTACGTGTGTTCTGTTCAAATCAGACAGGCTGTGTTGCAAGTGTGTTCTCTTCAAATCAGACAGGCTGTGTTGTAAGTGTGTTCCCCTTAAATCAGACAGGCTGTGTTGTAGGTGTGTTCTCCTCAAATGCGACAGGCTGTGTTGTAAGTGTGTTCACTTCAAATCAGACAGGCTGTGTTGTAAGTGTGTTCTCTTCAAATCAGACAGGCTGTGATGTAAGTGTATTCTCCTCAAATCAGACAGGCTGTGTTGTAAGTGTGTTCCCCTCAAATCAGACAGGCTGTGTTGTAAGTGTGTTCTCTTCAAATCAGACATGCTGTGTTGTAAGTGTGTTCTCCCTAAATCCGACAGGCTGTGTTGTAAGTGTGTTCTCTTCAAATCAGACAGGCTGTGTTGTAAGTGTGTTCTCCTCAAATCAGACAGGCTGTGTTGTAAGTGTGTTCTCTTCGAATCAGACAAGCTGTGATGTAAGTGTGTTCTCTTCACATCAGACATGCTGTGTTGTAAGTGTGTTCTACTCCAATCAGACAGGCTGTGTTGTAAGTCTGTTCTCCTCAAATCAGACAGGCTGTGTTGTAAGTGTGTTCCCCTCAAATCAGACAGGCTGTGTTGTAAGTGTGTTCTCTTCAAATCAGACATGCTGTGTTGTAAGTGTGTTCTCCCTAAATCCGACAGGCTGTGTTGTAAGTGTGTTCTCTTCAAATCAGACAGGCTGTGTTGTAAGTGTGTTCTCCTCAAATCAGACAGGCTGTGTTGTAAGTGTGTTCTCTTCGAATCAGACAAGCTGTGATGTAAGTGTGTTCTCTTCACATCAGACATGCTGTGTTGTAAGTGTGTTCTACTCCAATCAGACAGGCTGTGTTGTAAGTGTGTTCTCCTCAAATCCGACAGGCTGTGTTGTAAGTGTGTTCTCCTCAAATCAGACAGGCTGTGTTGTAAGTGTGTTCTCCTCAAATCCGACAGGCTGTGTTGTAAGTGTGTTCTCCTCAAATCCGACAGGCTGTGTTGTAAGTGTGTTTTCCTCAAATCCGACAGGCTGTGTTGTAAATGTGTTCTCTTCAAATCTGACAGGCTGTGTTGTAAGTGTGTTCTCCTCAAATCAGACAGGCTGTGTTGTAAGTGTGTTCTGCTCAAATCAGACAGGTTGTGTTGTGAGTGTGTTCTCCTCAAATCTGACAGGCTGTGTTGTAAGTGTGTTCTCTTCAAATCTGACAGGCTGTGTTGTAAGTGTGTTCTCCTCAAATCCGACAGGCTGTGTTGTAAGTGTGTTCTCCTCAAATCCGACAGGCTGTGTTGTAAGTGTGTTCTCCTCAAATCCGACAGGCTGTGTTGTGTGCTCTCTTCAAATCGGACAGGTTGTGTTGTAAGTGTGTTCTCCTCAATTCAGACAGGCTGTGTTGTAAGTGTGTTCTCTTCAAATCAGACAGGCTGTGTTGTAAGTGTGTTCTTCTCTAATAAGACAGGCTGTGTTGTAAGTGTGTTCTCCTCAAATCCGACAGGCTGTGTTGTAAGTGTGTTCTCTTCAAATCAGACAGGCTGTGTTGTAAGTGTGTTCTCTTCAAATCAGACAGGCTGTGTTGTAAGTGTGTTCTCTTCAAATCAGACAGGCTGTGTTGTAAGTGTGTTCTCCTCAAATCAGACAGGCTGTGTTGTAAGTGTGTTCTGCTCAAATCAGACAGGCTGTGTTGTGAGTGTGTGTTCTCCTCAAATCTGACAGACTGTGTTGTAAGTGTGTTCTCCTCAAATCCGACAGGCTGTGTTGTAAGTGTGTTCTCCTCAAATCCGACAGGCTGTGTTGTAAGTGTGTTCCCTTCAAATCAGACAGGCTGTGTTGTAAGTGTGTTCTCTTCAAATCAGACAGGCTGTGTTGTAAGTGTGTTCTCTTCACATCAGACATGCTGTGTTGTAAGTCTGTTCTACTCCAATCAGACAGGCTGTGTTGTAAGTGTGTTCTCCTCAAATCAGACAGGCTGTGTTGTAAATGTGTTCTCCTCAAATCTGACAGGCTGTGTTGTAAGTGTGTTCTCTTCAAATCAGACAGGCTGTGTTGTAAGTGTGTTCTCCACAAATCCGACAGGCCGTGTTGTAAGTGTGCTCTTCAAATCAGACAGGCTGTGTTGTAAGTGTGTTCTCTTCAAATCAGACAGGCTGTGTCGTAAGTATATTCTCCTCCAATAAGACAGACTGTGTTGTGTGTTCTCAAATCAGACAGGCTGTGTTGTAAGTGTGTTCTCCTCAAATCAGACAGACTGTGTTGTAAGTGTGTTCTGCTCAAATCAGACAGGCTGTGTTGTGTGTTCTCTTCAAATCAGACAGGCTGTGTTGTAAGTGTGTTCTCTTCAAATCAGACAGACTGTGTTGTAAGTGTGTTCTCCTCAAATCCGACAGGCTGTGTTGTAAGTGTGTTCTCTTCAAATCCGACAGGCTGTGTTGTGTGTTCTCTTCAAATCGGACAGGCTGTGTTGTAAGTGTGTTCTCCTCAAATCAGACAGACTGTGTTGTAAGTGTGTTCTTCTCAAATCAGACAGGCTGTGTTGTAAGTGTGTTCTCTTCAAATCAGACAGACTGTGTTGTAAGTGCGTTCTCTTCAAATCAGACAGGTTGTGTTGTAAGTGTGTTCTCTTCAAATCAGACAAGCTGTGTTGTAAGTGTTTTCTCTTCAAATCAGACAGGCTGTGTTGTACGTGTGGTCTCTTCAAATCAGACAGGCTGTGTTGTACGTGTGTTCTCTTCAAATCGGACAGGCTGTGTTGCAAGTGTGTTCTCTTCAAATCAGACAGGCTGTGTTGTAAGTGTGTTCCCCTCAAATCAGACAGGCTGTTTTGTAGGTGTGTTCTCCTCAAATCCGACGGGCTGTGTTGTAAGTGTGTTCTCTTCAAATCAGACAGGCTGTGTTGTAAGTGTGTTCTCTTCAAATCAGACAGGCTGTGTTGTAAGTGTGTTCTCCTCAAATCAGATAGGCTGTGTTGTAAGTGTGTTCCCCTCAAATCAGACAGGCTGTTTTGTAAGTGTGTTCTCTTCAAATCAGACATGCTGTGTTGTAAGTGTGTTCTCCCTAAATCCGACAGGCTGTGTTGTAAGTGTGTTCTCTTCAAATCAGACAGGCAGTGTTGTAAGTGTGTTCTCCTCAAATCAGACAGGCTGTGTTGTGTGTTCTCTTCAAATCAGACAGGCTGTGTTGTAAGTGTGTTCACCTCAAATCCGACAGGCTGTGTTGTAAGTGTGTTCTCCTCAAATCCGACAGGCTGTGTTGTAAGTGTGTTCTCCTCAAATCAGACAGGCTGTGTTATAAGTGTGTTCTCTTCAAATCAGACAGGCTGTGTTGTAAGTGTGTTCTCTTCAAATCAGACAGGCTGTGTTGTAAGTGTGTTCTCCTTAAATCAGACAGGCTGTGTTGTAAGTGTGTTCTCCTCTAATCCGACGGGCTGTGTTGTAAGTGTGTTCTCCTCAAATCCGACGGGCTGTGTTGTAAGTGTGTTCTCTTCAAATCAGACAGGCTGTGTTGTGTGTTCTCTTCAAATCAGACAGGCAGTGTTGTAAGTGTGTTCTCTTCAAATCAGACAGGCTGTGTTGTAAGTACGTTCTCCTCCAATAAGACAGACTGTGTTGTAAGTGTGTTCTCCTCAAATCCGACAGGCTGTGTTGTAAGTGTGTTCTCCTCAAATCCGACAGGCTGTGTTGTAAGTGTGATCTCTTCAAATCAGACAGGCTGTGTTGTAAGTGTGTTCTCCTCAAATCAGACAGGCTGTGTTGTAAGTGTGTTCTCCTCAAATCAGACAGACTGTGTTGTAAGTGTGTTCTCCTCAAATCAGACAGGCTGTGTTGTAAGTGTGTTCTCTTCAAATCAGACAGACTGTGTTGTAAGTGTGTTCTCTTCAAATGAGACAGGTTGTGTTGTAAGTGTGTTCTCTTCAAATCAGACAAGCTGTGTTGTAAGTGTTTTCTCTTCAAATCAGACAGGCTGTGTTGTACGTGTGGTCTCTTCAAATCAGACATGCTGTGTTGTAAGTGTGTTCTCCCTAAATCCGACAGGCTGTGTTGTAAGTGTGTTCTCTTCAAATCAGACAGGCAGTGTTGTAAGTGTGTTCTCCTCAAATCAGACAGGCTGTGTTGTGTGTTCTCTTCAAATCAGACAGGCTGTGTTGTAAGTGTGTTCTCCACAAATCCGACAGGCTGTGTTGTAAGTGTGTTCTCCTCAAATCCGACAGGCTGTGTTGTAAGTGTGTTCTCCTCAAATCAGACAGGCTGTGTTGTAAGTGTGTTCTCTTCAAATCAGACAGGCTGTGTTGTAAGTGTGTTCTCTTCAAATCAGACAGGCTGTGTTGTAAGTGTGTTCTCCTTAAATCAGACAGGCTGTGTTGTAAGTGTGTTCTCCTCTAATCCGACGGGCTGTGTTGTAAGTGTGTTCTCCTCAAATCCGACGGGCTGTGTTGTAAGTGTGTTCTCTTCAAATCAGATAGGCTGTGTTGTGTGTTCTCTTCAAATCAGACAGGCAGTGTTGTAAGTGTGTTCTCTTCAAATCAGACAGGCTGTGTTGTAAGTACGTTCTCCTCCAATAAGACAGACTGTGTTGTAAGTGTGTTCTCCTCAAATCCGACAGGCTGTGTTGTAAGTGTGTTCTCCTCAAATCAGACAGTCTGTGTTGTAAGTGTGTTCTCTTCAAATCAGACAGGCTGGTTTGTAAGTGTGTTCTCCTCAAATCAGACAGGCTGTGTTGTAAGTGTGTTCCCCTCAAATCAGACAGGCTGTTTTGTAAGTGTGTTCTCTTCAAATCAGACATGCTGTGTTGTAAGTGTGTTCTCCCTAAATCCGACAGGCCGTGTTGTAAGTGTGTTCTCTTCAAATCAGACAGGCTGTGTTGTAAGTGTGTTCTCCTCAAATCAGACAGACTGTGTTGTAAGTGTGTTCTCTTCAAATCAGACAAGCTGTGTTGTAAGTGTGTTCTCTTCACATCAGACATGCTGTGTTGTAAGTGTGTTCTACTCCAATCAGACAGGCTGTGTTGTAAGTCTGTTCTCCTCAAATCAGACAGGCTGTGTTGTAAGTGTGTTCTCCTCAAATCAGATAGGCTGTGTTGTAAGTGTGTTCCCCTCAAATCAGACAGGCTGTTTTGTAAGTGTGTTCTCTTCAAATCAGACATGCTGTGTTGTAAGTGTGTTCTCCCTAAATCCGACAGGCTGTGTTGTAAGTGTGTTCTCTTCAAATCAGACAGGCAGTGTTGTAAGTGTGTTCTCCTCAAATCAGACAGGCTGTGTTGTGTGTTCTCTTCAAATCAGACAGGCTGTGTTGTAAGTGTGTTCACCTCAAATCCGACAGGCTGTGTTGTAAGTGTGTTCTCCTCAAATCCGACAGGCTGTGTTGTAAGTGTGTTCTCCTCAAATCAGACAGGCTGTGTTATAAGTGTGTTCTCTTCAAATCAGACAGGCTGTGTTGTAAGTGTGTTCTCTTCAAATCAGACAGGCTGTGTTGTAAGTGTGTTCTCCTTAAATCAGACAGGCTGTGTTGTAAGTGTGTTCTCCTCTAATCCGACGGGCTGTGTTGTAAGTGTGTTCTCCTCAAATCCGACGGGCTGTGTTGTAAGTGTGTTCTCTTCAAATCAGACAGGCTGTGTTGTGTGTTCTCTTCAAATCAGACAGGCAGTGTTGTAAGTGTGTTCTCTTCAAATCAGACAGGCTGTGTTGTAAGTACGTTCTCCTCCAATAAGACAGACTGTGTTGTAAGTGTGTTCTCCTCAAATCCGACAGGCTGTGTTGTAAGTGTGTTCTCCTCAAATCCGACAGGCTGTGTTGTAAGTGTGATCTCTTCAAATCAGACAGGCTGTGTTGTAAGTGTGTTCTCCTCAAATCAGACAGGCTGTGTTGTAAGTGTGTTCTCCTCAAATCAGACAGACTGTGTTGTAAGTGTGTTCTCCTCAAATCAGACAGGCTGTGTTGTAAGTGTGTTCTCTTCAAATCAGACAGACTGTGTTGTAAGTGTGTTCTCTTCAAATGAGACAGGTTGTGTTGTAAGTGTGTTCTCTTCAAATCAGACAAGCTGTGTTGTAAGTGTTTTCTCTTCAAATCAGACAGGCTGTGTTGTACGTGTGGTCTCTTCAAATCAGACAGGCTGTGTTGTACGTGTGTTCTCTTCAAATCGGACAGGCTGTGTTGCAAGTGTGTTCTCTTCAAATCAGACAGGCTGTGTTGTAAGTGTGTTCCCCTCAAATCAGACAGGCTGTGTTGTAGGTGTGTTCTCCTCAAATCCGACGGGCTGTGTTGTAAGTGTGTTCTCTTCAAATCAGACAGGCTGTGTTGTAAGTGTGTTCTCTTCAAATCAGACAGGCTGTGTTGTAAGTGTGTTCTCCTCAAATCAGACAGGCTGTGTTGTAAGTGTGTTCCCCACAAATCAGACAGGCTGTTTTGTAAGTGTGTTATCTTCAAATCAGACATGCTGTGTTGTAAGTGTGTTCTCCCTAAATCCGACAGGCTGTGTTGTAAGTGTGTTCTCTTCAAATCAGACAGGCAGTGTTGTAAGTGTGTTCTCCTCAAATCAGACAGGCTGTGTTGTGTGTTCTCTTCAAATCAGACAGGCTGTGTTGTAAGTGTGTTCTCCACAAATCCGACAGGCTGTGTTGTAAGTGTGTTCTCCTCAAATCCGACAGGCTGTGTTGTAAGTGTGTTCTCCTCAAATCAGACAGGCTGTGTTGTAAGTGTGTTCTCTTCAAATCAGACAGGCTGTGTTGTAAGTGTGTTCTCTTCAAATCAGACAGGCTGTGTTGTAAGTGTGTTCTCCTTAAATCAGACAGGCTGTGTTGTAAGTGTGTTCTCCTCTAATCCGACGGGCTGTGTTGTAAGTGTGTTCTCCTCAAATCCGACGGGCTGTGTTGTAAGTGTGTTCTCTTCAAATCAGATAGGCTGTGTTGTGTGTTCTCTTCAAATCAGACAGGCAGTGTTGTAAGTGTGTTCTCTTCAAATCAGACAGGCTGTGTTGTAAGTACGTTCTCCTCCAATAAGACAGACTGTGTTGTAAGTGTGTTCTCCTCAAATCCGACAGGCTGTGTTGTAAGTGTGTTCTCCTCAAATCAGACAGTCTGTGTTGTAAGTGTGTTCTCTTCAAATCAGACAGGCTGGTTTGTAAGTGTGTTCTCCTCAAATCAGACAGGCTGTGTTGTAAGTGTGTTCCCCTCAAATCAGACAGGCTGTTTTGTAAGTGTGTTCTCTTCAAATCAGACATGCTGTGTTGTAAGTGTGTTCTCCCTAAATCCGACAGGCCGTGTTGTAAGTGTGTTCTCTTCAAATCAGACAGGCTGTGTTGTAAGTGTGTTCTCCTCAAATCAGACAGACTGTGTTGTAAGTGTGTTCTCTTCAAATCAGACAAGCTGTGTTGTAAGTGTGTTCTCTTCACATCAGACATGCTGTGTTGTAAGTGTGTTCTACTCCAATCAGACAGGCTGTGTTGTAAGTCTGTTCTCCTCAAATCAGACAGGCTGTGTTGTAAGTGTGTTCTCCTCATATCCGACAGGCTGTGTTGTAAGTGTGTTCTCCTCAAATCCGACAGGCTGTGTTGTAAGTGTGTTCTCCTCAAATCCGACAGGCTGTGTTGTAAGTGTGTTTTCCTCAAATCCGACAGACTGTGTTGTAAGTGTGTTCTCCTCAAATCCGACAGGCTGTGTTGTAAGTGTGTTCTCTTCAAATCAGACAGGCTGTGTTGTAAGTGTGTTCTCCTCAAATCAGACAGGATGTGTTGTGTGTTCTCTTCAAATCAGACAGGCTGTGTTGTAAGTGTGTTCTCCTCAAATCCGACAGGCTGTGTTGTAAGTGTGTTCTCCTCAAATCCGACAGGCTGTGTTGTAAGTGTGTTCTCCTCAAATCAGACAGGCTGTGTTGTAAGTGTGTTCTCTTCAAATCAGACAGGCTGTGTTGTAAGTGTGTTCTCCTCAAATCAGACTGGCTGTGTTGTAAGTGTGTTCTCCTCAAATCAGACAGTCTGTGTTGTAAGTGTGTTCTCTTAAAATCAGACAGGCTGTGTTGTAAGTGTGTTCTCTTCAAATCACACAAGCTGTGTTGTACGTGTGTTCTCTTCAAATCAGAGAGTCTGTGCTGTACGTGTGTTCTCTTCAAATCAGACAGGCTGTGTTGTAAGTGTGTTCCCCTCAAAATCAGACAGGCTGTGTTATAGGTGTGTTCTCCTCAAATCAGACAGGCTGTGTTGTAAGTGTGTTCTCTTCAAATCAGACAGGCTGGTTTGTAAGTGTGTTCTCTTCAAATCAGACAGGCTGTGTTGTAAGTGTGTTCTCTTCAAATCAGACAGGCTGTGTTGTAAGTGTGTTCTCCTCAAATCAGACTGGCTGTGTTGTACGTGTGTTCTCTTCAAATCAGACAGGCTGTGTTGTAAGTGTGTTCTGCTCAAATCCGACCGGCTGTGTTGTAAGTGTGTTCTCTTCAAATCAGACAGGCTGTGTTGTAAGTGTGTTCTCTTCAAATCAGACAGGCTGTGTTGTAAGTGTGTTCTCCTCAAATCAGACAGGCTGTGTTGTAAGTGTGTTCTCTTCAAATCAGACAAGCTGTGTTGTAAGTGTGTTCTCTTCACATCAGACATGCTGTGTTGTAAGTGTGTTCTACTCCAATCAGACAGGCTGTGTTGTAAGTGTGTTCTCCTCAAATCAGACAGGCTGTGTTGTAAGTGTGTTCTCCTCAAATGAGACAGGCTGTGTTGTAAGTCTGTTCTCCTCAAATCAGACAGGCTGTGTTGTAAGTGTGTTCTCTTCAAATCAGACAGGCTGTGTTGTAAGTGTGATCTCCTCAAACCAGACAGGCTGTGTTGTAAGTGTGTTCTCCTCAAATCAGACAGGCTGTGTTGTAAGTGCGTTCTCCTCAAATCCGACAGGCTGTGTTGTAAGTGTGTTCTCTTCAAATCAGACATGCTGTATTGTAAGTGTGTTCTCTTCAAATCAGACAGGCTGTGTTGTAAGTATGTTCTCTTCAAATCAGACAGGCTGTGTTGTAAGTGTGTTCTCTTCAAATCAGACAGGCTGTGTTGTAAGTGTGTTCTCCTCAAATCAGACAGACTGTGCTGTAAGTGTGTTCTCCTCAAATCAGACAGGCTGTGTTGTGTGTTCTCCTCCAATCAGACAGGCTGTGTTGTAAGTGTGTTCTCTTCAAATCAGACAGACTGTGTTGTAGGTGTGTTCTCCTCAAATCAGACAGTCTGTGTTGTAAGTGTGTTCTCTTCTAATCAGACAGGCTGTGTTGTAAGTGTGTTCTCTTCAAATCAGACAGTCTGTGCTGTACGTGTGTTCTCTTCAAATCAGACAGGCTGTGTTGTAAGTGTGTTCCCCTCAAAATCAGACAGGGTGTGTTATAGGTGTGTTCTCCTCAAATCAGACAGGCTGTGTTGTAAGTGTGTTCTCTTCAAATCAGACAGGCTGTGTTGTAAGTGTGTTCTCTTCAAATCAGACATGCTGTATTGTAAGTGTGTTCTCCCCAAATCCGACAGGCTGTGTTGTAAGTGTGTTCTCCTCAAATCTGACAGGCTGTGTTGTAAGTGTGTTCTCTTCAAATCAGACAGGCTGTGTTGTAAGTGTGTTCTCCTCAAATCCGACAGGCTGTGTTGTAAGTGTGTTCTCTTCAAATCAGACAGGCTGTGTTGTAAGTGTGTTCTCCTCAAATCAGACAGGCTGTGTTGTAAGTGTGTTCTCCTCAAATCAGACAGACTGTGTTGTAAGTGTGTTCTCCTCAAATCAGACAGGCTGTGTTGTAAGTGTGTTCTCCTCAAATCAGACAGACTGTGTTGTAAGTATGTTCTCCTCAAATCAGACAGGCTGTGTTGTGTGTTCTCCTCCAATCAGACAGGCTGTGTTGTAAGTGTGTTCTCTTCAAATCAGACAGACTGTGTTGTAGGTGTGTTCTCCTCAAATCAGACAGTCTGTGTTGTAAGTGTGTTCTCTTCAAATCAGACAGGCTGTGTTGTAAGTGTGTTCTCTTCAAATCAGACAGGCTGTGTTGTACGTGTGTTCTCTTCAAATCAGACAGTCTGTGCTGTACGTGTGTTCTCTTCAAATCAGACAGGCTGTGTTGTAAGTGTGTTCCCCTCAAAATCAGACAGGGTGTGTTATAGGTGTGTTCTCCTCAAATCAGACAGGCTGTGTTGTAAGTGTGTTCTCTTCAAATCAGACAGGCTGGTTTGTAAGTGTGTTCTCTTCAAATCAGACAGGCTGTGTTGTAAGTGTGTTCTCTTCAAATCAGACAGGCTGTGTTGTAAGTGTGTTCCCCTCAAATCACACAGGCTGTGTTGTAAGTTTGTTCTCTTCAAATCAGAGAGGCTGTGTTGTAAGTGTTTTCTCTTCAAATCAGATAGGTTGTGTTGAAAGCGTGTTCTCCTCCAATCAGACAGGCTGTATTGTAAGTGTGTTCTCTTCAAATCCGACAGGCTGTGTTGTAAGTGTGTTCTACTCCAATCAGACAGGCTGTGTTGTAAGTGTGTTCTCCTCAAATCAGACAGGCTGTGTTGAACGTGTGTTCTCCTCAAATCCGACAGGCTGTGTTGTAAATGTGTTCTCCTCAAATCTGACAGGCTGTGTTGTAAGTGTGTTCTCCTCAAATCAGACAGGCTGTGTTGTAAGTGTGCTGTGCTCAAATCAGACAGGCTGTGTTGTGAGTGTGTTCTCCTCAAATCTGACAGGCTGTGTTGTAAGTGTGTTCTCTTCAAATCTGACAGGCTGTGTTGTAAGTGTGTTCTCCTCAAATCCGACAGGCTGTGTTGTAAGTGTGTTCTCCTCAAATCCGACAGGCTGTGTTGTAAGTGTGTTCTCCTCAAATCAGACAGGCTGTGTTGTAAGTGTGTTCTCCTCAAATCCGACAGGCTGTGTTGTGTGTTCTCTTCAAATCGGACAGGCTGTGTTGTAAGTGTGTTCTCCTCAAATCAGACGGGCTGTGTTGTAAGTGTGTTTTCTTCAAATCAGACAGGCTGTGTTTTAAGTGTGTTCTCTTCAAATCAGACAGGCTGTGTTGTACGTGTGTTCTCTTCAAATCAGACAGGCTGTGTTGTAAGTGTGTTCTGCTCAAATCCGACCGGCTGTGTTGTAAGTGTGTTCTCTTCAAATCAGACAGGCTGTGTTGTAAGTGTGTTCTCTTCAAATCAGACAGGCTGTGTTGTAAGTGTGTTCTCCTCAAATCAGACAGGCTGTGTTGTAAGTGTGTTCTCTTCAAAGCAGACAAGCTGTGTTGTAAGTGTGTTCTCTTCACATCAGACATGCTGTGTTGTAAGTGTGTTCTACTCCAATCAGACAGGCTGTGTTGTAAGTGTGTTCTCCTCAAATCAGACAGGCTGTGTTGTAAGTGTGTTCTCCTCAAATGAGACAGGCTGTGTTGTAAGTCTGTTCTCCTCAAATCAGACAGGCTGTGTTGTAAGTGTGTTCTCTTCAAATCAGACAGGCTGTGTTGTAAGTGTGATCTCCTCAAATCAGACAGGCTGTGTTGTAAGTGTGTTCTCCTCAAATCAGACAGGCTGTGTTGTAAGTGCGTTCTCCTCAAATCCGACAGGCTGTGTTGTAAGTGTGTTCTCTTCAAATCAGACATGCTGTATTGTAAGTGTGTTCTCCCCAAATCCGACAGGCTGTGTTGTAAGTGTGTTCTCCTCAAATCTGACAGGCTGTGTTGTAAGTGTGTTCTCTTCAAATCAGACAGGCTGTGTTGTAAGTGTGTTCTCCTCAAATCCGACAGGCTGTGTTGTAAGTGTGTTCTCTTCAAATCAGACAGGCTGTGTTGTAAGTGTGTTCTCCTCAAATCAGACAGGCTGTGTTGTAAGTGTGTTCTCCTCAAATCAGACAGACTGTGTTGTAAGTGTGTTCTCCTCAAATCAGACAGGCTGTGTTGTGTGTTCTCCTCCAATCAGACAGGCTGTGTTGTAAGTGTGTTCTCTTCAAATCAGACAGACTGTGTTGTAGGTGTGTTCTCTTCAAATCAGACAGGCTGTGTTGTACGTGTGTTCTCTTCAAATCAGACAGGCTGTGTTGTAAGTGTGTTCTCCTCAAATCCGACAGGCTGTGTTGTAAGTGTGTTCTCTTCAAATCAGATAGACTGTGTTGTAAGTGTGTTCTCCTCAAATCAGACAGGCTGTGTTGTAAGTGTGTTCTCCTCAAATCAGACAGGCTGTGTTGTAAGTGTGTTCTCTTCAAATCAGACAGACTGTGTTGTAAGTGTGTTCTCTTCAAATCGACAGGCTGTGTTGTAAGTGTGTTCTCTTCAAATCAGACAGGCTGTATTGTAAGTGTGTTCTCTTCAAATCCGACAGGCTGTGTTGTAAGTGTGTTCTACTCCAATCAGACAGGCTGTGTTGTAAGTGTGTTCTCCTCAAATCAGACAGGCTGTGTTGTACGTGTGTTCTCCTCAAATCCGACAGGCTGTGTTGTAAATGTGTTCTCCTCAAATCTGACAGGCTGTGTTGCAAGTGTGTTCTCCTCAAATCAGACAGGCTGTGTTGTAAGTGTGCTGTGCTCAAATCAGACAGGCTGTGTTGTGAGTGTGTTCTCCTCAAATCTGACAGGCTGTGTTGTAAGTGTGTTCTCTTCAAATCTGACAGGCTGTGTTGTAAGTGTGTTCTCCTCAAATCCGACAGGCTGTGTTGTAAGTGTGTTCTCCTCAAATCCGACAGGCTGTGTTGTAAGTGTGTTCTCCTCAAATGAGACAGGCTGTGTTGTAAGTGTGTTCTCCTCAAATCCGACAGGCTGTGTTGTGTGTTCTCTTCAAATCGGACAGGCTGTGTTGTAAGTGTGTTCTCCTCAAATCAGACAGGCTGTGTTGTAAGTGTGTTCTCTTCACATCAGACATGCTGTGTTGTAAGTGTGTTCTACTCCAATCAGACAGGCTGTGTTGTAAGTGTGTTCTCCTCAAATCAGACAGGCTGTGTTGTAAGTGTGTTCTCTTCAAATCAGACAAGCTGTGTTGTAAATGTGTTCTCTTCACATCAGACATGCTGTGTTGTAAGTGTGTTCTACTCCAATCAGACAGGCTGTGTTGTAAGTGTGTTCTCCTCAAATCCGACAGGCTGTGTTGTAAGTGTGTTCTCTTCAAATCAGACAGGCTGTGTTGTAAGTGTTTTCTCTTCAAATCAGACAGGCTGTGTTGTAAGTGTGTTCTCCTCAAATCAGACAGGCTGTGTTGTAAGTGTGTTCTCTTCAAATCAGACAAGCTGTGTTGTAAGTGTGTTCTCTTCACATCAGACATGCTGTGTTGTAAGTGTGTTCTACTCCAATCAGACAGGCTGTGTTGTAAGTGTGTTCTCCTCAAATCAGACAGGCTGTGTTGTAAGTGTGTTCTCTTCAAATCAGACAAGCTGTGTTGTAAATGTGTTCTCTTCACATCAGACATGCTGTGTTGTAAGTGTGTTCTACTCCAATCAGACAGGCTGTGTTGTAAGTGTGTTCTCCTCAAATCAGACAGGCTGTGTTGTAAGTGTGTTCTCCTCAAATGAGACAGGCTGTGTTGTAAGTCTGTTCTCCTCCAATCAGACAGGCTGTGTTGTAAGTGTGTTCTCTTCAAATCAGACAGACTGTGTTGTAGGTGTGTTCTCTTCAAATCAGACAGGCTGTGTTGTAAGTGTGTTCTCCTCAAATCAGACAGGCTGTGTTGTAAGTGTGTTCTCCTCAAATCAGACAGGCTGTGTTGTAAGTGCGTTCTCCTCAAATCCGACAGGCTGTGTTGTAAGTGTGTTCTCTTCAAATCAGACAGGCTGTGTTGTAAGTGTGTTCTCTTCAAATCAGACATGCTGTATTGTAAGTGTGTTCTCCCCAAATCCGACAGGCTGTGTTGTAAGTGTGTTCTCCTCAAATCTGACAGGCTGTGTTGTAAGTGTGTTCTCTTCAAATCAGACAGGCTGTGTTGTAAGTGTGTTCTCCTCAAATCCGACAGGCTGTGTTGTAAGTGTGTTCTCTTCAAATCAGACAGGCTGTGTTGTAAGTGTGTTCTCCTCAAATCAGACAGGCTGTGTTGTAAGTGTGTTCTCCTCAAATCAGACAGACTGTGTTGTAAGTGTGTTCTCCTCAAATCAGACAGGCTGTGTTGAGTGTTCTCCTCCAATCAGACAGGCTGTGTTGTAAGTGTGTTCTCTTCAAATCAGACAGACTGTGTTGTAAGTGTGTTCTCTTCAAATCAGACAGACTGTGTTGTAAGTGTGTTCTCTTCAAATCAGACAGGCTGTGTTGTGTGTTCTCTTCAAATCAGACAGGCAGTGTTGTAAGTGTGTTCTCTTCAAATCAGACAGGCTGTGTTGTAAGTACGTTCTCCTCCAATAAGACAGACTGTGTTGTAAGTGTGTTCTCCTCAAATCCGACGGGCTGTGTTGTAAGTGTGTTCTCTTCAAATCAGACAGGCTGTGTTGTGTGTTCTCTTCAAATCAGACAGGCAGTGTTGTAAGTGTGTTCTCCTCAAATCAGACAGGCTGTGTTGTAAGTGCGTTCTCCTCAAATCCGAAAGGCTGTGTTGTAAGTGTGTTCTCTTCAAATCAGACAGGCTGTGTTGTAAGTGTGTTCTCCTCAAATCCGACGGGCTGTGTTGTAAGTGTGTTCTCTTCAAATCAGACAGGCTGTGTTGTGTGTTCTCTTCAAATCAGACAGGCAGTGTTGTAAGTGTGTTCTCTTCAAATCAGACAGGCTGTGTTGTAAGTACGTTCTCCTCCAATAAGACAGACTGTGTTGTAAGTGTGTCCTCCTCAAATCCGACAGGCTGTGTTGTAAGTGTGTTCTCCTCAAATCCGACAGGCTGTGTTGTAAGTGTGATCTCTTCAAATCAGACAGGCTGTGTTGTAAGTGTGTTCTCCTCAAATCAGACTGGCTGTGTTGTAAGTGTGTTCTCTTCAAATCCGACAGGCTGTGTTGTAAGTGTGTTCTCCTCAAATCAGACAGGCTGTGTTGTAAGTGTGTTCTCTTCAAATCAGACAAGCTGTGTTGTAAGTGTGTCCTCTTCACATCAGACATGCTGTGTTGTAAGTGTGTTCTACTCCAATCAGACAGGCTGTGTTGTAAGTGTGTTCTCCTCAAATCAGACAGGCTGTGTTGTAAGTGTGTTCTCCTCAAATGAGACAGGCTGTGTTGTAAGTCTGTTCTCCTCAAATCAGACAGGCTGTGTTGTAAGTGTGTTCTCTTCAAATCAGACAGGCTGTGTTGTAAGTGTGTTCTCCTCAAATCAGACAGGCTGTGTTGTAAGTGTGTTCTCCTCAAATCAGACAGGCTGTGTTGTAAGTGCGTTCTCCTCAAATCCGACAGGCTGTGTTGTAAGTGTGTTCTCTTCAAATCAGACAGGCTGTGTTGTAAGTGTGTTCTCTTCAAATCAGACATGATGTATTGTAAGTGTGTTCTCCCCAAATCCGACAGGCTGTGTTGTAAGTGTGTTCTCCTCAAATCTGACAGGCTGTGTTGTAAGTGTGTTCTCTTCAAATCAGACAGGCTGTGTTGTAAGTGTGTTCTCCTCAAATCCGACAGGCTGTGTTGTAAGTGTGTTCTCTTCAAATCAGACAGGCTGTGTTGTAAGTGTGTTCTCCTCAAATCAGACAGGCTGTGTTGTAAGTGTGTTCTCCTCAAATCAGACAGACTGTGTTGTAAGTGTGTTCTCCTCAATTCAGACAGGCTGTGTTGTGTGTTCTCCTCCAATCAGACAGGCTGCGTTGTAAGTGTGTTCTCTTCAAATCAGACAGACTGTGTTGTAAGTGTGTTCTCTTCAAATCAGACAGGCTGTGTTGTACGTGTGTTCTCTTCAAATCAGACAGGCTGTGTTGTAAGTGTGTTCTCCTCAAATCCGACAGGCTGTGTTGTAAGTGTGTTCTCTTCAAATCAGATAGACTGTGTTGTAAGTGTGTTCTCCTCAAATCAGACAGGCTGTGTTGTAAGTGTGTTCTCCTCAAATCAGACAGGCTGTGTTGTAAGTGTGTTCTCTTCAAATCAGACAGGCTGTGTTGTAAGTGTGTTCTCTTCAAATCAGACAGGCTGTGTTGTAAGTGTGTTCTCCTCAAATCAGACAGGCTGTGTTGTAAGTGTGTTCTCCTCTAATCCGACGGGCTGTGTTGTAAGTGTGTTCTCCTCAAATCCGACGGGCTGTGTTGTAAGTGTGTTCTCTTCAAATCAGACAGGCTGTGTTGTGTGTTCTCTTCAAATCAGACAGGCAGTGTTGTAAGTGTGTTCTCTTCAAATCAGACAGGCTGTGTTGTAAGTACGTTCTCCTCCAATAAGACAGACTGTGTTGTAAGTGTGTTCTCCTCAAATCCGACAGGCTGTGTTGTAAGTGTGTTCTCCTCAAATCCGACAGGCTGTGTTGTAAGTGTGATCTCTTCAAATCAGACAGGCTGTGTTGTAAGTGTGTTCTCCTCAAATCAGACTGGCTGTGTTGTAAGTGTGTTCTCCTGAAATCAGACAGTCTGTGTTGTAAGTGTGTTCTCTTCAAATCAGACAGGCTGGTTTGTAAGTGTGTTCTCCTCAAATCAGACAGGCTGTGTTGTGCGTGTGTTCCCCTCAAATCAGACAGGCTGTTTTGTAAGTGTGTTCTCTTCAAATCAGACATGCTGTGTTGTAAGTGTGTTCTCCCTAAATCCGACAGGCTGTGTTGCAAGTGTGTTCTCTTCAAATCAGACAGGCTGTGTTGTAAGTGTGTTCCCCTCAAATCAGACAGGCTGTGTTGTAGGTGTGTTCTCCTCAAATCCGACGGGCTGTGTTGTAAGTGTGTTCTCTTCAAATCAGACAGGCTGTGTTGTAAGTGTGTTCTCTTCAAATCAGACAGGCTGTGTTGTAAGTGTGTTCTCCTCAAATCAGACAGGCTGTGTTGTAAGTGTGTTCCCCTCAAATCAGACAGGCTGTTTTGTAAGTGTGTTCTCTTCAAATCAGACATGCTGTGTTGTAAGTGTGTTCTCCCTAAATCCGACAGGCTGTGTTGTAAGTGTGTTCTCTTCAAATCAGACAGGCAGTGTTGTAAGTGTGTTTTCCTCAAATCAGACAGGCTGTGTTGTGTGTTCTCTTCAAATCAGACAGGCTGTGTTGTAAGTGTGTTCTCCTCAAATCCGACAGGCTGTGTTGTAAGTGTGTTCTCCTCAAATCCGACAGGCTCTGTTGTAAGTGTGTTCTCCTCAAACCACCAGACAGGCTGTGTTGTAAGTGTGTTCTCTTCAAATCAGACAGGCTGTGTTGTAAGTGTGTTCTCCTCAAATCCGACAGGCTGTGTTGTAAGTGTGATCTCTTCAAATCAGACAGGCTGTGTTGTAAGTGTGTTCTCCTCAAATCAGACTGGCTGTGTTGTAAGTGTGTTCTCCTCAAATCCGACTGGCTGTGTTGTAAGTGTGTTCTCCTCAAATCCGACAGGCTCTGTTGTAAGTGTGTTCTCCTCAAACCACCAGACAGGCTGTGTTGTAAGTGTGTTCTCTTCAAATCAGACAGGCTGTGTTGTAAGTGTGTTCTCCTCAAATCCGACAGGCTGTGTTGTAAGTGTGATCTCTTCAAATCAGACAGGCTGTGTTGTAAGTGTGTTCTCCTCAAATCAGACTGGCTGTGTTGTAAGTGTGTTCTCCTCAAATCAGACAGTCTGTGTTGTAAGTGTGTTCTCTTCAAATCAGACAGGCTGGTTTGTAAGTGTGTTCTCCTCAAATCAGACAGGCTGTGTTGTGAGTGTGTTCCCCTCAAATCAGACAGGCTGTTTTGTAAGTGTGTTCTCTTCAAATCAGACATGCTGTGTTGTAAGTGTGTTCTCCCTAAATCCGACAGGCTGTGTTGCAAGTGTGTTCTCTTCAAATCAGACAGGCTGTGTTGTAAGTGTGTTCCCCTCAAATCAGACAGGCTGTGTTGTAGGTGTGTTCTCCTCAAATCCGACGGGCTGTGTTGTAAGTGTGTTCTCTTCAAATCAGACAGGCTGTGTTGTAAGTGTGTTCTCTTCAAATCAGACAGGCTGTGTTGTAAGTGTGTTCTCCTCAAATCAGACAGGCTGTGTTGTAAGTGTGTTCCCCTCAAATCAGACAGGCTGTTTTGTAAGTGTGTTCTCTTCAAATCAGACATGCTGTGTTGTAAGTGTGTTCTCCCTAAATCCGACAGGCTGTGTTGTAAGTGTGTTCTCTTCAAATCAGACAGGCAGTGTTGTAAGTGTGTTTTCCTCAAATCAGACAGGCTGTGTTGTGTGTTCTCTTCAAATCAGACAGGCTGTGTTGTAAGTGTGTTCTCCTCAAATCCGACAGGCTGTGTTGTAAGTGTGTTCTCCTCAAATCCGACAGGCTGTGTTGTAAGTGTGTTCTCCTCAAATCAGACAGGCTGTGTTGTAAGTGTGTTCTCTTCAAATCAGACAGGCTGTGTTGTAAGTGTGTTCTCTTCAAATCAGACAGGCTGTGTTGTAAGTGTGTTCTCCTTAAATCAGACAGGCTGTGTTGTAAGTGTGTTCTCCTCAAATCAGACAGGCTGTGTTGTAAGTGTGTTCTCTTCGAATCAGACAAGCTGTGTTGTAAGTGTGTTCTCTTCACATCAGACATGCTGTGTTGTAAGTGTGTTCTACTCCAATCAGACAGGCTGTGTTGTAAGTCTGTTCTCCTCAAATCAGACAGGCTGTGTTGTAAGTCTGTTCTCCTCAACTCAGACAGGCTGTGTTGTAAGTGTGTTCTCCTCAAATCCGACAGGCTGTGTTGTAAGTGTGTTCTCCTCAAATCCAACAGGCTGTGTTGTAAGTGTGTTTTCCTCAAATCCGACAGGCTGTGTTGTAAATGTGTTCTCCTCAAATCCGACGGGCTGTGTTGTAAGTGTGTTCTCTTCAAATCAGACAGGCTGTGTTGTGTGTTCTCTTCAAATCAGACAGGCAGTGTTGTAATTGTGTTCTCTTCAAATCAGACAGGCTGGTTTGTAAGTGTGTTCTCCTCAAATCAGACAGGCTGTGTTGTAAGTGTGTTCCCCTCAAATCAGACAGGCTGTTTTGTAAGTGTGTTCTCCTCAAATCAGACTGGCTGTGTTGTAAGTGTGTTCTCCTCAAATCAGACAGTCTGTGTTGTAATTGTGTTCTCTTCAAATCAGACAGGCTGGTTTGTAAGTGTGTTCTCCTCAAATCAGACAGGCTGTGTTGTAAGTGTGTTCCCCTCAAATCAGACAGGCTGTTTTGTAAGTGTGTTCTCTTCAAATCAGACATGCTGTGTTGTAAGTGTGTTCTCCTCAAATCCGACATGCCGTGTTGTAAGTGTGTTCTCTTCAAATCAGACAGGCTGTGTTGTAAGTGTGTTCTCCTCAAATCAGACAGACTGTGTTGTAAGTGTGTTCTCTTCAAATCAGACAAGCTGTGTTGTAAGTGTGTTCTCTTCACATCAGACATGCTGTGTTGTAAGTGTGTTCTACTCCAATCAGACAGGCTGTGTTGTAAGTCTGTTCTCCTCAAATCAGACAGGCTGTGTTGTAAGTGTGTTCTCCTCATATCCGACAGGCTGTGTTGTAAGTGTGTTCTCCTCAAATCCGACAGGCTGTGTTGTAAGTGTGTTCTCCTCAAATCCGACAGGCTGTGTTGTAAGTGTGTTTTCCTCAAATCCGACAGACTGTGTTGTAAGTGTGTTCTCCTCAAATCCGACAGGCTGTGTTGTAAGTGTGTTCTCTTCAAATCAGACAGGCTGTGTTGTAAGTGTGTTCTCCTCAAATCAGACAGGATGTGTTGTGTGTTCTCTTCAAATCAGACAGGCTGTGTTGTAAGTGTGTTCTCCTCAAATCCGACAGGCTGTGTTGTAAGTGTGTTCTCCTCAAATCCGACAGGCTGTGTTGTAAGTGTGTTCTCCTCAAATCCGACAGGCTGTGTTGTAAGTGTGTTCTCTTCAAATCAGACAGGCTGTGTTGTAAGTGTGTTCTCCTCAAATCAGACTGGCTGTGTTGTAAGTGTGTTCTCCTCAAATCAGACAGTCTGTGTTGTAAGTGTGTTCTCTTAAAATCAGACAGGCTGTGTTGTAAGTGTGTTCTCTTCAAATCAGACAAGCTGTGTTGTACGTGTGTTCTCTTCAAATCAGACAGTCTGTGCTGTACGTGTGTTCTCTTCAAATCAGACAGGCTGTGTTGTAAGTGTGTTTCCCTCAAAATCAGACAGGCTGTGTTATAGGTGTGTTCTCCTCAAATCAGACAAGCTGTGTTGTAAGTGTGTTCTCTTCACATCAGACATGCTGTGTTGTAAGTGTGTTCTACTCCAATCAGACAGGCTGTGTTGTAAGTGTGTTCTCCTCAAATCAGACAGGCTGTGTTGTAAGTGTGTTCTCTTCAAATCAGATAGGTTGTGTTGTAAGCGAGTTCTCCTCCAATCAGACAGGCTGTATTGTAAGTGTGTTCTCTTCAAATCCGACAGGCTGTGTTGTAAGTGTGTTCTACTCCAATCAGACAGGCTGTGTTGTAAGTGTGTTCTCCTCAAACCAGACAGGCTGTGTTGTACGTGTGTTCTCCTCAAATCCGACAGGCTGTGTTGTAAATGTGTTCTCCTCAAATCTGACAGGCTGTGTTGTAAGTGTGTTCTCCTCAAATCAGACAGGCTGTGTTGTAAGTGTGCTGTGCTCAAATCAGACAGGCTGTGTTGTGAGTGTGTTCTCCTCAAATCTGACAGGCTGTGTTGTAAGTGTGTTCTCTTCAAATCTGACAGGCTGTGTTGTAAGTGTGTTCTCCTCAAATCCGACAGGCTGTCTTGTAAGTGTGTTCTCCTCAAATCCGACAGGCTGTGTTGTAAGTGTGTTCTCCTCAAATCAGACAGGCTGTGTTGTAAGTGTGTTCTCCTCAAATCCGACAGGCTGTGTTGTGTGTTCTCTTCAAATCGGACAGGCTGTGTTGTAAGTGTGTTCTCCTCAAATCAGACAGGCTGTGTTGTAAGTGTGTTTTCTTCAAATCAGACAGGCTGTGTTTTAAGTGTGTTCTCATCAAATCAGACAGGCTGTGTTGTACGTGTGTTCTCTTCAAATCAGACAGGCTGTGTTGTAAGTGTGTTCTGCTCAAATCCGACAGGCTGTGTTGTAAGTGTGTTCTCTTCAAATCAGACAGGCTGTGTTGTAAGTGTGTTCTCTTCAAATCAGACAGGCTGTGTTGTAAGTGTGTTCTCCTCAAATCCGACAGGCTGTGTTGTAAGTGTGTTCTCTTCAAATCAGACAAGCTGTGTTGTAAGTGTGTTCTCTTTACATCAGACATGCTGTGTTGTAAGTGTGTTCTACTCCAATCAGACAGGCTGTGTTGTAAGTGTGTTCTCCTCAAATCAGACAGGCTGTGTTGTAAGTGTGTTCTCCTCAAATGAGACAGGCTGTGTTGTAAGTCTGTTCTCCTCAAATCAGACAGGCTGTGTTGTAAGTGTGTTCTCTTCAAATCAGACAGGCTGTATTGTAAGTGTGTTCTCCTCAAATCAGACAGGCTGTGTTGTAAGTGTGTTCTCTTCAAATCAGACAAGCTGTGTTGTAAGTGTGTTCTCTTCACATCAGACATGCTGTGTTGTAAGTGTGTTCTACTCCAATCAGACAGGCTGTGTTGTAAGTGTGTTCTCCTCAAATCAGACAGGCTGTGTTGTAAGTGTGTTCTCTTCAAATCAGATAGGTTGTGTTGTAAGCGAGTTCTCCTCCAATCAGACAGGCTGTATTGTAAGTGTGTTCTCTTCAAATCCGACAGGCTGTGTTGTAAGTGTGTTCTACTCCAATCAGACAGGCTGTGTTGTAAGTGTGTTCTCCTCAAACCAGACAGGCTGTGTTGTACGTGTGTTTTCCTCAAATCCGACAGGCTGTGTTGTAAATGTGTTCTCCTCAAATCTGACAGGCTGTGTTGTAAGTGTGTTCTCCTCAAATCAGACAGGCTGTGTTGTAAGTGTGCTGTGCTCAAATCAGACAGGCTGTGTTGTGAGTGTGTTCTCCTCAAATCAGACAGGCTGTGTTGTAAGTGTGTTCTCCTCAAATCAGACAGGCTGTGTTGTAAGTGTGTTCTCCTCAAATCAGACAGACTGTGTTGTAAGTGTGTTCTCCTCAAATCAGACAGGCTGTGTTGTGTGTTCTCCTCCAATCAGACAGGCTGTGTTGTAAGTGTGTTCTCTTCAAATCAGACAGACTGTGTTGTAAGTGTGTTCTCTTCAAATCAGACAGGCTGTGTTGTACGTGTGTTCTCTTCAAATCAGACAGGCTGTGTTGTAAGTGTGTTCTCCTCAAATCCGACAGGCTGTGTTGTAAGTGTGTTCTCTTCAAATCAGATAGACTGTGTTGTAAGTGTGTTCTCCTCAAATCAGACAGGCTGTGTTGTAAGTGTGTTCTCCTCAAATCAGACAGGCTGTGTTGTAAGTGTGTTCTCCTCAAATGAGACAGGCTGTGTTGTAAGTCTGTTCTCCTCAAATCAGACAGGCTGTGTTGTAAGTGTGTTCTCTTCAAATCAGACAGGCTGTGTTGTTAGTGTGTTCTCCTCAAATCAGACAGGCTGTGTTGTAAGTGTGTTCTCCTCAAATCAGACAGGCTGTGTTGTAAGTGCGTTCTCCTCAAATCCGACAGGCTGTGTTGTAAGTGCGTTCTCCTCAAATCCGACAGGCTGTGTTGTAAGTGTGTTCTCTTCAAATCAGACAGGCTGTGTTGTAAGTGTGTTCTCTTCAAATCAGACATGCTGTATTGTAAGTGTGTTCTCCCCAAATCCGACAGGCTGTGTTGTAAGTGTGTTCTCCTCAAATCTGACAGGCTGTGTTGTAAGTGTGTTCTCTTCAAATCAGACAGGCTGTTTTGTAAGTGTGTTCTCCTCAAATCCGACAGGCTGTGTTGTAAGTGTGTTCTCTTCAAATCAGACAGGCTGTGTTGTAAGTGTGTTCTCCTCAAATCAGACAGGCTGTGTTGTAAGTGTGTTCTCCTCAAATCAGACAGACTGTGTTGTAAGTGTGTTCTCCTCAAATCAGACAGGCTGTGTTGTGTGTTCTCCTCCAATCAGACAGGCTGTGTTGTAAGTGTGTTCTCCCCAAATCCGACAGGCTGTGTTGTAAGTGTATTCTCCTCAAATCTGACAGGCTGTGTTGTAAGTGTGTTCTCTTCAAATCAGACAGGCTGTTTTGTAAGTGTGTTCTCCTCAAATCCGACAGGCTGTGTTGTAAGTGTGTTCTCTTCAAATCAGACAGGCTGTGTTGTAAGTGTGTTCTCCTCAAATCAGACAGGCTGTGTTGTAAGTGTGTTCTCCTCAAATCAGACAGACTGTGTTGTAAGTGTGTTCTCCTCAAATCAGACAGGCTGTGTTGTAAGTGTGTTCTCTTCAAATCAGACAGGCTGTTTTGTAAGTGTGTTCTCCTTAAATCCGACAGGCTGTGTTGTAAGTGTGTTCTCTTCAAATCAGACAGGCTGTGTTGTAAGTGTGTTCTCCTCAAATCAGACAGGCTGTGTTGTAAGTGTGTTCTCCTCAAATCAGACAGACTGTGTTGTAAGTGTGTTCTCCTCAAATCAGACAGGCTGTGTTGTGTGTTCTCCTCCAATCAGACAGGCTGTGTTGTAAGTGTGTTCTCTTCAAATCAGACAGACTGTGTTGTAAGTGTGTTCTCTTCAAATCAGACAGGCTGTGTTGTACGTGTGTTCTCTTCAAATCAGACAGGCTGTGTTGTAAGTGTGTTCTCCTCAAATCCGACAGGCTGTGTTGTAAGTGTGTTCTCTTCAAATCAGATAGACTGTGTTGTAAGTGTGTTCTCCTCAAATCAGACAGGCTGTGTTGTAAGTGTGTTCTCCTCAAATCAGACAGGCTGTGTTGTAAGTGTGTTCTCCTCAAATGAGACAGGCTGTGTTGTAAGTCTGTTCTCCTCAAATCAGACAGGCTGTGTTGTAAGTGTGTTCTCTTCAAATCAGACAGGCTGTGTTGTTAGTGTGTTCTCCTCAAATCAGACAGGCTGTGTTGTAAGTGTGTTCTCCTCAAATCAGACAGGCTGTGTTGTAAGTGCGTTCTCCTCAAATCCGACAGGCTGTGTTGTAAGTGCGTTCTCCTCAAATCCGACAGGCTGTGTTGTAAGTGTGTTCTCTTCAAATCAGACAGGCTGTGTTGTAAGTGTGTTCTCTTCAAATCAGACATGCTGTATTGTAAGTGTGTTCTCCCCAAATCCGACAGGCTGTGTTGTAAGTGTGTTCTCCTCAAATCTGACAGGCTGTGTTGTAAGTGTGTTCTCTTCAAATCAGACAGGCTGTTTTGTAAGTGTGTTCTCCTCAAATCCGACAGGCTGTGTTGTAAGTGTGTTCTCTTCAAATCAGACAGGCTGTGTTGTAAGTGTGTTCTCCTCAAATCAGACAGGCTGTGTTGTAAGTGTGTTCTCCTCAAATCAGACAGACTGTGTTGTAAGTGTGTTCTCCTCAAATCAGACAGGCTGTGTTGTGTGTTCTCCTCCAATCAGACAGGCTGTGTTGTAAGTGTGTTCTCCTCAAATCAGACATGCTGTATTGTAAGTGTGTTCTCCCCAAATCCGACAGGCTGTGTTGTAAGTGTGTTCTCCTCAAATCTGACAGGCTGTGTTGTAAATGTGTTCTCTTCAAATCAGACAGGCTGTTTTGTAAGTGTGTTCTCCTCAAATCCGACAGGCTGTGTTGTAAGTGTGTTCTCTTCAAATCAGACAGGCTGTGTTGTAAGTGTGTTCTCCTCAAATCAGACAGGCTGTGTTGTAAGTGTGTTCTCCTCAAATCAGACAGACTGTGTTGTAAGTGTGTTCTCCTCAAATCAGACAGGCTGTGTTGTGTGTTCTCTTCCAATCAGACAGGCTGTGTTGTAAGTGTGTTCTCTTCAAATCAGACAGACTGTGTTGTAAGTGTGTTCTCTTCAAATCAGACAGGCTGTGTTGTACGTGTGTTCTCTTCAAATCAGACAGGCTGTGTTGTAAGTGTGTTCTCCTCAAATCCGACAGGCTGTGTTGTAAGTGTGTTCTCTTCAAATCAGATAGACTGTGTTGTAAGTGTGTTCTCCTCAAATCAGACAGGCTGTGTTGTAAGTGTGTTCTCCTCAAATCAGACAGGCTGTGTTGTAAGTGTGTTCTCTTCAAATCAGACAGACTGTGTTGTAAGTGTGTTCTCTTCAAATCGACAGGCTGTGTTGTAAGTGTGTTCTCTTCAAATCAGACAGGCTGTATTGTAAGTGTGTTCTCTTCAAATCCGACAGGCTGTGTTGTAAGTGTGTTCTACTCCAATCAGACAGGCTGTGTTGTAAGTGTGTTCTCCTCAAATCAGACAGGCTGTGTTGTACGTGTGTTCTCCTCAAATCCGACAGGCTGTGTTGTAAATGTGTTCTCCTCAAATCTGACAGGCTGTGTTGTAAGTGTGTTCTCCTCAAATCAGACAGGCTGTGTTGTAAGTGTGCTGTGCTCAAATCAGACAGGCTGTGTTGTGAGTGTGTTCTCCTCAAATCTGACAGGCTGTGTTGTAAGTGTGTTCTCTTCAAATCTGACAGGCTGTGTTGTAAGTGTGTTCTCCTCAAATCCGACAGGCTGTGTTGTAAGTGTGTTCTCCTCAAATCCGACAGGCTGTGTTGTAAGTGTGTTCTCCTCAAATCCGACAGGCTGTGTTGTGTGTTCTCTTCAAATCGGACAGGCTGTGTTGTAAGTGTGTTCTCCTCAAATCAGACAGGCTGTGTTGTAAGTGTGTTTTCTTCAAATCAGACAGGCTGTGTTGTAAGTGTGCTGTGCTCAAATCAGACAGGCTGTGTTGTGAGTGTGTTCTCCTCAAATCTGACAGGCTGTGTTGTAAGTGTGTTCTCTTCAAATCTGACAGGCTGTGTTGTAAGTGTGTTCTCCTCAAATCCGACAGGCTGTCTTGTAAGTGTGTTCTCCTCAAATCCGACAGGCTGTGTTGTAAGTGTGTTCTCCTCAAATCCGACAGGCTGTGTTGTGTGTTCTCTTCAAATCGGACAGGCTGTGTTGTAAGTGTGTTCTCCTCAAATCAGACAGGCTGTGTTGTAAGTGTGTTTTCTTCAAATCAGACAGGCTGTGTTTTAAGTGTGTTCTATTCAAATCAGACAGGCTGTGTTGTACGTGTGTTCTCTTCAAATCAGACAGGCTGTGTTGTAAGTGTGTTCTGCTCAAATCCGACAGGCTGTGTTGTAAGTGTGTTCTCTTCAAATCAGACAGGCTGTGTTGTAAGTGTGTTCTCTTCAAATCAGACAGGCTGTGTTGTAAGTGTGTTCTCCTCAAATCAGACAGGCTGTGTTGTAAGTGTGTTCTCTTCAAATCAGACAAGCTGTGTTGTAAGTGTGTTCTCTTCACATCAGACATGCTGTGTTGTAAGTGTGTTCTACTCCAATCAGACAGGCTGTGTTGTAAGTGTGTTCTCTTCAAATCAGACAGGCTGTGTTGTAAGTGTGTTCTCCTCAAATCAGACAGGCTGTGTTGTAAGTGTGTTCTCCTCAAATGAGACAGGCTGTGTTGTAAGTCTGTTCTCCTCAAATCAGACAGGCTGTGTTGTAAGTGTGTTCTCTTCAAATCAGACAGGCTGTGTTGTAAGTGTGTTCTCTTCAAATCAGACAGGCTGTGTTGTAAGTGTGTTCTCCTCAAATCAGACAAGCTGTGTTGTAAGTGTGTTCTCCTCAAATCAGACAGACTGTGTTGTAAGTGTGTTCTCCTCAAATCAGACAGGCTGTGTTGTGTGTTCTCCTCCAATCAGACAGGCTGTGTTGTAAGTGTGTTCTCTTCAAATCAGACAGACTGTGTTGTAAATGTGTTCTCTTCAAATCAGACAGGCTGTGTTGTACGTGTGTTCTCTTCAAATCAGACAGGCTGTGTTGTAAGTGTGTTCTCCTCAAATCCGACAGGCTGTGTTGTAAGTGTGTTCTCTTCAAATCAGATAGACTGTGTTGTAAGTGTGTTCTCCTCAAATCAGACAGGCTGTGTTGTAAGTGTGTTCTCCTCAAATCAGACAGGCTGTGTTGTAAGTGTGTTCTCCTCAAATGAGACAGGCTGTGTTGTAAGTCTGTTCTCCTCAAATCAGACAAGCTGTGTTGTAAGTGTGTTCTCTTCACATCAGACATGCTGTGTTGTAAGTGTGTTCTACTCCAATCAGACAGGCTGTGTTGTAAGTGTGTTCTCTTCAAATCAGACAGGCTGTGTTGTAAGTGTGTTCTCCTCAAATCAGACAGGCTGTGTTGTAAGTGTGTTCTCCTCAAATGAGACAGGCTGTGTTGTAAGTCTGTTCTCCTCAAATCAGACAGGCTGTGTTGTAAGTGTGTTCTCTTCAAATCAGACAGGCTGTGTTGTAAGTGTGTTCTCTTCAAATCAGACAGGCTGTGTTGTAAGTGTGTTCTCCTCAAATCAGACAAGCTGTGTTGTAAGTGTGTTCTCCTCAAATCAGACAGACTGTGTTGTAAGTGTGTTCTCCTCAAATCAGACAGGCTGTGTTGTGTGTTCTCCTCCAATCAGACAGGCTGTGTTGTAAGTGTGTTCTCTTCAAATCAGACAGACTGTGTTGTAAATGTGTTCTCTTCAAATCAGACAGGCTGTGTTGTACGTGTGTTCTCTTCAAATCAGACAGGCTGTGTTGTAAGTGTGTTCTCCTCAAATCCGACAGGCTGTGTTGTAAGTGTGTTCTCTTCAAATCAGATAGACTGTGTTGTAAGTGTGTTCTCCTCAAATCAGACAGGCTGTGTTGTAAGTGTGTTCTCCTCAAATCAGACAGGCTGTGTTGTAAGTGTGTTCTCCTCAAATGAGACAGGCTGTGTTGTAAGTCTGTTCTCCTCAAATCAGACAGGCTGTGTTGTAAGTGTGTTCTCTTCAAATCAGACAGGCTGTGTTGTAAGTGTGTTCCCCTCAAATCAGACAGGCTGTGTTGTAAGTGTGTTCTCCTCAAATCAGACAGGCTGTGTTGTAAGTGCGTTCTCCTCAAATCCGACAGGCTGTGTTGTAAGTGCGTTCTCCTCAAATCCGACAGGCTGTGTTGTAAGTGTGTTCTCTTCAAATCAGACAGGCTGTGTTGTAAGTGTGTTCTCTTCAAATCAGACAGGCTGTGTTGTAAGTGTGTTCTCCTCAAATCAGACAGGCTGTGTTGTAAGTGTGTTCTCCTCAAATCAGACAGACTGTGTTGTAAGTGTGTTCTCCTCAAATCAGACAGGCTGTGTTGTGTGTTCTCCTCCAATCAGACAGGCTGTGTTGTAAGTGTGTTCTCTTCAAATCAGACAGACTGTGTTGTAATAGTGTTCTCTTCAAATCAGACAGGCTGTGTTGTACGTGTGTTCACTTCAAATCAGACAGGCTGTGTTGTAAGTGTGTTCTCCTCAAATCCGACAGGCTGTGTTGTAAGTGTGTTCTCTTCAAATCAGATAGACTGTGTTGTAAGTGTGTTCTCCTCAAATCAGACAGGCTGTGTTGTAAGTGTGTTCTCCTCAAATCAGACAGGCTGTGTTGTAAGTGTGTTCTCTTCAAATCAGACAGATTGTGTTGTAAGTGTGTTCTCTTCAAATCGACAGGCTCTGTTGTAAGTGTGTTCTCCTCAAATCCGACAGGCTGTGTTGTGTGTTCTCTTCAAATCGGACAGGCTGTGTTGTAAGTGTGTTCTCCTCAAATCAGACAGGCTGTGTTGTAAGTGTGTTTTCTTCAAATCCGACAGGCTGTGTTGTAAGTGTGTTCTCCTCAAATCAGACAGGCTGTATTGTAAGTGTGTTCTCCTCAAATCCGACAGGCTGTGTTGTGTGTTCTCTTCAAATCGGACAGGCTGTGTTGTAAGTGTGTTCTCCTCAAATCAGACAGGCTGTGTTGTAAGTGTGTTTTCTTCAAATCAGACAGGCTGTGTTTTAAGTGTGTTCTCTTCAAATCAGACAGGCTGTGTTGTACGTGTGTTCTCTTCAAATCAGACAGGCTGTGTTGTAAGTGTGTTCTGCTCAAATCCGACAGGCTGTGTTGTAAGTGTGTTCTCTTCAAATCAGACAGATTGTGTTGTAAGTGTGTTCTCTTCAAATCGACAGGCTCTGTTGTAAGTGTGTTCTCCTCAAATCCGACAGGCTGTGTTGTGTGTTCTCTTCAAATCGGACAGGCTGTGTTGTAAGTGTGTTCTCCTCAAATCAGACAGGCTGTGTTGTAAGTGTGTTTTCTTCAAATCCGACAGGCTGTGTTGTAAGTGTGTTCTCCTCAAATCAGACAGGCTGTATTGTAAGTGTGTTCTCCTCAAATCCGACAGGCTGTGTTGTGTGTTCTCTTCAAATCGGACAGGCTGTGTTGTAAGTGTGTTCTCCTCAAATCAGACAGGCTGTGTTGTAAGTGTGTTTTCTTCAAATCAGACAGGCTGTGTTTTAAGTGTGTTCTCTTCAAATCAGACAGGCTGTGTTGTACGTGTGTTCTCTTCAAATCAGACAGGCTGTGTTGTAAGTGTGTTCTGCTCAAATCCGACAGGCTGTGTTGTAAGTGTGTTCTCTTCAAATCAGACAGGCTGTGTTGTAAGTGTGTTCTCTTCAAATCAGACAGGCTGTGTTGTAAGTGTGTTCTCCTCAAATCAGACAGGCTGTGTTGTAAGTGTGTTCTCTTCAAATCAGACAAGCTGTGTTGTAAGTGTGTTCTCTTCACATCAGACATGCTGTGTTGTAAGTGTGTTCTACTCCAATCAGACAGGCTGTGTTGTAAGTGTGTTCTCTTCAAATCAGACAGGCTGTGTTGTAAGTGTGTTCTCCTCAAATCAGACAGGCTGTGTTGTAAGTGTGTTCTCCTCAAATGAGACAGGCTGTGTTGTAAGTCTGTTCTCCTCAAATCAGACAGGCTGTGTTGTAAGTGTGTTCTCTTCAAATCAGACAGGCTGTGTTGTAAGTGTGTTCTCCTCAAATCAGACAGGCTGTATTGTAAGTGTGTTCTCCTCAAATCAGACAGGCTGTGTTGTAAGTGTGTTCTCTTCAAATCAGACAGGCTGTGTTGTAAGTGTGTTCTCTTCAAATCAGACATGCTGTATTGTAAGTGTGTTCTCCCCAAATCCGACAGGCTGTGTTGTAAGTGTGTTCTCCTCAAATCTGACAGGCTGTGTTGTAAGTGTGTTCTCTTCAAATCAGACAGGCTGTGTTGTAAGTGTGTTCTCCTCAAATCCGACAGGCTGTGTTGTAAGTGTGTTCTCTTCAAATCAGACAGGCTGTGTTGTAAGTGTGTTCTCCTCAAATCAGACAGGCTGTGTTGTAAGTGTGTTCTCCTCAAATCAGACAGACTGTGTTGTAAGTGTGTTCTCCTCAAATCAGACAGGCTGTGTTGTGTGTTCTCCTCCAATCAGACAGGCTGTGTTGTAAGTGTGTTCTCTTCAAATCAGACAGACTGTGTTGTAAGTGTGTTCTCTTCAAATCAGACAGGCTGTGTTGTACGTGTGTTCTCTTCAAATCAGACAGGCTGTGTTGTAAGTGTGTTCTCCTCAAATCCGACAGGCTGTGTTGTAAGTGTGTTCTCTTCAAATCAGATAGACTGTGTTGTAAGTGTGTTCTCCTCAAATCAGACAGGCTGTGTTGTAAGTGTGTTCTCCTCAAATCAGACAGGCTGTGTTGTAAGTGTGTTCTCTTCAAATCAGACAGACTGTGTTGTAAGTGTGTTCTCTTCAAATCGACAGGCTGTGTTGTAAGTGTGTTCTCTTCAAATCAGACAGGCTGTGATGTAAGTGTGTTCTACTCCAATCAGACAGGCTGTGTTGTAAGTGTGTTCTCTTCAAATCAGACAGGCTGTGTTGTACGTGTGTTCTCCTCAAATCCGACAGGCTGTGTTGTAAATGTGTTCTCCTCAAATCTGACAGGCTGTGTTGTAAGTGTGTTCTCCTCAAATCAGACAGGCTGTGTTGTAAGTGTGCTGTGCTCAAATCAGACAGGCTGTGTTGTGAGTGTGTTCTCCTCAAATCTGACAGGCTGTGTTGTAAGTGTGTTCTCTTCAAATCTGACAGGCTGTGTTGTAAGTGTGTTCTCCTCAAATCCGACAGGCTGTGTTGTAAGTGTGTTCTCCTCAAATCCGACAGGCTGTGTTGTAAGTGTGTTCTCCTCAAATCAGACAGGCTGTGTTGTAAGTGTGTTCTCCTCAAATCCGACAGGCTGTGTTGTGTGTTCTCTTCAAATCGGACAGGCTGTGTTGTAAGTGTGTTCTCCTCAAATCAGACAGGCTGTGTTGTAAGTGTGTTTTCTTCAAATCAGACAGGCTGTGTTTTAAGTGTGTTCTCTTCAAATCAGACAGGCTGTGTTGTACGTGTGTTCTCTTCAAATCAGACAGGCTGTGTTGTAAGTGTGTTCTCTTCAAATCAGACAGGCTGTGTTGTAAGTGTGTTCTCCTCAAATCAGACAGGCTGTGTTGTAAGTGTGTTCTCTTCAAATCAGACAAGCTGTGTTGTAAGTGTGTTCTCTTCACATCAGACATGCTGTGTTGTAAGTGTGTTCTACTCCAATCAGACAGTCTGTGTTGTAAGTGTGTTCTCCTCAAATCAGACAGGCTGTGTTGTGTGTTCTCTTCAAATCAGACAGGCTGTGCTGTAAGTGTGTTCTCTTCAAATCAGACAGACTGTGTTGTAATAGTGTTCTCTTCAAATCAGACAGGCTGTGTTGTACGTGTGTTCACTTCAAATCAGACAGGCTGTGTTGTAAGTGTGTTCTCCTCAAATCCGACAGGCTGTGTTGTAAGTGTGTTCTCTTCAAATCAGATAGACTGTGTTGTAAGTGTGTTCTCCTCAAATCAGACAGGCTGTGTTGTAAGTGTGTTCTCCTCAAATCAGACAGGCTGTGTTGTAAGTGTGTTCTCTTCAAATCAGACAGATTGTGTTGTAAGTGTGTTCTCTTCAAATCGACAGGCTCTGTTGTAAGTGTGTTCTCCTCAAATCCGACAGGCTGTGTTGTGTGTTCTCTTCAAATCGGACAGGCTGTGTTGTAAGTGTGTTCTCCTCAAATCAGACAGGCTGTGTTGTAAGTGTGTTTTCTTCAAATCAGACAGGCTGTGTTGTAAGTGTGCTGTGCTCAAATCAGACAGGCTGTGTTGTGAGTGTGTTCTCCTCAAATCTGACAGGCTGTGTTGTAAGTGTGTTTTCTTCCAATCTGACAGGCTGTGTTGTAAGTGTGTTCTCCTCAAATCCGACAGGCTGTCTTGTAAGTGTGTTCTCCTCAAATCCGACAGGCTGTGTTGTAAGTGTGTTCTCCTCAAATCAGACAGGCTGTGTTGTAAGTGTGTTCTCTTCAAATCAGATAGACTGTGTTGTAAGTGTGTTCTCCTCAAATCAGACAGGCTGTGTTGTAAGTGTGTTCTCCTCAAATCAGACAGGCTGTGTTGTATGTGTGTTCTCTTCAAATCAGACAGACTGTGTTGTAAGTGTGTTCTCTTCAAATCGACAGGCTGTGTTGTAAGTGTGTTCTCTTCAAATCAGACAGGCTGTATTGTAAGTGTGTTCTCTTCAAATCCGACAGGCTGTGATGTAAGTGTGTTCTACTCCAATCAGACAGGCTGTGTTGTAAGTGTGTTCTCTTCAAATCAGACAGGCTGTGTTGTACGTGTGTTCTCCTCAAATCCGACAGGCTGTGTTGTAAATGTGTTCTCCTCAAATCTGACAGGCTGTGTTGTAAGTGTGTTCTCCTCAAATCAGACAGGCTGTGTTGTAAGTGTGCTGTGCTCAAATCAGACAGGCTGTGTTGTGAGTGTGTTCTCCTCAAATCTGACAGGCTGTGTTGTAAGTGTGTTCTCTTCAAATCTGACAGGCTGTGTTGTAAGTGTGTTCTCCTCAAATCCGACAGGCTGTGTTGTAAGTGTGTTCTCCTCAAATCCGACAGGCTGTGTTGTAAGTGTGTTCTCCTCAAATCAGACAGGCTGTGTTGTAAGTGTGTTCTCCTCAAATCCGACAGGCTGTGTTGTGTGTTCTCTTCAAATCGGACAGGCTGTGTTGTAAGTGTGTTCTCCTCAAATCAGACAGGCTGTGTTGTAAGTGTGTTTTCTTCAAATCAGACAGGCTGTGTTTTAAGTGTGTTCTCTTCAAATCAGACAGGCTGTGTTGTACGTGTGTTCTCTTCAAATCAGACAGGCTGTGTTGTAAGTGTGTTCTGCTCAAATCCGACAGGCTGTGTTGTAAGTGTGTTCTCTTCAAATCAGACAGGCTGTGTTGTAAGTGTGTTCTCCTCAAATCAGACAGGCTGTGTTGTAAGTGTGTTCTCTTCAAATCAGACAAGCTGTGTTGTAAGTGTGTTCTCTTCACATCAGACATGCTGTGTTGTAAGTGTGTTCTACTCCAATCAGACAGTCTGTGTTGTAAGTGTGTTCTCCTCAAATCAGACAGGCTGTGTTGTGTGTTCTCTTCAAATCAGACAGGCTGTGCTGTAAGTGTGTTCTCTTCAAATCAGACAGACTGTGTTGTAAGTGTGTTCTCTTCAAATCAGACAGGCTGTGTTTTAAGTGTGTTCTCTTCCAATCAGACAGGCTGTGTTGTACGTGTGTTCTCTTCAAATCAGACAGGCTGTGTTGTAAGTGTGTTCTCCTAAAATCCGACAGGCTGTGTTGTAAGTGTGTTCTCCTCAAATCCGACAGGCTGTGTTGTAAGTGTGTTCTCTTCAAATCAGACAGGCTGTGTTGTAAATGTGTTCTCCTCAAATCAGACAGGCTGTGTTGTAAGTGTGTTCTCCTCAAATCAGACAGGCTGTGTTGTAAGTGTGTTCTCCTCAAATCAGACAGACTGTGTTGTAAGTGTGTTCTCCTCAAATGAGACAGGCTGTGTTGTAAGTCTGTTCTCCTCAAATCAGACAGGCTGTGTTGTAAGTGTGTTCTCTTCAAATCAGTCAGGCTGTGTTGTAAGTGTGTTCTCCTCAAATCAGACAGGCTGTGTTGTAAGTGTGTTCTCCTCAAATCAGACAGGCTGTGTTGTAAGTGCGTTCTCCTCAAATCCGACAGGCTGTGTTGTAAGTGTGTTCTCTTCAAATCAGACAGGCTGTGTTGTAAGTGTGTTCTCTTCAAATCAGACATGCTGTATTGTAAGTGTGTTCTCCCCAAATCCGACAGGCTGTGTTGTAAGTGTGTTCTCCTCAAATCTGACAGGCTGTGTTGTAAGTGTGTTCTCCTCAAATCTGACAGGCTGTGTTGTAAGTGTGTTCTCCTCAAATCCGACAGGCTGTGTTGTAAGTGTGTTCTCCTCAAATCCGACAGGCTGTGTTGTAAGTGTGTTCTCTTCAAATCAGACAGGCTGTGTTGTAAGTGTGTTCTCCTCAAACCAGACAGGCTGTGTTGTAAGTGTGTTCTCCTCAAAACAGACAGACTGTGTTGTAAGTGTGTTCTCCTCAAATCAGACAGGCTGTGTTGTGTGTTCTCCTCCAATCAGACAGGCTGTGTTGTAAGTGTGTTCTCTTCAAATCAGACAGACTGTGTTGTAAGTGTGTTCTCTTCAAATCAGACAGGCTGTGTTGTACGTGTGTTCTCTTCAAATCAGACAGGCTGTGTTGTAAGTGTGTTCTCCTCAAATCCGACAGGCTGTGTTGTAAGTGTGTTCTCTTCAAATCAGATAGACTGTGTTGTAAGTGTGTTCTCCTCAAATCAGACAGGCTGTGTTGTAAGTGTGTTCTCCTCAAATCAGACAGGCTGTGTTGTAAGTGTGTTCTCTTCAAATCAGACAGACTGTGTTGTAAGTGTGTTCTCTTCAAATCGACAGGCTGTGTTGTAAGTGTGTTCTCTTCAAATCAGACAAGCTGTGTTGTAAGTGTTATCTCTTCAAATCAGACAGGCTGTGTTGTACGTGTGTTCTCTTCAAATCAGACAGGCTGTGTTGTACGTGTGTTCTCTTCAAATCAGACAGGCTGTGTTGTAAGTGTGTTCTCTTCATATCAGACAGGCTGTGTTGTAAGTGTGTTCCCCTCAAATCAGACAGGCTGTGTTGTAGGTGTGTTCTCCTCAAATCCGACAGGCTGTGTTGTAAGTGTGTTCTCTTCAAATCAGACAGGCTGTATTGTAAGTGTGTTCTCTTCAAATCCGACAGGCTGTGATGTAAGTGTGTTCTACTCCAATCAGACAGGCTGTGTTGTAAGTGTGTTCTCTTCAAATCAGACAGGCTGTGTTGTACGTGTGTTCTCCTCAAATCCGACAGGCTGTGTTGTAAATGTGTTCTCCTCAAATCTGACAGGCTGTGTTGTAAGTGTGTTCTCCTCAAATCAGACAGGCTGTGTTGTAAGTGTGCTGTGCTCAAATCAGACAGGCTGTGTTGTGAGTGTGTTCTCCTCAAATCTGACAGGCTGTGTTGTAAGTGTGTTCTCTTCAAATCTGACAGGCTGTGTTGTAAGTGTGTTCTCCTCAAATCCGACAGGCTGTGTTGTAAGTGTGTTCTCCTCAAATCCGACAGGCTGTGTTGTAAGTGTGTTCTCCTCAAATCAGACAGGCTGTGTTGTAAGTGTGTTCTCCTCAAATCCGACAGGCTGTGTTGTGTGTTCTCTTCAAATCGGACAGGCTGTGTTGTAAGTGTGTTCTCCTCAAATCAGACAGGCTGTGTTGTAAGTGTGTTTTCTTCAAATCAGACAGGCTGTGTTTTAAGTGTGTTCTCTTCAAATCAGACAGGCTGTGTTGTACGTGTGTTCTCTTCAAATCAGACAGGCTGTGTTGTAAGTGTGTTCTGCTCAAATCCGACAGGCTGTGTTGTAAGTGTGTTCTCTTCAAATCAGACAGGCTGTGTTGTAAGTGTGTTCTCCTCAAATCAGACAGGCTGTGTTGTAAGTGTGTTCTCTTCAAATCAGACAAGCTGTGTTGTAAGTGTGTTCTCTTCACATCAGACATGCTGTGTTGTAAGTGTGTTCTACTCCAATCAGACAGTCTGTGTTGTAAGTGTGTTCTCCTCAAATCAGACAGGCTGTGTTGTGTGTTCTCTTCAAATCAGACAGGCTGTGCTGTAAGTGTGTTCTCTTCAAATCAGACAGACTGTGTTGTAAGTGTGTTCTCTTCAAATCAGACAGGCTGTGTTTTAAGTGTGTTCTCTTCCAATCAGACAGGCTGTGTTGTACGTGTGTTCTCTTCAAATCAGACAGGCTGTGTTGTAAGTGTGTTCTCCTAAAATCCGACAGGCTGTGTTGTAAGTGTGTTCTCCTCAAATCCGACAGGCTGTGTTGTAAGTGTGTTCTCTTCAAATCAGACAGGCTGTGTTGTAAATGTGTTCTCCTCAAATCAGACAGGCTGTGTTGTAAGTGTGTTCTCCTCAAATCAGACAGGCTGTGTTGTAAGTGTGTTCTCCTCAAATCAGACAGACTGTGTTGTAAGTGTGTTCTCCTCAAATGAGACAGGCTGTGTTGTAAGTCTGTTCTCCTCAAATCAGACAGGCTGTGTTGTAAGTGTGTTCTCTTCAAATCAGTCAGGCTGTGTTGTAAGTGTGTTCTCCTCAAATCAGACAGGCTGTGTTGTAAGTGTGTTCTCCTCAAATCAGACAGGCTGTGTTGTAAGTGCGTTCTCCTCAAATCCGACAGGCTGTGTTGTAAGTGTGTTCTCTTCAAATCAGACAGGCTGTGTTGTAAGTGTGTTCTCTTCAAATCAGACATGCTGTATTGTAAGTGTGTTCTCCCCAAATCCGACAGGCTGTGTTGTAAGTGTGTTCTCCTCAAATCTGACAGGCTGTGTTGTAAGTGTGTTCTCCTCAAATCTGACAGGCTGTGTTGTAAGTGTGTTCTCCTCAAATCCGACAGGCTGTGTTGTAAGTGTGTTCTCCTCAAATCCGACAGGCTGTGTTGTAAGTGTGTTCTCTTCAAATCAGACAGGCTGTGTTGTAAGTGTGTTCTCCTCAAACCAGACAGGCTGTGTTGTAAGTGTGTTCTCCTCAAAACAGACAGACTGTGTTGTAAGTGTGTTCTCCTCAAATCAGACAGGCTGTGTTGTGTGTTCTCCTCCAATCAGACAGGCTGTGTTGTAAGTGTGTTCTCTTCAAATCAGACAGACTGTGTTGTAAGTGTGTTCTCTTCAAATCAGACAGGCTGTGTTGTACGTGTGTTCTCTTCAAATCAGACAGGCTGTGTTGTAAGTGTGTTCTCCTCAAATCCGACAGGCTGTGTTGTAAGTGTGTTCTCTTCAAATCAGATAGACTGTGTTGTAAGTGTGTTCTCCTCAAATCAGACAGGCTGTGTTGTAAGTGTGTTCTCCTCAAATCAGACAGGCTGTGTTGTAAGTGTGTTCTCTTCAAATCAGACAGACTGTGTTGTAAGTGTGTTCTCTTCAAATCGACAGGCTGTGTTGTAAGTGTGTTCTCTTCAAATCAGACAAGCTGTGTTGTAAGTGTTATCTCTTCAAATCAGACAGGCTGTGTTGTACGTGTGTTCTCTTCAAATCAGACAGGCTGTGTTGTACGTGTGTTCTCTTCAAATCAGACAGGCTGTGTTGTAAGTGTGTTCTCTTCATATCAGACAGGCTGTGTTGTAAGTGTGTTCCCCTCAAATCAGACAGGCTGTGTTGTAGGTGTGTTCTCCTCAAATCCGACAGGCTGTGTTGTAAGTGTGTTCTCTTCAAATCAGACAGGCTGTGTTGTAAGTGTGTTCTCTTCAAATCAGACAGGCTGTGTTGTAAGTGTGTTATCTTCAAATCAGACAGGCTGTGTTGTAAGTGTGTTCCCCTCAAATCAGACAGGCTGTGTTGTAAGTGTGTTCTCTTCAAATCAGACATGCTGTCTTGTAAGTGTGTTCTCGCCAAATCCGACAGGCTGTGTTGTAAGTGTGTTCTCTTCAAATCAGACAGGCTGTGTTGTAAGTGTGTTCTCCTCAAATCAGACAGGCTGTGTTGTAAGTGTGTTCTCCTCAAATCAGACAGTCTGTGTTGTAAGTGTGTTCTCTTCAAATCAGACAGGCTGTGTTGTAAGTGTGTTCTCTTCAAATCAGACAGGCTGTGTTGTACGTGTGTTCTCTTCAAATCAGACAGTCTGTGCTGTACGTGTGTTCTCTTCAAATCAGACAGGCTGTGTTGTAAGTGTGTTCCCCTCAAAATCAGACAGGCTGTGTTATAGGTGTGTTCTCCTCAAATCAGACAGGCTGTGTTGTAAGTGTGTTCTCTTCAAATCAGACAGGCTGTGTTGTAAGTGTGTTCTCTTCAAATCAGACAGGCTGTGTTGTAAGTGTGTTCCCCTCAAATCACACAGGCTGTGTTGTAAGTGTGTTCTCTTCAAATCAGAGAGGCTGTGTTGTAAGTGTGTTCTCTTCAAATCAGATAGGTTGTGTTGTAAGCGTGTTCTCCTCCAATCAGACAGGCTGTATTGTAAGTGTGTTCTCCTCAAATCCGACAGGCTGTGTTGTAAGTGTGTTCTACTCCAATCAGACAGGCTGTGTTGTAAGTGTGTTCTCCTCAAATCAGACAGTCTGTGTTGTAAGTGTGTTCTCTTCATATCAGACAGGCTGTGTTGTAAGTGTGTTCCCCTCAAATCAGACAGGCTGTGTTGTAGGTGTGTTCTCCTCAAATCCGACAGGCTGTGTTGTAAGTGTGTTCTCTTCAAATCAGACAGGCTGTGTTGTAAGTGTGTTCTCTTCAAATCAGACAGGCTGTGTTGTAAGTGTGTTATCTTCAAATCAGACAGGCTGTGTTGTAAGTGTGTTCCCCTCAAATCAGACAGGCTGTGTTGTAAGTGTGTTCTCTTCAAATCAGACATGCTGTCTTGTAAGTGTGTTCTCGCCAAATCCGACAGGCTGTGTTGTAAGTGTGTTCTCTTCAAATCAGACAGGCTGTGTTGTAAGTGTGTTCTCCTCAAATCAGACAGGCTGTGTTGTAAGTGTGTTCTCCTCAAATCAGACAGTCTGTGTTGTAAGTGTGTTCTCTTCAAATCAGACAGGCTGTGTTGTAAGTGTGTTCTCTTCAAATCAGACAGGCTGTGTTGTACGTGTGTTCTCTTCAAATCAGACAGTCTGTGCTGTACGTGTGTTCTCTTCAAATCAGACAGGCTGTGTTGTAAGTGTGTTCCCCTCAAAATCAGACAGGCTGTGTTATAGGTGTGTTCTCCTCAAATCAGACAGACTGTGTTGTAAGTGTGTTCTCTTCAAATCAGATAGGTTGTGTTGTAAGCGTGTTCTCCTCCAATCAGACAGGCTGTATTGTAAGTGTGTTCTCCTCAAATCCGACAGGCTGTGTTGTAAGTGTGTTCTACTCCAATCAGACAGGCTGTGTTGTAAGTGTGTTCTCCTCAAATCAGACAGGCTGTGTTGTACGTGTGTTCTCCTCAAATCCGACAGGCTGTGTTGTAAATGTGTTCTCCTCAAATCTGACAGGCTGTGTTGTAAGTGTGTTCTCCTCAAATCAGACAGGCTGTGCTGTAAGTGTGCTGTGCTCAAATCAGACAGGCTGTGTTGTAAGTGTGTTCTCTTCAAATCAGACATGCTGTCTTGTAATTGTGTTCTCCCCAAATCCGACAGGCTGTGTTGTAAGTGTGTTCTCCCCAAATCCGACAGGCTGTGTTGTAAGTGTGTTCTCTTCACATCAGACATGCTGTGTTGTAAGTGTGTTCTACTCCAATCAGACAGGCTGTGTTGTGAGTGTGTTCTCCTCAAATCTGACAGGCTGTGTTGTAAGTGTGTTCTCTTCAAATCTGACAGGCTGTGTTGTAAGTGTGTTCTCCTCAAATCCGACAGGCTGTGTTGTAAGTGTGTTCTCCTCAAATCCGACAGGCTGTGTTGTAAGTGTGTTCTCCTCAAATCCGACAGGCTGTGTTGTAAGTGTGTTCTCCTCAAATCCGACAGGCTGTGTTGTGTGTTCTCTTCAAATCGGACAGGCTGTGTTGTAAGTGTGTTCTCCTCAAATCAGACAGGCTGTGTTGTAAGTGTGTTCTCTTCAAATCAGACAGGCTGTGTTGTACGTGTGTTCTCTTCAAATCAGACAGGCTGTGTTGTAAGTGTGTTCTGCTCAAATCCGACAGGCTGTGTTGTAAGTGTGTTCTCTTCAAATCAGACAGGCTGTGTTGTAAGTGTGTTCTCTTCAAATCAGACAGGCTGTGTTGTAAGTGTGTTCTGCTCAAATCAGACAGGCTGTGTTGTAAGTGTGTTCTCTTCAAATCAGACAAGCTGTGTTGTAAGTATGTTCTCTTCACATCAGACATGCTGTGTTGTAAGTGTGTTCTACTCCAATCAGACAGGCTGTGTTGTAAGTGTTCTCTCCTCAAATCAGACAGGCTGTGTTGTAAGTGTGTTCTCTTCAAATCAGACAGGCTGTGTTGTAAGTGTGTTCCCCTCAAATCACACAGGCTGTGTTGTAAGTGTGTTCTCTTCAAATCAGAGAGGCTGTGTTGTAAGCGTGTTCTCTTCAAATCAGACATGCTGTCTTGTAAGTGTGTTCTCCCCAAATCCGACAGGCTGTGTTGTAAGTGTGTTCTCCCCAAATCCGACAGGCTGTGTTGTAAGTGTGTTCTCCTCAAATCCGACAGGCTGTGTTGTAAGTGTGTTCTACTCCAATCAGACAGGCTGTGTTGTAAGTGTGTTCTCCTCAAATCAGACAGGCTGTGTTGTACGTGTGTTCTCCTCAAATCCGACAGGCTGTGTTGTAAATGTGTTCTCCTCAAATCTGACAGGCTGTGTTGTAAGTGTGTTCTCCTCAAATCAGACAGGCTGTGTTGTAAGTGTGCTGTGCTCAAATCAGACAGGCTGTGTTGTAAGTGTGTTCTCTTCAAATCAGACATGCTGTCTTGTAAGTGTGTTCTCCCCAAATCCGACAGGCTGTGTTGTAAGTGTGTTCTCCCCAAATCCGACAGGCTGTGTTGTAAGTGTGTTCTCTTCACATCAGACATGCTGTGTTGTAAGTGTGTTCTACTCCAATCAGACAGGCTGTGTTGTGAGTGTGTTCTCCTCAAATCTGACAGGCTGTGTTGTAAGTGTGTTCTCTTCAAATCTGACAGGCTGTTGTTTAAGTGTGTTCTCCTCAAATCCGACAGGCTGTGTTGTAAGTGTGTTCTCCTCAAATCCGACAGGCTGTGTTGTAAGTGTGTTCTCCTCAAATCCGACAGGCTGTGTTGTAAGTGTGTTCTCCTCAAATCCGACAGGCTGTGTTGTGTGTTCTCTTCAAATCGGACAGGCTGTGTTGTAAGTGTGTTCTCCTCAAATCAGACAGGCTGTGTTGTAAGTGTGTTCTCTTCAAATCAGACAGGCTGTGTTGTACGTGTGTTCTCTTCAAATCAGACAGGCTGTGTTGTAAGTGTGTTCTGCTCAAATCCGACAGGCTGTGTTGTAAGTGTGTTCTCTTCAAATCAGACAGGCTGTGTTGTAAGTGTGTTCTCTTCAAATCAGACAGGCTGTGTTGTAAGTGTGTTCTCCTCAAATCAGACAGGCTGTGTTGTAAGTGTGTTCTCTTCAAATCAGACAAGCTGTGTTGTAAGTATGTTCTCTTCACATCAGACATGCTCTGTTGTAAGTGTGTTCTACTCCAATCAGACAGGCTGTGTTGTAAGTGTGCTCTCCTCAAATCAGACAGGCTGTGTTGTAAGTGTGTTCTCTTCAAATCAGACAGGCTGTGTTGTAAGTGTGTTCCCCTCAAATCACACAGGCTGTGTTGTAAGTGTGTTCTCTTCAAATCAGAGAGGCTGTGTTGTAAGCGTGTTCTCCTCCAATCAGACAGGCTGTATTGTAAGTGTGTTCTCCTCAAATCCGACAGGCTGTGTTGTAAGTGTGTTCTACTCCAATCAGACAGGCTGTGTTGTAAGTGTGTTCTCCTCAAATCAGACAGGCTGTGTTGTACGTGTGTTCTCCTCAAATCCGACAGGCTGTGTTGTAAATGTGTTCTCCTCAAATCTGACAGGCTGTGTTGTAAGTGTGTTCTCCTCAAATCAGACAGGCTGTGTTGTAAGTGTGCTGTGCTCAAATCAGACAGGCTGTGTTGTGAGTGTGTTCTCCTCAAATCAGACAGGCTGTGTTGTAAGTGTGTTCTCTTCAAATCTGACAGGCTGTGTTGTAAGTGTGTTCTCCTCAAATCCGACAGGCTGTGTTGTAAGTGTGTTCTCCTCAAATCCGACAGGCTGTGTTGTAAGTGTGTTCTCTTCAAATCAGACAGGCTGTGTTGTAAGTGTGTTCTCTTCAAATCAGACATGCTGTATTGTAAGTGTGTTCTCCCCAAATCCGACAGGCTGTGTTGTAAGTGTGTTCTCCTCAAATCTGACAGGCTGTGTTGTAAGTGTGTTCTCTTCAAATCAGACAGGCTGTGTTGTAAGTGTGTTCTCCTCAAATCCGACAGGCTGTGTTGTAAGTGTGTTCTCTTCAAATCAGACAGGCTGTGTTGTAAGTGTGTTCTCCTCAAATCAGACAGGCTGTGTTGTAAGTGTGTTCTCCTCAAATCAGACAGACTGTGTTGTAAGTGTGTTCTCCTCAAATCAGACAGGCTGTGTTGTGTGTTCTCCTCCAATCAGACAGGCTGTGTTGTAAGTGTGTTCTTTTCAAATCAGACAGGCTGTGTTTTAAGTGTGTTCTCTTCAAATCAGACAGGCTGTGTTGTACGTGTGTTCTCTTCAAATCAGACAGGCTGTGTTGTAAGTGTGTTCTGCTCAAATCCGACAGGCTGTGTTGTAAGTGTGTTCTCTTCAAATCAGACAGGCTGTGTTGTAAGTGTGTTCTCTTCAAATCAGACAGGCTGTGTTGTAAGTGTGTTCTCCTCAAATCAGACAGGCTGTGTTGTAAATGTGTTCTCTTCAAATCAGACAAGCTGTGTTGTAAGTGTGTTCTCTTCACATCAGACATGCTGTGTTGTAAGTGTGTTCTACTCCAATCAGACAGGCTGTGTTGTAAGTGTGTTCTCCTCAAATCAGACAGGCTGTGTTGTAAGTGTGTTCTCCTCAAATCAGACAGGCTGTGTTGTAAGTGCGTTCTCCTCAAATCCGACAGGCTGTGTTGTAAGTGTGTTCTCTTCAAATCAGACAGGCTGTGTTGTAAGTGTGTTCTCTTCAAATCAGACAGGCTGTGTTGTAAGTGTGTTCTCTTCAAATGAGACAGGCTGTGTTGTAATTGTGTTCCCCTCAAATCAGATAGGCTGTGTTGTAGGTGTGTTCTCCTCAAATCCGACAGGCTGTGTTGTAAGTGTGTTCTCTTCAAATCAGACAGGCTGTGTTGTAAGTGTGTTCTCTTCAAATCAGACAGGCTGTGTTGTAAGTGTGTTCTCTTCAAATCAGACAGGCTGTGTTGTAAGTGTGTTCCTCTCAAATCAGACAGGCTGTGTTGTAAGTGTGTTCTCTTCAAATCAGACATGCTGTCTTGTAAGTGTGTTCTCCCCAAATCAGACAGGCTGTGTTGTAAGTGTGTTCTCCTCAAATCAGACAGGCTGTGTTGTAAGTGTGTTCTCCTCAAATCTGACAGGCTGTGTTGTAAGTGTGTTCTCCTCAAATCAGACAGGCTGTGTTGTAAGTGTGCTGTGCTCAAATCAGACAGGCTGTGTTGTAAGTGTGTTCTCTTCAAATCAGACATGCTGTCTTGTAAGTGTGTTCTCCCCAAATCCGACAGGCTGTGTTGTAAGTGTGTTCTCCCCAAATCCGACAGGCTGTGTTGTAAGTGTGTTCTCTTCACATCAGACATGCTGTGTTGTAAGTGTGTTCTACTCCAATCAGACTGGCTGTGTTGTGAGTGTGTTCTCCTCAAATCTGACAGGCTGTGTTGTAAGTGTGTTCTCTTCAAATCTGACAGGCTGTGTTGTAAGTATGTTCTCTTCAAATCAGACATGCTGTATTGTAAGTGTGTTCTCCCCAAATCCGACAGGCTGTGTTGTAAGTGTGTTCTCCTCAAATCTGACAGGCTGTGTTGTAAGTGTGTTCTCTTCAAATCAGACAGGCTGTGTTGTAAGTGTGTTCTCCTCAAATCCGACAGGCTGTGTTGTAAGTGTGTTCTCTTCAAATCAGACAGGCTGTGTTGTAAGTGTGTTCTCCTCAAATCAGACAGGCTGTGTTGTAAGTGTGTTCTCCTCAAATCAGACAGACTGTGTTGTAAGTGTGTTCTCCTCAAATCAGACAGGCTGTGTTGTGTGTTCTCCTCCAATCAGACAGGCTGTGTTGTAAGTGTGTTCTCTTCAAATCAGACAGGCTGTGTTTTAAGTGTGTTCTCTTCAAATCAGACAGGCTGTGTTGTACGTGTGTTCTCTTCAAATCAGACAGGCTGTGTTGTAAGTGTGTTCTGCTCAAATCCGACAGGCTGTGTTGTAAGTGTGTTCTCTTCAAATCAGACAGGCTGTGTTGTAAGTGTGTTCTCTTCAAATCAGACAGGCTGTGTTGTAAGTGTGTTCTCCTCAAATCAGACAGGCTGTGTTGTAAATGTGTTCTCTTCAAATCAGACAAGCTGTGTTGTAAGTGTGTTCTCTTCACATCAGACATGCTGTGTTGTAAGTGTGTTCTACTCCAATCAGACAGGCTGTGTTGTAAGTGTGTTCTCCTCAAATCAGACAGGCTGTGTTGTAAGTGTGTTCTCCTCAAATCAGACAGGCTGTGTTGTAAGTGCGTTCTCCTCAAATCCGACAGGCTGTGTTGTAAGTGTGTTCTCTTCAAATCAGACAGGCTGTGTTGTAAGTGTGTTCTCTTCAAATCAGACAGGCTGTGTTGTAAGTGTGTTCTCTTCAAATGAGACAGGCTGTGTTGTAATTGTGTTCCCCTCAAATCAGATAGGCTGTGTTGTAGGTGTGTTCTCCTCAAATCCGACAGGCTGTGTTGTAAGTGTGTTCTCTTCAAATCAGACAGGCTGTGTTGTAAGTGTGTTCTCTTCAAATCAGACAGGCTGTGTTGTAAGTGTGTTCTCTTCAAATCAGACAGGCTGTGTTGTAAGTGTGTTCCTCTCAAATCAGACAGGCTGTGTTGTAAGTGTGTTCTCTTCAAATCAGACATGCTGTCTTGTAAGTGTGTTCTCCCCAAATCAGACAGGCTGTGTTGTAAGTGTGTTCTCCTCAAATCAGACAGGCTGTGTTGTAAGTGTGTTCTCCTCAAATCTGACAGGCTGTGTTGTAAGTGTGTTCTCCTCAAATCAGACAGGCTGTGTTGTAAGTGTGCTGTGCTCAAATCAGACAGGCTGTGTTGTAAGTGTGTTCTCTTCAAATCAGACATGCTGTCTTGTAAGTGTGTTCTCCCCAAATCCGACAGGCTGTGTTGTAAGTGTGTTCTCCCCAAATCCGACAGGCTGTGTTGTAAGTGTGTTCTCTTCACATCAGACATGCTGTGTTGTAAGTGTGTTCTACTCCAATCAGACAGGCTGTGTTGTGAGTGTGTTCTCCTCAAATCTGACAGGCTGTGTTGTAAGTGTGTTCTCTTCAAATCTGACAGGCTGTGTTGTAAGTATGTTCTCCTCAAATCCGACAGGCTGTGTTGTAAGTGTGTTCTCCTCAAATCCGACAGGCTGTGTTGTAAGTGTGTTCTCCTCAAATCCGACAGGCTGTGTTGTAAGTGTGTTCTCCTCAAATCCGACAGGCTGTGTTGTGTGTTCTCTTCAAATCGGACAGGCTGTGTTGTAAGTGTGTTCTCCTCAAATCAGACAGGCTGTGTTGTAAGTGTGTTCTCCTCAAATCAGACAGGCTGTGTTGTAAGTGTGTTCTCTTCAAATCAGACAGACTGTGTTGTAAGTGTGTTCTCTTCAAATCGACAGGCTGTGTTGTAAGTGTGTTCTCTTCAAATCAGACAAGCTGTGTTGTAAGTGTTATCTCTTCAAATCAGACAGGCTGTGTTGTACGTGTGTTCTCTTCAAATCAGACAGGCTGTGTTGTACGTGTGTTCTCTTCAAATCAGACAGGCTGTGTTGTAAGTGTGTTCTCTTCATATCAGACAGGCTGTGTTGTAAGTGTGTTCCCCTCAAATCAGACAGGCTGTGTTGTAGGTGTGTTCTCCTCAAATCCGACAGGCTGTGTTGTAAGTGTGTTCTCTTCAAATCAGACAGGCTGTGTTGTAAGTGTGTTCTCTTCAAATCAGACAGGCTGTGTTGTAAGTGTGTTATCTTCAAATCAGACAGGCTGTGTTGTAAGTGTGTTCCCCTCAAATCAGACAGGCTGTGTTGTAAGTGTGTTCTCTTCAAATCAGACATGCTGTCTTGTAAGTGTGTTCTCGCCAAATCCGACAGGCTGTGTTGTAAGTGTGTTCTCTTCAAATCAGACAGGCTGTGTTGTAAGTGTGTTCTCCTCAAATCAGACAGGCTGTGTTGTAAGTGTGTTCTCCTCAAATCAGACAGTCTGTGTTGTAAGTGTGTTCTCTTCAAATCAGACAGGCTGTGTTGTAAGTGTGTTCTCTTCAAATCAGACAGGCTGTGTTGTACGTGTGTTCTCTTCAAATCAGACAGTATGTGCTGTACGTGTGTTCTCTTCAAATCAGACAGGCTGTGTTGTAAGTGTGTTCCCCTCAAATCACACAGGCTGTGTTGTAAGTGTGTTCTCTTCAAATCAGAGAGGCTGTGTTGTAAGTGTGTTCTCTTCAAATCAGATAGGTTGTGTTGTAAGCGTGTTCTCCTCCAATCAGACAGGCTGTATTGTAAGTGTGTTCTCCTCAAATCCGACAGGCTGTGTTGTAAGTGTGTTCTACTCCAATCAGACAGGCTGTGTTGTAAGTGTGTTCTCCTCAAATCAGACAGGCTGTGTTGTACGTGTGTTCTCCTCAAATCCGACAGGGTGTTGTAAATGTGTTCTCCTCAAATCTGACAGGCTGTGTTGTAAGTGTGTTCTCTTCAAATCAGACATGCTGTCTTGTAATTGTGTTCTCCCCAAATCCGACAGGCTGTGTTGTAAGTGTGTTCTCCCCAAATTCGACAGGCTGTGTTGTAAGTGTGTTCTCTTCACATCAGACATGCTGTGTTGTAAGTGTGTTCTACTCCAATCAGACAGGCTGTGTTGTGAGTGTGTTCTCCTCAAATCTGACAGGCTGTGTTGTAAGTGTGTTCTCTTCAAATCTGACAGGCTGTGTTGTAGTGTGTTCTCCTCAAATCCGACAGGCTGTGTTGTAAGTGTGTTCTCCTCAAATCCGACAGGCTGTGTTGTAAGGTGTGTTCTCCTCAAATCCGACAGGCTGTGTTGTAAGTGTGTTCTCCTCAAATCCGACAGGCTGTGTTGTGTGTTCTCTTCAAATCCGGACAGGCTGTGTTGTAAGTGTGTTCTCCTCAAATCAGACAGGCTGTGTTGTAAGTGTGTTCTCTTCAAATCAGACAGGCTGTGTTGTACGTGTGTTCTCTTCAAATCAGACAGGCTGTGTGTAAGTGTGTTCTGCTCAAATCCGACAGGCTGTGTTGTAAGTGTGTTCTCTTCAAATCAGACAGGCTGTGTTGTAAGTGTGTTCTCTTCAATCAGACAGGCTGTGTTGTAAGTGTGTTCTCCTCAAATCAGAAGGCTGTGTTGTAAGTGTGTTCTCTTCAAATCAGACAAGCTGTGTTGTAAGTATGTTCTCTTCACATCAGACATGCTGTGTTGTAAGTGTGTTCTACTCCAATCAGACAGGCTGTGTTGTAAGTGTTCTCTCCTCAAATCAGACAGGCTGTGTTGTAAGTGTGTTCTCTTCAAATCAGACAGGCTGTGTTGTAAGTGTGTTCCCTCAAATCACACAGGCTGTGTTGGTAAGTGTGTTCTCTTCAAATCAGAGAGGCTGTGTTGTAAGCGTGTTCTCTTCAAATCAGACATGCTGTCTTGTAAGTGTGTTCTCCCCAAATCCGACAGGCTGTGTTGTAAGTGTGTTCTCCCCAAATCCGACAGGCTGTGTTGTAAGTGTGTTCTCTCAAATCCGACAGGCTGTGTTGTAAGTGTGTTCTACTCCAATCAGACAGGCTGTGTTGTACGTGTGTTCTCCTCAAATCCGACAGGCTGTGTTGTAAATGTGTTCTCCTCAAATCTGACAGGCTGTGTTGTAAGTGTGTTCTCCTCAAATCAGGACAGGCTGTGTTGTAAGTGTGCTGTGCTCAAATCAGACAGGCTGTGTTGTAAGTGTGTTCTCTTTCAAATCAGACATGCTGTCTTGTAAGTGTGTTCTCCCCCCAAATCCGGACAGGCTGTGTTGTAAGTGTGTTCTCCCCAAATCCGACAGGCTGTGTTGTAAGTGTGTTCTCTTCACATCAGACATGCTGTGTTGTAAGTGTGTTCTACTCCAATCAGACAGGCTGTGTTGTGAGTGTGTTCTCCTCAAATCTGACAGGCTGTGTTGTAAGTGTGTTCTCTTCAAATCTGACAGGCTGTTGTTTAAGTGTGTTCTCCTCAAATCCGACAGGCTGTGTTGTAAGTGTGTTCTCCTCAAATCCGACAGGCTGTGTTGTAAGTGTGTTCTCCTCAAATCCGACAGGCTGTGTTGTAAGTGTGTTCTCCTCAAATCCGACAGGCTGTGTTGTGTGTTCTCTTCAAATCGGACAGGCTGTGTTGTAAGTGTGTTCTCCTCAAATCAGACAGGCTGTGTTGTAAGTGTGTTCTCTTCAAATCAGACAGGCTGTGTTGTACGTGTGTTCTCTTCAAATCAGACAGGCTGTGTTGTAAGTGTGTTCTGCTCAAATCCGACAGGCTGTGTTGTAAGTGTGTTCTCTTCAAATCAGACAGGCTGTGTTGTAAGTGTGTTCTCTTCAAATCAGACAGGCTGTGTTGTAAGTGTGTTCTCCTCAAATCAGACAGGCTGTGTTGTAAGTGTGTTCTCTTCAAATCAGACAAGCTGTGTTGTAAGTATGTTCTCTTCACATCAGACATGCTCTGTTGTAAGTGTGTTCTACTCCAATCAGACAGGCTGTGTTGTAAGTGTGCTCTCCTCAAATCAGACAGGCTGTGTTGTAAGTGTGTTCTCCTCAAATCAGACAGACTGTGTTGTAAGTGTGTTCTCCTCAAATCAGACAGGCTGTGTTGTGTGTTCTCCTCCAATCAGACAGGCTGTGTTGTAAGTGTGTTCTCTTCAAATCAGACAGGCTGTGTTTTAAGTGTGTTCTCTTCAAATCAGACAGGCTGTGTTGTACGTGTGTTCTCTTCAAATCAGACAGGCTGTGTTGTAAGTGTGTTCTGCTCAAATCCGACAGGCTGTGTTGTAAGTGTGTTCTCTTCAAATCAGACAGGCTGTGTTGTAAGTGTGTTCTCTTCAAATCAGACAGGCTGTGTTGTAAGTGTGTTCTCCTCAAATCAGACAGGCTGTGTTGTAAATGTGTTCTCTTCAAATCAGACAAGCTGTGTTGTAAGTGTGTTCTCTTCACATCAGACATGCTGTGTTGTAAGTGTGTTCTACTCCAATCAGACAGGCTGTGTTGTAAGTGTGTTCTCCTCAAATCAGACAGGCTGTGTTGTAAGTGTGTTCTCCTCAAATCAGACAGGCTGTGTTGTAAGTGCGTTCTCCTCAAATCCGACAGGCTGTGTTGTAAGTGTGTTCTCTTCAAATCAGACAGGCTGTGTTGTAAGTGTGTTCTCTTCAAATCAGACAGGCTGTGTTGTAAGTGTGTTCTCTTCAAATGAGACAGGCTGTGTTGTAATTGTGTTCCCCTCAAATCAGATAGGCTGTGTTGTAGGTGTGTTCTCCTCAAATCCGACAGGCTGTGTTGTAAGTGTGTTCTCTTCAAATCAGACAGGCTGTGTTGTAAGTGTGTTCTCTTCAAATCAGACAGGCTGTGTTGTAAGTGTGTTCTCTTCAAATCAGACAGGCTGTGTTGTAAGTGTGTTCCTCTCAAATCAGACAGGCTGTGTTGTAAGTGTGTTCTCTTCAAATCAGACATGCTGTCTTGTAAGTGTGTTCTCCCCAAATCAGACAGGCTGTGTTGTAAGTGTGTTCTCCTCAAATCAGACAGGCTGTGTTGTAAGTGTGTTCTCCTCAAATCTGACAGGCTGTGTTGTAAGTGTGTTCTCCTCAAATCAGACAGGCTGTGTTGTAAGTGTGCTGTGCTCAAATCAGACAGGCTGTGTTGTAAGTGTGTTCTCTTCAAATCAGACATGCTGTCTTGTAAGTGTGTTCTCCCCAAATCCGACAGGCTGTGTTGTAAGTGTGTTCTCCCCAAATCCGACAGGCTGTGTTGTAAGTGTGTTCTCTTCACATCAGACATGCTGTGTTGTAAGTGTGTTCTACTCCAATCAGACAGGCTGTGTTGTGAGTGTGTTCTCCTCAAATCTGACAGGCTGTGTTGTAAGTGTGTTCTCTTCAAATCTGACAGGCTGTGTTGTAAGTATGTTCTCCTCAAATCCGACAGGCTGTGTTGTAAGTGTGTTCTCCTCAAATCCGACAGGCTGTGTTGTAAGTGTGTTCTCCTCAAATCCGACAGGCTGTGTTGTAAGTGTGTTCTCCTCAAATCCGACAGGCTGTGTTGTGTGTTCTCTTCAAATCGGACAGGCTGTGTTGTAAGTGTGTTCTCCTCAAATCAGACAGGCTGTGTTGTAAGTGTGTTCTCCTCAAATCAGACAGGCTGTGTTGTAAGTGTGTTCTCTTCAAATCAGACAGACTGTGTTGTAAGTGTGTTCTCTTCAAATCGACAGGCTGTGTTGTAAGTGTGTTCTCTTCAAATCAGACAAGCTGTGTTGTAAGTGTTATCTCTTCAAATCAGACAGGCTGTGTTGTACGTGTGTTCTCTTCAAATCAGACAGGCTGTGTTGTACGTGTGTTCTCTTCAAATCAGACAGGCTGTGTTGTAAGTGTGTTCTCTTCATATCAGACAGGCTGTGTTGTAAGTGTGTTCCCCTCAAATCAGACAGGCTGTGTTGTAGGTGTGTTCTCCTCAAATCCGACAGGCTGTGTTGTAAGTGTGTTCTCTTCAAATCAGACAGGCTGTGTTGTAAGTGTGTTCTCTTCAAATCAGACAGGCTGTGTTGTAAGTGTGTTATCTTCAAATCAGACAGGCTGTGTTGTAAGTGTGTTCCCCTCAAATCAGACAGGCTGTGTTGTAAGTGTGTTCTCTTCAAATCAGACATGCTGTCTTGTAAGTGTGTTCTCGCCAAATCCGACAGGCTGTGTTGTAAGTGTGTTCTCTTCAAATCAGACAGGCTGTGTTGTAAGTGTGTTCTCCTCAAATCAGACAGGCTGTGTTGTAAGTGTGTTCTCCTCAAATCAGACAGTCTGTGTTGTAAGTGTGTTCTCTTCAAATCAGACAGGCTGTGTTGTAAGTGTGTTCTCTTCAAATCAGACAGGCTGTGTTGTACGTGTGTTCTCTTCAAATCAGACAGTCTGTGCTGTACGTGTGTTCTCTTCAAATCAGACAGGCTGTGTTGTAAGTGTGTTCCCCTCAAATCACACAGGCTGTGTTGTAAGTGTGTTCTCTTCAAATCAGAGAGGCTGTGTTGTAAGTGTGTTCTCTTCAAATCAGATAGGTTGTGTTGTAAGCGTGTTCTCCTCCAATCAGACAGGCTGTATTGTAAGTGTGTTCTCCTCAAATCCGACAGGCTGTGTTGTAAGTGTGTTCTACTCCAATCAGACAGGCTGTGTTGTAAGTGTGTTCTCCTCAAATCAGACAGGCTGTGTTGTACGTGTGTTCTCCTCAAATCCGACAGGCTGTGTTGTAAATGTGTTCTCCTCAAATCTGACAGGCTGTGTTGTAAGTGTGTTCTCTTCAAATCAGACATGCTGTCTTGTAATTGTGTTCTCCCCAAATCCGACAGGCTGTGTTGTAAGTGTGTTCTCCCCAAATTCGACAGGCTGTGTTGTAAGTGTGTTCTCTTCACATCAGACATGCTGTGTTGTAAGTGTGTTCTACTCCAATCAGACAGGCTGTGTTGTGAGTGTGTTCTCCTCAAATCTGACAGGCTGTGTTGTAAGTGTGTTCTCTTCAAATCTGACAGGCTGTGTTGTAAGTGTGTTCTCCTCAAATCCGACAGGCTGTGTTGTAAGTGTGTTCTCCTCAAATCCGACAGGCTGTGTTGTAAGTGTGTTCTCCTCAAATCCGACAGGCTGTGTTGTAAGTGTGTTCTCCTCAAATCCGACAGGCTGTGTTGTGTGTTCTCTTCAAATCGGACAGGCTGTGTTGTAAGTGTGTTCTCCTCAAATCAGACAGGCTGTGTTGTAAGTGTGTTCTCTTCAAATCAGACAGGCTGTGTTGTACGTGTGTTCTCTTCAAATCAGACAGGCTGTGTTGTAAGTGTGTTCTGCTCAAATCCGACAGGCTGTGTTGTAAGTGTGTTCTCTTCAAATCAGACAGGCTGTGTTGTAAGTGTGTTCTCTTCAAATCAGACAGGCTGTGTTGTAAGTGTGTTCTCCTCAAATCAGACAGGCTGTGTTGTAAGTGTGTTCTCTTCAAATCAGACAAGCTGTGTTGTAAGTATGTTCTCTTCACATCAGACATGCTGTGTTGTAAGTGTGTTCTACTCCAATCAGACAGGCTGTGTTGTAAGTGTTCTCTCCTCAAATCAGACAGGCTGTGTTGTAAGTGTGTTCTCTTCAAATCAGACAGGCTGTGTTGTAAGTGTGTTCCCCTCAAATCACACAGGCTGTGTTGTAAGTGTGTTCTCTTCAAATCAGAGAGGCTGTGTTGTAAGCGTGTTCTCTTCAAATCAGACATGCTGTCTTGTAAGTGTGTTCTCCCCAAATCCGACAGGCTGTGTTGTAAGTGTGTTCTCCCCAAATCCGACAGGCTGTGTTGTAAGTGTGTTCTCCTCAAATCCGACAGGCTGTGTTGTAAGTGTGTTCTACTCCAATCAGACAGGCTGTGTTGTTCGTGTGTTCTCCTCAAATCCGACAGGCTGTGTTGTAAATGTGTTCTCCTCAAATCTGACAGGCTGTGTTGTAAGTGTGTTCTCCTCAAATCAGACAGGCTGTGTTGTAAGTGTGCTGTGCTCAAATCAGACAGGCTGTGTTGTAAGTGTGTTCTCTTCAAATCAGACATGCTGTCTTGTAAGTGTGTTCTCCCCAAATCCGACAGGCTGTGTTGTAAGTGTGTTCTCCCCAAATCCGACAGGCTGTGTTGTAAGTGTGTTCTCTTCACATCAGACATGCTGTGTTGTAAGTGTGTTCTACTCCAATCAGACAGGCTGTGTTGTGAGTGTGTTCTCCTCAAATCTGACAGGCTGTGTTGTAAGTGTGTTCTCTTCAAATCTGACAGGCTGTTGTTTAAGTGTGTTCTCCTCAAATCCGACAGGCTGTGTTGTAAGTGTGTTCTCCTCAAATCCGACAGGCTGTGTTGTAAGTGTGTTCTCCTCAAATCCGACAGGCTGTGTTGTAAGTGTGTTCTCCTCAAATCCGACAGGCTGTGTTGTGTGTTCTCTTCAAATCGGACAGGCTGTGTTGTAAGTGTGTTCTCCTCAAATCAGACAGGCTGTGTTGTAAGTGTGTTCTCTTCAAATCAGACAGGCTGTGTTGTACGTGTGTTCTCTTCAAATCAGACAGGCTGTGTTGTAAGTGTGTTCTGCTCAAATCCGACAGGCTGTGTTGTAAGTGTGTTCTCTTCAAATCAGACAGGCTGTGTTGTAAGTGTGTTCTCTTCAAATCAGACAGGCTGTGTTGTAAGTGTGTTCTCCTCAAATCAGACAGGCTGTGTTGTAAGTGTGTTCTCTTCAAATCAGACAAGCTGTGTTGTAAGTATGTTCTCTTCACATCAGACATGCTCTGTTGTAAGTGTGTTCTACTCCAATCAGACAGGCTGTGTTGTAAGTGTGCTCTCCTCAAATCAGACAGGCTGTGTTGTAAGTGTGTTCTCTTCAAATCAGACAGGCTGTGTTGTAAGTGTGTTCCCCTCAAATCACACAGGCTGTGTTGTAAGTGTGTTCTCTTCAAATCAGAGAGGCTGTGTTGTAAGCGTGTTCTCCTCCAATCAGACAGGCTGTATTGTAAGTGTGTTCTCCTCAAATCCGACAGGCTGTGTTGTAAGTGTGTTCTACTCCAATCAGACAGGCTGTGTTGTAAGTGTGTTCTCCTCAAATCAGACAGGCTGTGTTGTACGTGTGTTCTCCTCAAATCCGACAGGCTGTGTTGTAAATGTGTTCTCCTCAAATCTGACAGGCTGTGTTGTAAGTGTGTTCTCCTCAAATCAGACAGGCTGTGTTGTAAGTGTGCTGTGCTCAAATCAGACAGGCTGTGTTGTGAGTGTGTTCTCCTCAAATCTGACAGGCTGTGTTGTAAGTGTGTTCTCTTCAAATCTGACAGGCTGTGTTGTAAGTGTGTTCTCCTCAAATCCGACAGGCTGTGTTGTAAGTGTGTTCTCCTCAAATCCGACAGGCTGTGTTGTAAGTGTGTTCTCTTCAAATCAGACAGGCTGTGTTGTAAGTGTGTTCTCTTCAAATCAGACATGCTGTATTGTAAGTGTGTTCTCCCCAAATCCGACAGGCTGTGTTGTAAGTGTGTTCTCCTCAAATCTGACAGGCTGTGTTGTAAGTGTGTTCTCTTCAAATCAGACAGGCTGTGTTGTAAGTGTGTTCTCCTCAAATCCGACAGGCTGTGTTGTAAGTGTGTTCTCTTCAAATCAGACAGGCTGTGTTGTAAGTGTGTTCTCCTCAAATCAGACAGGCTGTGTTGTAAGTGTGTTCTCCTCAAATCAGACAGACTGTGTTGTAAGTGTGTTCTCCTCAAATCAGACAGGCTGTGTTGTGTGTTCTCCTCCAATCAGACAGGCTGTGTTGTAAGTGTGTTCTCTTCAAATCAGACAGGCTGTGTTTTAAGTGTGTTCTCTTCAAATCAGACAGGCTGTGTTGTACGTGTGTTCTCTTCAAATCAGACAGGCTGTGTTGTAAGTGTGTTCTGCTCAAATCCGACAGGCTGTGTTGTAAGTGTGTTCTCTTCAAATCAGACAGGCTGTGTTGTAAGTGTGTTCTCTTCAAATCAGACAGGCTGTGTTGTAAGTGTGTTCTCCTCAAATCAGACAGGCTGTGTTGTAAATGTGTTCTCTTCAAATCAGACAAGCTGTGTTGTAAGTGTGTTCTCTTCACATCAGACATGCTGTGTTGTAAGTGTGTTCTACTCCAATCAGACAGGCTGTGTTGTAAGTGTGTTCTCCTCAAATCAGACAGGCTGTGTTGTAAGTGTGTTCTCCTCAAATCAGACAGGCTGTGTTGTAAGTGCGTTCTCCTCAAATCCGACAGGCTGTGTTGTAAGTGTGTTCTCTTCAAATCAGACAGGCTGTGTTGTAAGTGTGTTCTCTTCAAATCAGACAGGCTGTGTTGTAAGTGTGTTCTCTTCAAATGAGACAGGCTATGTTGTAAGTGTGTTCCCCTCAAATCAGATAGGCTGTGTTGTAGGTGTGTTCTCCTCAAATCCGACAGGCTGTGTTGTAAGTGTGTTCTCTTCAAATCAGACAGGCTGTGTTGTAAGTGTGTTCTCTTCAAATCAGACAGGCTGTGTTGTAAGTGTGTTCTCTTCAAATCAGACAGGCTGTGTTGTAAGTGTGTTCCTCTCAAATCAGACAGGCTGTGTTGTAAGTGTGTTCTCTTCAAATCAGACATGCTGTCTTGTAAGTGTGTTCTCCCCAAATCAGACAGGCTGTGTTGTAAGTGTGTTCTCCTCAAATCAGACAGGCTGTGTTGTAAGTGTGTTCTCCTCAAATCTGACAGGCTGTGTTGTAAGTGTGTTCTCCTCAAATCAGACAGGCTGTGTTGTAAGTGTGCTGTGCTCAAATCAGACAGGCTGTGTTGTAAGTGTGTTCTCTTCAAATCAGACATGCTGTCTTGTAAGTGTGTTCTCCCCAAATCCGACAGGCTGTGTTGTAAGTGTGTTCTCCCCAAATCCGACAGGCTGTGTTGTAAGTGTGTTCTCTTCACATCAGACATGCTGTGTTGTAAGTGTGTTCTACTCCAATCAGACAGGCTGTGTTGTGAGTGTGTTCTCTTCAAATCTGACAGGCTGTGTTGTAAGTGTGTTCTCTTCAAATCTGACAGGCTGTGTTGTAAGTATGTTCTCCTCAAATCCGACAGGCTGTGTTGTAAGTGTGTTCTCCTCAAATCCGACAGGCTGTGTTGTAAGTGTGTTCTCCTCAAATCCGACAGACTGTGTTGTAAGTGTGTTCTCCTCAAATCCGACAGGCTGTGTTGTGTGTTCTCTTCAAATCGGACAGGCTGTGTTGTAAGTGTGTTCTCCTCAAATCAGACAGGCTGTGTTGTAAGTGTGTTCTCTTCAAATCAGACAGGCTGTGTTGTACGTGTGTTCTCTTCAAATCAGACAGGCTGTGTTGTAAGTGTGTTCTGCTCAAATCCGACAGGCTGTGTTGTAAGTGTGTTCTCTTCAAATCAGAAGGCTGTGTTGTAAGTGTGTTCTCTTCAAATCAGACAGGCTGTGTTGTAAGTGTGTTCTCCTCAAATCAGACAGGCTGTGTTGTAAGTGTGTTCTCTTCAAATCAGACAAGCTGTGTTGTAAGTATGTTCTCTTCACATCAGACATGCTGTGTTGTAAGTGTGTTCTACTCCAATCAGACAGGCTGTGTTGTAAGTGTGCTCTCCTCAAATCAGACAGGCTGTGTTGTAAGTGTGTTCTCTTCAAATCAGACCGGCTGTGTTGTAAGTGTGTTCCCCTCAAATCACACAGGCTGTGTTGTAAGTGTGTTCTCTTCAAATCAGAGAGGCTGTGTTGTAAGCGTGTTCTCCTCCAATCAGACAGGCTGTATTGTAAGTGTGTTCTCCTCAAATCCGACAGGCTGTGTTGTAAGTGTGTTCTACTCCAATCAGACAGGCTGTGTTGTAAGTGTGTTCTCCTCAAATCAGACAGGCTGTGTTGTACGTGTGTTCTCCTCAAATCCGACAGGCTGTGTTGTAAATGTGTTCTCCTCAAATCTGACAGGCTGTGTTGTAAGTGCGTTCTCCTCAAATCAGACAGGCTGTGTTGTAAGTGTGCTGTGCTCAAATCAGACAGGCTGTGTTGTGAGTGTGTTCTCCTCAAATCTGACAGGCTGTGTTGTAAGTGTGTTCTCTTCAAATCTGACAGGCTGTGTTGTAAGTGTGTTCTCCTCAAATCCGACAGGCTGTGTTGTAAGTGTGTTCTCCTCAAATCCGACAGGCTGTGTTGTAAGTGTGTTCTCTTCAAATCAGACAGGCTGTGTTGTAAGTGTGTTCTCTTCAAATCAGACATGCTGTATTGTAAGTGTATTCTCCCCAAATCCGACAGACTGTGTTGTAAGTGTGTTCTCCTCAAATCTGACAGGCTGTGTTGTAAGTGTGTTCTCTTCAAATCAGACAGGCTGTGTTGTAAGTGTGTTCTCCTCAAATCCGACAGGCTGTGTTGTAAGTGTGTTCTCTTCAAATCAGAAAGGCTGTGTTGTAAGTGTGTTCTCCTCAAATCAGACAGGCTGTGTTGTAAGTGTGTTCTCCTCAAATCAGACAGACTGTGTTGTAAGTGTGTTCTCCTCAAATCAGACAGGCTGTGTTGTGTGTTCTCCTCCAATCAGACAGGCTGTGTTGTAAGTGTGTTCTCTTCAAATCAGACAGGCTGTGTTTTAAGTGTGTTCTCTTCAAATCAGACAGGCTGTGTTGTACGTGTGTTCTCTTCAAATCAGACAGGCTGTGTTGTAAGTGTGTTCTGCTCAAATCAGACAGGCTGTGTTGTAAGTGTGTTCTCTTCAAATCAGACAGGCTGTGTTGTAAGTGTGTTCTCCTCAAATCAGACAGGCTGTGTTGTAAATGTGTTCTCTTCAAATCAGACAAGCTGTGTTGTAAGTGTGTTCTCTTCACATCAGACATGCTGTGTTGTAAGTGTGTTCTACTCCAATCAGACAGGCTGTGTTGTAAGTGTGTTCTCCTCAAATCAGACAGGCTGTGTTGTAAGTGTGTTCTCCTCAAATCAGACAGGCTGTGTTGTAAGTGCGTTCTCCTCAAATCCGACAGGCTGTGTTGTAAGTGTGTTCTCTTCAAATCAGACAGGCTGTGTTGTAAGTGTGTTCTCTTCAAATCAGACAGGCTGTGTTGTAAGTGTGTTCTCTTCAAATGAGACAGGCTGTGTTGTAAGTGTGTTCCCCTCAAATCAGATAGGCTGTGTTGTAGGTGTGTTCTCCTCAAATCCGACAGGCTGTGTTGTAAGTGTGTTCTCTTCAAATCAGACAGGCTGTGTTGTAAGTGTGTTCTCTTCAAATCAGACAGGCTGTGTTGTAAGTGTGTTCTCTTCAAATCAGACAGGCTGTGTTGTAAGTGTGTTCCTCTCAAATCAGACAGGCTGTGTTGTAAGTGTGTTCTCTTCAAATCAGACATGCTGTCTTGTAAGTGTGTTCTCCCCAAATCAGACAGGCTGTGTTGTAAGTGTGTTCTCCTCAAATCAGACAGGCTGTGTTGTAAGTGTGTTCTCCTCAAATCTGACAGGCTGTGTTGTAAGTGTGTTCTCCTCAAATCAGACAGGCTGTGTTGTAAGTGTGCTGTGCTCAAATCAGACAGGCTGTGTTGTAAGTGTGTTCTCTTCAAATCAGACATGCTGTCTTGTAAGTGTGTTCTCCCCAAATCCGACAGGCTGTGTTGTAAGTGTGTTCTCCCCAAATCCGACAGGCTGTGTTGTAAGTGTGTTCTCTTCACATCAGACATGCTGTGTTGTAAGTGTGTTCTACTCCAATCAGACAGGCTGTGTTGTGAGTGTGTTCTCCTCAAATCTGACAGGCTGTGTTGTAAGTGTGTTCTCTTCAAATCTGACAGGCTGTGTTGTAAGTATGTTCTCCTCAAATCCGACAGGCTGTGTTGTAAGTGTGTTCTCCTCAAATCCGACAGGCTGTGTTGTAAGTGTGTTCTCCTCAAATCCGACAGGCTGTGTTGTAAGTGTGTTCTCCTCAAATCCGACAGGCTGTGTTGTGTGTTCTCTTCAAATCGGACAGGCTGTGTTGTGAGTGTGTTCTCCTCAAATCAGACAGGCTGTGTTGTAAGTGTGTTCTCTTCAAATCAGACAGGCTGTGTTGTACGTGTGTTCTCTTCAAATCAGACAGGCTGTGTTGTAAGTGTGTTCTGCTCAAATCCGACAGGCTGTGTTGTAAGTGTGTTCTCTTCAAATCAGAAGGCTGTGTTGTAAGTGTGTTCTCTTCAAATCAGACAGGCTGTGTTGTAAGTGTGTTCTCCTCAAATCAGACAGGCTGTGTTGTAAGTGTGTTCTCTTCAAATCAGACAAGCTGTGTTGTAAGTATGTTCTCTTCACATCAGACATGCTGTGTTGTAAGTGTGTTCTACTCCAATCAGACAGGCTGTGTTGTAAGTGTGCTCTCCTCAAATCAGACAGGCTGTGTTGTAAGTGTGTTCTCTTCAAATCAGACCGGCTGTGTTGTAAGTGTGTTCCCCTCAAATCACACAGGCTGTGTTGTAAGTGTGTTCTCTTCAAATCAGAGAGGCTGTGTTGTAAGCGTGTTCTCATCCAATCAGACAGGCTGTATTGTAAGTGTGTTCTCCTCAAATCCGACAGGCTGTGTTGTAAGTGTGTTCTACTCCAATCAGACAGGCTGTGTTGTAAGTGTGTTCTCCTCAAATCAGACAGGCTGTGTTGTACGTGTGTTCTCCTCAAATCCGACAGGCTGTGTTGTAAATGTGTTCTCCTCAAATCTGACAGGCTGTGTTGTAAGTGCGTTCTCCTCAAATCAGACAGGCTGTGTTGTAAGTGTGCTGTGCTCAAATCAGACAGGCTGTGTTGTGAGTGTGTTCTCCTCAAATCTGACAGGCTGTGTTGTAAGTGTGTTCTCTTCAAATCTGACAGGCTGTGTTGTAAGTGTGTTCTCCTCAAATCCGACAGGCTGTGTTGTAAGTGTGTTCTCCTCAAATCCGACAGGCTGTGTTGTAAGTGTGTTCTCTTCAAATCAGACAGGCTGTGTTGTAAGTGTGTTCTCTTCAAATCAGACATGCTGTATTGTAAGTGTATTCTCCCCAAATCCGACAGACTGTGTTGTAAGTGTGTTCTCCTCAAATCTGACAGGCTGTGTTGTAAGTGTGTTCTCTTCAAATCAGACAGGCTGTGTTGTAAGTGTGTTCTCCTCAAATCCGACAGGCTGTGTTGTAAGTGTGTTCTCTTCAAATCAGAAAGGCTGTGTTGTAAGTGTGTTCTCCTCAAATCAGACAGGCTGTGTTGTAAGTGTGTTCTCCTCAAATCAGACAGACTGTGTTGTAAGTGTGTTCTCCTCAAATCAGACAGGCTGTGTTGTGTGTTCTCCTCCAATCAGACAGGCTGTGTTGTAAGTGTGTTCTCTTCAAATCAGACAGGCTGTGTTTTAAGTGTGTTCTCTTCAAATCAGACAGGCTGTGTTGTACGTGTGTTCTCTTCAAATCAGACAGGCTGTGTTGTAAGTGTGTTCTGCTCAAATCCGACAGGCTGTGTTGTAAGTGTGTTCTCTTCAAATCAGACAGGCTGTGTTGTAAGTGTGTTCTCTTCAAATCAGACAGGCTGTGTTGTAAGTGTGTTCTCCTCAAATCAGACAGGCTGTGTTGTAAGTGTGTTCTCTTCAAATCAGACAAGCTGTGTTGTAAGTGTGTTCTCTTCACATCAGACATGCTGTGTTGTAAGTGTGTTCTACTCCAATCAGACAGGCTGTGTTGTAAGTGTGTTCTCCTCAAATCAGACAGGCTGTGTTGTAAGTGTGTTCTCCTCAAATCAGACAGGCTGTGTTGTAAGTGCGTTCTCCTCAAATCCGACAGGCTGTGTTGTAAGTGTGTTCTCTTCAAATCAGACAGGCTGTGTTGTAAGTGTGTTCTCTTCAAATCAGACAGGCTGTGTTGTAAGTGTGTTCTCTTCAAATGAGACAGGCTGTGTTGTAAGTGTGTTCCCCTCAAATCAGATTTTCTGTGTTGTAGGTGTGTTCTCCTCAAATCCGACAGGCTGTGTTGTAAGTGTGTTCTCTTCAAATCAGACAGGCTGTGTTGTAAGTGTGTTCTCTTCAAATCAGACAGGCTGTGTTGTAAGTGTGTTCTCTTCAAATCAGACAGGCTGTGTTGTAAGTGTGTTCCTCTCAAATCAGACAGGCTGTGTTGTAAGTGTGTTCTCTTCAAATCAGACATGCTGTCTTGTAAGTGTGTTCTCCCCAAATCAGACAGGCTGTGTTGTAAGTGTGTTCTCCTCAAATCAGACAGGCTGTGTTGTAAGTGTGTTCTCTTCAAATCAGACAAGCTATGTTGTAAGTGTGTTCTCTTCACATCAGACATGCTGTGTTGTAAGTGTGTTCTACTCCAATCAGACAGGCTGTGTTGTAAGTGTGTTCTCCTCAAATCAGACAGGCTGTGTTGTAAGTGTGTTCTCCTCAAATGAGACAGGCTGTGTTGTAAGTCTGTTCTCCTCAAATCAGACAGGCTGTGTTGTAAGTGTGTTCTCTTCAAATCAGACAGGCTGTGTTGTAAGTGTGTTCTCCTCAAATCAGACAGGCTGTGTTGTAAGTGTGTTCTCCTCAAATCAGACAGGCTGTGTTGTAAGTGCGTTCTCCTCAAATCCGACAGGCTGTGTTGTAAGTGTGTTCTCTTCAAATCAGACAGGCTGTGTTGTAAGTGTGTTCTCTTCAAATCAGACAGGCTGTGTTGTAAGTGTGTTCTCTTCAAATGAGACAGGCTGTGTTGTAAGTGTGTTCCCCTCAAATCAGGTAGGCTGTGTTGTAGGTGTGTTCTCCTCAAATCCGACAGGCTGTGTTGTAAGTGTGTTCTCTTCAAATCAGACAGGCTGTGTTGTAAGTGTGTTCTCTTCAAATCAGACAGGGTGTGTTGTAAGTGTGTTCTCTTCAAATCAGACAGGCTGTGTTGTAAGTGTGTTCCTCTCAAATCAGACAGGCTGTGTTGTAAGTGTGTTCTCTTCAAATCAGACATGCTGTCTTGTAAGTGTGTTCTCCCCAAATCCGACAGGCTGTGTTGTAAGTGTGTTCTCCCCAAATCCGACAGGCTGTGTTGTAAGTGTGTTCTCTTCACATCAGACATGCTGTGTTGTAAGTGTGTTCTACTCCAATCAGACAGGCTGTGATGTAAGTCTGTTCTCCTCAAATCCGACAGGCTGTGTTGTAAGTGTGTTCTCCTCAAATCCGACAGGCTGTGTTGTAAGTGTGTTCTACTCCAATCAGACAGGCTGTGCTGTGAGTGTGTTCTCCTCAAATTCGACAGGCTGTGTTGTAAGTGTGTTCTCTTCAAATCAGACAGGCTGTGTTGTAAGTGTGTTATCTTCAAATCAGACAGGCTGTGTTGTAAGTGTGTTCTCCTTAAATCAGACAGGCTGTGTTGTAAGTGTGATCTCCTCAAATCCGACGGGCTGTGTTGTAAGTGTGTTCTCCTCAAATCCGACGGGCTGTGTTGTAAGTGTGTTCTCTTCAAATCAGACAGGCTGTGTTGTGTGTTCTCTTCAAATCAGACAGGCAGTGTTGTAAGTGTGTTCTACTCCAATCAGACAGGCTGTGTTTTAAGTGTGTTCTCCTCAAATCAGACAGGCTGTGTTGTACGTGTGTTCTCCTCAAATCCGACAGGCTGTGTTGTAAATAATAATAATGAATTTATTGCATCCTTAGAAATAATTTCCATTGGTTGAACAGCAATAAAATGTTAGTAATAAAGTACAATACATATAAAATTAAAGTAAAAGTAAAATGTCAGTTATTGATATTTCTGATTTCAAATATTTTGTATAAGTATTCACCAACTTGTCTTATTAGTACGTCTTCTCTTGAACTCATAATATATTTAAATATTTGGTTATCACTTTTCAATTCTTCTGGAATACTGATATTATTAAATAGCTTTTGTCTTTCCGTTTGGTACCTAAGACATTCCATGAAGAAATGTTCTTCATTTTCAATTTTGATCTGGGAACATTGCTTACAGATTCTGTCTTCTAAAGGTATTTTGGGTTGGGTATGTCTACCCTTCTCAATTTCTAATACATGACTGCTTATTCTGAAACGAGTCAATAAGATTTTATGTTTCAGATTACATAAAAGCAAATATGGTTCAAAAGTGTATGAGTCTTTAAACTTTATATACGTTCTCAGTTTTCTATTATCATTTGTTACACTCAACTTCCAGAACTCTACATACCTTTGTTGGATGTTGTTTCGTATGTTTTTTATTTTACTGTGTGGTAATTTTTGAGGTATGACAGACGAGGACAAGTTTGTAATATTTTCGGAGACCATGTTTTTTACTGATGTAAACCTATTTAAATTTTGTTGTTTTTGTTCTTCAAAGGCTTGTTTTGTAATATTACTGTCTGGTAAGGCACTAATACGATACCAGTATTTAATAAGATTTTCCTGAATATCTATAAGTAATGGGAATTTACCAAGTTCAGCTCTGCATGCTGCATTTGAGGAGAATTTACTCACACCTAGTATTTGTTTGCAGAATTTCAAATGTAACTGTTCAATTGGTGTTTTGTCCCATCTATTATTGTCTAGTATGTCATGTCCCCAAGTTGTTGATCCATATAACAAAATTGGTTTAATACATATCTGAAAATGGTGCATAAATGTTCTACAGTCAGTCTCTCTTGGCATTGCTTTCAACAGTGCATACATTGCTCTAGTAGCTTTGTTTGTTAAACATTGTCTTGTTTCTTGGAACTTTCCATTTGATTGTAAAGTTATACCTAAATAAATATAAGAATAGACACAACTTATATTTTGTTCTTGGAATTGAAATAACTCTCTCTTTCTCATTGTTCCCTTTTTGAAAATCATAACTTTGGTTTTATTAAGATTTACCTGGAGTTTCCATTTGTGGCAGTATTCAGATAGTTTATTTAATGCATTTTGCAAACCTAATTGTGTTGTTGAAATCAATACTAGGTCATCTGCATAAAATAGAGAGTTAATTTTATAATTATTTAATGTTACCTGGTTTACTGAATCTTTTAATGTGTCATTCAAGTCCTTAACATAAAGATTAAAAAGCATTGGACTTATAGTACATCCCTGTCTCACACCCTTATTTGTATTAAATATTGGAGATATTTTTTTGCCAAAGCGAATACATGTTTTAGTATTGTTATACATGTTTTTAATCAAATGATAAAGTTTCCCATCAATTCCGTTCTTTAATAATTTATAAAATAAACCATCCCTCCAAACCGTATCGAAAGCCTTGCGGAAATCTACAAAGCATGTATATAGTTTAACATTTTGGTTCAGGTATTTATTAACTATTGTTTTTAGAGTAAAAATGTGATCAGTGGTCTGATAACCTTTTCTAAACCCAGCCTGATTGTTATTTATAATATTATGCTTCTCTGAAAAATCACATAACCTATTATTGACTAAATTACAGAACACTTTGCCTATACAACTGGAAACTGCTACCCCCCTATAATTTCCTGGTTCATCCTTATCCCCTTTTTTAAAAATATGAGTAATTATACTTGTATTCCAGATGTTAGGATAAATGCCTGTATTGAATATTAAATTATACAATTTATGGAGTGGTTTAATTAGATGGTTTTTACTGTTTTTTATAAGTTCTGCACAGAACCCATCATATCCAGCTGATTTTTTTGATTTAAGTTTGTTAATTGCTATTTTAATTTCTTTTTCAGTTATTTCAGCATTCAAGCAATTATTTGATTGTTGCATATTTTCAACTATTCCTGTTTTAGTCACAATGTTTTTCTGAAAGTCTGTTAAATCATCTTTAGTATTCAATTGTTTATAGTATTCAATCCATTTATCAGGTGAAATTGGGTTTTCTTGATTTCTGTCTGAATTCTTTAACTTGCTTATAATTTGCCAAATTTGTTTAGGGTTAGTTTTGTTTAACTGTGTTAGCTTATTTACAATAAGGTTTTGTTCTTGTTTTCTTTTTGTTTTTACTATATTTTTATATTTTTTCTTTTTAGCGTAAAATAGTTCTCTAAGTTTAATGTCAAATGGGTATTTGTTAATCATTCTTGATGTAATACAAAGATCTTTTTTCAATAACTTACATTCTTTGTCAAACCATCTCTTATTATGTTTATGTTTAATTTTTGCACACTTATTAGTTCTCCTGTTAAAAATATTGCCTGCCGCATTATCTATCATATTATTAAAATCCTTAACTGCATTATTAATTCCTGTACTGTCATTAGAATAGTTATTGTTTTGAAATTCATTAATATTATTTTGAATTTCTTTAGATGCTAATTTGTCTTGGTAATTGAATACAGATAAACTGTCCCAACCCAACCCGTAAATGTGTTCTCCTCAAATCTGACAGGCTGTGTTGTAAGTGTGTTCTCCTCAAATCAGACAGGCTGTGTTGTAAGTGCGCTGTGCTCAAATCAGACAGGCTGTGTTGTGAGTGTGTTCTCCTCAAATCTGACAGGCTGTGTTGTAAGTGTGTTCTCTTCAAATCTGACAGGCTGTGTTGTAAGTGTGTTCTCCTCAAATCCGACAGGCTGTGTTGGAAGTGTGTTCTCCTCAAATCCGACAGGCTGTGTTGTAAGTGTGTTCTCCTCAAATCCGACAGGCTGTGTTGTAAGTGTGTTCTCCTCAAATCCGACAGGCTGTGTTGTGTGTTCTCTTCAAATCGGACAGGCTGTGTTGTAAGTGTGTTCTCCTCAAATCAGACAGGCTGTGTTGTAAGTGTGTTTTCTTCAAATCAGACAGGCTGTGTTTTAAGTGTGTTCTCTTCAAATGAGACAGGCTGTGTTGTACGTGTGTTCTCTTCAAATCAGACAGGCTGTGTTGTAAGTGTGTTCTGCTCAAATCCGACAGGCTGTGTTGTTAGTGTGTTCTCTTCAAATCAGACAGGCTGTGTTGTAAGTGTGTTCTCTTCAAATCAGACAGGCTGTGTTGTAAGTGTGTTCTCCTCAAATCAGACAGGCTGTGTTGTAAGTGTGTTCTCTTCAAATCAGACAAGCTGTGTTGTAAGTGTGTTCTCTTCACATCAGACATGCTGTGTTGTAAGTGTGTTGTACTCCAATCAGACAGGCTGTGTTGTAAGTGTGTTCTCCTCAAATCAGACAGGCTGTGTTGTAAGTGTGTTCTCCTCAAATGAGAGAGGCTGTGTTGTAAGTCTGTTCTCCTCAAATCAGACAGGCTGTGTTGTAAGTGTGTTCTCTTCAAATCAGACAGGCTGTGTTGTAAGTGTGTTCTCCTCAAATCTGACAGGCTGTGTTGTAAGTGTGTTCTCCTCAAATCAGACAGGCTGTGTTGTAAGTGCGTTCTCCTCAAATCCGACAGGCTGAGTTGTAAGTGTGTTCTCTTCAAATCAGACAGGCTGTGTTGTAAGTGTGTTCTCTTCAAATCAGACAGGCTGTGTTGTAAGTGTGTTCTCTTCCAATGAGACAGGCTGTGTTGTAAGTGTGTTCCCCTCAAATCAGATAGGCTGTGTTGTAGGTGTGTTCTCCTCAAATCCGACAGGCTGTGTTGTAAGTGTGTTCTCTTCAAATCAGACAGGCTGTGTTGTAAGTGTGTTCTCTTCAAATCAGACAGGCTGTGTTGTAAGTGTGTTCTCTTCAAATCAGACAGGCTGTGTTGTAAGTGTGTTCCCCTCAAATCAGACAGGCTGTGTTGTAAGTGTGTTCACTTCAAATCAGACATGCTGTCTTGTAAGTGCGTTCTCCCCAAATCCGACAGGCTGTGTTGTAAGTGTGTTCTCCCCAAATCCGACAGGCTGTGTTGTAAGTGTGTTCTCTTCACATCAGACATGCTGTGTTGTAAGTGTGTTCTACTCCAATCAGACAGGCTGTGTTGTAAGTCTGTTCTCCTCAAATCAGACAGGCTGTGTTGTAAGTGTGTTCTCCTCAAATCCGACAGGCTGTGTTGTAAGTGTGTTTTCCTCAAATCCGACAGGCTGTGTTGTAAGTGTGTTCTCCTCAAATCCGACAGGCTGTGTTGTAAGTGTGTTCTCTTCAAATCAGACAGGCTGTGTTGTAAGTGTGTTCTCCTCAAATCAGACAGGCTGTGTTGTGTGTTCTCTTCAAATCAGACAGGCTGTGTTGTAAGTGTGTTCTCCTCAAATCCGACAGGCTGTGTTGTAAGTGTGTTCTCCTCAAATCCGACAGGCTGTGTTGTAAGTGTGTTCTCCTCAAATCCGACAGGCTGTGTTGTAAGTGTGTTCTCTTCAAATCAGACAGGCTGTGTTGTAAGTGTGTTATCTTCAAATCAGACAGGCTGTGTTGTAAGTGTGTTCTCCTTAAATCAGACAGGCTGTGTTGTAAGTGTGATCTCCTCAAATCCGACGGGCTGTGTTGTAATTGTGTTCTCCTCAAATCCGACGGGCTGTGTTGTAAGTGTGTTCTCTTCAAATCAGACAGGCTGTGTTGTGTGTTCTCTTCAAATCAGACAGGCAGTGTTGTAAGTGTGTTCGCTTCAAATCAGACAGGCTGTGTTGTAAGTGTGTTCTCTTCAAATCAGACAGGCTGTGTTGTAAGTACGTTCTCCTCCAATCAGACAGACTGTGTTGTAAGTGTGTTCTCCTCAAATCCGACAGGCTGTGTTGTAAGTGTGTTCTCCTCAAATCCGACAGCCTGTGTTGTAAGTGTGCTCTCTTCAAATCAGACAGGCTGTGTTGTAAGTGTGTTCTCCTCAAATCAGACTGGCTGTGTTGTAAGTGTGTTCTCCTCAAATCAGACAGTCTGTGTTGTAAGTGTGTTCTCCTCAAATCAGACAGTCTGTGTTGTAAGTGTGTTCTCTTCAAATCAGACAGGCTGTGTTGTAAGTGTGTTCTCTTCAAATCAGACAGGCTGTGTTGTACGTGTGTTCTCTTCAAATCATACAGTCTGTGCTGTACGTGAGTTCTCTTCAAATCAGACAGGCTGTGTTGTAAGTGTGTTCCCCTCAAATCAGACAGGCTGTGTTGTAGGTGTGTTCTCCTCAAATCAGACAGGCTGTGTTGTAAGTGTGTTCTCTTCACATCAGACATGCTGTGTTGTAAGTGTGTTCTACTGCAATCAGACAGGCTGTGTTGTAAGTGTGTTCTCCTCAAATCAGACAGGCTGTGTTGTAAGTGTGTTCTCCTCCAATCAGACAGGCTGTGTTGTACGTGTGTTCTCCTCAAATCCGACAGGCTGTGTTGTAAATGTGTTCTCTTCAAATCAGACAGGCTGTGTTGTAAGTGTGTTCCCCTCAAATCAGACAGGCTGTGTTGTAAGTGTGTTCTCTTCAAATCAGACATGCTGTCTTGTAAGTGTGTTCTTCCCAAATCCGACAGGCTGTGTTGTAAGTGTGTTCTCCCCAAATCCGACAGGCTGTGTTGTAAGTGTGTTCTCTTCACATCAGACATGCTGTGTTGTAAGTGTGTTCTACTCCAATCAGACAGGCTGTGTTGTAAGTCTGTTCTCCTCAAATCAGACAGGCTGTGTTGTAAGTGTGTTCTCCTCAAATCCGACAGGCTGTGTTGTAAGTGTGTTTTCCTCAAATCCGACAGGCTGTGTTGTAAGTGTGTTCTCCTCAAATCCGACAGGCTGTGTTGTAAGTGTGTTCTCTTCAAATCAGACAGGCTGTGTTGTAAGTGTGTTCTCCTCAAATCAGACAGGCTGTGTTGTGTTCTCTCTTCAAATCAGACAGGCTGTGTTGTAAGTGTGTTCTCCTCAAATCCGACAGGCTGTGTTGTAAGTGTGTTCTCCTCAAATCCGACAGGCTGTGTTGTAAGTGTGTTCTCCTCAAATCCGACAGGCTGTGTTGTAAGTGTGTTCTCTTCAAATCAGACAGGCTGTGTTGTAAGTGTGTTATCTTCAAATCACACAGGCTGTGTTGTAAGTGTGTTCTCCTTAAATCAGACAGGCTGTGTTGTAAGTGTGATCTCCTCAAATCCGACGGGCTGTGTTGTAATTGTGTTCTCCTCAAATCCGACGGGCTGTGTTGTAAGTGTGTTCTCTTCAAATCAGACAGGCTGTGTTGTGTGTTCTCTTCAAATCAGACAGGCAGTGTTATAAGTGTGTTCGCTTCAAATCAGACAGGCTGTGTTGTAAGTGTGTTCTCTTCAAATCAGACAGGCTGTGTTGTAAGTACGTTCTCCTCCAATCAGACAGACTGTGTTGTAAGTGTGTTCTCCTCAAATCCGACAGGCTGTGTTGTAAGTGTGTTCTCCTCAAATCCGACAGCCTGTGTTGTAAGTGTGCTCTCTTCAAATCAGACAGGCTGTGTTGTAAGTGTGTTCTCCTCAAATCAGACTGGCTGTGTTGTAAGTGTGTTCTCCTCAAATCAGACAGTCTGTGTTGTAAGTGTGTTCTCCTCAAATCAGACAGTCTGTGTTGTAAGTGTGTTCTCTTCAAATCAGACAGGCTGTGTTGTAAGTGTGTTCTCTTCAAATCAGACAGGCTGTGTTGTACGTGTGTTCTCTTCAAATCATACAGTCTGTGCTGTACGTGAGTTCTCTTCAAATCAGACAGGCTGTGTTGTAAGTGTGTTCCCCTCAAATCAGACAGGCTGTGTTGTAGGTGTGTTCTCCTCAAATCAGACAGGCTGTGTTGTAAGTGTGTTCTCTTCAAATCAGACAGGCTGTGTTGTAAGTGTGTTCTCTTCAAATCAGACAGGCTGTGTTGTAAGTGTGTTCTCTTCAAATCAGACAGGCTGTGTTGTAAGTGTGTTCCCCTCAAATCACACAGGCTGTGTTGTAAGTGTGTTCTCTTCAAATCAGAGAGGCTGTGTTGTAAGCGTGTTCTCTTCAAATCAGATAGGTTGTGTTGTAAGCGTGTTCTCCTCCAATCAGACAGGCCGTATTGTAAGTGTGTTCTCCTCAAATCCGACAGGCTGTGTTGTAAGTGTGTTCTCCTCAAATCCGACAGGCTGTGTTGTAAGTGTGCTCTCTTCAAATCAGACAGGCTGTGTTGTAAGTGTGTTATCTTCAAATCAGACAGGCTGTGTTGTAAGTGTGTTCTCCTTAAATCAGACAGGCCGTATTGTAAGTGCGTTCTCCTCAAATCCGACAGGCTGTGTTGTAAGTGTGTTCTCCTCAAATCCGACAGGCTGTGTTGTAAGTGTGTTCTCTTCAAATCAGACAGGCTGTGTTGTAAGTGTGTTATCTTCAAATCAGACAGGCTGTGTTGTAAGTGTGTTCTCCTTAAATCAGACAGGCTGTGTTGTAAGTGTGATCTCCTCAAATCCGACGGGCTGTGTTGTAATTGTGTTCTCCTCAAATCCGACGGGCTGTGTTGTAAGTGTGTTCTCTTCAAATCAGACAGGCTGTGTTGTGTGTTCTCTTCAAATGAGACAGGCTGTGTTGTAAGTGTGTTCGCTTCAAATCAGACAGGCTGTGTTGTAAGTGTGTTCTCTTCAAATCAGACAGGCTGTGTTGTAAGTACGTTCTCCTCCAATCAGACAGACTGTGTTGTAAGTGTGTTCTCCTCAAATCCGACAGGCTGTGTTGTAAGTGTGTTCTCCTCAAATCCGACAGCCTGTGTTGTAAGTGTGCTCTCTTCAAATCAGACAGGCTGTGTTGTAAGTGTGTTCTCCTCAAATCAGACTGGCTGTGTTGTAAGTGTGTTCTCCTCAAATCAGACAGTCTGTGTTGTAAGTGTGTTCTCCTCAAATCAGACAGTCTGTGTTGTAAGTGTGTTCTCTTCAAATCAGACAGGCTGTGCTGTAAGTGTGTTCTCTTCAAATCAGACAGGCTGTGTTGTACGTGTGTTCTCTTCAAATCATACAGTCTGTGCTGTACGTGAGTTCTCTTCAAATCAGACAGGCTGTGTTGTAAGTGTGTTCCCCTCAAATCAGACAGGCTGTGTTGTAGGTGTGTTCTCCTCAAATCAGACAGGCTGTGTTGTAAGTGTGTTCTCTTCACATCAGACATGCTGTGTTGTAAGTGTGTTCTACTGCAATCAGACAGGCTGTGTTGTAAGTGTGTTCTCCTCAAATCAGACAGGCTGTGTTGTAAGTGTGTTCTCCTCCAATCAGACAGGCTGTGTTGTACGTGTGTTCTCCTCAACTCCGACAGGCTGTGTTGTAAATGTGTTCTCTTCAAATCAGACAGGCTGTGTTGTAAGTGTGTTCCCCTCAAATCAGACAGGCTGTGTTGTAAGTGTGTTCTCTTCAAATCAGACATGCTGTCTTGTAAGTGTGTTCTCCCCAAATCCGACAGGCTGTGTTGTAAGTGTGTTCTCCCCAAATCCGACAGGCTGTGTTGTAAGTGTGTTCTCTTCACATCAGACATGCTGTGTTGTAAGTGTGTTCTACTCCAATCAGACAGGCTGTGTTGTAAGTCTGTTCTCCTCAAATCAGACAGGCTGTGTTGTAAGTGTGTTCTCCTCAAATCCGACAGGCTGTGTTGTAAGTGTGTTTTCCTCAAATCCGACAGGCTGTGTTGTAAGTGTGTTCTCCTCAAATCCGACAGGCTGTGTTGTAAGTGTGTTCTCTTCAAATCAGACAGGCTGTGTTGTAAGTGTGTTCTCCTCAAATCAGACAGGCTGTGTTGTGTGTTCTCTTCAAATCAGACAGGCTGTGTTGTAAGTGTGTTCTCCTCAAATCCGACAGGCTGTGTTGTAAGTGTGTTCTCCTCAAATCCGACAGGCTGTGTTGTAAGTGTGTTCTCCTCAAATCCGACAGGCTGAGTTGTAAGTGTGTTCTCTTCAAATCAGACAGGCTGTGTTGTAAGTGTGTTATCTTCAAATCACACAGGCTGTGTTGTAAGTGTGTTCTCCTTAAATCAGACAGGCTGTGTTGTAAGTGTGATCTCCTCAAATCCGACGGGCTGTGTTGTAATTGTGTTCTCCTCAAATCCGACGGGCTGTGTTGTAAGTGTGTTCTCTTCAAATCAGACAGGCTGTGTTGTGTGTTCTCTTCAAATCAGACAGGCAGTGTTGTAAGTGTGTTCGATTCAAATCAGACAGGCTGTGTTGTAAGTGTGTTCTCTTCAAATCACACAGGCTGTGTTGTAAGTACGTTCTCCTCCAATCAGACAGACTGTGTTGTAAGTGTGTTCTCCTCAAATCCGACAGGCTGTGTTGTAAGTGTGTTCTCCTCAAATCCGACAGCCTGTGTTGTAAGTGTGCTCTCTTCAAATCAGACAGGCTGTGTTGTAAGTGTGTTCTCCTCAAATCAGACTGGCTGTGTTGTAAGTGTGTTCTCCTCAAATCAGACAGTCTGTGTTGTAAGTGTGTTCTCCTCAAATCAGACAGTCTGTGTTGTAAGTGTGTTCTCTTCAAATCAGACAGGCTGTGTTGTAAGTGTGTTCTCTTCAAATCAGACAGGCTGTGTTGTACGTGTGTTCTCTTCAAATCATACAGTCTGTGCTGTACGTGAGTTCTCTTCAAATCAGACAGGCTGTGTTGTAAGTGTGTTCCCCTCAAATCAGACAGGCTGTGTTGTAGGTGTGTTCTCCTCAAATCAGACAGGCTGTGTTGTAAGTGTGTTCTCTTCAAATCAGACAGGCTGTGTTGTAAGTGTGTTCTCTTCAAATCAGACAGGCTGTGTTGTAAGTGTGTTCTCTTCAAATCAGACAGGCTGTGTTGTAAGTGTGTTCCCCTCAAATCACACAGGCTGTGTTGTAAGTGTGTTCTCTTCAAATCAGAGAGGCTGTGTTGTAAGCGTGTTCTCTTCAAATCAGATAGGTTGTGTTGTAAGCGTGTTCTCCTCCAATCAGACAGGCCGTATTGTAAGTGTGTTCTCCTCAAATCCGACAGGCTGTGTTGTAAGTGTGTTCTCCTCAAATCCGACAGGCTGTGTTGTAAGTGTGCTCTCTTCAAATCAGACAGGCTGTGTTGTAAGTGTGTTCTCCTCAAATCAGACTGGCTGTGTTGTAAGTGTGTTCTCCTCAAATCAGACAGTCTGTGTTGTAAGTGTGTTCTCCTCAAATCAGACAGGCCGTATTGTAAGTGTGTTCTCCTGAAATCCGACAGGCTGTGTTGTAAGTGTGTTCTCCTCAAATCCGACAGGCTGTGTTGTAAGTGTGCTCTCCTCAAATCAGACAGTCTGTGTTGTAAGTGTGTTCACTTCAAATCAGACAGGCTGTGTTGTAAGTGTGTTCTCTTCAAATCAGACAGGCTGTGTTGTACGCGTGTTCTCTTCAAATCATACAGTCTGTGCTGTACGTGAGTTCTCTTCAAATCACACAGGCTGTGTTGTAAGTGTGTTCTCTTCAAATCAGAGAGGCTGTGTTGTAAGCGTGTTCTCTTCAAATCAGATAGGTTGTGTTGTAAGCGTGTTCTCCTCCAATCAGACAGGCCGTATTGTAAGTGTGTTCTCCTCAAATCCGACAGGCTGTGTTGTAAGTGTGTTCTCCTCAAATCCGACAGGCTGTGTTGTAAGTGTGCTCTCTTCAAATCAGACAGGCTGTGTTGTAAGTGTGTTCTCCTCAAATCAGACTGGCTGTGTTGTAAGTGTGTTCTCCTCAAATCAGACAGTCTGTGTTGTAAGTGTGTTCTCCTCAAATCAGACAGGCCGTATTGTAAGTGTGTTCTCCTGAAATCCGACAGGCTGTGTTGTAAGTGTGTTCTCCTCAAATCAGACAGGCTGTGTTGTAAATGTGTTCCCCTCAAATCAGACAGGCTGTGTTGTAGGTGTGTTCTCCTCAAATCAGACAGGCTGTGTTGTAAGTGTGTTCTCTTCAAATCAGACAGGCTGTGTTGTAAGTATGTTCTCTTCAAATCAGACAGGCTGTGTTGTAAGTGTGTTCTCTTCAAATCAGACAGGCTGTGTTGTAAGTGTGTTCCCCTCAAATCACACAGGCTGTGTTGTAAGTGTGTTCTCTTCAAATCAGAGAGGCTGTGTTGTAAGCGTGTTCTCTTCAAATCAGATAGGTTGTGTTGTAAGCGTGTTCTCCTCCAATCAGACAGGCTGTATTGTAAGTGTGTTCTCCTCAAATCCGACAGGCTTTGTTGTAAGTGTGTTCTCCTCAAATCAGACAGGCTGTGTTGTAAGTGTGTTCTCTTCACATCAGACATGCTGTGTTGTAAGTGTGTTCTACTGCAATCAGACAGGCTGTGTTGTAAGTGTGTTCTCCTCAAATCAGACAGGCTGTGTTGTAAGTGTGTTCTCCTCCAATCAGACAGGCTGTGTTGTACGTGTGTTCTCCTCAAATCCGACAGGCTGTGTTGTAAATGTGTTCTCTTCAATTCAGACAGGCTGTGTTGTAAATGTGTTCCCCTCAAATCAGACAGGCTGTGTTGTAAGTGTGTTCTCTTCAAATCAGACATGCTGTCTTGTAAGTGTGTTCTCCCCAAATCCGACAGGCTGTGTTGTAAGTGTGTTCTCCCCAAATCCGACAGGCTGTGTTGTAAGTGTGTTCTCTTCACATCAGACATGCTGTGTTGTAAGTGTGTTCTACTCCAATCAGACAGGCTGTGTTGTAAGTCTGTTCTCCTCAAATCAGACAGGCTGTGTTGTAAGTGTGTTCTCCTCAAATCCGACAGGCTGTGTTGTAAGTGTGTTTTCCTCAAATCCGACAGGCTGTGTTGTAAGTGTGTTCTCCTCAAATCCGACAAGCTGTGTTGTAAGTGTGTTCTCCTCAAATCCGACGGGCTGTGTTGTAAGTGTGTTCTCTTCAAATCAGACAGGCTGTGTTGTGTGTTCTCTTCAAATCAGACAGGCTGTGTTGTTAGTGTGTTCTCTTCAAATCAGACAGGCTGTGTTGTAAGTGTGTTCTCTTCAAATCAGACAGGCTGTGTTGTAAGTGTGTTCTCCTCAAATCAGACAGGCTGTGTTGTAAGTGTGTTCTCTTCAAATCAGACAAGCTGTGTTGTAAGTGTGTTCTCTTCACATCAGACATGCTGTGTTGTAAGTGTGTTGTACTCCAATCAGACAGGCTGTGTTGTAAGTGTGTTCTCCTCAAATCAGACAGGCTGTGTTGTAAGTGTGTTCTCCTCAAATGAGAGAGGCTGTGTTGTAAGTCTGTTCTCCTCAAATCAGACAGGCTGTGTTGTAAGTGTGTTCTCTTCAAATCAGACAGGCTGTGTTGTAAGTGTGTTCTCCTCAAATCAGACAGGCTGTGTTGTAAGTGTGTTCTCCTCAAATCAGACAGGCTGTGTTGTAAGTGCGTTCTCCTCAAATCCGACAGGCTGAGTTGTAAGTGTGTTCTCTTCAAATCAGACAGGCTGTGTTGTAAGTGTGTTCTCTTCAAATCAGACAGGCTGTGTTGTAAGTGTGTTCTCTTCAAATGAGACAGGCTGTGTTGTAAGTGTGTTCCCCTCAAATCAGATAGGCTGTGTTGTAGGTGTGTTCTCCTCAAATCCGACAGGCTGTGTTGTAAGTGTGTTCTCTTCAAATCAGACAGGCTGTGTTGTAAGTGTGTTCTCTTCAAATCAGACAGGCTGTGTTGTAAGTGTGTTCTCTTCAAATCAGACAGGCTGTGTTGTGTGTTCTCTTCAAATCAGACAGGCTGTGTTGTTAGTGTGTTCTCTTCAAATCAGACAGGCTGTGTTGTAAGTGTGTTCTCTTCAAATCAGACAGGCTGTGTTGTAAGTGTGTTCTCCTCAAATCAGACAGGCTGTGTTGTAAGTGTGTTCTCTTCAAATCAGACAAGCTGTGTTGTAAGTGTGTTCTCTTCACATCAGACATGCTGTGTTGTAAGTGTGTTGTACTCCAATCAGACAGGCTGTGTTGTAAGTGTGTTCTCCTCAAATCAGACAGGCTGTGTTGTAAGTGTGTTCTCCTCAAATGAGAGAGGCTGTGTTGTAAGTCTGTTCTCCTCAAATCAGACAGGCTGTGTTGTAAGTGTGTTCTCTTCAAATCAGACAGGCTGTGTTGTAAGTGTGTTCTCCTCAAATCAGACAGGCTGTGTTGTAAGTGTGTTCTCCTCAAATCAGACAGGCTGTGTTGTAAGTGCGTTCTCCTCAAATCCGACAGGCTGAGTTGTAAGTGTGTTCTCTTCAAATCAGACAGGCTGTGTTGTAAGTGTGTTCTCTTCAAATCAGACAGGCTGTGTTGTAAGTGTGTTCTCTTCAAATGAGACAGGCTGTGTTGTAAGTGTGTTCCCCTCAAATCAGATAGGCTGTGTTGTAGGTGTGTTCTCCTCAAATCCGACAGGCTGTGTTGTAAGTGTGTTCTCTTCAAATCAGACAGGCTGTGTTGTAAGTGTGTTCTCTTCAAATCAGACAGGCTGTGTTGTAAGTGTGTTCTCTTCAAATCAGACAGGCTGTGTTGTAAGTGTGTTCCCCTCAAATCAGACAGGCTGTGTTGTAAGTGTGTTCTCTTCAAATCAGACATGCTGTCTTGTAAGTGTGTTCTCCCCAAATCCGACAGGCTGTGTTGTAAGTGTGTTCTCCCCAAATCCGACAGGCTGTGTTGTAAGTGTGTTCTCTTCACATCAGACATGCTGTGTTGTAAGTGTGTTCTACTCCAATCAGACAGGCTGTGTTGTAAGTCTGTTCTCCTCAAATCAGACAGGCTGTGTTGTAAGTGTGTTCTCCTCAAATCCGACAGGCTGTGTTGTAAGTGTGTTTTCCTCAAATCCGACAGGCTGTGTTGTAAGTGTGTTCTCCTCAAATCCGACAGGCTGTGTTGTAAGTGTGTTCTCTTCAAATCAGACAGGCTGTGTTGTAAGTGTGTTCTCCTCAAATCAGACAGGCTGTGTTGTGTGTTCTCTTCAAATCAGACAGGCTGTGTTGTAAGTGTGTTCTCCTCAAATCCGACAGGCTGTGTTGTAAGTGTGTTCTCCTCAAATCCGACAGGCTGTGTTGTAAGTGTGTTCTCCTCAAATCCGACAGGCTGTGTTGTAAGTGTGTTCTCTTCAAATCAGACAGGCTGTGTTGTAAGTGTGTTATCTTCAAATCAGACAGGCTGTGTTGTAAGTGTGTTCTCCTTAAATCAGACAGGCTGTGTTGTAAGTGTGATCTCCTCAAATCCGACGGGCTGTGTTGTAATTGTGTTCTCCTCAAATCCGACGGGCTGTGTTGTAAGTGTGTTCTCTTCAAATCAGACAGGCTGTGTTGTGTGTTCTCTTCAAATCAGACAGGCAGTGTTGTAAGTGTGTTCGCTTCAAATCAGACAGGCTGTGTTGTAAGTGTGTTCTCTTCAAATCAGACAGGCTGTATTGTAAGTACGTTCTCCTCCAATCAGACAGACTGTGTTGTAAGTGTGTTCTCCTCAAATCCGACAGGCTGTGTTGTAAGTGTGTTCTCCTCAAATCCGACAGCCTGTGTTGTAAGTGTGCTCTCTTCAAATCAGACAGGCTGTGTTGTAAGTGTGTTCTCAAATCAGACTGGCTGTGTTGTAAGTGTGTTCTCCTCAAATCAGACAGTCTGTGTTGTAAGTGTGTTCTCCTCAAATCAGACAGTCTGTGTTGTAAGTGTGTTCTCTTCAAATCAGACAGGCTGTGTTGTAAGTGTGTTCTCTTCAAATCAGACAGGCTGTGTTGTACGTGTGTTCTCTTCAAATCATACAGTCTGTGCTGTACGTGAGTTCTCTTCAAATCAGACAGGCTGTGTTGTAAGTGTGTTCCCCTCAAATCAGACAGGCTGTGTTGTAGGTGTGTTCTCCTCAAATCAGACAGGCTGTGTTGTAAGTGTGTTCTCTTCAAATCAGACAGGCTGTGTTGTAAGTGTGTTCTCTTCAAATCAGACAGGCTGTGTTGTAAGTGTGTTCTCTTCAAATCAGACAGGCTGTGTTGTAAGTGTGTTCCCCTCAAATCACACAGGCTGTGTTGTAAGTGTGTTCTCTTCAAATCAGAGAGGCTGTGTTGTAAGCGTGTTCTCTTCAAATCAGATAGGTTGTGTTGTAAGCGTGTTCTCCTCCAATCAGACAGGCCGTATTGTAAGTGTGTTCTCCTCAAATCCGACAGGCTGTGTTGTAAGTGTGTTCTCCTCAAATCCGACAGGCTGTGTTGTAAGTGTGCTCTCTTCAAATCAGACAGGCTGTGTTGTAAGTGTGTTCTCCTCAAATCAGACTGGCTGTGTTGTAAGTGTGTTCTCCTCAAATCAGACAGTCTGTGTTGTAAGTGTGTTCTCCTCAAATCAGACAGGCCGTATTGTAAGTGTGTTCTCCTGATATCCGACAGGCTGTGTTGTAAGTGTGTTCTCCTCAAATCCGACAGGCTGTGTTGTAAGTGTGCTCTCCTCAAATCAGACAGTCTGTGTTGTAAGTGTGTTCTCTTCAAATCAGACAGGCTGTATTGTAAGTGTGTTCTCTTCAAATCAGACAGGCTGTGTTGTACGCGTGTTCTCTTCAAATCATACAGTCTGTGCTGTACGTGAGTTCTCTTCAAATCAGACAGGCTGTGTTGTAAATGTGTTCCCCTCAAATCAGACAGGCTGTGTTGTAAGTGTGTTCTCCTCAAATCAGACAGGCTGTGTTGTAAGTGTGTTCTCTTCAAATCAGACAGGCTGTGTTGTAAGTATGTTCTCTTCAAATCAGACAGGCTGTGTTGTAAGTGTGTTCTCTTCAAATCAGACAGGCTGTGTTGTAAGTGTGTTCCCCTCAAATCACACAGGCTGTGTTGTAAGTGTGTTCTCTTCAAATCAGAGAGGCTGTGTTGTAAGCGTGTTCTCTTCAAATCAGATAGGTTGTGTTGTAAGCGTGTTCTCCTCCAATCAGACAGGCTGTATTGTAAGTGTGTTCTCCTCAAATCCGACAGGCTTTGTTGTAAGTGTGTTCTCCTCAAATCAGACAGGCTGTGTTGTAAGTGTGTTCTCTTCACATCAGACATGCTGTGTTGTAAGTGTGTTCTACTGCAATCAGACAGGCTGTGTTGTAAGTGTGTTCTCCTCAAATCAGACAGGCTGTGTTGTAAATGTGTTCTCTTCAAATCAGACAGGCTGTGTTGTAAGTGTGTTCCCCTCAAATCAGACAGGCTGTGTTGCAAGTGTGTTCTCTTCAAATCAGACATGCTGTCTTGTAAGTGTGTTCTCCCCAAATCCGACAGGCTGTGTTGTAAGTGTGTTCTCCCCAAATCCGACAGGCTGTGTTGTAAGTGTGTTCTCTTCACATCAGACATGCTGTGTTGTAAGTGTGTTCTACTCCAATCAGACAGGCTGTGTTGTAAGTCTGTTCTCCTCAAATCAGACAGGCTGTGTTGTAAGTGTGTTCTCCTCAAATCCGACAGGCTGTGTTGTAAGTGTGTTTTCCTCAAATCCGACAGGCTGTGTTGTAAGTGTGTTCTCCTCAAATCCGACAGGCTGTGTTGTAAGTGTGTTCTCTTCAAATCAGACAGGCTGTGTTGTAAGTGTGTTCTCCTCAAATCAGACAGGCTGTGTTGTGTGTTCTCTTCAAATCAGACAGGCTGTGTTGTAAGTGTGTTCTCCTCAAATCCGACAGGCTGTGTTGTAAGTGTGTTCTCCTCAAATCCGACAGGCTGTGTTGTAAGTGTGTTCTTCTCAAATCCGACAGGCTGTGTTGTAAGTGTGTTCTCGTCAAATCAGACAGGCTGTGTTGTAAGTGTGTTATCTTCAAATCACACAGGCTGTGTTGTAAGTGTGTTCTCCTTAAATCAGACAGGCTGTGTTGTAAGTGTGATCTCCTCAAATCCGACGGGCTGTGTTGTAATTGTGTTCTCCTCAAATCCGACGGGCTGTGTTGTAAGTGTGTTCTCTTCAAATCAGACAGGCTGTGTTGTGTGTTCTCTTCAAATCAGACAGGCAGTGTTGTAAGTGTGTTCGCTTCAAATCAGAGAGGCTGTGTTGTAAGTGTGTTCTCTTCAAATCAGACAGGCTGTGTTGTAAGTACGTTCTCCTCCAATCAGACAGACTGTGTTGTAAGTGTGTTCTCCTCAAATCCGACAGGCTGTGTTGTAAGTGTGTTCTCCTCAAATCCGACAGCCTGTGTTGTAAGTGTGCTCTCTTCAAATCAGACAGGCTGTGTTGTAAGTGTGTTCTCCTCAAATCAGACTGGCTGTGTTGTAAGTGTGTTCTCCTCAAATCAGACAGTCTGTGTTGTAAGTGTGTTCTCCTCAAATCAGACAGTCTGTGTTGTAAGTGTGTTCTCTTCAAATCAGACAGGCTGTGTTGTAAGTGTGTTCTCTTCAAATCAGACAGGCTGTGTTGTACGTGTGTTCTCTTCAAATCATACAGTCTGTGCTGTACGTGTGTTCTCTTCAAATCAGACAGGCTGTGTTGTAAGTGTGTTCCCCTCAAATCAGACAGGCTGTGTTGTAGGTGTGTTCTCCTCAAATCAGACAGGCTGTGTTGTAAGTGTGTTCTCTTCAAATCAGACAGGCTGTGTTGTAAGTGTGTTCTCTTCAAATCAGACAGGCTGTGTTGTAAGTGTGTTCTCTTCAAATCAGACAGGCTGTGTTGTAAGTGTGTTCCCCTCAAATCACACAGGCTGTGTTGTAAGTGTGTTCTCTTCAAATCAGAGAGGCTGTGTTGTAAGCGTGTTCTCTTCAAATCAGATAGGTTGTGTTGTAAGCGTGTTCTCCTCCAATCAGACAGGCCGTATTGTAAGTGTGTTCTCCTCAAATCCGACAGGCTGTGTTGTAAGTGTGTTCTCCTCAAATCCGACAGGCTGTGTTGTAAGTGTGCTCTCTTCAAATCAGACAGGTTGTGTTGTAAGTGTGTTCTCCTCAAATCAGACTGGCTGTGTTGTAAGTGTGTTCTCCTCAAATCAGACAGTCTGTGTTGTAAGTGTGTTCTCCTCAAATCAGACAGGCCGTATTGTAAGTGTGTTCTCCTGAAATCCGACAGGCTGTGTTGTAAGTGTGTTCTCCTCAAATCCGACAGGCTGTGTTGTAAGTGTGCTCTCCTCAAATCAGACAGTCTGTGTTGTAAGTGTGTTCTCTTCAAATCAGACAGGCTGTGTTGTACGCGTGTTCCCTTCAAATCATACAGTCTGTGCTGTACGTGAGTTCTCTTCAAATCAGACAGGCTGTGTTGTAAATGTGTTCCCCTCAAATCAGACAGGCTGTGTTGTAGGTGTGTTCTCCTCAAATAAGACAGGCTGTGTTGTAAGTGTGTTCTCTTCAAATCAGACAGGCTGTGTTGTAAGTATGTTCTCTTCAAATCAGACAGGCTGTGTTGTAAGTGTGTTCTCTTCAAATCAGACAGGCTGTGTTGTAAGTGTGTTCCCCTCAAATCACACAGGCTGTGTTGTAAGTGTGTTCTCTTCAAATCAGAGAGGCTGTGTTGTAAGCGTGTTCTCTTCAAATCAGATAGGTTGTGTTGTAAGCGTGTTCTCCTCCAATCAGACAGGCTGTATTGTAAGTGTGTTCTCCTCAAATCCGACAGGCTTTGTTGTAAGTGTGTTCTCCTCAAATCAGACAGGCTGCGTTGTAAGTGTGTTCTCTTCACATCAGACATGCTGTGTTGTAAGTGTGTTCTACTGCAATCAGACAGGCTGTGTTGTAAGTGTGTTCTCCTCAAATCAGACAGGCTGTGTTGTAAGTGTGTTCTCCTCCAATCAGACAGGCTGTGTTGTACGTGTGTTCTACTCAAATCCGACAGGCTGTGTTGTAAATGTGTTCTCTTCAAATCAGACAGGCTGTGTTGTAAGTGTGTTCCCCTCAAATCAGACAGGCTGTGTTGTAAGTGTGTTCTCTTCAAATCAGACATGCTGTCTTGTAAGTGTGTTCTCCCCAAATCCGACAGGCTGTGTTGTAAGTGTGTTCTCCCCAAATCCGACAGGCTGTGTTGTAAGTGTGTTCTCTTCACATCAGACATGCTGTGTTGTAAGTGTGTTCTACTCCAATCAGACAGGCTGTGTTGTAAGTCTGTTCTCCTCAAATCAGACAGGCTGTGTTGTAAGTGTGTTCTCCTCAAATCCGACAGGCTGTGTTGTAAGTGTGTTTTCCTCAAATCCGACAGGCTGTGTTGTAAGTGTGTTCTCCTCAAATCCGACAGGCTGTGTTGTAAGTGTGTTCTCTTCAAATCAGACAGGCTGTGTTGTAAGTGTGTTCTCCTCAAATCAGACTGGCTGTGTTGTAAGTGTGTTCTCCTCAAATCAGACAGTCTGTGTTGTAAGTGTGTTCTCTTCAAATCAGACAGTCTGTGTTGTAAGTGTGTTCTCTTCAAATCAGACAGGCTGTGTTGTAAGTGTGTTCTCTTCAAATCAGACAGGCTGTGTTGTACGTGTGTTCTCTTCAAATCATACAGTCTGTGCTGTACGTGAGTTCTCTTCAAATCAGACAGGCTGTGTTGTAAGTGTGTTCCCCTCAAATCAGACAGGCTGTGTTGTAGGTGTGTTCTCCTCAAATCAGACAGGCTGTGTTGTAAGTGTGTTCTCTTCAAATCAGACAGGCTGTGTTGTAAGTGTGTTCTCTTCAAATCAGACAGGCTGTGTTGTAAGTGTGTTCTCTTCAAATCAGACAGGCTGTGTTGTAAGTGTGTTCCCCTCAAATCACACAGGCTGTGTTGTAAGTGTGTTCTCCTCAAATCCGACAGGCTGTGTTGTAAGTGTGTTCTCTTCAAATCAGACAGGCTGTGTTGTAAGTGTGTTCTCCTCAAATCAGACAGGCTGTGTTGTGTGTTCTCTTCAAATCAGACAGGCTGTGTTGTAAGTGTGTTCTCCTCAAATCCGACAGGCTGTGTAGTAAGTGTGTTCTCCTCAAATCCGACAGGCTGTGTTGTAAGTGTGTTCTCCTCAAATCCGACAGGCTGTGTTGTAAGTGTGTTCTCTTCAAATCAGACAGGCTGTGTTGTAAGTGTGTTATCTTCAAATCAGACAGGCTGTGTTGTAAGTGTGTTCTCCTTAAATCAGACAGGCTGTGTTGTAAGTGTGATCTCCTCAAATCCGACGGGCTGTGTTGTAATTGTGTTCTCCTCAAATCCGACGGGCTGTGTTGTAAGTGTGTTCTCTTCAAATCAGACAGGCTGTGTTGTGTGTTCTCTTCAAATCAGACAGGCAGTGTTGTAAGTGTGTTCGCTTCAAATCAGACAGGCTGTGTTGTAAGTACGTTCTCCTCCAATCAGACAGACTGTGTTGTAAGTGTGTTCTCCTCAAATCCGACAGGCTGTGTTGTAAGTGTGTTCTCCTCAAATCCGACAGCCTGTGTTGTAAGTGTGCTCTCTTCAAATCAGACAGGCTGTGTTGTAAGTGTGTTCTCCTCAAATCAGACTGGCTGTGTTGTAAGTGTGTTCTCCTCAAATCAGACAGTCTGTGTTGTAAGTGTGTTCTCCTCAAATCAGACAGTCTGTGTTGTAAGTGTGTTCTCTTCAAATCAGACAGGCTGTGTTGTAAGTGTGTTCTCTTCAAATCAGACAGGCTGTGTTGTACGTGTGTTCTCTTCAAATCATACAGTCTGTGCTGTACGTGAGTTCTCTTCAAATCAGACAGGCTGTGTTGTAAGTGTGTTCCCCTCAAATCAGACAGGCTGTGTTGTAGGTGTGTTCTCCTCAAATCAGACAGGCTGTGTTGTAAGTGTGTTCTCTTCAAATCAGACAGGCTGTGTTGTGTGTTCTCTTCAAATCAGACAGGCAGTGTTGTAAGTGTGTTCGCTTCAAATCAGACAGGCTGTGTTGTAAGTGTGTTCTCTTCAAATCACACAGGCTGTGTTGTAAGTACGTTCTCCTCCAATCAGACAGACTGTGTTGTAAGTGTGTTCTCCTCAAATCCGACAGGCTGTGTTGTAAGTGTGTTCTCCTCAAATCCGACAGCCTGTGTTGTAAGTGTGCTCTCTTCAAATCAGACAGGCTGTGTTGTAAGTGTGTTCTCCTCAAATCAGACTGGCTGTGTTGTAAGTGTGTTCTCCTCAAATCAGACAGTCTGTGTTGTAAGTGTGTTCTCCTCAAATCAGACAGTCTGTGT